>NC_061771.1:6792500-7417500 GCF_022458985.1 Mugil cephalus
CCAGGTTAGACTCCTCTTTAAAGAGGAAAGAAAAAGTGGAGTATGTCTGTATCATCAACAGTTTTCTTTACACTCGTGATGCATACCACCCAAAAGAAACGTCTTAAACAGACGTCTTTAGAAGAATGGGTTTGATTATTTAATATATGGCAGGTACAAACAACCAATCTGGTCTTAATTAAGCATGGCTCATTAATACTTAAGTCCTTTATATTATTACAACACCACGAGACTACACAGTTGTGTGACCAGTCCTATTTAGAGCTGGTTCCAGGACGGGCTGCTCCAGGGTTTCCTTTGCCCTCAGACCCTTTAATCACACTCAGAGGCTTGTGCATGGAGGAGCTGGCCTTCTGGGTCACCTCCTGCTCAATCTTGTTCCTGATGGCAACTTCTAGACCCTTCAAGGAGCAACAAATGTGTACAGTTAAAGAATTAGTCAAGCTCACTGTTGTGCTGAATGTTTGTCAGACCCAGTGTCACATTTTGGTTAACGTATCCTCACCTTCTTCAGCTTCTGCTGTTGAACAACTTGAGCCTTCTTTGGTGCAATGACCCTCCCTTATGAGAGTAAAACATGATACAGTTTCATTTCTAAATGACAAAACAAGTTGACCAATCACACACACACTATTATTAGACCTCAAGCTCTGCAAAAATACACAGAATGTTAGACTGAAGACTAAACAATAGTCATCACAAACTTCAGCATTGTAATGTTTGCTCAAATTTTTTACAGGGAGGGATGCTTGAAATTGTGTTTCCAAAAAAAAACTTTCCATCTCCATGGTGTTTTTGGTGGTAATCAAGTTAACAGCACTATATTAGGATGACACTGACTCTCATCAACATTACATTTTCACAAGAAATCACCACACTGTTTAAACATTAACTAACAAAACTATTTTTTCCTCCCATTGTTCATTATGCAGGAAATAACTTTAAAGGTGTGTTCAGTGCTTTGATGGTTGCTGTTTAGTTTGTCTTTGTTAAAATGTAAGGATAGTTTATCAGTGGGCTGTGGTTAGTGGTTCTTTTAAACTGTATTTGACGATATCAATTTACCAAAGTGCTGTACAAACAGAGTAGTCAAAGCACGTTTCAGAAAAGCGTGTTTTACTGAAAGGCTTTTGTATTAGATTGCTTTACTTTTACATGTTCCTAATAATCTGGCTTCGCTCAGTCAGGGCATGTTATCTGAGTCATTTTAAAAGACTCTGTGCAACGTACAACACATTGTGCACAAACAATCAGACTAACATCAACCCTTTTCAATAAGAATCGTCATAAAAACAAAACTAAATCAAAGGCCAGGCAAGGATCCAGGTCTTATTGGAGCAAATGCTCCATGTCTTCAGTTTGACAGTCAGTATGTTTACATAAGGTCTAGTAAGGGCTAAATGATTTCTCCTAATAAATGATGCACATTTTGAAAAATACCTAAGTTATGACTTCTCCTTATTGCACAAACCACCAAAGCAAATTCCTCGTATGTGCGGCGACACACGTCAATAAAGATGATTATGATAAGTAATCTGAAGCAACGTGTTGTGCTGTTTCCGCGCTAGTCACATGTTGATGCTGCTCCACTAAAACCAGCTCTTCTGCGCTTATTTAATGACTATTGGATCACCAGCTAGACATTAGACTCTTACCTCCTTTCTTCGGTCCCTTCTGTTTGTTTTGGTGTTGTTTCTTGGAGGCTCCTGGACGCTGAGCTTTAAACTTTTGAGACCCTTGAGCCATTTTTGCTAACGGAAGTACACAAAGCACGTCTTCTTCGTTTACAAATAAAAATGTGGTTTACAGCACTGCCGCCGCCTGCAGGTTAATTCGTGTCACTACAATAACTTCAGATACAAAATATTAAAACCAGGGGTTTCAGACTGGATACCAATGATTAAAACGAGAGGTTGGTGTCTTACTTGGCTCTGTTGTCTTTGTAATTGATGTTGACAAGACTGGCAAGGGATTTATTTATTTTTATAAATTTAGTGAAATAAAAATCATCTACCGTCCGTGCAGTCCTGGCTGATGCGTCCATAATAGCCCTGACCTACCTTGAAGTCCTAACAGTTGCGAGGTGGAGTCTCTATGGATACGACTTGTCTAGCACATCCCACATATGCAGCCTTGAACTTTGCCCCAAACATCACACTGCCTCTTCCCATAGGGCACCTTATTGACGTATGTTTCCCAGTTTAGTGGCAGACATGCCATGACCTGTAGCCACGTTACCTTTTGTTCCTTGGATCATTTTAGTCCCTGACCAGCAGATCAGGAACACCTTGTCTAGAGAGTCAACAACAAAAGCAGTTTTTGAGGAAGGGAACTTCAAATTAATTCCTAAGAATGATGGTGGATACAGTATGGTTTGGTGTGGCCTCACAGCCTCAGGGAGTGAGAAACTAGCAGTCAACGATTCAACTATAAAGTCTGCATTATATTACAGAGCTAGCTTGAAGAAAATGTGTCTGTCTAAAAGTTAAAGCTGAACTTAGTAGTAATAGTGAACCTTTACTGATCCAACACGCACCACTGATCCAAAGAATCCCACAGAGAAAAAAAAGAAAGAAATAGATAGTTATGGAAAGGACAGGCTCACAGTCTAGATTTGATTGTAATTGAATATAGTGGAGAGGTCAAACATTTCAGTTGGCTGTCAAAGACTGGCGGACTATCACAGAAAAACAAACAAAATAAGTGATTTTAACAGTCTGAAACAAGGGTGTAGTTCATTATCTTCCAGAGAGAAATTACACATTTCAAAATTTATGTTGAACAAATAATGGACGGAAGTCATTTCACTGTGGTTTTATTCTTTTTACTGTATTGATGTGAAAGAGAAATCTCTTAATTCATGACTGCACTTTACGGCATTATATTCATATACGTATATATAAAAAAAATGCAGTTTTGAACTATTTCCACATGTTACAAAATTAAAACCAGATCAAGTGATTATCAATAACAACAGTAATATACTTGCACTTAAAGAGGCCATCTGAACAACACTCCTTCCATGGTAATTGCAGGCCACACTGATCATTTTTTAATTCACAAGCACCCGCTCTGATTGATCAATTCAATGAGGAAACTATGGGGAAAGCAGCGCTGGGATTTTGGCACCCGCCCGCTTCTAAACTATCTGTTGGACTTCTCAAGGAGTCAATACCTTTTTAAACACGGTTTACACTGCGACTGTGTCAAAAGCAAGGTGTAAAAATGCAGCTTAATGCAGAAGATATTCAGCCACAACCCCAATAGTCTCAATCCAGACTGCTTTGGACGAAAAGTAAAAGCGCCCGCCACAAATTATCCGTCACTTTAGAGTCCAATGTCTAAGCATTATAGAGCCGTGAAGATTTTAAGTCCAGATTTCTGTCGTAGAGTCTGTCAATCTGCTCTGCTGCAGCCTGACACACTAAGTGCTTGTGTTCATGCATCTCAGAGATTCAGAGAGGGTCCGTGCAGGCAGACGGAGAGGTAGTGTGTATGGTTGAGGAGGCCTCCTCAGTGTGGTGTACTAATGAGCTAGTCACTAGGAATCACAATGTCATGAAATAAAAAAAAAACTAACAAAAAACAAACAAAAAAACACAGCCAAACAGTTATAACCATGATGTACAGAAAAAAAAAACAAAGCGCACTTAGAGATTTAAAAAGAAATCATATGCGGCGAGTCTAACGGCCACAGAGCTGCTACATGTGTCTGGAACAAAGACTAAAACTGCTCCACAAATCATGACGTCTTTAACTGTACAAAACAAACAAAATAATTCAAATACACAAGTGTCTTTTACGCTTGCGTGTGACCTACCAGCATCTTTGTGAGTTGAGGTTTTGATGGGTGAGAGGTGATGATGATGATGATGATGGCGACTGATGAAGGGGAGCATGAAGGAGGAGAATAAGCGAGCTTATTAAATTACAGCATTTCAGCCGTGGATAATGACGCTGCGATTATTAGCTCTTCTGAGGGCGTTTTCTCTGGACCTCACTGTGAGTAGAAAAGTGAAGTTGTGTATTTGTCAGCAGTTTAAATGAATGAACTCAGTGGGAGAAATCCACCAGGACCATGTGTGAGTGGGCGGAGGGTCGACTGACGTATTACGTGGCCAGTCCTCTTGACATCTGTCTCATCATGGGAGGACATCAAATATATATCACGGCCTTGACGCACCAAGCCGACTGTGTGCTGCTTTGTGGTGATGGGTTGTAGTTTTGATGCTGCGTGCCACATCTTGACTGGGTCTAGTCAGACCATTCAGCGGCCGATTTAATGTGTTCAATCAGCTGGGGGAGACGGATCACTCTGCTTGGCTTAGAGAACCAGCGCACAGGAAAATAACAAGCTAGCCAAACACTATGGTTGAATACGACAGATAAAAATACGTTCTTTCTTTGGCTGGGCATCAACCCATCGCTCCAATTGAATATCTACCCCTGGAACTCTGTATACATGATCATCACATCCAGGTTTTTGATTTTCTGCTTGCAGCAACACATTAGAGCGATCTACCTTTTGTGTCTGTCGATCTATTTAATGATCAGAAACTCGAATCAGGTGATTCAGGTTTTTGTGTCACCTTGGGGTTTACATTTCACCAGGATTCTGGTGAACATTCACAAAAGTGGCCAGGGGACGTCATGCAACATAGTTTCAGTTCATGGTTGTGCAGGTCTTTTATCATTGACTGTATAAACTATGAACAAACCCATAGTGAAGTCACCCATTGGATTCTGAACCTCGAAAATGAAGCCCAAAGTGGGCGGAGCCTGCAGCCGTCATGTTGGATTAGCTTTACTCCACCCAAGTCGTGTCGGATGTTGAGAAATTAAAATTTGATCCTTTTCTCATTAAAGCTTGATGTTAGTCTAGCTACATGACATAAACCAGGTTAAAGAATCTGTTCAAAAAGTGAGGGGTCCTGTGACATTCAGCGACAAGGTGTGTCGTGTTCAGATGTCTGTGATGTTTCTGAGAAGCCTCCCGTAGACTCACTGGCCCGGTGAGTTCATTCATATCACACACAGACCCTGTGACATAACACCTCAAACACATCTTATGGGTGAACGCAGGTTCACCCTCAGGTGACGAGGTTAGTGATGTAAACTAGTTTTTGATTAGTCAGTCCGTTAATTAGTTTCTCATGAAGAGGGATTAATCCAAAGAGTCAAAGCACATTCTGAACTGAACACAAAGGCAAGAAGTGACTGAGCCTCTGAAGTCGGGACCCAAACAAAAACATGAACATCAGAGTGAAATGTTACATTCTGAATTTTGGCAACATCACTAAATCAGTCCAAGAAATAGTTCACTCCTAAATTAAGACAACAGAGAGCAGCCATTGCTCCTCCGCACATCAAGTTTGGGATTTTCTCTGACGCTGGTATGGCTAAACTGGTTATCGTACACCTCAGAGGTTAACCTCAGTTAATGACAGCCTTGAGGGTCGTGTCACCTGCAAAACATTAACATATTCCATCACACCTTTCAAAGTGGCAACTTAGAGCCCGTCCTATTTGTGTTGCAGTGCAGAGTGGCACAAAACAAGGCCAGAGAAAGGCAGCTGGTAAAACCAAGATGGTATGCAACTTAATCAGTGGCTCCACACCCAGCGAATAAAAGTCATTAACGTTCCAACGAAACTGCTAGCAATGCTATATGTATGTGTTGTGTATTACGTCCTAATACATCCTTGATAAAACATCAGTCCTTTTATGCAAAAGGAGGGACATAATTTAATTTGATGGAAAATTTGTACACGAATACAGGATGAGTCATCCACGTTTTTGTTTTCCAGGAAATCACAAACTCTAAAATGCCGTAAAGACTACCTAAAACCCTCTATTTAACAAAGCACCACAGTATTTCACAAACAGAAGTTAAATCTTGGCGGATGTGCAGATAAGCACATCTTAATCATGGGGTGAACTATTTCTTCAGGTGATGGCCGTACTACAGAAATACAAACGTCTCAGCTCAAAGCAAAAGCCGTTATGGTTGAGATGACATTATTTCATCCTTACAAAGCAGGGGGATCTGTAAGGATATGTACATATGTGCATTTATCTATAAGAACATTATGAGAGTACAATTGTGTTATGATACAGTACAAAGGGGAAGCAAACAAGGAATGAGGTATAAATGCAGCCATTTATCGTCAAAGGCTTCAGCGGACAAATGAGGACTTGCTCAGATTTTTTTCTGCACAGGTTAAAATGTGAGAGATATATATTTTTCTTCCTTTTTAAATTCTATGCGCTATAAATTTGGATTAGAATTTACAAAATGCTTCTACAACGAACAAAAATTAAATGTTAATATAACATTTTTGATGGCAAATTTAATTGAAAGCAGCCACGTATTTGGTTAAAATATCAGTACCTTTTTTTTTTTTTTTTATACGAGCAGGAGTTAGTTTTCTACATAAGCTATGTACAAACTACCAATAAGGATATAGATACTTACAAGTGGATAGCAGCCTTTAAGAATCAGTCGTGCAATTTTCGACTTTTTGGAAGTGTTCTTGTTTTGTTGAGAAAGCATAACTTGTCGGCCTAATAGAAATTAAGGGTCTGAGTCCAGCTGAGCTCTATTCGTTGTTGCAGAAGTCGTTTGGAAAGAAAGAGATTCGGTTGGAAAGACTAAAAGACAGCATGGGAAGCTTGGGGAAAGGTGAAACAGAGAAACAGAGAGGAGAGGAGATATTTAAAAGAAAGGGGAAACTGCACATATGTGCCTGCTCGACTCCCTGCAGAGAATTAATGTGAATTAGTGTAAGTGTGTGTGTGTGTGTGTGAGAGACTGAAGAATTTTTTTTTCTTTTGTGTGCACCACTGACATGTAACAGTGACCGTGAAGAGAAGAAACTTAAATGAAAAAACACGACGGTGATGGTGAATGTTCTGTGACGACATGAGAGTGTCTTTTAGTGTGTGGCGTAAACGTGCAGTGGTGCACACGGACCAGCAGGGGGGGCTCTAGAGGGCAGTGAGGCGGCCGGTGAGCGCCGCCTGGAGCTCAGAGGGGAGGAAGACCCCCAGCTCTGTGATGATACCTCCCGTGATGAGCTGGTGAGGGGTCACGTCGAACGCCGGGTTCCACACCTCAATACCTGCAGACAGAAATGCAAAGGATGAGGGAGACAGTTTGTTCTTCTATGACACTGATCCCGTGGTTCCCAACATTTCTTTCCAATTCAAGCACCCCTTCATTAACAGCGTTCATTTAACATCAGTTCATATATTTACTTTTATTGATTTCACTTGCATCAAAGCTTCTCTTTAGTTTTAAACTGAATAGCAGTTGATTGCATTCTTAAATGTTTTAAGCTAACAAATTAGCTAACTTTTATTTTATCTTCTTAGGAGCCAAGTCCCTTCCTCAGGAACCAACGAGCTGGATAATCGCTCATTGATTTCCCTAACCAAAGAGTGGGTGAGGTACATAGTATTTTCAGCTGTGATTTAAAAAACCTTATGTGCGCAATCCTAAATACAGCAACAGCACATGACACTGACAAAGTATAAGTGGGTAAAGGCGCATGTCACCCGGTGCCACAGATTTACTCTCTTCTAATTCTGTTGAAAACTTTCAACATTGCATCATTTAGGCTTTATCATCTTTCAAAAACAACTCAATTTAAGATTCAGATACAAGCTGGTTGTTAATTTTGGAATTTGAATGAGATTTACTGATGAACTAGACAAAGTAAGGGAGAGGGAAATGGGAAAGTTAGAATTCAAGGGCAGAATGATGTATAAGCACATATCCTCCTCTCCAGAGGCTGCTGTGCTCATTAAATGAGCTTAATTACTGTGATGTCACAGAGCACCTCTCAGCTATGGCAACGTAATTAGAGAATAAATTACTCCGCTCTCACAAATCCACCTAAACATTTCACGAGTCCACTCTAACAGGCAAGACTGAGGGCTCCACTACTGCGATACCTGTGAAGTGCTTCAAGACCTCGTCACCCATTTCAAACCGTTGTGCACATATTTTCCGACAAATCATAGCACTCAAAGTCAGTGGAGCCTGCGTGCCTCCTAGTAGCTGACTATAAACTGCAATTGTGCAGCAGAAATAAACATGTTTACAGACTGGCACAAAATCAGTTCTGATCTTTTATATATTTTCCCCGTTTATGATAAGTGTCTGGGGTGAACTCTTACACAACTCACCGATTTAAACTATATGTAGGCTTTAAGTTATGTATAATTAAGGCAGGAGTTGCTCTGAGTGATATGTGGGCAGCTAGCTGCAGGTTGCTAAGCTGTTCCTGTTACACGCTCCACCTCTTCACACCCAGAGTTAAGTGGAGTCAAGATGGCGGCAACCTGAGCCACTACACTGAGCTTCACAAACGCTGTTCAGGAAACATTTACTTGACTTCATCCGCAGTGAATGTGTCATATTTCCTCAATAAAGACCTAAAAAGTAAAAAGCTGAATAAAAAAATAATAACTGGACTCTATCCAGTGTCAAAACCTCTTTTAGGTTTTCCCCGAACGTCCCTCATTTCTTACCCGGGGCAGCGATGGGGACTCCGTTTATGCTGGTGAGTTCCTCAGGGGGGCGCACTTCGATGATGATGTCCCTGCCGCTCTCCAGGCTCAGGTCACACGATGTGCTGGGCGCGGCCACGTAGAAAGGTATCCCATGGTGCTTTGCGGCGATGGCCAGCTGGTACGTGCCCACCTTGTTAGCCGTGTCACCGTTGGCAACCACCCTGTCTGCACCCACCACCACAGCTGAGGGAGGAGAGCGCACAAAGAGGCCGCCGTGAAAACAGTTTGAACAAAATGAAAACGAGTCGCGACACTGCAACACGGACACACACCTGTGATGGCCATTTCTCTCATGGTCAGGGCGGCCATGCTGTCTGTGATGAGCGTGGCGGGGATTCCCTCTGCAACCGCCTCATACGCCGTCAGTCTGGATCCTTGGTTGTACGGCCTCGTCTCCGTGCAGTAAACACGCTTCAGCCTGCCCAGAGCGTGGAGGCTCCTCACCACTCCTACACACAGTCATTAATACAGTTGCACAGTTACATAACTGAAGATATTTAACAATCACCTTCTTTTCTCGGTCACGCCCACAGCCCCAGCCTCACCCAGCGCGGTCCCGTATCCGGCCGTGGCCAGCGAGCCCGTGTTGCAGTGTGTGAGGATGGTGACAGAATCCCTTGGGACGCCGGACAGGATGTGCTGGGCTCCATAGTTACCGATCTTCCTGTTGTCATTGACGTCACGCTCCAGCATGTCTTCGATCCAGGCAATTACACTGTAAGAGGGGGGCCGCAAGAGGTGGGAATTGAGAAGAGGCTTTCTCTGCCACCGGGACCTAATGTGTCCATCAAGTCTGTGGCGAAAATGTTTCCGTCTGTTGTCACTTCGCCTCTTTCTCTGCGTCTCTCATCTTGTAGCATTGTATCACCAAGGTTTCCTAGTGGCCCTTAGTTTTATCCGCTTATAGTACCCATCCAGTATTATTTAACACATCTAAAAGTCTCTGCTGGTTCGTGTTATTTGCCGTATTTACATGGACACTAGTATTCAGCTAATAGAATAAAAATACCTCATGTGACTACCTCAATCAGAGCAGTCTGGCCTGACAGGAAGGAAGGGTGGGGACAAACCTTTGATCTGATTGTTTCTCTGTGTTTAAATGCTACAATGTATTGACTGACAGTTTAACTTTAACCCTATTTGCACAGGGCTGGTTTTATCTGGGGACCTCTGGTGATTTGTCATAATCACGGAGGTCATCTGTGATCTTAATCCCTTTACACCCACACCGCAGATTACCTGCCATAATTCCTGCATCACAGAGGTCCTGTAATAAAGCTAATCCAGTGCAAACATCTCTGTGATTTGAAGGCGAGTCTTTACTTTATCCATTTGCTGCTTTTTTCTGCCTCTCATCACTTAGGAAGGACGTGCTATAATTCAAAGTCTGGACAGATTTGGTAATAGTTTTTAGGAACAGTCGAAATGAACCATGAACTCTGCATCTAATCACCATCACCGTGCACCACTTCTATTTATGGGGGCAAAGGAGAGTCACCATTCTTTCAGCTACTCCAGTGATTTCTTTCAATATTGACTCTATTAAGCTTTCTGTAACTCTCATAACATGACGACCCTTTGTGCTGCTGTGTCTGATCTGATTAAAATGCGTCCTGAGTGATGGAGTCATAAGTATGCAGCTTTCAGTACTTGAAACAGTATTTGATGGATATCAGCCACTTACTATCCTTATCCTACTTAATAAAGCCATTGTTAGAGCCAAAATCAGCCTATGCAAAAGTATTGTATCTTTGTATAACCCAACATCTCTACAAGCCTTTCACAAGGGTTCTGCTACTTTCCCGTTTAAATGTAAAAACTTCATCAATCGAAGCTGCAGTTTGCTGTCAGAATAACACCACTCTCTGCATTTCTTCTTCACACTTACAGTTTATCTGCAGGTACAATATGTGGGCTTTCCAATTGTCACTTATCTCTGAACTGATAACTTTCACAAGTTTTTCCAATCAGCAGCTGGTGTTGAATCAGGAAGTGTTAAAGCTGAACCATGCAGGAGAAAAAGTTTTAATTGATGAGACACCTACAGACCAAACAATGACTGTTGGCAGATGTTGCGTTCATTTGACTTCATGTTTCTGTTAATTAAAAGAAACTGTGTGAATCCTTTAGGCTCGTGGTCCCTTAGGGTATGGGCTCTTCTAACTAATATCCAATATAAGAAATATTGGCAACAAAGGCCGACTGTGACTTGATTGTCTGTGTCTGGACCCAACAGTTGAACGTTTGAACACACCACAACCACCAGAGCCAACAGCCAGTCACACAGGTTTTGCTTCTTTGTGAGAGGAAATACACCTTCCAGAAAACTGGGAAAACCAGAACCGCAGACTCTCACCGACGGTCCAATGCCAGAAACAACCCGACCGTCGGCTTGGTGTGTGACAGTCGTTATGAAACATTTACAAAGTTGCTCTTCTTCTTCCCTGCATTTATTGGTACATTGCATTGTTTTCTAGAACATTACTAGCACCAGAACATCAGCGAACCGCTGTGAGACTACTCCCAGCGTAAATATCCCGTCACTCACACTTGAGTGAACCACAGACACATATAGAAACATGGCTCTGACACAAGTGGTCACATACCGCACTTTGTTTTTCCTCTAGTCATTTTTTGCTCCTTTATCAGACAGTGGTCAGTGGAGAAGAGAAGAGAGAAGGGTCTGCAAGGGCATCATAGACTATAGCTTCTCTAGGGACAACCCCAGAAATGTCATACATAACACATAAATACATAAATGTCAGTAATTTTGGTCAGAACTGATCAGCATGATGGAAAAACTAATTCATTTGTTGTCAGTCAAAATGATCTAAGCATAGAAAAAAAGTAAGATCGTACTGAGCCCTGTTTATGGCAATTGCGTCTGACTGAAATAACTTTGTTTAGATAGATGAGAAATAACGCGAGGTGAATAGTTGAACATAAATAAGTTGAACACGAATGTGTTAACGTGCCCCAAAACCTGTTTCTGTCCCTCCTGGAAACTCGTCAATTCACCGGATGATTGGGACAAACATGCAGAAAGAACAGATTTATTCCAACCAGAGAGAAACTATCTGATCTGATCAAGTGTTTCCTACTAAACCGATTACCAGGAGTTTACACCATCCCTCTTAAGTTGATTAAACATTCCTTCTAATCAGGTCGATTTGTTCTGACTGAGGTAGTTACTCAAGCGATTTTTATTCCCATTATTAGTACAATGCTAGTGTCTGTGCAAACGTAGCCACGACCGATAAACAATGAACTCTCGCATCCTTCTAGTGAGCCCACCTTTCTCTGAGCTGCTCCGAGTTCTTCTCCATGCTCTCGTTCTCAGCGAACTCCATGAGCTCGCGGGCGGCTCGGCCCATGTTGACGGCCGTGGGCCTGGCCGAGGTCAGGTGGCACAGAGAGTCCCTGATGAAGGTCACGGGGTCGTCACCGCCGGCGCCCGCCCGCAGCTCCACAGCCAGGCTGAGGCAGCCGACGATGGCGATGGCCGGAGCTCCACGCACCTGCAGCGAGAGGGGGACAGTCAACACATCACTTCCCCTTTCTGTTTCCACGCGAACTTCATCTCCAATTCAGCTTCCATGAAGTCTCTCCTTCCACCGCAGCGCTGTCAGATTGAGATCACTGAGAGAAAAGTTGTCACGACAGCCTTGACTGAAATGAGATCATTTCTGCGTTGGAGCCTTTTCTCTGTCATTAGACTCCATTGTCATGACATCACCCCCTCCTCTGTTTATGGCACATTCCTTCACTCCTTCACACACAAACACGATCAAACAAGTAGCCGCTGGGCGTGTGTGCAACTGGGAAGACAAAAGAGTGAACACCTGCTCCGATACACCTGAAAATGTTCCCGGCTTTTAAAGAACTTGGACACCCTGCATCCATCTGAACACTTGTGCATTTCAGGGATTCGGGGTTGGAGAGATAAGGAGCTGGAGGTGTAGCTGGAGTGCAGCACAAGACCAAAACGCGAACAAAAACCCTGGCAAAGGTCATTAATAATTCATCAATAATCTCTCCCAAAGAAAGAGGAGGGGGAATATTTCATGGGTGGGTGGCTCTGTGCAGATTCCCAGTTTATCACACATGATAACGTGAAAACTATAAATAAAGGATGTTTTTTTTAAGGGGAGGGGGGGTGATAGCCGGGAGGGTTGTGGGAAGCTGCAGGTGCATCCAAAACAAAAATACAGGCCGACAGCGGGATCAGGGAGAGCGTACGGCAACACATGCGTTCAACCGCGGAGCACAAAAGACCCGACAAAAAAAAAGAGAGAGAAGACACATGCATGACGGTAATAAATGCACATGCGGCAGGCAGGCAGGCGTGCAGGGCAGGGGGGAGGTGGGTGCAGAAAGGGAGAGGAGCCCCGTACCTTCATGGACTTGATGGCCTCGTAAGCGTCCTGCACCGATTTGATGTCATCGTACACGGTCTGGTGTGGCAGCAGCAGCTGGTTGAGGATCTGCAAAGACCCGGACCGGTAGCGGATCGCTTCCAGCGTCATGACCGAGAGATGAGGCAGGATAGTGGGAGGGGAGAGGGGGGATAACACGGATGGACCGGTTACAGGCGGGTGCGCGCGCACGCACTCACCCACTCGCACACACACTCGCTAACACACGCTCACACTTCCACACATGCACACACGCTCCCTCTGTGCGTCTCGGAGCGGAAACACGTTGAAGTGACCGCGGCCTGGCTGTCGGCGGGTCCCGGGAGCCGTCGCGGAGCAGAAGAAGAAGAAGGAACCAGGAGGAGGAGGAGGAAGAGGAGGAGCGGGTGGGACGGAGTAAAAAGAGGAGACGGTCTGCCTTTGCTCTATGGGAGGATAAAAGGGAGAGGAGTGAGAGAAGGACTGGAAACCTTCACACGCTGACAGACAAGCAGGAAGGCAGACACGGAACCACGTGTTCAGCCGAGCAGGAAGCCCTGTCATCGGTGGCCACGCCCACCAGAGTCCCGCGGGTTGTCCAATTTCATCAGGAGTCTCCCCTCCTCCGTCTGTGAGCACCATCCCCCCGCTCGTCCTTGCCCCGCTTTTGTCTGGGGAAATTTCACACTCAAACACTTTATTAGCATAACACCAAAGAACCGAGCTTCCCCCAACAACAGCGAGCACAGGCTGGAGAAAGAAGCTATTTTTGTCTTAAGACTTTATTGTGTTTTCGTGTCACTTCCACAAACGCGGCCTGTGTGTGTGCAACAACACAGGTTTAAATGAACCTCTAAGAATGCACATTAATGAAAAGTGTTACTAACAATTCACATCTTATTAGAAAACCTTTATTCGTCCCACAATGGGACAACTGCAGTACGTTTATGATGGCAGCACACAGACCACACCATCACATTAATTAAACCACATTTTACAGGAGTAACTGCAATATTTTGGTGTCAAATTCGGTATTATAATCAGTTACTATGAAATTAGAAATGTGTTTTGACTCAACCCAACATTTTTAAGTGCAATGACGACAACGATAAACTCTTTCACCATTTTATTCATGTCAATAACGGCCTCATACATAAGATAATAAAGCCTCAACAATCAGGCCCTCATACATTCCCATATCAAGCTGCACCAATCATGACGTACACTTAAAAATAGAGACGGAGCATATAATGCTGCATATTTACCGTATATAAATATTACATATGTACTGATTGCCCTTTCATGAATGAACAGATTTAAAAAAAAAAAAAACTAAACACATTGACATATTTTCACTCCCGCTGATTAGGAGAAAAGAATCGAACAGTGATAAATCATGAAAGTAGACAGATCACAGACAAAGTAGAAGGGCTGAACATTTAAAAAAAAAAAAAAAATGGAGTGTGTGTGTTGTAAATTGAGGAAAGGAGTGTGAGTCACCAGCAGGACAAACTTTAACGATATGTCCCTTTACCTCGGCCCTGACCGTCCACCTACCGCACTGAATGCTGATGAGCTTGTTGCCACAACAACGGGGCAGCCTCAGAGGCCAGGAGGTTATTTAAGGAGTGGGGTGATGTGGCTGGAGTGTATTTGGGGTGACATGGGGTTGAAGGGGTGCAGTGCGGTCACACTTTTTGTGCGCATTAAAACATGCAGCTGCTGCTACAGAGTCCCATTTACTTTCCATTACAGCTCATCTTTCTGCAAACCATGCCAGGCCAATTTATACATCTGACATGATGATTTTGGTGATTTTTCACTGTAGACATTTAAGTTTCTGTGAAATGTGGCTTCTCCAGTTTTAAATGACTAGAGGGAAGTTAAGGTTTTTATCAGGAACGTTTGTGGGTGGTGTCCACCTTAGACTCTGTGAACAATACAGCGTTCACCTGCAATTTGAGGAATTCATTTAGATCAACCTGGCGGCGTCCAGTTTTTCCGTTTGATGAGTTTTAGGCAGTGATGGCTACCGCTAATTATGGAAAAACCTCTGAGGCACCAACCTAAACCACAGATGTTTACAATAAAAAACTAATTTCCCCACTAGTCACGTAGAAGTGAAGGAGCTGCTTGGATGAAAAATCTTGAAGAAAACTCAAACAAGTGCAGCTGCTGTTGGGTTTTAGTGTTGGATTGTACTGACTTTTATCGAACATAAAACAAATGGAGTAATTCTCCATATTGAAAATAATAATTTGTTGGAGGATAATGGGCTCCACTCAGTTCTGTTTAGTGTGAAAACTATTGACAGACCCTTGAAAATTACTTAAATTGCGCAATCTACTGTCTGCACAAACAAATTTACTTATTATTTCTTAAACCTTTCTTTTCTAATATCTGTATCTATATTTAAATCTAGATTGATTAAATCTGGTCAAGTCATCAAAAATATTTTTGAGCCACACTGAAATCTGGCTGATTGGAAGAACTTTTGAAACTGTGACGCATCCAAACAAAATCTGCAAAAAACGCAAAGTGGCAGCGACTCGAAGTAGAAGAAGTTTGACTGACTCCCACGTTAGGCTTAATGTCATAATGCCTCTAAAAATATGAGGTGATCAAAAGCTCCGTAACATTTAACATTTACAAACGGTCAGGAGACGTCCTCTCTCGGTTATATAAAATCACATCAGCCAACTTTAACCGGGATTATTCACTAATGCAGAGAAGCAGTAGGAAGATTAGTGCAGACACATGATTATCATCATGATGTGTCACATGACTTAAAAACTATTAGTGGCGTTGGAAATCCTCAGCACTGAAGAGTCAAATGTAAACATGTGTTTTCTCCGTCTCATCTGAAGTAGTCTGCTCCATCCTGACTGGATGCATCAACATGGATCAACGGAACGTGTTGTCAGCGGTTTGTCAAACACTTGTGTTGTTGTGATGGCAGCAACGAGGCACATTTGTCAAGTTACGTGTTTTTGTACATTGAGCGTTGTTTCAAATTATTATTCCCAGTGTATCCGCATTTGTTACAAAGTTTTACTGGTTTTGTCGGCAGGACTGATATGGGTGCCCATGACAGGGACGTCTGCAGGGGAACAGAAATAGAAATGAGCAATTACCCGGCCACACTGACACATATTGGGTTCTCTTCCTGTGGGCAGACTTTTCAGCATCCATTGCGCTGCCAATGGAGAGCTCAGCGGGACAGAGTCTGTTTTTGTAAACTGGCTCCACCAAAATCTGATGCAGCAGCTGTTAATTATTTTCTAATCGACAGCACAATGGACTTAATATTGTGCAGGAGTGTAAAGTGGGGATCTGAATAATCTCCGAATAGATGCAGGGGAATTAGAGTGAGGAAAGTGAAGCTGAGGAAGACAACAAAGAAGTAACAGCTGACGAAGAAGAAGGAGCAGCGAACCCTTTGCAAAGCTAAGCTTCTACCACATTCATGGCGCGCTGTTAACACCTCCCTGTTCCCAGCCCCCAAAGGCGACTCCACGTCTGATCTAGTCGTCTCCTTGGTGACATAAACACTAATCCCTCATTATGGGATGTAGGCTGCGACACCCCGAAGCCCCGTTTTTTTTTTTTTTTTTTTTTATTCCCATATCACAGCACTCCAAATGGAGCAGATTACTGTAATCTGGGAACACTGGAGCAGACAGATTAGATTAAGCTCATTACACACATGTGAAAATATGGGGGAAAAGGGTTAATTTCACCTCTGTCCGGTGGTTAAACACACAAGCACGCACATGTTTTTGGTCATCTCTGGACGCCAAAGGACTGGCGTCAGCTGTAAAACATTTAGCGGTGTATCTTCGCCAACGATTCTTACAGAAAGATTCGAATTAAAAAAAAAAAAAAAAGTCTGTAAATCTGTAGAGCCGTACTTTAAAAGCGTTTCTTTTTTGTAGTGTTTGTCTTGTTTAAGTGCAAATAAATCTGCATCTCCATTAACTCCTTACACATTTTAATGCTTTCTTTAATTTCCGTGTCCCTTTCGTGGTTTAATTTTTTAACTACCGTGGCAGATGACTGACCACGTTACACAAGGAACGTTTGATAGAATTAGCAGGCGGGTTCATGCAGCTGTCTCACCCATGAGCAGTTTAGCATCATGCTAAAGGTGCTTATTGTACCCACTGTAGCGTTAGTAAATAAGAGTGTGTATGAGAGAGAGAGAGAGAGAGATAACAGTACTCCAGCCAAGCCTCCACTTCCTTATCGTCCTCTCATCCAGTTCGCTTTCTTTTCAAGGATTCCAGCTGAAGCGGAGAAAGGAGGAAACGCGTTACATTACATCCACTGAATTAGCACACGTGAAGATTTTACAACATGCTACCCGTAGCATCTCGTACCTCGCTCTCCACCATCTTCAGCCTGCCCAGTGAGTCCTTGGCCGCTTCCTGTGGGAAGAAAAGAAAAACATGTCACAGTAAGACACACAGAGAAAAGCGAGGAGCAGCTTTCTTTGTGCGGTAAGTGTCAAAACTGACCATGTACTCACCCTGTTGCCTTGGCTGGAAAATTTTTTCACAGAGTCAGAGAGGGCTTGGACAAATCGCCGCAGCACGTTCTCATACTCTGCACATGTGGTGAAGGGAAATTTTGGTTAAATGCTTTAACACATATAGTAACACACACAGGTTAGTGATGGACACACACGTACATATATTTTTGCTGGTCTCGAACGTAACTTGTAAGTAGCGACACGTGAAATTGCATACACTGATCAACCATTACATTATGACCACATGGTCATAATCACTGGTCAAGTGAATACTAGTGATTATCTTGTTATCATGACACCATCAGTAGGTGGGATATATTAGGCAACAAGTGAACATTTTGTCTTCATTGTTGATGTCAGAAGCAGGAAAAACTGACAAAGACCAAACTGTGATGCTTGGTGACTGAGTCAGAGCGTCTCCAAAACCACCGCTCCTGTGGGGCGTTCCTGGTCTGCAGTGTTCATTATCCAAAGAGGTCCAGTGAATTAAAAGCAGTGAACCAGTGACAGGGTCATATGCAGCCAAGGCTCAATGACGCATGTGGCGAGTGAAGGCTGACCCGCCATTTCAATCACACAAACAAGATAGTGTAGATCAAATTGCTGAAGAGGTTAATGTATTACAGTTTGTGAATCATGTTTTCTTTTACATCATCTGAAAATAGAGCGGCTCTGCATCGATTATCTGGGGAATATCTGGCACAATGATCTGGTCGTCTACAATGATCAGATGGTCATAAATCCACATAAATGCCAGATTTCCCAGAAGAACATTACATAATAACAAGATCATCAATGATGTACTTCACCGGTTGGTGGGTTTAATGTTGTGGCTGATCAGACTATGACTTTAAGGCTGTTTGTGTTTGTCACCTGTGAGCAAGGCCGGAGACGCTCGTTCCAGCTGCGCTTTCTGCCACTGCAGTCGATGTGTCACGTCTCTGTGCTGATGGATGAGGTCAGGTGGGGGATCCCGCCGGTTCCTTCGGTACTCTGCAATCTGAGACACGAGCATAATGAGCAATCAGACCTTCACACCTCCGAGCCTTCACGAGAATTAAACAGCAGAAACAAACGGAAATACCTTCCTCTCCAGTCGCTCCTTGTCATAGTTGAGGAGGCTGAAGCTGTGGATCTTGTACTGCGGAGGAGAGTTGTTGGGATGGCTGCTCTGGCTGCTCGCTTCATGTCTGGGTTTAGAACGAGGAGATGGGGCCTGATTCGAACAGACACACACAGCCAACATCAATCAGCAGCTCACACTTCAGAAAACATGTTTGGGCTGGATTTGTTTACTATCAAGCAAACAAGGGATCTGGCTTCTATAACATGAATGGGGAGGTAGACTTCACCAGACATTTCTCATGGAGAACACACACATGAGCAATCTATGGGAATCACAGGGACAAAAGACTTGTAGCATTCTCCAGTTACCATGATTCATTTCAGGACAAATGTGGCAGCTAATAGAACTATTTGCAGATGAATCATTAAGAAAAGAGAATTATACACTAAGTCTGAATAACAGCATCCATTAAACACAAGGAAATGACATGAGCCGCGCTGTCATTTCACTTTACAGAGGCATAAGTGAGTCTGAGTAACAAGGTTACATGTGCAAGTTAAAGATTTATGCCATAACCATGGCACCTAGGGGGGTGCACCTAAACCTGTGCGATCTGAGCTCACCATCAGTTTTCACCTGGTTTTTACCAGTATTGTGTGTGTCTCCCTACATGTCCAGTATCCAGGGATTAAAGTATTCCAGAAAAAAAATATCAGCTTTTCTTAGATACAAGTAGGGGGGCTCTAATGAAAAAAAGTTTGGGATTTTACTGTAGATTAAGTGCACATAAACAAACTCATGCCAATGGGTTTGCAAAGGAGCTGCAGGATGAATATTATACAGAGTAACTACACAAAAACAAGGCTGGTGAATTCAAACATACTAGTCTGACTTCCAAACTAAAGGGAAAAGTATTTCAAACATCTAGAAAACCAGTGAAAACTGGGCCCTAAAATGACCACAATTATGGGAATATTAAAGAGATAATTAAGGGCATAATTATTTAGTTTTTGCTATTTGTATTTAGCGAAGGGCAGAGCATGACTCCCCCACTCTCCGTCTGTCCTCAGAGGTGTTTGAGCTGTTGCATTTGTTATATTTTACACAGATCACAGCAGACAAGAAGACACGGCTCGATATGGCACTTTTTTGATGACTTTGCATGTCCTCCCCTGACTTAGAAGACAAAAGCAATCCAGACGAATACGATAACTCCACTCACTCGTTCCTTCTGCCTCTCTGGAGGGGAGAGCGGGGAGACTGGTTCAAGAACCAGCCACTTCTCCGTGACCGGCTGCAGTTCGGCTCCAGAGAGAGGCTCTCTGATCTTCACCTTCACCTCCAACTTTCCACCGGTGGGTTTACGTCCATCCATCACCTAGAAAACAAGTGCGCACACACACACTGTGTGAGGGATGTGGTTGTCTCACGCGTGCGTGAGTGCGCGGAATTAACACTCACCTCTATGATCTCTCTGATGTCACAGTGGTTTTCTAGAGGCTCTAGTTTAAGTTGAGCAGTGCCGACTATTTTGTCCGTCTTGAACAGGCCTCTAATAACACAAAGACATTAAAGAATGCAACTTACAAAAAAAATAAAGGCGAAGCAGGCATTGTTTATATATATACGGCCATGCAGGGAAGCCCCAGCTTATGTTGCAGCAAAGCAGTTGTGTTTTACCCTTTGTGGATGATTTCAAACTTGATGCCTTTGGATTGCACAACTCTCTTGAAGCCTCTGTGGCCACGGTTGATGGCGAGTTTAAACTGCTCTTTAAACTCTGGGCTACTGCTGTTCTTTACTGTGTTGGTTTTGTCCCTCTGAGGCTCCTCCTACACACACACATATTCATTAAAACACACCTAAATACACATCTGCAAGCACTGAGTGGGAAAGACTCTTACCGAACTGGGAAAAGGAAACTCAAATTTTACACTGGCATCCAGATCATTAGCAGAGACACCTGCAGGGAGAGTAGGAAGGTGTGACTGGACGCGGATTTGACAGACAACTGCACGGTCATTTCAAAGATGCAGCTAACTTCAGTACCTGACGGAGCCGGGAGGTTGATGCCTCGAATGATGTACAGCATCAGGTCATTGGGTGTCAGGTTTTGGTGGATCCTGTGGAGCAGAACAGGTAGTGATGACCACTCAGTGGCAGCGTCATGAGAGACAGGCTGCAGCCAGTCAGCCTCACTGGGAGCTAAGCAGCTCTGACTGTGGACTGAGTCACTGCTGGAGTCACTTTGCTCTTAGCTGGGGGTGATGCTGGAGCAGAGCCAGAGTGAGTCACTCTGACTCATCTGACTCTCTAGTGTGGGAAAGCAATCCTTTTATGTCTAAAGATTTGTTTTCAAAATTGAAGAAAAAAAAAATGGATGCATATGTGGGGAATTAAACAAACAAGGACAAGTGCCATGAAATCTAATAAAACACCGATATTTATATTAGACAGATTTTCTATCTTGGGCTGGTGCATAATATCAGATAACAGCTGAAAATACCCAAAGACCTAGTAACCTTTGAACAAATTAATTCTAGCATCTGGGTTATGATTAATACAGTAACATTTTCAGTTTTTAATTCTATAAAGTCTGTTTATCACTGAATTCTGAAATGTGACAAACACTGGCGACACTGCACACTATACATACACTTGCCAGTTCATTGGGTTCACTAGCCCTTCACTAATGAAGGTCATGGTACTCAGCATTTGTTTCAAATGACAAAGACAGCAGCCGATTCTACTGTGTTTATATTACCAACAAACACCACAACCTCCAAAATGATCATCCACCTTACTGACACTTGTTAAAAATGAACTTAACATTAGAACAGGCATGAAGATAAGATTTAGTGCAAGTTTTACTCAAATGCATTTGTTTTCACTAGTGTATCTAATGTTTTGGCAAGCGAGTGTATATACAGTCTATACTCAATATATATTGTAAAGAGTAAAAGTCAAGAGATCTCAGAAATCCTAAATCATGGAAATCCATGATGATCCAGAAATGTTTTCGTCTGAACCAATGTGACGGGACAACGAACAAACTCAGTGACATCACCATACGAATAATATTAGATGGAACTGTAATCTAAGAGTTTGTTGCTGACTTGACAGAGTTGAAGGTCCTCTCTTCTGTGCGGCACTTGGGGACTGGATGACCCTTGGCATGGGCGTTCTTCAGTATCTCTATGCTCTTCACACACTCCTCAACAAGCTTCTCAAACCTTGGGTGAGACAGATATGAAATCTATTAACACACAAATAAATGGTAATAAAAACTGGTACTTGAACTGCCACAACTCCATTAATCATCCATTAACCAGCTGGCACACACAGTTTAAATGTTTAAATTGATCGGGCCCTAGACCTAGGGCCCGATCAATTTAAACATCCCATTACAGCCATTAGAGAATAACTGGTATTGGTAATAATTTTTAACTAATAAAATGTAGGTTTTTCTTAGGCCCACATATATATTTGACTCTGACACAAGTTTTGTTCTATGAACTGTTCACCAAAACATGTTAAAGACACGGTTATATAATCAATATGGACTTAAAGTGCAGACTTTCAACTGTTTCCAAATTGGAGGAATGGTTTAGGAATTAAAGCTCTTCAACATGTAGTCGCCTCTTTTTTCAAGTGACCAAAAGTAATTGGACAGTTGACTCAAAAGCTATTTTAATGGGCTGCAAAGGCTTTTCCCTAGTTAATCCTTCATCGTTTAAGCAGGTGAAAGGTCTGGAGTTGATTCCAGGTGTGGCGTTTGCGTTTATAAGCTGTTGCTGTGAAAGTACAACAGACCATCGTTAGTGTGAAAAAAAGACGATATTCATCAGAGAGATGGTTGAAATGTTAGAAAGGGCCAAATCATCAGTTTGGTACATTCTGAGAAAAAAAGAGCACATTGGTGAGCTTGGGAAGTCTAAAAGTCCTGGACGTCTAGTGAAGACAACAGTAGAGGATGATCTCAGGATCCTTTCTATGTGAAGAAAAACTCCTTCACTACATCCAAACAAGTGAAGAGCACACTCCCGAGAGTAGGTCTAGGTCTTCAAGATTTCAGACAGTCACTGGCTGCAAACGATTCTCAACAATTCTTAAAAAATTAACATTTTATCCATGATAACGTTAATTTGTCCAATTACTTTTGAGCCTCTGAAATAAGGAGACTTTGTTTAAAAATGGTTGCTATTCCTTAACGTTTCATAGGATATGTTTGTTTAACCACTTCAATTAAAACTGAAAGTCTGCTCTTCTATTTCATCTCAGTCATTTCATTTCAAATCCAATGTGGTGGCATGGAGAGCCCAAATCATGAAGATTGTGTATTTCTGGGTGTGACCATTTCTGATTGAAAGGACATAACTGTTCTGGGACAGCAGAGGCAGGGAGGTAGGGAATCTGGGAAGAGCTACAAACTATCATGCAGTGCTGGCATCTCCTGAGTCATGCTGATTACTGGGCCTACAGTTTGTCATTCTAAAAATTATTTGTGTATTTGAATGTTGGGATTAGATAAGACGCAAGATGGAAAAAAGCCTTCAGTCTAACAGGAAAATCGGCCAATTGTTGGCTTGGTGCGTCACAGCAATTATGCGATGAGGGAAAAAAAGGTTTAAAGCATAATATCTGATAATTAAATGTATGTTCAAATGAGTGAAAATATTATCTTAAATAATCTGTGAAAACTATTATATCTGTGTACAAAATATGCAGCGTGACATGAAAATGACAGTGCTTACATTAAATGTGGAGGTGTTTGTTACTAAAATAATTGACAGCTTGAAAGAAGTGCTTAGCTTAATAAGCTATTAGTTAAGTAAAAAATAAATCTCTTACTTTAGAGCCTCAGCCACGCTGCCCAACTGTGTGAACTGTTGAGAAAAGCCCAGACATTTCTGTTGATTGAGACAGAGCAAAAGAAGGTACTGGTGAGAAAACACAACCAACAACTGTAGTTTGACATCACTGAAATGTAACAGCACAGCAATGAGCGACCTTCAAGGCTAAACCGCTACATTAAAATTAAAATGCGTCTGGTCACTGATAGGCGCAAGGTAGACAAGGTACAGTTCCTAATAAAAAACACTTAAAATGAATGGAAAAGTGTTTTAACCTCGTGCTGCTTTCGCAAAAGATCCATAAGGCCACGGAACTGCTCACTGGAGCGAGGGGAGGCACGGGAGCGCGAGAGGGAGTAGTCCTCCTCACTTACCGGAGGGTTTGGAATCTGTGAGGAGAATGCAGTGAGGAGGGTGTGAATAGTGGAAAATAGGAATTTTCTCTTTAATCTGAATTGAATAAAAAAACAAAACTTGACCGTTACAAGTCTTTCAAACCCGCCTGTCCACTAGACATGAAAAATGAGTGTCTATGCTTGCGTGACGTCCTGCTGACAGACAATAAGACGAACTAACAGAGGCACAAGCGTAATATTCCTGTCAGTTACACAGTGGCACTGAGGCAGAGGAAAACACGGGGTTTTAAGAAGCAATGTTAAATAAAAGTGAGGCAAAATGAATGGAAATCATATGGGAGGAGTGGCATCGATATGAAACGTGAATAGTGGAGCGATGCCAAAAATATTCGTACACACACACACACACACACACACACACACACACACACACACACACACAGGGTGAGGCCAGGTGTTTTGATTTCACCCCATGTTTCGTTCCTATCATCTTCTATTCCAGTCACAACCGTGTTATCACGCCTCACACACTCAGCTTCTGTTGTGACAAACTGTTTGATGCACAAACACATATGCATCAGCCATAACATTACGACCACCCGACTAACATTGTGCCCCGTGGTCCAGTTCTGACGTTCAAATGCACGCTTCCTTTTCTATATTTTTGAAATATATTTATTCATTTTATTTTGCCACTTTTGCTTTTCTTCCTCTAACCCTCACCTCTGTGATCTAACTTGTGTGTAATCAACTCTGCCACCTGTACTTCATGTCTCCACATGTCCTGAACGTTTACAATTTGGTGTGATGAGGGATTTTTTACCAGTCTAAATACAAATGACCCTCCATAAATAAACACTTCTGTAGCAAAAACACAAATCTATACACGGAGAAGTATGTCGATGTGAGAGAAACATTTGGATTTACTTAAATGTCAGTTTCAATAAAACTTTGCCATCCCTCTGATAGTTCTATAAGTATCATCATAATGTTATGGCTGCTTTGTGTCTTTGCATGACGATATATTTATTGACCTTGGAGATGTCAACAGGCAGACCAGACTTGGCAGCAGTGATCATGGGGTCCAGTCCCTTGGCATGTCTGAGGTGCTGCGCTGCTCCCGTCATGTCCTGTAAACAAACAGAGCAGTGACACCACATCAACAGATGTCCAAGGTTTAAATAAAGCTACAGGTAGCGACGGAAAAGACAACCGGCAATGATTTTATCTGCAGCAAAGAAAAAGGTCCAAAGCTTACTTTCATTTGTTTGGAGCGCAGTGCGGCACGCATAAAAGCCTGTCGCCTTAGCAACAGGAAATCCACTTGCTGCTGGGCTTTGAGGGTAATTAAGAGAAAAAGAAGTGAAAACTTTGTCTTGTGTAACACAGAAATGCCTCTTGTGACACATTTTATACGCGTAGGCACGCAGGTGTATACCACTCTTACACTAACACACCTTTAGGTCCCAGTTTTGGAGCCGAGGCGCCTCCAGGGGCCTGAGGAGCTGGAGACTTTGCTTTCTGGACAGGTGGACGTACTGCAGGCTGCAGATATTAGGACCATTAGACAAACGCTTTGTTTCATTTTTCAATTTTCATTTAAAAAAAAAATATTTACATGGCTTACATCATTTCTCTAAATGAACACACTAATACTCTTGATTAATAGCATGAAAAAAAAGTAGTGCTGAATGAATAACCTGCCACAGAAGCCACAGTTGCTGGAACGGAGCAAAATAAATCATTTCTTTTTTTAGTCTGGTCCAAAGGAAATCAGATTTCTTGGCAGCACAACAGTAATTTGACCATTTGGCAGTAGCCTCATTTATTTATTTATTTTTACCTTGGCAGCCTCTCTTTGTTCATCCTCTTCATCATCATCTTCTGCATCTGCATCCTGATTGGCTATTTTCATAGCCGTTTCCAGGACTCCCATGAAGTTCTGCTGAGCCCCCTCCGAGCCCTGAAGCGGCGGACAGCCTATAGGAGCAACGTTCAAATGAATGAACTGCATGCACTGTCCGAGAAATGAAATCCTGAATTCAAAAAGTTACCTGGTGGTACCGGTAGATCAGACAAGCTGACGGGTCGGCCAGCTTTGTGAGCTCTGATGGCATCCTGGTATTGCTGTTAAAAAAAGGAGAGCATTCTTTTTACAGGAAAATGAACCCCTCTCCCATATACACACTCATCTGTAATATTTTAATTTCTGACAGTCACTGTGTTCATTAATTGCAACCAGTGTAATAATACATCAAAAACAAAATGATTCAGTCGTCCCGTCCCTGGGAGGAAAATCTCTATTTGGGAATTTATAAACTGTAAAACATTTCACTGTTTCCCTACAGCACACGTGGGAAAAACCAAACGCCCCCTAAAACTACAAATATCAGAGCACAAAAATGCAGCCCCTACAGGTACCATGGACTGTGTGCAGTGACAAAGCACTATGCTGAAGCGTGCCACAGTGCATGTCATCACTCTGGTTCCAATTGCCTCACAGCAATTTTTTTCCCGTAGTCATTTGTCCGTTTCATCTTTTCATCCTGACTCAACAAAATCAGCTTCACCTTTACAGGTTTCTAAAAAAAATATCACAATGACTTTCGACAACACTGAAGGAAAAACACGCACCTGAATGCAGGTTTGGTAAGTCAAAGGGGGCAATAGTAGCAGTTACAATGCAGGACAAAAGAGAGTATTTATAGTCTAAAATAAAATGAGTCACACGTTTGTACCACAAGCAACACAAAGCCAGGAATATTTTTAGGCCATGACATGTACCTTAACAATGCGCTGGTGCATGCGAGCCTTCCGATCGTCTCCTTTGCTTTTGGCTCCCTCTGCTGCTGATTTGTATATGTCCATCCTCTGCTGCAGGGCTTCTGCCAAACTCCTGGGAGCAGGCAAGTCTTTGCGAAGCACAAACAAAAACACGTGCTTCATCTTTAAACTGATACTCTTTTTTTGTCATTATTCAAATTAGTTAAGGAGTCAAGTCTCCTGCAGTCTTACCAGCAGTGGCCACTTGAGCAGGTGCAGATGCAGGTGCAGCAGGTGCAGGTGCAGGTGCAGCAGGTGCAGCAGGTTGGGGGGCAGACCGAGGAGGAGGAGGCGCACGGTGCTCTGCTACTGTGTCACCTACAGATGATCAGACAGAAATGCATGGGTCGACTGACTATTATAACAATTACATACATAATTATACACATAGATAGTTCATCTAACAAGGGGAGGCTTCACAAATGTCTGCAATTCATTTCATTCTCAAGGAGTTCCCTCATAGAGAACGTTTTAAAAATGTGGTAAGCGTAATGTTGTTGTTCGTGAGCACAGCCTAGTTTTTCATATACAACACAGAGAACAGTGAAATATTTAAATATTAACAGTATCTCTGATAAGAACAAAAAAAGCTCTTTGGTAATCAGATCACAGCACGTGAAGCAGCGATAGAGGATTCCTCCTTAGTCACACACAGATTTCAATTCCACAGTGTTTTTCCCCCACTGCTACTAGTACTACTACTACTACATGCAGTAAATACCAATGTTGACAGCACAGCGGGATCAGAACAAGATGTCAAAGAGTCAAATCCTCACAACCAAGACGGTGTAATTTGTTCTGTGCAAGTAGGCAGTAATTAACAGCATCCAAAGCTTTTGAAATATCAACAAGCGACTCTGGAGTGTTTCTCGTCAAAGGATGGGACAACAATAATCAGCAATGAAAGGTGGTATAGAAAAGGAGCTAAAAAGTATAAGAGAGGATACTCAGCCTGGAACAATTTGAAAATGTTTACCTTATATTCTTAATTTGTGTTGCTCATCCATAAGTTTATTTCAAGAAAACGAGCGTCCGTCCATCGATATTTTTTGTTTCTCAATCTCTAAATAAATGATTAGTTGCCCTGAGAAAGAATAAGGCTAGCCAGAGAACGGGAATCAGCTGAGCAGCATCCCAGTCTATTGAGCAATTCAGGATGATACTAGACAAATCTGGAGCCTGATAAACCTAAAAGAGTTATTTAAATCAATATGAATATCAATATCAATACCAATATATGAAAATGACTTTAAAATGAATTCTTATATATATGTATGGGCTTTTTGCCTTTAATTGATAGGACAGTGGAGACAGACAGGAAACAGGGAGGCAGAGAGAGGGAGAATGACATGCAGCAAAGGTCACTCGGTAGTGAGGACTGTAGCCTCAAAACATGGAGGGGTGCTCTACCCACTAAGCTAATCACCACCCTTTTAAAATGAATTCTTAATCACCTTTAAGGAAACTGGCACTAGGTACTACACGAAATGGATACTACTCATCTACCACTACAGACTACGTCTCTTTAACTGCGTTATACTGACCAGGAGGAGGAGGCAGTGAGGTCAGCTGTACTGGTTCGCCTCGGTCCAGCGCCTCCAGCAGAACATCGAGCTTCTACATAAATCAAGTCAACATTATAACACATCACTTTCTTCAGGCAGAGTTACAGAGACAGATTTGCTCAAAGTGACTGGACGTCGGCTGTGTTACCTTGGCAGTGAGGTAGTGCTGTTTGGCCAGGTCAATGTTGCCGTTCTGTTTAGCTTCTATGGCAGACATCTTATATTCTCTCTGTCTGTTCAGCACTGCCTGTTTCAGCTCTGGATGGAGTGAAGAAGGACACACATGTGTTTGTGTCAAAATGAGAGAAAACAAATAAAATGAAACCAGGTGATTCTAATGTGACAGTCCATTTAAGCAATTACCAATAAGGATTTCTTGAGTATACAGTATAGTATAAAACACACTATATTATTATGGAGTTAAAATAAGAAATGTATTAAACTTATCATCTAGGTGGTAATTATAAAAACTAAAATGCATTCCTTTGGATAAATTAATAGAAAATAAAAGGAAGCTTCAAATGGTAAGAATCTTGAGGAAGACCAAAAATAAATATATCATCTAATCCACTTTGTTGAGTGATTCTGTCAAACTGAACCAATAACATGGCCAATAAACATTAAATCCCACATGAGTGTTAATTTCAAGACAGGTAAATTTATGATGTTCCTCAGCGTAGATCTCTGTCACCAAACTTTCACTTATATGCGTCCACTACTGTTTCGTCGTGTTCCCGTTTACCTGAGTGTTGACCGTCAGGCTGGCTGGGGGTGAGAGGAGAAATAGCCGGTGTTTCTGGAGTGATGGCAGCAGTGGGCTTTTGGGGAGGAATCAAGTGCACTGGCTTATTACTCGGAGGTGCTGGTGCAGCCTCCCTTAGCGGTTTCTGATTGATGGCAGGGGAGGGCATCAGCGCAGGTTCAGGCTGTCGTTCCTTCACTGGTTCAGACTCTGCTGCAACATTCGACTTCCCTCCGAGAGCTACAGGAGGAGGCATCTCCTCTTCATTGATTGGTTTTCCTTTCTTGACAGATGTTAACATGGATTGTAATGTCTAGGGGTGAAGATGAGCAAAAAAAAATATATAAAAAACAAGCTTGTGAAAAGTCTATAAAAACAATGTTTAAAACATTAAAAAGGTGAATTCTTCTTCATTTTACCTTTAACCCACGGTCATATCTTCGGACTTTGCTTGTCTCGCCTGCAGCCTTGGCATTGGATACGGCTGTCTTATACATTTCAATGCGCTCCTGCAGGCGGGACTCTAACCCACTTCCACCACTGGGTGCAGCAGCAGGAGAGGAGTGGGATGTGGCGTTCACTTTAGGAGCGGTTGGTGTGACAGCAGGAGGAGTTGGGGCAGGAGCTTGGTCCACATCATCCTCCAAAACATCATTCAATTCTGCCTATGTATAGAGACAGCAATGTACACCGTTCAGAAGAAAATGCAGACATTTAAGAGAACTGCTTAAGAACCATTATATTGGGTGGAATATATTTCACCTCAAGAGGAATAAAAGACAATATTTTTATCATGGATATCGTTCTGTTCTTTTCCATTTATTATTAGTTAGTGAAATTTTCAAATCTGTCCAAACTTCGATTTACAGTGTATGTATGTGTATACGTCGTTCATAATTGGCAACATGACAAAAGGCAGAAAAAAGTCAAGAATCAATCAAAAGTCCCCCCAAATCACAGAGATGTGTGTGTTTTACCAGCAGATCTTCATCATCCTCCAAGTCATCATCGCCCATCTCTTCATCATCCAGGTCTTTCATACAAAGAGCTGCCATACGCTCAATTTCAGCCATGGCAACAGGAGCTGAACATAAATAAATATACACAAGCACAATAAATCATAAACAGCACATTTAGAGAAGGAAAATACTGTGGTTTAGTGTGAGAAAATGCCTTCCTCATTTCTCCTTTCACCTTTCTTCCCCTGTGACCTTCCTCCTGCTCCGCCCCCTCCCACCAGGTTGAGCAGCTCTGCTTCCAGCTCTTCATCATTTCCTTCATCATCCATCCCTCCATCTGGGGACAGGTCAAGGAGCAGCCCCATCTAATACAGAGAGAGAGAGATACAGGTAAAGAAAGAGCTGCTGCATCACAATTGTCACTGATACACTCAATTGACACATAATTAGGAACACTGGTAAAGTCTAATACATCAGTCCTACATTAAATCTCAGCTAAATCTCATTTTCATAAACATTATTTTATTCAACATGTGTTTAAATTGACTGAAAGAGACACTGATTCCACAATGTTTTCATATTAAAGGTTATGGTTTGTTGCACTATTGAATTGTATTGTGTTGTACCAACACAAGTTTTTGTTATTTTTAGGAACCCCATTTAGACGGTGTTAGACTTAGACAGACTTTAATGATCTACAAGGGAAATTGCTTGGTGACAGTAGCTTAGTTGCACATAAAGAAACGCAAGTAAAATGACAGATAAAATAAAATAAGATTAAAAAAATGAAAATATATGTTTTATCCAGTATAATAAAATATATGGCATAAGCAAAATATGTATAGAATAATCATTATGAACAGATGTACATATAGTGGGCAAAACAGTGTCCAAGGTAATCCAGCTGTTTGGACTGTTGCATGGCGTGGATCTTGTCCTACCTTGTTTAACGTTAATTTAGTAAAGTTCAACAGCACCACATCCTCCAAAACCATCACACAGATTCAAATACCACCTTTCTGACACTGTTCTAACAAACACTGAACATGATAGAGGATTTCGTCTTGGACTGACACATTGCAATGCATTCGTTTTCACTGTGTGCCTACTGTTTTGTCCGGTGAGTGTATATTTACGGTAGATATCTTTCATAGAGCACATGATCAAACTTGATGTGTGTTACCTGTTTGGCTCGAGCTGCCCCTTGACCCCGAGGAGGGGGGTTCCGACTGCGACTCATGGACTGTTAATACCTGTCAAATTCAAGGAGCAGAGTAAAACATGGAGTAAGGAAAGGAGGTTAGTTAAACAGTGACATTATCCTTGAGTGGAGCAGTTGAGGACAGCCTTTATTATCAGCCACTGTTTGTAGATTGAGCAAATAAATCTAACTATTCCAACGTCTCTAACGTGTTGTGTGTTCACGTTAGCTAACAGCTAGTACAAATAACCATAGACGCTTAACGTCCACACAAGCTATTTACCACGCCGGTTTCACGTACCGTAATGTTAGCAGCTTTACAGCTGATCGGCTATTCAGGTCGATTGCTGCTGAGAAACAACAGCGTTTCAACAGACCAGATTTTTGGACAGAATCAAGTGTATTTTCAAGTCTAGCTCGAGTTATCAAAACAAGAAGAACGACAGGCTGTGGAATTTACTTCCTACATTGCGTCTCCCCTGGCAACGCTCACCGTGCTTTACGGCTGGACGAAACACGCCCATTAGTGACGTAAAACCTAACGTTCCATCTCTAAGGTACAGGTTGGGTGTGTTTTTTAGTTAGTTTTTTTTCGTATGAAAAATGTAACCACATTTTTTTTTATTGTCTACGGGTTAATAGGGTTAATTTAATCAGTAAAATGGAATTATTTAAGACGTAACAGGCAGTTTCACTTAGTAAACCCTTCTATAAACCACCGTGTTTCTATAAATAAGCTAAATATGTTTGCTAGCTAATAAATACCTTGACAAAAACGATTAGTTGACTTAATGTGGAAGCTTTATGTCACGTTGCTATGCCTTTCTTTAACTTATTATTATTTTTCTTATTTTTAGTAAGAGAAGATGACCAAAGGGAAAGCAAAGATCAGCAGTAATGGTAAAAATAGATGATAAAGTGATAATATGTGGTGACTTAGCTGTTGAACTGCACTCATATGCCAAAACATTATGTACACTAGTAAAAACTAAAATTAGTTTAATATACTATTCCTACACTAAATACCTTCTTAATATATAATCTAAAAATGAATATTAGAATGATGTGTCAATACAACACAAAACAATTAAATAGTGCCATTGTGTGAGAATGTATTTATTTTCACTAGCGTACCCAATGAACCGGCAAATGAGTGTAAGTATGCAAATATTTTTTTTTTAACTCATGAGATGACAAATTTGGTTAGATTTCAGTGCATTGCTTCACTTTAACACTGGCATAAATTTAAGTGCTTATCAGTCATAGTGATTCCCACTCAACAAGTCTTAATAAATCCATGTTTTTAAGAGGACTCGGCTCTACCCAGGACTCGCTCCCTCAGGTCAAGGAAGAGGGAATGTCCAAGTGAGGAAATTTCCCCAATATATGATGCTCAGAATATTCTCCATCCACTGGTAATTGAAGTGATTAATCAGCACCCACATTTATATCATTATCAAGCCAAACTGTTTCACTGACTTTGAGTTGTTTTTTTTTTTCTAATTTCAGGACACTGAAGCACATAATACAGGTGTTGCCACACTTCTGCAGTGTCCCCAGTCCCCACTGCAGGAATGTGCTCTCAGTTTAAATCAACAGGATGAAATAGCTGAACAGCCCTGTCTTGCAAATTCTGATGGATGCGCAAAAGACACACAAACAGAAGCAACTAATGTGGCAGTAACACAGCCAGAAGAGACAGCGGTAACCAATCCCAACTATGATTCTCAGCTGCAGAGCTCTCAGGTAGATACAGATAATGATACCAACAAGAGCGTGAAGGACAAGGAGAAGACGGAGGTCCTCTTACCAGTTTCTGAAGAGGGTAACAGACCTTGTGCAACTCCCTCAGAGAACTCTAGTTTAAAGGAAAGTCAAGAAACCAGCCAAGCACAGCCCAGCAACATGTGCATCGTTGAAGTCAAGGAAATCGCAAAGGAGTCGGCAGTGGGATTACCGGCCAAAAAGAAGCGAAGGATGGGCGTGTGTGGTCGGTCAGAGAAGGAGAGGAGTCAGTTTTTACTCACACAGAAACTTGAAAACGGAACAAAGAGAACTGACAAACAGATTTGTGATAACACAGCTGACGCTCTGGCTCCAGGAGAGAATATATCTTCACATTTACCACCCTCACCTCTTGTCAGCCTAGCGGACGGCATCACAGAGCAGACAGGAGTAGAGCTACAGCTTCTGCCCAGTCAGAGTGGAAGGGATGCCAGGTCAGCGTCATGTTAAATGTCTTACACCTTCGTTATCATGACAGCAAGCAGTGGTAGTTATACAAAATTAAGCATGATGTTTTAAACGGCAAGATCAATATCTAAATAAATATAAGTTAATGTGTGTTCTTTCAGTGAGTCAGAGAGACCTGACAGATTTGGGTTAAAGAGAAATTACCTAAAACAACACTGTACGTGCAAAATACAGAGTAGACATATAACCGTAACGGGAGAACATGTAATGTGTTGCCTCCTATTTTCTGTTTTCACACAGAACGGAAACTGAACGCTGTGATCGTGCCACCGCTTCAGATGGGACAGATGCTGTGTGTGATCCAGGCTTCTCCGAGGGAAAACACTGTGAACTTGAAGGTGTTGTAGTGTCTGGTCGAGAACAAATGGGTGACTCAGAATCAAACCATGATCCAGAGGAAGAAGAGAGGGAGCATTTGTGCGATACTGAACTACAACAACTCAGAGCAACTCCAGGTGAAATTATGGCTGAAATCCCTGAGCAAGAAATGAAAGAAGTGGAAGATGAGTCAACACAAGTCAACTGTGGTGCAGACAGTCAAAATGAAAAGAGTGATAACCAGGATGCAATTGGAGCTGCCCTTCTAGTGGAGAATAGAGATGAGAAGAGGGAAGAGAGTACTGGTGACGTGGTGTGTGGTCATGCAGCTGAAGAATGCGCTTCCTGCTTTGATACCCAGCCTGAAGCGATAAACTGTGGCTCTGTGGAGCTCGATGAGGCTGCAGTGACACCCAGCATCTCAGAGAAGAAAGACAGTGTGAGTGATGGCACTAGACTGAAATAATAATACAGATTCATAGAGGAGAAGACTGACTGATGAAGGCCTTGTGAAACTCATTATTCTTTTGTTGAAACTGTTCAATATTCAGTAGTAAGGGTTGTTTTTCTATGCCATTTTGACTTTGTAATATTTTTCCAGTAGCCTCTCTACGTGATCACTCTTTTTGGAGATCCATAGAAATCTCTATGCGATGCTGCCCTGCACATGATTTTTGTTCGGTGTAAATGTAAACGTGTAAATTAAACTGAGCGCCCCCTCACACCTGAATGTTATACACCTGATTGAAGACTTTAATTTCACTTTAACATTTACATTCTTAGTGATGGAGCATTATACATTTGTCTCATTTGTTTAATTAAATTCTCTTTATCTGTCTGTGATACAAAAACTATAGCCTAGTTTACCTTAGTTTACAAATTTTGAAGCTTGTAGTTGTTTTACTGTGTGCCTTTTAAATTTCCAAAAATTTGAATTCCTCTTTGTTGCACACAGTCTGATCCTGAGGACAAACCTGCTGCTGGTCCTTCAACTGGGAACGGTGAAGACACTCAGACCAAGGACACAGTCGACCCGTTTGGACCTGGGTGTTTAGACTACGTGTCGGACTCGCAGCTGAACACCATTGTTCTGATGTAAGAGAGAAAATGAAGGGGGTTGAATACTAGAATATCTCTGACAGCAGGTTGGTTAAGGACGTGTCTGAAAGAATAGACAGGTTCAGATAAACAAGCTGTTTGGTTCCTTTTGTTAGGTGAGCACTGGTTTGGAATAATAACAAGTGAAATAGTGCATCTTTTGACATGACATATTTTAAACAGGAAAGAAAGTGTATCACAATAAAAATAAAATGAATGGATGAATTAAGATATTAGCTGATCAGCCACAACATTAACACCACGCACTAGTGAAGTGAGTAACGTTTATACATTCATATAACATTATTCTCATTGTTCTGGGAAACCTGGGTCCTGGTATTTATGTGGGTGCTACTTGGACACATACCACCACCTCAGCTCTGACGCTCTCGTGCCCATCGTAAGTAGCTCCAGTCGGGGTCAGAGCTCAGAATAGACACCTTGTTTAGTCCGTGTCCTTGCAGCCATACACAAAACAAACTGATGCACCATGAATTCTGACACCTTTCTATCAGAACCAGCACTAACGCTCAGCAATTTAAGCTACAGTTGCTTGTCTGCTGGATCAGACCACACAGGACAGCCTTTGCACTTATGTGCATTAGTGAGCCTTGGCAGCCCTGTCACCAAATCACTGAGTACTGCAGACCCTTAAACACTCCACAAGAACTGCAGTTTTTTTTTTTTGTTTTTTTTTTAGATGTTTTGACACCATCATCTAGCCGTCACAATCAGCTCTAGTTACAACTTGCTGCTTAATGAGTGTTATTCACTTGAATGGTGATTATAACCAGTCGGTCATAATGTTATGGCTGGTCAATGTACGTTTTTCACTTTATTTATTTGCTTTTTTTTGTTTTGTTTTTCATCTGTCCAACTTTTCTCTCCATCTAGTGAGGAAGAGGTGATGACGAAAGGGAAAGAAAATTACATCCCAGACTGTCACGAAGATGCCTCAGACCTAATCTGTGGTCTCATTGGAGAACTCTCCTCCCTAAAGTCAGCAGAAGTCATTATGCTTTTCTATATTTATTAATTTTATTTTGTCACCTGTTTTTCTTCCTCTAACCCTCCTTCCATTCTTCTGTCACACTTATCTCTGTGCTCTAATTGGCTTGAGACGAGAGACGAGTTATTTACTTGATTGCTCCAAAAGTGAAGAAATCATCATTTACCCTCTTTCTTTTTTGTAGTCGAAAGGTCATGGCCACTCATCGAGAGCTGGAGAGCCTGCGGCGTAGCAGCAAAAGTTCAAGGAACCCCAGACGTTGAGGATTTGTTTCAAGTACTGTCCGATTTTCCCCCAAACCGTTCATGGGTAAAGAGTTCACTTATAAGAACGTTTCAATATTTCACTCCAGTGTTCATTTTGATTACTTGTTTTCCTTGTTCACGACAAATAAATGTGGCTGTGGTTTGACTCAGTGATCTGAATGGTATCGGTCATCTGAGACAGCTGCCAAATAATTTATAAAAGATGACAAAGAATGCACATGTCAATGTCATGACACTTGCCAAAAGATGGCATCTAAGTCAACTCCGTGGCGTACTGTCTCCATAGCTGTCCAGACTCATTAAATTTGAAGTGAAGACTTTGTATTCAGTATTTTTTTCGCTCAAGTCACAGAAAAGTTGACATTTTATGAGTGAAATTTTCTTAATTTGCAGCAAAAAAAGAAATAAAATTGTCAAAATCAGTTCTTGAATCGAGAAAAAAATAAGTCAAAGTGGTCCTGAGAAATAGAAAATTGGAGGAAAGCAAAAACATGTCACAGGTGCAGTCATTATCCAATAATAAGACGACTGCATGCCACAGAAACAGGTATTTATTTGCACACCTCTGAACAAGAAGTCACTCTTATTTAAAAATTTAAAATGCTGACATGGACACATGATGTTTACATGCTGTAGTTCTTTTTTTTGTTTTGTTTTTCAACTGATGACTGTATGTCACAAAGTGTTTGATGTGCTATAGTCCTTCAGTGCATGGACAGGAAAATATGAAAGTGGACATCACTCTGCCGTGTATTAAAAGCATAACAAACCTACATTTCTCTTTTCAAACTTTTTTCTCCTCCCAAACAGTATCTGGTAGTCGTTCTTGAAGTACTGTACAAAAGTCAGTCGCCAAAATGGCGCTGTTAAAGTAGGTTACGCTGAAAAGAAGGCCAGCTTTGGAAACGTTACAATCTGCTTTAAATAAAATCTTTATATAAAACATGCAAAAACATGCAAACTAAAAGCAAACCAAACACACGCAGTCAAAAACACACTAAACAAAACCACACGAAATAAAAGAGTGCGATGTATTTTGGCTGCTTGCCACCCGGCTCAGCGTCTGGACTGGGAATACACGGAGCTGTACGCCCAGTCCACCTTAGGGCAGAAGCGCTTGGTGTGAGCATTGGCCCCTGTGGCCCCGCACAGAGGACACACATACCGCCGCAGATAGGGACACATAACATCTCCTGCCTGGTTCTTCAGCCAGTGGGATTCATACACCAGCGTAGACTCCCCGTTGTGCTTGCAGAAACTGCAGAACATGTGCTTTGGAAGAGGAGGAGGAGGAGGACACGTAGCCGGCTCGGCTGTTTTGAAACGATTCTTCTTCTTGCGCTCTTTTGGCCCCAAGGAGGCTTTCGGGTTTGGCGCAGGCATTAAACTCATTGCGTTTGGTTTACCAGCACCAAATGGACCTGGTGCGCATCGCATCTCGTCACCTGGGCGCAGTTGAGCCAATGAACATGGCTGCGCGCGCACACTGGGGAGATCTGGCGCACCGCCTGTCCCCGGCTCACTTTGGCTAACTGCGTTAATGCGCATAGACGCCAAAAGCTGTCTCAGGTCACCAGACTCAGATTGATGGGCTTTGGACGCTTGGAGAGGAGACTCACCGGCGGCGTTCGGGCCCAGGATCTCTCGCATTGTATCAGACAGGCCCATGTAGTCCCTCCAGGGCTGAAAACTTTTGCTGTTGGGCTCCATGACGCACGGCAGGTGACGAATGAGCCTCCAAAGTGTGCAGTCCATTCTAGCTCCTTCTCGCCGGTGTTTTCGTGTCTGGTCTGGCTGGCTGCGACGATCAAAGATGTTGTCTTTGAAAGATATGCTTAAAAGTCCACTGCGACTCCGTAGAAGGGCCACACGACAAAAAAAAACTGTGATTGGTAATTAAGAACAAGTGGTGATTAAAGACACACCCACGGAGCCAACAGACAGATCACGTGAGCTCATGCGAGACTCGTGCAGCCGAGTTAAATTCTCAGTTTCCACCAATCAAAAGAAGGCACTTTTTGTTTTATGGACACAATGATACAATGTTATATAAATTGCACATTCTCTCGCCAAAACATTAGGTAATGAAGAAGAATCAATTAAAACTTAAAGTTCTGCAGTAGACCCTCCTCCGTGACTGCTCTTATGTGCTGGGCGACCATTTAGGAGGGTGAAGATTGTGATGTCAGGAAACTGGATCGACTTAAACACTAACCACAGCCTCCAAAATGAAAACACATTTGAATCAACAGCTCTTCATCTTAAACTATTGCTTAAATTCATAATACTCATGAACGTTTAGTTCATAACTGTTATAATGTATTTCGCTAATGTATGTTAATGTATGTTATATATTAAAAAATGTAATAAATTTGTAAGTTTATTAGAAAAAAAAAAGCTGATACATTGTGACCGACTTCCCAAAAGAGATTTCATCATATTTATATTTTCATAAATGCGACGCATAGGTATGTGAAAGAAGCCACTAACTGAATTTATTATGATTCTTCTCACTCCCATCTCCTAAATGCCCAAAAGTACTCTCCTGTTTTCAGCAGCAATAAGTATGTGGACAATTAGTCAAGGCAGCAAAGAGCACTGTGTACACGTGGGGGGAAAAACAAGGCAGGTGTAGGGTTAAAGTAGTTTTTATTGATTATTTTAAAAACTGAACATAAGGTAGTTTACACTGAACTTTACCAGGCACTGTTCACTCTTAGCGTTGTATTAAAATGACCAGTCTAAATGTGAGGCCTGTGGTGTGAGCACCATCCTGTCCGATTCACCATCCCATGTGTCTGACTGGTGATCGAGTCCTCTGGGTCTAAGGGAAAACAGGATATGGCAAAGTGATAACACCAAGTGACCGTTCTGACAAACAAAGAAACTGGGGAGTCATCGCTTATCACGAGAGTCCTTAATTAGCTTATTGGGATATGATCTATTTACAATATTTAGAAAAGGTTAGGTGGTGCATATTTCAAAGCTTCAGAAATACTGTGACTCCTCAAAATTTGTCCCGACTATGAGCGGCCACGGGCTCCTCTAGTCAGCTGCCTGGTACTGAAAGTTAAAATACTGGATGCCAAGAAAGCAGGAAAAACACTATTGAGAGTATAGCAAATAGTTTTCCAGTAGCGGTTTTCTGATGTGATCGAGAAGTGACAGTTTACTGTGAAGGTGTCGTCAAGTTGAAATTTTGCGTAAAGGTTTAGAAATGAGGTCGTCTTTTACACATGTGTTTTGCAAAACGAGTTCTGAAAACGAAAACTGAGATTTGATAGAAAATGAAGTACTCCGCGGGCCCTGAATGTACAAACTGCTGTGAGTCTTGACTAACCTGCAGTTGTAGGACAGACTGAGGGCAGAGTAGAGCTCAGGAGTGCTGGGGGTTTGAACTCTTCTTTGATGTGGCCCGTTGACAGCAGCGGTACCCGATTCAGCGGACGATGGAGTAATGGGAAGACAGCCAGATATGCTGGTAGGGTCCAAACCTGAATAATCTACAGTCAAATACAAGGAGAGTGTTTAGTTTAGGACATTGAGTAAAATGTGTCCACCCCATTAAAACCTCCAGCTCACTCACTGGGACTGGTGCTCTCCGTAATGATGACGCTTGGAGCCCCTTTGCCCAACAGAGGGGAGTCACGCAGGTACTGCTGCTTCATAAGAGAGGCCTTCTGCTGTTCAAAATCACAGCGCTGTACACACAAGACAACAAGACTGTATGCTGAATGCTTCTCAGTAACAATTGAGCAGAGGATACCTAGAATAGAGTTGCTACATCCTTGTTTATAACTTGACAGGGACAAACAGCACGCGACAGAATGGGTCATTTGTCACACAATCCTTCGAAACCAGCCCTTTGTTTTGCTCACATCACGACTTAGCCGGATGGCGGCGTCAGTGAATGACTGCCGCTCCCTTGCAAAAGTTCTCCTCTGCTGATCGAGCTCCGCCCAGTGCACCTGAAGACGTTCCCACTCCTCCAAAAAGTAGGAATCGGCGAGTTCAGAGGGGACTGGGGAAGCAAGGCCATCCTACAGGATCACACCACAGAGAGGATTTAGTGTCGGACACAAATGTTCACACGAGGACGTGCGTGGCCTGTATGATGGAGCTTTACCTGCAGCAGTTGCTGTTGTAACCTGACGAGCTTCTGACTCTCTGTCAGTTCAGTTTCTAGTTGGGTCAGGAGCTTGTCTTGGTCGGTACCGGCAGCAGATTTGCCTGCGTTAAAGAAAGACCACGCGTGTATCCCTTTAGAGTCTGTTGGGTCATTGGTTTGGCAGAATAAATATATTATATATATATTTTTCTTAAGTGATTGTTCAACTCCATTCACCTTCAGACAGCATGTCGCGAAGCCTCCTCTGCACCCGTCTCCAACTCTGGATGACTCCTCCTGTCACATGTTCACCCAGTGCTGCCTCACTTTGATCCAACCTTTTGTCTACATCTTGGGCCTCACCTACGGAGTCTGACAGAGTCTTAAACACAAGTTTGGACATTTTTGTTACACAGAAAGAAGGACTCTCAGTATTCAAGGCTCAGTTCTGATATTCAGACTCAAATCAGTCTTAGCACAAACTTCATTTAGCGACTTTTGACTGATTCACGCATTCTTCCTTTATCATTAAATTTTAGATGTTCAGCTGTAGAACTTCCTGTTAGTGTTTGAATGAACATCATCTTGGCTGATCATCTTTGTCTGATTTTGCTGTTTCAAAGGTCAAGAACAAACGTCCAGTGTTTAAACCATGAATGAAAACTGTGGCTCCACTTCCATATAATCCAAAGCTCTACGACTCTTACTGTGTTGTATAATTTTAAAGCCTGTGATGCACTAAGAAAAAATAAGGGCGTAAAATGGGCAAGAGTGACCTCCCATGAAACTGGGAACTTAGGGGAATTCTGAAGCTACCTTGAAAAAATAAAAAGTAGTCGATAACGGCGCAATTGTAAAAAGATGATGGGCACCCTGCGCCATGTGCTGGCACACGATGCAGAACACCTGGCACCCAAGGTCATGAAAACCCCAGCAACAGTGACAAAGACGATTTCTAACGGTGTAGTTGGTTAAAACGAAGGGGTGGTATAAGGATGTGCCCCAAATGTAGGGGATGGTCAGAAGGTGTGACCAGTGGGGTCCCAAAAGAATAAAAAATGAGAGCAAAGGCATTTACACTTTAGAGTAGGATTGTGCTGAACTTTTTGTGCACTATAAGACTGCTCTCCTTTGTTGCTGGCAATGAAGATCACTCTGATGCTCTGAATGTGGACTCCTGACGATTTCCTCAAGACTCCAAAGAGAAGACTCCCCCAGGCTGAATTGAACAACTGCCAGGGGCTTTCTTTGACAAAGGTCTCCTATTTGACACAACAACTGCTCCTAACTAATACTGGAGTGGTATTCTTGGCTCAAAATAGCCGATTCATTGATCATTTCTCAGGAGTTTAAATGGCTCCTTATTCTTTCCTGACCTGCTCCATGTCCACTCTGAGCGCATGAAGTAAAGTGGTGAGGCTGTGACGCAGCTTCATCGCCTCCCTGAGCTCCGCTTCTCTGCGCTCCAGCATCAGACGCAGCGTAGCCTCTTCCCGTCTGCGAGGTGGAGGTGAACAAGAGAATATTAAAAAGAGAACAAAAGGGCAAAGCTCAGAAATTGCATGGAAATGACATACTTTGCAGTAGACTTGAAGGGTTTGAATGCTTGTTCTCTTTTGCCTTTGCTTCCAGGTGGAAAGTTGAGCACCTCTATGGCTGGGTAGGTAAATGGAAGAAGAGATTTTTTTTGAGGATGTGAGCAAACAGGCTTTGAGGGATTACTCTGTGGGGTTGCGTCTCACAGGGTCCCTTCTCCCTGTGTCTGTCGGTCAGCTGTGAGAGGCGCTCCTTCAGCCTGTTGCTGTGCAGCTCTCGACGCTTCAAATCTGCCTCCTGCTGGTTACAGTGCAGCTGCAGACGCTGGCTCTGGTGAGAGGACATGTTCAGAAGAAGGACGGGAAATACACCAACTTCCCAAAAGGTTAGGTACACAAGTGGAAAGGAAGCCATCCTAATATAACAGCCCTGCACCAAATCATCCTTTATCACTGTTATATATATTTTTTTCATTTCAAAGATTAATTTATTTATCACTCTTTTCTTTTTTTGCCGTTCATAATTTTTATTTTCCACAAAGAACAAAAACAAAAATATGTACAATGCCAACAGAAAAAACACATAACTACAATATTTTTTCTTAAACAGTCACCGTCATAATATTCAGTTTATGTTGAAACTGCATCAGAAAGGTGGACATTTGACTAAATGAAAAGTGTTCCTGTTATTAAACCTGACCAACTGACTTAAAAGCGGTGGTCAAAATAATAGAAACCACAGTGAAAACACAGTTGAATTGACAACTCTCTCTGTTATTTATTTTAACGCTGAACACCTTCAGCAAGCATGAAGCTTCATGAAGAGTTAGTGCAGGACCGTTATATCAGAATGCATTCATTTTAACCAGAGTACTTAATGAGGCATGCGTCTTACTTTGACGCGTTCGGATCTCAGCATGTCCTGAAGCCTGGCTACATGCTCATCCATCTCTTTTAGCTGCTCCTACAAAATAAAGGTTTTGCTCATTTGTTTTGGGATCCGTTTCGCTCGTTCAATTTTTACCCACCCTGAGTGAGTCCCCTTGGTCCCCGTGCTCCTCCCTGTCGAGCCACAGAGAGGCGCTTTGAAGGAGCTCATTCAAAGGGTCATGGCTGGGATTCCGAAGCAGATCTGTTGTGTGGCATACCAGTGGTAAATGAGGGGGAAACGGAGGATATGATCTGACTGATTTCCCGGCATCCATGCTCTGGACGCTTTCCGTCACGTGTACCTGCATTTCGGTTTCAAGGTGAAGTTAATTACCTGGGTACTCCTGCTGTCTTCCGACTCTCCTCTGGCCAAACCTGGACGCCATCTGGGTGCCATATACACATGTTTGCAACAAGTGGAAACATTGCACACAGATCTAACTGCGCTCAACAAACTCTCATCAATTAACATACATCCAAACCTGAGCAGGAAAACGTCTTCACTGAGATGCAGCCTCTTCTGTGCCCAGGTGATGACAGTTATGCTAATTATCACTGACAAACTGCTCCCAGAGAAACCCATGTTTAGGCTCGATTTTCTTTACTACTTCTCATATAAGATGCTTTCTGGATGGAATTAAAAGATGGATCCATGACAGGAGGAGTCACTCTGTTGATCCCTGAGACTCACTCAGCTGATTACAGTTACATTATTTATTTATTTTCAAAAGTCTCCTGCAACGCGTCCGAAGTCCTAAGTGTGTGGTGTCATCTATCAAGTGTCTCTGGATTTGTTATTTGTTCATAAGCGTGAACCGAGCAAACATAGTACATATTAACATTTTTACCCTTACAAATACACTCACTTGCCAGCATCAGCACTAAATCCTCCATCACTGTTGTAATGACCAGTTTTTATTTAAAAACAGAAATCAGAAAGGTGGTCATTCAACTCTTTTATCTTTTTGGAGGATGTAGTTTGTGGTGCTCTCAAACTAGTCGAGTTAAACACTAAAGTGGTTTTGCTATTTAGCCTTTTCCGCTGACCAAGGGTGGTCAAAATAATAGAAACATGTTGGTTCAGCACCATCCAATTCATCAACACTACAAAATGAGTTTGTGTTTTAAACGGTTGCTGAATCACAAAACCCTACTGTACCTACTGAACTGGTAAGTGAGTTTGTTGCACCTATCAAGACACACATCGTGATTCTGGTGATGTCAGGAAACACGTTACAGTACATCCAGCAGTTCACTGGCACCATTAACAGCCAGTTAATGAATGTCAGTACTTGTGGTTCAGATGATGACACAACAGATGATTATCTTCTTCCACTTTTGTGCTTTTTACCTTCAGTTCTGAAACACTTGACTTGGACAATATGTCCTTTGACTTACTGTCGTGTTTTGGAAGGAAATTAATTGTGGAGAGAGGATGACGCTGGCCAAACATCCTGAACAACTGCTCTCACGCACTGTGAGAGACTGTTGGGACCTCAGGTAGTTCCTTCAGCCGGAGACTGCTGCATCCACGGTGGAAGACTACAGGAGGTCCCCTGTCCCAACAGCACTCAGACTCTTTTAACTTCAGATCAGATCTTAGCACTGCTGCTGAGCTTCCCTTACATCAAGGATTAATGCACAAAAATCACATACAGCATTTCACTGGTGTCTAAAAATGTAATTTATTTTCTGAAAGATCACCCACAGTAGCAAAGTCTATAAAGATACAGGCTAACAGTAGTAAAGGTTTTGGTTCATTGGAACATGATTCCCAGGTGAAAAACAATTAAAGTCATTGCAGCGTGAGTAGTTTAAAACAAACAATAGTGAAAATCTGGACATTTGTATACTTAACATAATAAAAATTGAAGTTGCTACCACTATTTAAATAGTGTAAGGCCTTGATGTGTTTTGTTAAATGACCATGTGTAAGTTAATAAAACCAAACATATCGGTCTGTTAAATATATACAGAAAAAAAAGATGATAGGTTATTCAACAACCACAAGCCCTGAAGTGACAGGATAAAGTACCGTTGATTTGACAGTAACACATTTAAGTTTGATTCAAATACATGAGTATGAGTATAAGACACTAATCCATGGTGGCCAAAGTCCCAAGTCTGTAGTGTTTTATCGAGACACATAATATGAAACATAACGTATATATTATATCAACAAGATAACATATTCCTATTCTTCAACAGCACCTGGTTTAAATTAATGATTTACTGTTCTTCCACTTGGCACCCAAAACACAAGAGGAAGTTACACTTGCAATACAACATTGGGCTGAATTTCACTGTTGACTCATTAAATGGAGACTAAACATCATGTTAAGTAGTTTAGAACATCTTCTGGTTGTTGTTGTTTTTTTGTTTTTTTGTAACATGTAGCATTTGGCCCTGGTTTAATGTAACAGAAGTTATGATACCATTAGTTTTGGCAAACGAGTAGAACAATTACCCCCTCCCCGAACCCACCAGCCCCCGTGTCCTTCATCCCAAGAGGAACTGCTGGTAGACAGCGACATCAATTAGAAGTGAAGAAAGCTTCAACAGATTCTGAAATCCTCCAGGTTTCCTCCTGTTGTAGACACAAAAGTTTAAAAAGGTTAAAAGTCTTTTAAAAGGACAGCATTTACATGGACACCGTCACGTCACAAATAATCAGAATATTAGCCGACAGAAAATCAATACTGCCAATATGGACAAAGTGGTTCTGCCCACTGTGTAGTACTGAATCTGCTCGAATAAAAACAGAGGGAGGGCTTCATCAACCAACACTGAATTAATTCAATTGAGTAAGATAAAAACATTTTGTCAATTGTGTTACCAACATTTATTCTGAGTTCATTCATCTTTTTAAACACTTGTTTGTACATGCCTGCTACATCAGCGTTTCTGTCCCTCGTGTAAACTATTCCACCCAGAGAGAAATGATCACCGCAGGGATGATTATTAGGCATTAATATTTTCCTACCGAGCCAGTTACAACTCACCCCTAACGAAAATGTCCACTGCTGGGACCAGTCTGTTCTAACTGAGGTGGTTAGATGAGCCACCTTTGTTTTGGTCGGGGTATTGTTCCGACTATTTGTAGTATAGTAGTGTCCGTGTACACACAGCCATCATCAGTGTTATCAGTGTTGTCTCATGGGCGGAAAAGGATGAAATTGCTGCTTAAGTTCAGTGGGTCACGGTTTCTCCAATATGCATGTGAGCATAAGAAGTGGATCACGGTGCAAATGGAAGAAGGTGGCCTGGTCTTTTGAACCATGACTGCTAGGAACACCCCCTTCCATTGCCATGTGGGTGTGCTCGCTCTGCAACAATGTTCAGGTGCTGGTACGGCTCAAAGCAACATCCACATAAATGGCAGGAACCAGGCTTCCCAGAAAAACATCATAACAAAATGATTCATGTCACTCGCCTCACAAGCTGGTGGTTTTAATGTTGCAGCTGATCTGTGCAAGTATGTGATGCAAAAAAATGACGTCTGGCTACCTTTCATCATATCCTGTAAAGCTTTACAACCGATGCACTTCCATGTTCAGTGGTTAACACACTGAAAAATGTTTTTAAAAAATAGTTACAGAAAAAAAATCCCTGTTCTACTAAACCAACAAATGACATAATGGGATCCTTCATTCTGAGTTTATTAATTAAAGTAGTAGAGGTACCTGACAAAACCACTGAAAGCTACTAGAGATAAGATGTAATGAGGCTATGTTCATACAAGGAAAGGAAATATTTTTGCCTTTATCAGAAATAAACACCATGTCCCTGTGCACTTCAAACCCGGCCACACGGTGACTCAGAAACCACCACTTCACAAACACATGGGCCGACACAGCAGAGGCAGCCCTTCAGTTCAGGACAGCAGTCCATCTACACCTGAAGGACACAGAGGACTGCGTGGAGGGTAACAATGTCCAAATTTTAGCAATAGAAGACAGTCTAAAGAGGATGAAAACAATTGGCCACTGATCGCTTATCAGCCATCTACAATACAAAGTTAAAGTTAGTTTCACCTTCACCTGTAGTTCCTGGCCATTAAAACCAAATTCATCATTTCAGATGAGTATCCGGTCGTTAACGGACCACAGTCGTGTGAATTTGAGGTATGCACCACCCACAGATGTTCCTAATGACGACCTAACCTCCCCATAGCTTAATCTGAACAAATTCCATCAAGTGCAGATGATTATTTGGTTGATGACGCAAACTGGTCATGTGAGTTTAAATAAAACCCAACGCTCCCATTGGTCATTTGGAAATGAGTAAGAGATTTAGATGAGATGAGTGTTGAAATGTCTTCACGAAAACTCGAGAAAGTCCAGTCATCTATGTTTAAGCTTTGTCCACGGATCGACTGAGGCACCATTTATCAGCCACTTACAACAGAGTCCTAACATCTGTCCTCAAAAAGTCTCACCACCATTTACACCTTGACTCCGTTGTTTCTGGCTATTGATGACTCCCTACCAGCCATTTACAACCTTAGATGAACCACAGCCTGGATGATAGAGAACCTCTACAGGCGGCGGCAACCAACATTTATTTCCCTTGCTATTTCAAATACTTCCTTGAATGACTGATGCATTTTCTGACCTATAAAATGTCAGGCAACATTAAGCCACTCTCATTACACGTGATCTGAGCTCAAACAGTGTTGTGTCAAGCAAAGAAGGTGGCATTAATTTCCTCTCTGGTGTAATTAACTGTACTTAACTAGAGTCCCGACTGGAGTGAATCATAAAGCCGACCCACCTCAGAACAGGGAGCAGGACTTAGGGGGCCTGAAGGGATTATCACTGGAGGGGACTCCCATCAGAAGAGGATCCCTGGTGGCATTTTGTAAACAGAAGTTTTTCAGCTCAGTAGCAGCCTGGGACACCTGCAGAGACAGACATATGGTGTAAACATCGCATCACACTGTACGTGGAGTGGAGTATCTATAAATGCACAGCGTCCCACTGTGTCATTAACGTACTCTACCCACTGGTTTCTTTTCTTTCTTTCTTTCTTACTTTTTTTTTTTTTTTTTTTGCATAACATTTGCAAGCGACGGTGAAATACACGGATGGGTGTGCCTATTGTGCAACTTGTTGAAACACGTATAATACTGTTTCCTTTAGACAACAAACACAATCAGGCCCAACTTTTGAAACCAACACGACTCGTCAGTCAGTTCACTGTCGATGTGAAAACTTAGTAAAACTGACAACTGTTAAAATAAAGAGGAACCTCACCGACTTGCAGCTGCGGTTTAGCCAACGACAAAAACAGTTTCTATGTGTTTTAAAAAACATTTCTTTTTTTAAAAAAATCCCTGGAGTACTCTGTCCAGTCTATGACGGACAGAGTGAGGCTGGGTGTCATTTCTAGTTAGTCTCCGCCATTCAGCAGCAGGTTAGCCCAGTCTTCCGTGTTTGTGTGTCAGTGTTGCGCTGTTCGTACCTTCATCCTGCGAACACTGGCTTCAAACCGGAGTTGCTTCACGGTCCTTTGAGCGAGAATTAAGTGGTTGTTGGCATTGTTGTTGGACATGACGACGGCTGTCGATAGAGAGTGAGTCGGGGCTTGTTTAACGTACACGGACAAGACCGAGCGGAAATTAACCCCAACTGCTCGAAACCGGAGTGGGAAACATCGCGGACCTGTCGGCCCGACCCCTCTGTGCTACCACGTAACTCTACTGGGCGGTCAATACGTCAATCAAACAGTAAAGTAGAGGCCACGCCCCCTCAGCACGCTAGTCTTCATTGTCACTTTCCTAGAGAGCTGGAGTTTACTGGAGTTTGTTTTTTTCCTCTACTTTATGTAGCTCCTGGTTTGATGTTGCTTTCAATAAAATGTGAGAGTAAATGTGCTTAACACTAATGCAATTATCATTATTATAATTATTTCAGAGATACATACATCAGGTCAAGATGTGATACCAAATTGGTCCTTAATAGGTTATTAAAGTACCACTCACAGAAGGAAAAGCTGGGTCAAAACTAATTCCTTCACCAACAGTTGGGTATCTGCTCATTAACAGACCCTAGTCATCTCATCTGAGCATTACCTACAAATGGCCCTAATAAATCCTAAACACCTCACCCATCATTAAGTCACCACTGCAGACCCCTCCTTTTGCTTTGTAGCCAAGTGACGGTATGTCTAAAACAAGTTCAAAACAAAAGCAACTGAAATTGCTTGAGTTTTCTGAAGTTGCTTTACCATCATTTTTGTTTTGCATATGTAACTTCTCAGATGTAACTTTTCAGACATTGTCCCCAACATGGTCGGAAATTTGACTGTTCTACTCATTGCGTGGAAAAACTGAACATCACATGTGAACAAATTCCTCTACTTCCAGGTGAATATTTTTAGTGTAGTTTAAGAGTAGTTTAGTTGTGTGTGAAGGCTGGGAACTCGCATACAGTATATATATTGTATATAATACAATCGAAGAATATAAATCCATCAGCCATAACATAAAAACCACTGACAGGAGAAGTGTGTAACATTGTTGGGGAACATATTTTAACACATTTATATGCAATGAGGCTGTCTATCTATTTCCACCATTCAAGGTATAAAAACACAATTGTGTTGAATGGAGCATTATTATATAACATATAACATTATTATATACAGTACAACAGATTTACTGAAAATAAACACGAAGAAGAAGAAAAGTGTTGGTACCTTAATTTTTATTATTATATTATTATTTTCTGCATTGTTGTTTGATAACAAGGGTAGTAGAACAGAGTAGATAACACAAACCTGTGATACAACAGTTAATCGCTGTTAACAGTTCATCCTTTTATGTTATTTTGCTGTCAATATGTTTTACAACAAATGTGATAGTGAAATCTCAACATCACTCCTCTGACAGCATTTTATTGGTATAACTATGTTGCTGGTACTCTTCTGTCCATCACCACATAAATCCAGTGCAAACATCGTCTTTGACGGGCAGACATTTACCAGGCATAGTGAATAAAGAAGAACTGTCCATCATATTACATTATTAGATTACTGAAACTCTTCATAACAGCCCAGTTGTTCTACCCATTACAACATGTAAGAAATAAACAAACAGAGACTTTTTTTTTTTTTTTTAATGACTGCAGATGATGAAGTGATGTTAAATCTACATTCAATTAAAGCCTACTCACGATAGCTCTGGTCTGATAGCCACGTTCAGGCTGGTGTCTGTGTCCAGGGAATAAGCACAGGAGAAGGGAAGACTCACAGGAACAGCAAAGGATGTATTAGTTGTTGGATATATAAATAAACTGTTGGAGTAGATGGCATGTGTGCGGTTGGTCTGAAAGACAAATAATAATAAGTTCAATGATTAGAGAGAGTGCTATGAGCATTAAGTGGTTAAAGATAATGAATAGTTAGTATGTGTATGGGAGGTCAACAGATTAGAAGCAGACTGGAGGATCTGTAACAAAAAATAAAAATAAAAACAATAGCCAAATACTTACGCTCACGATGTTTCCACAGGCACCGGCCTTAGCCTCCACTTCATACCAAACAATATCATCGCGTATTGTGGCCCAGGAGCAATTGTGAGAAGCCAAGTTTCCAGAGAATGGATCCAAACCAGCAGAAACCAGGCTACTCAAAAGGAGTCCTACCTGGAGTTTGTCACGGCCACAGATAAGTTGGGTGGGCTGAAGTGAAGGTTGCTGAACTAAAGACAGAGATATACAAATAATACATACAAATGAGACCAATAACCTCCAGTAAACTGTCCTCTCAGTATGGAATTTAACTATTGATAAACTTACCTTCGCATACAGCACTTGCATCTTCATTATGACCACAGTTGTGGATTCCAAACCCCAGATGTCTACAGTCTGTTATTGATGATTCATTTCCAGAACATCTGACATCATCCAGCCAGATGGGTCCAGTTCCTTGTCCAAATGCTGCACTTTGGAGCGCAGAACGAGCCCTTCCACAGCCCAGCTGTCTGCACACCACATTAGCATCATTCAGGTCCCAGGAATCATCACACACTGTGCCCCACTGTCCACTGTGGAAGATCTCCACTCTCCCAGAGCAAGAGCTGTTTCCTCCATTGGCCAGACGGACCTGACCCTCAACTCCTGTGCTGTTGTCTGTTGGTGTTGTGGCAGCAATAGAGATATTTTCCAGTTAAACATGACCAATAAAATCTTAAGTTCACTTAAACTATTTACAAATCTTTACCTTCACAGATGACACCAGCGTCTTCCACATGACCACAGATTAGAATCCCATCCATTAGATACAGGCAGTCTCCTATTGACGACTCATTTCCATGACAACCGATGAAGCTGAACCAGATGGGTCCACTGCCCTGTCCAAAAGCTGCACGGTGTAGCACTGAACGAGCCTTTCCACAGCCCAGCTGTTTGCACACCACCTGAGCTTTATTCAAATTCCACAAATCATCACACATTGTCCCCCACTGTCCACTGTGGAAGATCTCCACTCTGCCAAAACAGGAGCTGTTTCCTCCATTAGCCAGACGGACCTGACCCTCAACTCCTGTGCTGTTGTCTGCTGGTGTTGTTGTGGTTGTCATGGACGATGTGTGAGCTAAAATATGGAATACAAACACTGATTTGCTCCAGGAAATAGGCAATACCAGTATAGTGTGGTGCTCTTGTCAGTCCAGATGACTCATAGTTTTAAAGGTATGATTTACTCTACAGGTAACATGTTGTGCTAAAAATAAATCAACAGTAAATATTAAATCCTGACAATATCAGTATCAAATGTTATTACGTTAGCAACAACAAATTCAGTGTGTTGAAATGCATTCAAATATTTACCTTCACAGACGATGCTGGCGTCTTCACTATGATCACAGTTTTGAACCCTTAATCGCCGATGTCTACAGTCTGTAATCGATGATTCATTTCCAAAACATCTGACATCATCCAGCCAGATGGGTCCACTGCCCTGTCCAAATGCTGCATTTTGGAGCGCAGAACGAGCCCTTCCACAGCCCAGCTGTCTGCACACAACGTTAGCATCGTTCAGGTCCCAGGAATCATCACACACTGTGCCCCACTGTCCACTGTGGAAGACCTCCACTCTGCCAGAGCAGCGGTTGTCAGAGTTGACAAGCCTAACTGGTGAATCAGCTGAATGAAAAACAAGGAACAAAATACAGTTGTTGTGAGACACTGATGAAATGTGGACTTGATAGCCACAAATCAATAAAACATTTCAAAAATAAAGTCATCCGTGTTTAATGAACAAAGAAAATGGATATGTGATAGAGTTAGAATTTTGTGTTGCTGCTTAAATTTGTATTTACCTTCACAGACGACACCAGCATCCTCGCTGTGACTACAGTCATGATATCCAAAACCTATATGGCGACATTCAGAGAGCTCTGATTCGCTGCCTGTGCACGAGACGTCATCCAACCAGATGGGTCCAGTTCCTTGTCCAAATTGTGCATTTGATGGTGCAGATAGGACCCTACCACAGCCCAGCTGTCTGCACACCACCTGAGCATCATTCAGGTCCCAGGAATCATCACACACTGTGCCCCACTGTCCACTGTGGAAGATCTCCACTCTCCCAGAGCAAGAGCTGTTTCCTCCATTGGCCAGACGGACCTGAACCTCAACTCCTATGTCCCGATTGACATCCAACTCTGAAGTAACAAAACAGTTTCCTCAGATTAATGGATTAGATAGGAAAATATCATAATTATATACAGTAATTTGTTCTTACAATATTTGAAATGCTACATTACCTGCGCAGTATGCAAGGCTGCATGTGGATGGCTTCACAAGTTTGTAGACATAGAAGTCATGACAGTTTTTGACATGAATGGTATTTGAGCTGAAATAGCAACTCCCTCCCCAGGAACTACAAACCGTGCGATTTACAATCCCATCTGACTTTGTTGGATGAGGTTCTGTTATCCACATAGGAGCATGAGTTCCACACCTGTGTGTTTCTACACACCTCTCTGGAATACGAGCACTGGTCTTGTTCAGAAACAGGCGATACCAGCCCTGCCAGTTAATATCGTAATCACAGTGTCGGACCTGATTATCAGTGTTATTTGTTGAACGCCAGTCATCATTCAGTACAGTGTAGAAGCCACATGGGTCATAACAGCCGATCGTCACATCTAGTCGGATGCAGTCCCAGCCTAAAGGACAAACTTTATGTTCACAGCTGAACCGGGCGAAGTGCGGGGGGATTATTATGTCACTGGAGGAAGGCGCCAGACATTGAAATGATCCTCGTGTGTTGTAGCAAATCTCAGGTGGCGTGCAGGGTGGGTTAGAGAGGGAGCACTCGTCAATGTCCACACATCCACTGTCTGGTGACCAGTGGAAACCTTGACTACAGCACGACGAGTCATTGCAGAGTTTTATATCGTAGCAGCTTAATCCATCACCTACGAAACCGTCTTTACAGACACAAGAGAGAACCGGGCTGGAGAAAGAGTCGCCTGTTTCTTGTGACTCCAAGCAGGTGGATTCCAGATGACATGAATCACAGCTGGAAACAAGAGCCCCTGCAAAAAGCACATAATTATGAAGGCTCCCTTCATTGCTCTCCTTATTTAGTATATCACATCTAATTTATGGCCATGCTAAGACTGACAATGAAGTATTTAAATATTTTTAAGTGCGCCACTTCTAATAACCTTTAGATAGATTCATAGCTAAGAGTTTCCTCTGTAGAATCTGATTTAAATTTAAATGAGTTAAATTTCCAGGACAAACCAAATGTTATATTGAGGGGGAAGCATGCATTCAGACCAGAAACAATATCACTGAACATGATATATATATGTATGTTATTAATTTATGTGTTGATATATGTCATTTTCTGTGAATGAGCCTTTCTGCTGCATAGTACAGCTTGATGGTTAACTGACCCTTTGTTGGCCCACTACTGACCCACCAACCAGAGAGCTCCTACCCTGGTTGCTGGTACTTTCAGTTGGACAAACAAAGTCCAACGGTAGTGGAATTGCACTCAGAACACAATGTGTTTTTTATTCTCTTCCTCAAAAGTAAATATTGAGAAAGGTCTCTAGCATAGTTGGTGAAGATAAATACAAACGAGTCCATATGTTTAAAGGTAAGAGAAATTGTATTAAATGTATTGACCATATTGTAAATGTTGCAATAATGTTCACTACTTAATCTATACTGAATCTAAATGAAAGCATGCTGATTGTGTTAGCCTTCCAGACTACCTAGAAGTCATTCACACACACTTGCTTCTTCTTTTACAATAATTGAACAATATCGTAATCCTTTGGATGGTCAACAACAAGACATGATATTTGCTAACATCAAATGAGGCTTAGTATAGATTTAGCATTTATAGATACAGCTGTGAATAGTCCCTGTTGGCGACAATTAGAGGAGATTTGAAAACCCTGGCTTGTTTCTAGTAAGCGTAGATAGCAAGTTCACATCGTATCATGTCTCTCTCACGTTTTCAGGAAACACCACATTCCAGCCTTTATCAAATCCAGTAATACACTTGTATTATTTATTATTATTGTATAATGTAGTGTATGATCAGTGCAGCGAGGAACGTACAGACTTCTAGCAGTCCACCTACACCTGAAGGACACTCCTTTGAAAGAGGAGTAAAGGAAGCCATCAATGTCAAATTGGAAATACCTTCTCTGAACAGAGGAGGAGGACTGAGATATAATCAATGCACAAATCAATTTACAATACAGTCTGAACATCTGTCATCAAGACGCTTCAACCAAATTCACACCCTGAGACTGGAGCCTCTTTGTTAGAGCATCATCCAGCTGTTAATGGCAATTAGTGGCACCAGCTTCTGGTTCTTACAGAAAACATCCAAGCAAGTCTTGGATGAGCGGCAAAACATCCTCTCTAAAAAAAAGTCCAATTGCCTTTTTTAAACACCTGTTGGATTACCATGACCTGGATGACTGAGAGGTGATTAGCAGGAAGAGTCCATCTACAGTACAGGGGACAACATCGTACAAAACAGTGGAAATGTTCATCAGACCAACAATAAAATAAATATTAACATAAATACATACACCCATCAATATAGCAGTATGAACACTCAAGTCAAATGCATAATCAACGCTGCTTTATTGCCCCCTTCTTGTGACAATGTTTTAACTCATGAGTTTGAAAGCGGAAGAACCCAAAGAAAAATAGATTTAAGGTTTATTTCGCACACAAGCAGGATGACCTGTCCTTCTCTGTTTACTCAGTCACCTTTGTACTTTAACTGAAACAAAATACTATAAAACTGAAAATGTGTATTTAACTCATTTAAATGAAAATGTAAATTATTGATTTCCATAACCATACTGTGTCAAGCTTGTACTTGGAATCTCTGGTCTCCATTACAGGGAGAGACGGGACTATACAGTAGGTGGGATAATGAGGCACGGTTGAAAACGATGGGGACAAACCAAACACTCACAAGGGCAGAAAAGGGAAGCTAACAGAAAACAGAAAATATTAGAATTTTCCCTGGCATGTCAAAAGAAGGAACAATTTAAGGGAATTGATATGATATTTTGAAGCACACACTTTACTGTATTTGTTGGGATTTAATCTGTGTATCTATCCAGATCGCAGATTTATTAAGTGAAAAGAGATTAAATATTTATTTCTTTAAATAGTAAGATGTTTTACCAAATAATCACAAGTTAATTTCCACTTTCTTCATTTACTGTACGGTGGAACTGTAAGTAAACTGTTCATTAATGTTCCCAATTAAATCCCAAAGAAAAAGCATGATATCTCACATCCTAATAACTCTGCAGATTTGTTGTCTCCATTACAGCCCTTTTTAGGACCTCAAAAATGAAATTGCAGTGTAATTACACAGTGAATATGTTTCTAGTCAACAATAATATAATACAAGATGGTTTACCTGAAGTGTTGCCTCTAGAAATATGTAAAAGTATAATTAAAAACAACATCCAAAGTACTCCCATTCTGGGCAAAATCCTGAACATAAACCTGTGAAAAGAGAACATGTTTTAAAACAGTATTTTAAAAATTATTATCTTCTAAAATTAACTGCTTTTCCAATCTCTGTACTTACACTCAAGAGACTGTGTCAGAATCCAGGAGCAAGTGAGGAAGGTGAACAGCTAAAAGCTCCCTGTGAGTGACGGTTTGGGAAATTGAGGGAGATTAAAGGACAATTTATACTGAAACTGGTGAAAAACATAACAGGGTCACTCACAGCAGTGATTCTCATGACCTAGAAAGAGTTATTTATTAATCTGACTCCGACCTAAGGATCAAATCCAAACAAAAAAAGGGCACAAACCAAATCTTGAGTAAATATAGTCGCTCTTACAGTACAATCAATATGTCTGTGACATATTGTGTAACATAACAAAGATTCATGGCGTTCACAAGGTTATGTGTACCAAAAACAATTTAACGTATCTAATGCGTGGCTCGCTAATAACGTAACCACTTAAAATGACATACGGTAAGTAGTGTTTTTGAATGAGCAAGTTTCCTGACAACTTGAAAACGACATTTTATGAAATAATCACAAGGTAAAAGATCCACTTACCTATCCACAAATTTGTTAATTTGCTGTAGTAGAGGTCCAAAGCAGAAGAAGTATACACTACTTCACGTGTTTAATGATGAGTTACATTGTGTTATTCCTCTTCTAATGTTGAAAAATTGTTTGAAATTGGAATAATTACTTTCACCTTTTGTTTCGATGGCTGTTTCAGTGAACTAAGTGAGGCACAGTGAGTGACAGTGGATTTTTGAACAGTGAGTTTCAACCAGTGTTTCTGCCTTCAAACACACATTGCAAATTTAATTTAAATAACATTAATTGTTTTCCTTCTTAAATGGCTGATATTTTAGTTTTGCCATAAATGTTCAGGCTTTAATTTGTTCTCTGGGAAAGGTTCATTTTAAAAGTTTTTATTTTGTTAGTAAACAGACACATGGTAAATTTGTATGGAGGGCTGAAAGTGAAAAATGGAATAAATAAAGACACCATTAATTAATTAATTAAATATATCATTAAGTAAATGTGTCATTTATTAATTAACTGATTAATTACATGTGTCATTATTTTATTGAAATAGGAAATATGATACATGAATCCATTAAACATCCATTATGCCACTCAATTAAACAGAAAATGGACTTAAAGGAAGTTCTGTTAAGCACATTCCACCTCGCTAGGTGGCAGTGTTTGTGCTTCCACTTGTTTGGGGATGAAGTATAAAGAAGAGTTATAACGTTAAGAATTATTATAAAAATGCACACATCCATGTAGTGACATTTTTTTTTCCCTCTTCGGTAGCTCAGTCTTCATTCCTAAACTCACGATGCACTCGTATGTATGGTCCCTGCACAGCAGAAATGCATTCTGAACCCCAGGTTATTCAATTCTTTCAAGTTATTTTGGCTTAAAATTTAACTTGTAATTTTTGAGCAATTTTAATGTATGGAGTAGCTTATTTTTACTTTGGCCAAGTAATCTCCATATGTTTCACTAGAACATTATTAAATTTTTCTTTGAAACAACAAAATTTCGTTGAAATGTGTTCATTTAGATGGCCCTAGACAAAACCACATGGCCTGTTGAAGGTCGCGATGAAGATGAAGACTTTAATACTGAGTCCATGAGTTGCGTCACTGTTTTTAAAGACGTTTATTGAAACAGGTACACACACTTATTCAGCTCATCTATTGTCTTGTTTACTAGTGCCTGCTTATCCCATGAATAGATGTGAGCAATTTTAAAATGTATTAAACTTAAAAAACAAATAAATTACTATAGCTTCATCTGGTAACCTGGCGAGCTCTATGAGCTCATGGGCCATCTGAAGCACAGGTACTGCTACAGTGTCTCCATGATGAGTTTTAGGCCCAATCCAGTCAATCCCACTGTGTTCATGAACCTGTAGAGAGGATGAGGCTGATTAGTAATGTACTGGCACCGTGTGTGAATTTGTGTGTTATGTGAGGGAATGATGTGTTTGGTAGATGTGTTTAAGACTGTAAAAGCACTTTGAGGAACCAATAGCTAGAAAAGCTATATTAAAGCAGTACCATTTAGCAGTGAGATTTCCACGTTGCAGCCAGTGTTTGGATGCTTCTGTGGATTTCATGTACAATACGGTCCAGCTCCTGAGGAGCTGAGGAGCATCTATAGCTGACGAGGAGCTGCTCCTCATCAGCTATGAATCAAAGTCCATCTGTCTGCATGACAAACACCATCGAGTGTGATTTTTAGACTGGACAAGACAGTAATAGTCGTAATAAAGTGGGGGGATAGAAATCACAAATTCAGCATTAGATACCTTATGTTGCTTTGTTCCATGCGTTTCCTTGATGGTCCTCACAGACGCTTTGAACCACTGTGATTTCACTGGCTGGTAATCCACAGTCAATAAGTGCCCTAAAACACTATCTGGTATTTCAAAAGCCAGGCGTCCTAGTCCATGTGTTTCCCTCTGGGATGAATGTCTCAACCAGACAGAACTCGTATACTCCTCTGCTTTATATGTTACATCAGGCATCATCACGGTCTGAGCACGGACCCAGTGACGGTTCCTTCCCAGACCCGTTAAAATTCTAATATTAATAAAAAGATAAATCATTCGTGCATACCCCACTAATCTTGTTAATACATCAGGAGTGTCATCAGAGGCAGTCAACTCGATTATTTACCTTTCAGCATCATATCTATATCTACAAAAGTAGATAGTGACAACCGAACATTTGAAGATGAATAGACGGACCAATACATGTTTGTTCTGCCTGCACCAAGTTTTAAACCTTTGTGTCTCATGTGCTGTGAAACTGTTGAGTTAATAAAAAGTGCCAACGTTAAGCGTCACTATGAGACCAAACACGGATCGTCTGAGGAAACATACCCGCAGAAGTCCGCAATGAGGGCAAGTAAAACTATCGAACTCAAAGCACAGTATGACAGGTCTACCCATCTCCTCAGCATGCATTTACAGTCCAGCAACGTGCAAATGAGTGTTCACTAAAGATTGCGTGGATTTTGGCACAATACAAGAAAGCATTCAGCAATGCTTGTGGAGGAGTGTTAAAATGCGTTTGCAGAGACTTAACTTGACAGTAAAGAAAAAGACGACGTGTGAAAAAGTCAAGCAAATCCCAATGTCAGCTTCAACAACAACCAGAAAATCAGAACGGTTAGCAAAGGATGCATATCCTCGCAGTATGCATATCCTTAGCCATTGACGAGTCCACAGATGTAACGGATAATGCCCAACTTTTGGTGTATGTGAGATTTCTTCACAAAGATAAGAATGAGATGTGTGAGGACCTGTTGGTTTTAACACCACTTGAGACACACAAGAGACGAAGATACACAAGGGGATAACTAGATGCTCACTAAAAGAAAGATTAATCTGAAGCAAGTAGTCTCAGTCACCACAGATGGTGCACCAGCCATGGTTGGGAGAGAGTGGGGGGCTGTGGCACGGATGAAACAAGACAAGCCTGATCTCATAACCTACCACTGTATCATCCATCAGACTGTCCGCTGTGCCATTCTGTCTGAAGGGTTTGCTGAAGTAATGAATACCATGATGAAACTCACCAACTTCCTCAAGGCATCCTCATCCCATCAGCATCGACTGCTGAGAGAATTTCTGAAAGAAATGGAGGCAGATGTAAATGACTTACTACTCCACAATAATGTGAGATGGCTGAGCAAAGGGAAGGCCCTGGGACACTTCTGGTCCATCTGAAAGGAAATAGCTGCTTTCTTACAGCAGCTCAAGAGTCAAAAAGGAACACAGTTTGCAAACATTTTGCAAGATAAGCACAAGATGGATGTGGTGGCTTTCTTGGTGGACATCACAGCACACCTTGACCAGCTAAATTTGAAGCTGCAGGGTCAGAAAAATTCAGTCTGAGATTTGATGAAAACTTTCACTTACAATTGGTGATTCTGCAGCTATTTGCATATGCTTGTGAGCATTATTTACATGCTGTTATGTGAGTTATATTTATGTGTGTGTGTAGAGTGATGACATGCAGCAGCAATGTAACAATTCATTCACAATGTTTATTTGAACATATATTTTTTTCTGTGTTGTTTATACAGTTTAAAAAAAAAGAAAATGAAAGAAAGAAAGAAAGAAAGAAAGAAAGAAAGAAAGAAAGAAAGAAAGAAAGAAAGAAAGAAAGAAAGGTAAATGGATTGAATGAACATATCTAGAGTTCTGAGAGAAAACTCCTGGATTCTGTGGTTATTGGAATTCACATGTTGTGTTAGCTATCTGTCAGCTAGTCTACATCACAGAGACAGAATACATGTTAATGGGAATCATTTCGGGAGAGAGAGAGCTCAGCTATCCACAGGACATTAACACACTGACCTACCATAGCCTAAGTTGCTCTGTCGGCTGGGATCGGGCTGTTTATAAATGCTTATAACAGAAGACATCGAGGTTCGATATTCAAATTAAAAGGGGCTTGTGCCCCTGTAAATCTGCAGGCCTAGCAACACCCCTGTCTTGGTCACTGGCAACTCGAGGTGTTGCATACATTCTAAGGCGCGTCTGCAAGAACAAGTCAAACAATCTCACTTCTGTGATGCAGAACAACGCATAATCAAAGACCTGCAAAAGGATGTGAATCGAGAAGAGTTGAAGCTGTTAAGCAAAGGGATTCCCCTACCCTCTCACAATCCACTATACTCCCTTGATGCATTCCTGCACAAAGATGGTGTCCTCAGAGTGGGATTGTCAGTGTTGATATGTAATGCAATACCCAATGTGACCAGCAGAGGGAACCATTGGGTTTCATGGGAATGATCGACTGTTGGAAAATTCATACCCAAAATATCGTTGAAAACGTCAGCACTGAGAGACATGTCCATGACTCTAATGAGTTCAAGTGGACATCGAGAAATGAGCAAAAATGGAATGCTCTAAAGGCCACACTGACAAATACACCTGTGCTTGCCTATTATGATGCCAGCAAGAGACTGAAGATTTCAAATGATGCCTCGAAGGACGGACTGGGAGCTGTCTTGTTACAGGCAGAAGGAGATAGCTGGAAGCCAGCTGCTTAAGCTTATAGATCCATGACTAAGACTGAACAAAGATATGCTTAAATACAGAAGGAATGTCTTGGATTAGCCTATGGACTGAACATCTTTCATTGTTTTGTCTATAGGCTTCCTACATTCACAGTTGAGACAGATCATTGTCTTCTTGTGTCAGTCATCAAGAAAAGTCTCAATGAGATGTCGCCGAGGATTCAACGGCTCATCATGAAACTGCAGAGGTATGATTTTGAGCTGATATACACACTGGGCAACCACTTAGTGTTGGTGGATGCGCTATCACCAGCACCAAAGATGAGTACTGTCCACTGAAAAAGAGATTGAAAATCATGTCAACATGATAGTTGAGTCTTTACCTCTGTCTGACTGTTAATCAAAAGAAATTAGTGAAGAATCAGTCAAAGATAAGGAGTTACAAACAGTGATGGAAAACATTCACAGTGGCTGGCCCAAGGGGTCCTGTCCGAAATACTATTACATCAGATCAGAGCTAAGTGTGGCAAACGGACTGATATTGAGAGACTGTAGAATTGTCATTCAACACAGCCTGAGGCCTGAGATACCTCATAGGCTACACGAGGGACACCTTGGCATTGAGAAATGTAAAAGGAGATCCAGGAACGCTGTGTATTGGCCTGGAATCAACGAGGATATTGAAAACCTGATAGGAAAATGTGAAACATGTAACAAGTACCAGAGCAAACAGGCATGGAGCCTATGATGGCCCAAGATCTCCCCACTGCACCTTGGGAGAAAGTTTGAACCGATCTGTTTCACTGTAATGGCAAAGACTATCTGTTAGTGATAGACTACTATTCAAACCATCCTGAAATTCTTGTGCTTACAAGTACAACTTCTAACAGTGTCATCACTCATGTCAAGTCCATCTTTGTCGGACCGAGATCATATGAAGCATTGCTACTTACAAAAAGACAAGATGTGAATTTTGGTGTTCACGATGTGTATCATTTATGTATGTTAGTACATGTTTTGTTTACAGCTGGGATGTGTTGATATGTGATGCAATACCCAATGTGACCAGCAGAGGGAACTATCAGATTTCATATGAATCGAGAAGGTTGGGAGTGAGGAGATGAACAAGAAAGAGTTGCGCTGCATGAGATGTATGACCTCTCGTGGTCATTTGTGATATGATACAGTGAATTGTCCTCTTATATTTTGCTTAAAAAAGGAGAACATATGCTATAAATGGCGTTTGTACTGTCAACCCATCCTTATACTTATAACTCAAAAATTATGGGGTTTAGGTTTAAACAATATTATTGTGACCAATTTTAGTTTTTCTTGTTCAGTTCAACATTGCATAGCCAAATAGTGACAGTTAATAGCTTTTGTGTCTTCATAAAAATCTTTTTCTTTTAAAATATTTGTGTTTTACCACCTTTTCTTTGTGTGCTTTTCCAGGCGTGATAGTTTTGCTTTCCCTGGCGTTCCTCATGCCGGCCTTCTACTACATCCCCAAAGCTTCTCTAGCTGCTGTTATCATCTGTGCAGTAGCTCCCATGGTGGATTACAGTGTTGTTGCAAAGATGTGGAGGATACGTAGTAAGTGTTTGCTTGGTATTTATTAACTGTATTGGACACAAAATTGTTTGTTTACTTGAAGTCTGATATTGACGTGTCTTCCACAGAGCTCGACCTGCTTCCCTTTGCTGTGACGTTCCTGATGAGTTTCTGGCAGGTGCAGTACGGCATCATAGGGGGTGTAGCAGTGTCTGGAGCCCTGCTGCTCTACAGCATGGCCAGACCCCAGATAAAGGTATTGTCTAGTCTTTACAGAAATCTGTGCAAACAAGTAGTATGAGTGTGAAACAGTTGAAGCAGCTCGTTGTTTTCTGTAAAGGCAAAGGTATTGTAATAGGAGCATTTACACTGTGTAGACATCTGAGTCACTAAATTAAGCACTGAGCTTTATTCATTATGTTGCCACTCTCTGAACCACTCATCACATGTGATGAGTGGTTCAGCTTCCAGAAGATGGACCTTGTAGACTGTAGACAGGCTTGATTATAGCTTTTTGCTCCACTGATTGGTCTCCTGACCACCAACCAGAGGGCTCCTACCATTTGTCATGTTCAAACTTCTTATGTTACTATAGCTACGTTAGCTATGTGAAAACTTGAAACTGAAAACTTGCAATAATAGTTATATAATGATAGGTAGGTAATGTAAATGTGTTATTCTGAAAGTCTATTTATGTTGTGCAGTTTTCCTATTTTTGCGTACAGTTTTTATTTTTTTATGCTTATTTATGTGTTGTTTTTTATTTTTTCTTGTACCATTGAGCAAAGGTCAGTGGTTCTGGACTGCCGTCATGTCAGCATCATAGATTACACAGTAATCATTGAGCTGAGGGACCTACTGAAGCAGTTCAAACTACGAGACGTACAGCTCGTCTTTTCTGGACTGCAGGTACGCCTTTCGGATATGACAGGTTTCTACTGCATATTGTATATACTGTAGTGATTATGTCTTGTTTGTCTGTGGCTTATTTCTCCTCCAGCCCTCTGTTCTGAAGGTTCTCCTTGTAGGTGATCTGCAGGGCATCAGGTTTGCAGACAGTGTGGAGGCGGCGCTGCAGATTGGGTCAAAGGACCCCATGATGACTAACACCTAACACAGCGTTTCTCAATTCCGGTCCTCGGGACCTACTGCCCTGCATTTTTTCAATGTTTCCCTCCTCAGCCACACCTGATTCAAATGATCAGCTCGTCATCAAGCCTGATAAGTAGCCATTAATTTGAATCAGGGGTGGTGGAGGTCAGCTACACTGACCTAACGTAACTAATCTCAGTGTGGAGAGGAGACGATTGACTGGAAAATACCATGTTTCAACAGCTCTTATCATGGACACCTCTTAGGCAGGATGATTAATCCAATCGCCTTAAAATGTTGTCTACTAATTTACTGAACACTAGTGGACGAGTAATTACAGTTTCCTTCGGCATTGTATCCACTAAACCTGACTTTGGAAATCATTGTAGAACAACATGGGACATTTTACATTTTATCTTCATGAGTTGAGATATAGAAAGACATAAAAATAACAACTACTCCAGATTCTTGCTTTGTTTTAGTGATTTACAATCCTCGTACTTCTTCCTCCTGTGTCTTCTTGTCCTCCTTGTTTTTCTCTTCCTTCTTCTTCTCTTCCTTGTTCTTCCCTTCCTTGTTCTTCTCTTCCTTGTTCTTCTCTTCCTCCTGCACCTCCTCTTCCTCCTACTCCTCCACTCCACTATTTTTCCTCGTGATCATGAAATGATATGACAATGTAATATTGTATCTAGCGCTAGCTACCATCACCTGTAATGTCAGTTGAATGCTGTTTACACCACACTAAAGTGTATGATTATGTGCGATGGAATAGTAAAGCAAAATGTTGACTACACCCTGAACCACCACACATTAAATTGTGAAATTCAAAGAACTATTATAGTTGGCTAAAAAAATTAATTTAGTGAGAAAAACAGTTGCTTACTTAGCTTTGTTAATAAATGTCAAAGAATAACAAAAAAATTGCACCCACTTATGAACCATGATTGTGAATTATATTAAATTGGAGACTACTGTAATTTTCAATTTAACACCATAGAAAAATCTTGTTTCTGTGGTGCTTTTCTCTCTCCTTCTGTGCAGTCACTTGATCCAGACAAAACCGGATTTCAAAAATAAATAAGCGGGAAACTGAACCAGGTTGTCAGCTATAAATGAACCCCTTTCAACCCCAATGACTCAAGATAACAACCCAGTCATGTGTTTATAGTACCTCAAATGACCTAGAAATATGACCCAGCATGAACAACCCAGAAATGTGTTCACAAAAACAACCCAGCAATTTTAAGAGTTTTTACTTCCCTGTAAAATCATTTTTACCATAGCCTTCTGGTCAAAACACTGAGTCAATCATTTATCTTGGAACAATAAAACAAAAATGGGGCAATGATTCCGGGATCAGCAAAATGGGGTCATGAGAAAGGAGTTTAAAGAAACTGTTTTGACTTGTGAAAACAGTCTTTTTTTGAGTCAGCGATACCTTTACATGCATATGATTTTAAGTGACATCCCATTCTTAATCTATAGAGTTTAATCAGAAATCAGCTGCATCTTTGCAACTATAACAACTTCAACACTTCTGGGAAGGCTTTCTACAAGGTTTGAGAGTGTTTTATGGGACTTTTTGAACATTCTTCCAGAAGCGTATTTGTGAGATCAGACACCAATTTTGGATAAGAAGGCCTGGCTCGCAGTCTTCATCTAATTCATCTCAGGTGTTCTATCAGGTTGAAGTCAGGACTGTGTGCAGGCCAGTCAAGTTCTTCCACACCCAATTAATTCATCCATGTCTTTATGGACCTTGCTTTGTCCACTGGTGAGCAGTCATGCTGGAGCTATCCACAAACTGTTCCAACCAAGTTGGGATAATGGACTTGTCTAAACTCTCTTGGTATGTTGAAGCATTCAGAGTTCCTTTCACTGGAACTAAGAAGCCAAGTCCAGCTCCTGAACAACAACCCCACACCGTAATCCCTCTCCACCAAACTTGACACTTGGGAAATTGCAGTCAGACAAGTACAGGTCTCCTGGCAACCACCAAACCCATCAGATTGCCAGATGGAGAAGTGTGATTGGTCAGAGAACATCTCCACTGCTCTAGAGTCCAGTGGCGGTGTGCTTAACACCACTGCATCTGACACTGTGCATTACACTTGGTGATGTAAGTCTTGCAGCTGCTCAGCCATAGAAACCCATTCCATGAAGCTCTCTACAGACTGAACTCGCGCTAATCTGAAGACCACATGAAGTTTGGAGGCCTGTAATGATTGACTCTGCAAAAAGTTAGTGACCTCTGTGCACTCAGGATTTACTGACCCTGGTGTGACATTTTATGTGGCCTGACACTTTGTGGCTGAGTTGCTGTTATTCCCAATCACTTCCAAGTTGTTATAATGACTGGACTTGTTGCACAGGTGGCATCCTATCACAGTACCATGCTGGAATTTACTGAGGTCCTGAAAGTGACCAATTCTTTCACAATTGTTTGTAGAAGTAGTTTTCATACCTAGGACCTTGATTTTATACACCAGTGGCCAAGGAAGTGATTGGAACACCTGAATTCACTTTTTTGGATGGATGAGTGAATACTTTTTAAAATATAGTGAAAACATAAGATCAGGTCCAACACACACCTGTGGTACGATAATTAATTACGTGTCCAGGGCCAGTTTCATTAATGCAGTGTGTTTTTATTCACCTAATGGCACCTGACTTCAAGGGAATTATAAAATAAAAATAGGTGAAAACTATGAAAAAAGCAAGAAAGCAGACCATGAGACTCAATCATTTGGTCTGATGTTCAACATCATGTGTCAAGTTTTCCTGCTCAGTTTATGTTTTGTCATTCTAAGCGATTATTTGTACCACTCTATAGATCCACTAAACTGCAAGGTCTCCATAATATTTGAACAGTGATAAATGATTGGTTGTAATGTCATAAAATTAAATGAGTCATGTCTTTGTGTGGCAGTTCTGTCTGAGTGAGACCCTTTATCTTTTTACCAATGCTTTATGACGTCAGACTCCTTTGATATCATATGAATCAATGTTTTACCCATTTATGATTAACAGATCTATAAATTCTCACCCTCACTGGTACTTTTCTCATTTAACTTTCCCACTACCTAAAAGATTACTTCTCCAGGGTAAGTACAGATGTTTGTAGGATATATATATCTATTAGTAGGATTTTAAATCACATTTGTCTTTCTCAGCAGCTTGGATGTGGTCCACAATGCGAGGGCACAGGGCATTCTTCATGCTCATACTTTTACATCTTTTTATCAAAACCACTTCAGGTAAACCATCTCTCCACAAAGACTGATTATTTTTACTTAAACAAAAAACACATCAAATTATCTCTCTCCCTCTTTTAGCAGGGGCTCTTGTTTCCAGCTGTGATTCATGTCATGTGGAATCCACCTGCTTGGAGTCACAAGAAAGAGGCGACTCTTTCTCCAGCCAAGTTCTCTCTTGTGTCTGTAAAGACGGTTTCGTAGGTGATGGTCTAAGCTGCTACGACATAAAACTCTGCAATGACTCGTCGTGCTGTAGTCAAGGTTTCCACTGGTCACCAGACAGTGGATGTGTGGACACTGACGAGTGCTCCCTCTCTAACCCACCCTGCACGCCACCTGAGATTTGCTACAACACACCAGGATCATTTGAATGTCTGGTGCCTTCCTCCAGGACCAGAATAACTCCCTCCTCTCAGTCGGTCCAGTTCAGCTGTGGACACACAGTTTGTCCTTTAGGCTGGGACTGCATCCAAAGCAATGGGGCTGCTGAATGTGCCGATCCATGTGACCTCTACACTGTACTGAATGATGACTGGCGTTCAACAAATAACACTGACATACAGACATACACTGTGATTACAATATTAACTGGCAGGGCTGGTATCGCCTGTTGCTGGAAGAGACCAGTGCTCGTATTCCAGAGAGGTGTGTAGAAACACACAGGTGTGGAACTCATGCACCTTTGTGGATAACAGAACCTCATCCAACAAAGTCAGATGGGATTGTAAATCGCACAGTTTGTAATTCCTGGGGAGGGAGCTGCTGTTATTTCAGCTCATACATCATTCATGTCAAACGCTGTCATGACTACTATGTCTACAAACTTGTGCAGCCACACGGATGCAACTTTGCATACTGTGCAGGTAATGTAGCATTTTAAATACTGTAAGAAAAAATTACATTTTCATGTCTAATCCATTCATTTCACAGATGATTAAATTGTTATTTTGAACTCAAATTCAGCTTGTGAGAAACAAAATGTTACTTTACTATTAGAGCACTTTTTTATTTTAAACAGAGGTGAGCGTATTAGATCCTGGAGTTTCTTCCACAACGCCTAACCCGATATCACAGACATCTGCCGCAAATCAGGTAAACACCACTACCACAACACCAGCAGACAACAGCACAGGAGTTGAGGGTCAGGTCCGTCTGGCCAATGGAGGAAACAGCTCTTGCTCTGGCAGAGTGGAGATCTTCCACAGTGGACAGTGGGGGACAGTGTGTGATGATTCCTGGGACCTGAATGATGCTAACGTGGTGTGCAGACAGCTGGGCTGTGGAAGGGCTCGTTCTGCGCTCCAAAGTGCAGCATTTGGACAGGGCAGCGGACCCATCTGGCTGGATGATGTCAGATGTTCTGGAAATGAATCATCAATAACAGACTGTGGACATCTGGGGTTTGGAATCCACAACTGTGGTCATAATGAAGATGCAAGTGCTGTATGTGAAGGTAAGTTTATCAGTAGTTAAATTCCATACTGAGAGGACGGTTTACTGGAGGTTATTGGTCTCATTTGTATATATTATTTGTATATCTCTGTCTGTAGTTCAGCAACCTTCACTTCAGCCCACCCAACTTATCTGTGGCCGTGACAAACTCCAGGTAGGACTCCTTTTGAGTAACGTGGTTTCTGCTGGTTTGGATCCATTCTCTGGCAACTTGGCTTCTCGCAATTGCTCCTGGGTCACAATACGCGATGATATTGTTTGGTACGAAGTGGAGGCTAAGGCCGGTGCCTGTGGAAACATCCTGAGTGTAAGTACATGGCTATTTTATTTATTTTTATCTTTTATTTTTTATTACAGAACCTCCATTCTACGTCTAATCTGTTGACCTCACATACATATGATGCACACACTGTATGTAGTCTTAGTACTTGTAAAGTATCTCCAGGTGTTTATTATCACCTTGATCAAAACATTTTGTTTCACTAACTATTCATTATCTTAAACCACTTAATGCTCATAGCACTCTCTCTAATCATTGAACTTATCATTGATAAATGAATTATTTGTCTTTCAGACCAACCGCACACATGCCATCTACTCCAACACTTTATTTATCTATCCAACTAATGTATCCTTTGCTGTTCCTGTGAGTCTTCCCTTCTCCTGTGCTTATTCCCTGGACACAGACACCAGCCTGAACGTGGCTATCAGACCAGAGCTATCGTGAGTAGGCTTTAATTGAATGTGGACACTCTCCTTTTTTGATGTTTTACTGATAGGCCTGCGACACCTCCTTTCAGCAGTGAATCGCACCGTTCCAGGTTCACCACCTAGACACTATCAATTCACTTGAAGGCCCAGGTGGAGTCTCTTCATCCACAGCCACTGACTCCTCTTTTCAGCATCTCTGGAGAGATCCTTGACTGTCTGCCTGTGAGCCTTCCCTCACATCTCCTGGAGTAGCCTGGATGTTGAAGTGGCTACAAATCTTCTGCAATCTAGTTCAACTGGTCGAACCCTCACCTTCCAGTCTCGTTGTTGTGTATTGGAGCAAGCTTCATATAACTCTTCATGTAACTTTTTGTGATTGTAGGCCTCCTCTATTGAGCACTCCCAAGGCACTGTGTGCTCAATGATGTGTACATGCCTGATTGAAGCTAACTATAGCACCAGGTCTAGTCGCAGGTTGACGAAGCTTGTTCTGAATGCCTCCATTTGTCATAGCTCTTGCCAGGAGATCTTTCTCTTTTCCACTCCTTCCCATGTCATCAAAAACTAAGAAGAACAAAATGTGAAAAAAAACATATGACTGTCCTTTTTTTGACAGGTTGGCAGGTGGCATTTCAGGTTCCGGTCCAAAAGCAAGAGCCTCAATGTATCTGTTTCGTGACTCCAGCTACACTGAGACTTATCCTGCAGGCAGGGTTACCCTCCCTGTGGGCTCACCGCTGTATGTGGGTGTCTTTGTGGACAGGAGAGACCCAAGCTTTACACTTGTTCTGGAAGACTGCTTTGCCACTCACTCATCAAGCCCTAATGATCCCACACAATACCCTCTGATCCACAACAAGTATGTGCACCTTTTGACCACTTAAAGCTTTGTAGGATTGTGTGACTTTTAACAACTCTGATGATCTCCATCTTCTCTGATAGGTGTCCAACAAGCCGCCAGCAGGTGTCGGTGACTGAGAGCGGCTCATCCCTCCAGGCCCGTTTCTCTGCTCTGTTGTTCCTGTTCCAGGACGGATACAGAGATATTTATCTTCACTGTGGACTCAGCCTGTGTGACCGAAGAATCTCCTACTGTGTTCCTGTGAGTTACACATTTAAGCTGTCCATATTCATTGCTGATATGTCTTTTGATGCTATCATTTTTTTCCCACCCTTTCACATTTTAGAACTGCAGAAGCAGGACACAACGCTCTGTTTCCAGATCTGCTTATCTGAAGCCCATCACCATTGGACCAATCATTTGTGAGTATGAATAACAATCTGCTTTCAGGACAAATGGCTCAACACAACAATTTTTTTTTAATTTATAATTACTGTTTCGTTTTTCTCTTCAGGGGACAAGCCAGCAGAGTGACCTGCAGCATCCAATAATAGAAATTTGAAAGGATTTTTTTTATTCATAGTACATAAAATAAAATGTATTACACTGTATAATTAAAGTGTACTATTCATTAGTTCTACTGCCATTGTTATCAAACTATTATCAAAATCAATATGTCACAATAAAAATTAGGGCACTAACACTCTCCTTCTTATTTGTGTTTATTTACATGATATATGACATAGTTTTCAACCATGCATCACTTTCTTCCTTTTTTTTTCTATACATGGAAAAGAAAAGCTTTGACCCACAGCTTTGGCCCAGACTAAAAATCTGTTTTGCAGAAGCTGTTTATTGAATTAACATTATCTGGTATCGACATTCACTGTTCACGAATTTGATGAAGAATCCTCTGGCACCACCATGAGGCCATTATCTTGTGTGCATTGACAGGGAACCTATGAGACAGTTTTCCAAGAAATCAAATTTCAAAGAATCAAGAATCAAACCAGCAAAACAGAAACAATGCTCTTCTAAAAGATGTGTCCCTCAATAATACAGTTAAAAATCTCATCAAAGAAATTCTTATGGATGGTTCAAATGATAAGTATAAGAACACATGGGAACTATTTAAATATAAAGTTAGGAATGTTGCTATCAAAAGAAGTAAAGAACTAAAAAAGGAAAAACAGGTTACAAACTGACTTGATGCACAAACTTGACATTTTACTCCCAAAACAACAACTTACATTGGAAGAAGAGCTTGAATTAAAAAACATCAAATTACACTTGGATCAGTTTTATTTAGACTTGACAAAGGGAGCTTTTATTAGATCCAGAGCCAAGTGGCTCGAGGAAGGAGAAAGGAACACGAGTTACTTTTTTGCTCTAGAAAAAAGAAATGTTAATAGAAAATCTTTAACTGCCCATAATATTAATGGAATATGCTCTAAAGATCCTACTCTAATCAATAAATCTGTTTCTGAATTTTACAGAAAATTTTATAATTCTAACTTTAACGCAAAGGATTGTACAGATTCTCTAGAAAAAATCCAATCTAATATACCCTCTTAACAATTGATTACAAAATATTGGCCTTAGTCTTTGCTAACAGATTAAAGGAAGGTCTAGATACCATAATTGCTGAAACTCAAACAGGCTTTCTGAAAAAAAATCGACATATTAGCTGTAACATTAGACTCAATTTAGATTTATTAGATTATGCAACTGAAGTGAACCCTGAGGCATTCATCGTGTTCTTAGACTTCTATAAAGCCTTCGACACGATCGAGCATAAGTTTCTTTATAGTCCCTCAAAGCATTTGGTTTTGGCCACAACTTAAGTGATGTTATTAATATGTTTTACAAAGATATTAACAGCTCTGTTAAAATTAATATGAACACCTGGAATAGATTTCAAACTAACAGAGGCGTATTTATTTTAGTCACGGAATTATTGTCAATTCATATAGTAAACGATAAAAACTTGGAAGGCATATCAACTTTTAGCAGAGAATAAAACATTCCCAACTTGCAGATGACACAACACTTTTTTTTTTTAAAAAAGATAAGCACCAACTATCTAATTGTATTAATCTGACAAACCAATTCTCTAACGCTTCAGGTCTAAGATTGAATATGACCAAATGTGAAATTTTGTCTTTGCATAATTGCAATGAATCTGTAATTGAAAATATACCAGTAAAGGAATCTGTCAGATATTTGGGGATATTCATATCCAAAAATATTATAGAGAGGCAACGTTTAAATTTCTTGCAATAGAATAAATAAAACCAAATCCATCTTTAATACCTGGCTCCAAAAGGATCTATCTGTCCTTGGTTGAGTTCTTCTTCCTAAAGTGGAAGGCCTATCCCGCTTTGTGTATCCATCTTTATCCCTATTTATTAATGATTCAACGGCCACACAAGTTAACAAACTTTTTTTTTTAAATTTCATTTAGAGAAACAAACCACATAAACTTAAAATCCAACAACAAAGCTGAAGGAGGTCTTGAAGACTTAGACTTAAATGACACTATTAACACCTTCAAGATTATTGGTTAAAATGTCTTATAAACCCTGACTCAGTCTGGTTCTTCATCCAAAACCATATCCTCAATAAAACAGGAGGTCTGTCTTTTCTTTTGAAATGTAACTTTTTGCTGAATAGATCAAAATTTCATCAGCAAGCTCTTCTAGCTTGGAAGTAGTCCTTTGTCCATAATTTCTCACCCCACAAAGCTCTTCTATGGAATAACGGTAATATATCCTTATCAGAAACAAATCTTTATTTTTTTCATAAATGGTTTGATAGAAACATTACCCATGTCCTTCATCTCTTTGATGAATCTGGTATTATGCTATCTTGTGAACGCTTCATGACCATGCACTGTTTTCCTGTTCGATCTAAAGAATTTAACACTGTTACTCATGCTATTCTGAAAGATTTAATTCAACTCATAAAAAATCACTTGAGTTACAATAATTTTACAAAGGCTTTACCTATGCTGATGATAGATGGAATCGAACTAACAGACAAAAAATGTAAGAACAAGCATATACGCCAGTGTTTTCAAAGAAAGAATAGAGTTATACCTAGAGGAAATGATTTTGGAGGTCTTATATTGAGGAGATAAACTGGAGAAGGGCCTGGCTTCTCCCATGTAAATATTGCATTTCCAATAAAGTACATTTCAAAATTTTACATAATATATACCCTGTCAACTCTATTATTGCAAAATTTACAAATGTGAATGACTCCTGCACTTTTTGTAATAGCAACATATAAACTTCTTTGCATTTGTTTTTTTTTTATTGTGATGTGTCGAGGAAGTTTTGGTGTGATCTTGAATCTCACTTTTTTGGTGCTGCTAACTCTGTCTACTCCCTTACTCTTAAAGATATCATTTGCTACTACGTTAAGCCAGAAGATTGCTCTCTTGAACACCTGATGAACTTTATCATCATTTACGCAATATTCTTTATCCACAAACAAAAATTTGCTTATCCAGTACCCAGATTCGCTCCTTTTTTACTTGAATTAAATTCTCTGTTTAAATCTCTCTATTTGATCAATAACAAAAAAGGCAATACATTACTGGACAATTACAGAAAAAAAAAACCCCAAAATCTCTGACTAACCCTTTATTAATGACTATTTTGTTCTCTTTATATTTAATATTTAATAATAATACTTAATATTATTATTTTATGTATCTTGTTGTATTTTTCATTCTTGTTGTTCTCTTTTCTGACTTATTTTTATTTATTTATCTTACTATTAGTCTCATTATTATTTTATTTTATTTTCAAGCTATATTCTATAATTTACTCTATCACTATACTGTCCCGTTATACTTTTTGATGTGCTGTTACACATGAATGTATACCCTGTTGATCCTGTAAATTTGTTCATTAAAAAAAAAAAAAAAAAAAAAAAATTAGAACAGGACTGAGTACATCCCGATACGCCATTAAAAGTCCCGGTACACCACAGGTTAAAATCTAGAAGTGCCAGTAGCATACTCCGTTCCATACATTTTCTACCACAATCTTATCTAACGACGCCACTGTACTGTACTATGTAAGTACGTAGTAAGCAAGTACAAACACTACATACAGTGTGTGCATCATGTGTATGTGAGGTCAACAGATTAGAAGCAGACTGGAGGCTTTTAAAATGACAACATCAAAAACAAACTAGCCAAATATACTCAAGATGTTTCTACAGGCACCAGCCTTAGCCTCCACTTCGTACCAAACGATATCATCACGTACTGTGATTCAGGAGCAGTTGCAAGGAGCCAAGTTGCAAGAGAATGGATCCAAACCAGCAGAAACCACGGTACTCAAAAGCTGTCTGAGCCCCAGGATGTTGTCTCCCTTTGACATTGGTCCGACCACAGGTGTCGTCAGCAAATTGGATGATGACATTGTTGCTGTGGTTAGGGCTAGGGTTAGGGTTAGGTTAGCACTAAAGACAAAAATAAAATGCAAAAAGGAACACTGAAAGCGAGAGCCGTGAGCCACTGCACCTGAGCATGCCGCCATCTTGGAAGAGGGGTAGATGTCATTGATATAGGTTATATCTATGAAAGATGATTTATAGCCGCCCATTTGTACAAACTGTTGGTGGTCCTGCATATAGCTTTTCAACCAATGCAATCCTTCTGATGCCATACCTCGCCAACAAATAATAAAAATAATAAACAATATGTTGTGGTCGATGGTGTCAAATGCTTTTTATTTTTCATCAATAAATACCCCCAGTGCAATGTTTTTATTGTCAGTGCAAGTTGTTCTCTCTTCCCTCTACAGTTGATCATATTTTTTCTAAAGCCATATTCACTGTCCACCAACAATTTGTGCTTTTCAATAAATTCTTCAAGCAAAAGTTTCTCTTTTCCAATCCCCGTACTTACCCTGAAGAGACTGTGTCAGAATCCAGGAGCGAGTGAGAAAGGTTGTAGGTTGTAGATCAGGTTAAAGGGAGATTAAAGGACAATTTGTATTGAAACTGGTGAAAAACATAACTGGGTCACTTACAGCAGTGATTCACGTGACCTAGAAAGAGTTATTTATTAATCTGACTCCGACCTAAGGATCAAATCCAAACAAAACCAGTGCACAAACCAAATCTAGAGTAAATATAGTCGCTCTTACAGTACAATCAATATGTCTGTGACATATTGTGTAACATAACAAAGATTCATGGCGTTCACAAGGTTATGTGTACCAAAAACTATTTAATGTATCTAATGGGTGGCTCACTAATAACATAACCACTTAAAATGACATACGGTAAATAGTGTTTTTGAATGAGCACGTTTTCCTGACAACTTAAAAAGGACATTTTATGAAATAATCACAACTCAAAGTCCACTTTTATCATTTTTTTTCTTTTTTTTTTATTGTACTGTGGAACTGTAAGTAATTAAGTTTTTTAATTTCCTTTAGTAGAGGTCCAAAGCAGAAGAAGTATACACTACTTCACATGTTTAATGATGAGTTACATTATGTTATTCCTCTTCTAATGTTGAAAAATAGTTTGAAATTTGAATTATTTTATGTTATTTTTTTCCACCATCTTTAGTAGCAAACTTAGTGAGGCACAGTGAGTGACAGTGGATTTTTGAACAGTCTTTTTGAACAGAGTGAGTTTCAATCAGTGTTACCGTAGTTCTTCTGCAAAGTGCAGCCTTCAAACACACATTGCAAATTTAATTTAAATAACATGGCTAATAAATGGCTGATATTTTAGTTTTGCCGTAAATCTTCAGGCTTTAATTTGTTCTCTGGGAAAGGTTCGTTTTAAAAGTTTGTATTTTGTTATTAAAGAGACACATGGTAAATTTGAAGATCAAGTTTGTTTTCAAACTTCAGTTCACTATGTTCAAATGCAGTTCTTCATGGCCTACCTTCACGGTGACGTCACGATGTTGTAGGCTGGAGGCAACACTGTCACTTTCAACCATGAGAAAGTCGTCTTGCTGTATTTTTGGCTGCTAAAACCAAAGGATCAAAAACACTAACTTGAAGTTACATACAGTCACTGTCTTTAAAGTTACATACCAGCCACTGCCTGTCGTAGACAACTTTGGTTTGGCTTGGGCGATTAAAAGGAAGGATTGGAGCGCGACAAACAACTATGGGCACACTTCATATCAGGTCAGATTGATGTGAATCAAGGACGTTTGGAAAACTGGCGCAAAACGAGGGAGCCGGGAGTCACGAGGGGGAAAGAGGTAAAAACTAACTATGACGTTATCGATCAAATAATTTAAATAATGATGAAAGCACAGTGCAAGTATACTTGTGATGGTGATTTTGAGATGACAAAAATCAGGTTTAAGAATGACTCAGTGTTTCCCATACGTTCGTTTATTCGTGGCTGCCTACCACAAATAAATAACATCAGTGGCGCCTGCAGAAATCTTTTATAGGGATGGCCAGATGGGGCCACTTAAAATGTTGGGGTGGCACACCACAACAAAAAAGCCATAATTTCAAGAATTTTATTATATTAGTACGATTGCTGTTATTTTATTATACTGTAGTATATAGGCTAGTAGAAACTACAAGGAAACGCCTTCTGATATACTTTTATTGTGTTACATTTAATATTAATAATGATCTAATGTGCAGGCTAACAATAGTAAACTTAATATATTGAGTCCCACAACAATCCTGTTTCATTGTGCTATGTGTGGTTCATTATTTTTTAAAATAAGCTAATTATTCTTGACCTCAAAAAGACAAGGGAACAGCTTAAGTTAAAGGTGCACATTTATTGTAATCAAAATACAAGTACAATACAATAAAGTATTTCCCACCAGGGATCAAAAGTCTTCATCAAAACACATCCACAAAGTCATCAAGATTTATGGCCTTAGCCCTTCTTGATTCCACACTTATCACCCCCAAATTGCTTAAACGCTCATCAGTCATGGTACTTCTCAAGGCAGTTTTGATCAACTTAAGCATAGAAAAACTGCGCTCACATGATGCGGTACTTACAGGCAATGCAAGTGCAATTTTGCACATTTTAAACATCTTGTGGAAGACCTCCCTATGTGGCTCCAGAAAGACAGTGAGCTCTATTAAACTCTTTGGTGTTTCCTGACCACTAGTTCGCTTCCTCTCAAGAATGTGCTTAAGCTGGGGGATCTCATAATGCAGATCCTCAGCGCTGCAGTTGTATTGTGAGGAAAATGGAAACACAACATCTTTCTCACAAAATGTGGGACTGCAGGGATTCAGGGCCTGTATACTTTTCATGATGACACATTTTTCTGTTGAAAATCTTCTCCTCACCTCAGAGAGAAGCACATCAATGACTGGAATAAATGAACCTGTTTGAAATGACTCCTTCTCTGTGTTGACTTATCTTTGAACTACTGGAGTGAACATGTAATGTCCTTCAAGGCTCAAAGTGTGGTTTGACCTGACGGCCAGGAGGTGTGACATTTATGCTGCATTTCTTCAATGCGTCAATAAGAGCATCAACCAGTGTGACAGCAGTGCCCAAATCGAGTTGCGGGGACTGTAAAATATCAGATAGATATTTTATATCAGCAAGAACACTGGTAAATGTGACCAGGAGAACAACAAACCTGGAATATATCTGGGCTAATAAACCCCTTGCATCTGTGGCTCTGTCACCACTTTGCTCTTCTGATATTTCTTTTAGAAGTCGTATGATAGCTGGCAGTCTGTCTTTCACTGTCTTGTAAGTATTATACTTACATGCTCACCGTGTGTCTATCAGTCTTTGTAACTCTCTTGAAACATCTCCTTCTGTGTCTCAAGACATTAGAGACAGGTAATTAGAGGTCACAGAAGCAGTGCGTGATGAGGACCGACTTTAGGGAGTACCTGGGGTCCTTTGCGATTGTGCATTCAGTGTGAAAAGGCCTTAACTGGCGAAAGAAGAAGATCATCAGTACCGATATCTGTGACAGGCCATTGTCCGCCATGAATCAATGTTTTTTGGCGCGACCAACGCAAAATCGTTCCGTTCATTCATCTCCGCATAGCGCTGTTTCTCCGTTATTGCCGTTCATACACTATTGCTTGCAATAGTACAGGTGCTTGAAGAGATTGCATCTGAGAAACATCCACAAAGAGCTGTTGAAGCAAGAGGGATACTGGCTCCGATTGATCTTAATTTTGCTGGCTCTCTTGTTCTGTTCAGAACGGTCCTGAGTGACCATTTTTTTTTTTTTTATCAGACACGCTCCACTCTAAAACAGTAGACTACGCTAAGGCTGTGGTTAACCGCAGCAAAGTTAATTTTAAGATGAGGTAAACCTCTTCTTGTCCCCGGTTAAACCTCTTCTCTATTGCGGGTACACTGTGACTCCGAGCAAGCCACTCCAACATTTCAAGTGCACCCGTATTACAAACTTTACAGTAAACACACGGAGATAGAAGACGCCTGATAATATTTACATATAAAAATTAATAATAAAAAAAATATATGAACAGATTTAAAATGCAAAAACAAGGGGTGTATCTCATGCAGACAATGGAGTAACATGATCCAACACTGATTTTGAGTCAATTAATCACATGCCCTGCAAGCTATTGAGCTAAAATGCTAATATTTATATATAAAAAATATTTAAAATATTTATATATATATGAACAGATGTAAAATGCAAAAACATCACTTGCATTTGATGATGTTTAGATGGCAAAAGCCCTGATGAAGGTGTTCCCTGTCATCCCTGACAAGGACTTCTGTACATCAAGAAAGGAAATATAGAAGGAGAGGAAAAATCTTGCTCTTGAAATCCTAGAGAACTCCGGTAAAGGCAAATTAAGCATAAAAATAAATAAATAAATAAATAAATAAAAAGATAGATAGTAGGTATATATAATAAATAAATATTTTTGTGTTTTTTAGTCTTTGATGAACAGAAATATTTTGCAATGTGCTTGTTAACTCGGTGACCCGTGAGCTTAGCTTTTCCTCACCTCTTCCTCCCGCACCTGCCCGACGGCACACAATCAGCCGCGGTCACGAGGCTCATACATATTCAATAAATAAAGTTAAATGTCTGTAAAGATGTGCAAATAAGCAATGTGCAAAATGTATTGTGCAAACCATGGCAAATAAAGTGCTATTGTGACTTACGTGCAATGCGCGATTATTACTATCACTTGTGAAAAGTTGTTGTCTAAATAAATACCGTTACCACATGTCCAATATAAACAGGTAATGAAATGCGCTTCGTTACAGTGCTACATTCAAGCCACCAGGACCAGGAACTGCCATTGTACAATGGGAGAGTAATTGAAAAACAGTGTTAGACACGTTGAATTGTTATATAGCCATGAGAGAAAAAAAAAATTAAAAAACAAAAAAACAAAAAACAAAACAAAAACAAAAACAAATTATAAACAATGTTTAGTTGTCAAATAAAAAAATCAAAAAAATCTATAATTTCTTTTCAATTAAACAGATACAATGTGATGACTGCGACAGGTGGTTCCACAGTTCATGTCTAAAAGCACTAAAATCTGAGCTGCCCCCCTCCTCCCTCAACAGAATCTGCATTTCAAAATTCTGTATTTATATCTGAGAAAATAATAATTTAATAAAACCTTAAGTGAGATAAAGAGCTTAAAATGTGAAACTGGTGTAGTTGGTAAATGGTGTAAATCCTGCTGAACATGAAGCAGCGTTGTTGCTGTTGTTGTTGTTGTTATCTCTTCTTTCATACATATAGTATAAAACTGTCCAGAAATGACCTGTATGAACATACATCACAAAATTTACTTTTTCTGACTGGCAGCAAATTTTCTTTTTAATGGGACTCCTTTTCCGGTTTGCGGAGATTTTGATGTAAAATAACTTTTGTAACTCTGAGTTTTTTTGTGTAATTTGTTGATACAGCAGCTCAGATGTGCATACATGAAATGTTCCTTTCATGTCGCCTTTACTGTTGTGAATACTGTATATGCTGTAGGCCTACTGTATTTCTCATCACTTTATCAGTAAAGACCTCATCTGTCAAAAAAATATTCAAGCTTCTGAGGGACACATGGGGAGAATGTGTGTTCTGAGTAAACAATTAAAGTGATATCTAGTACCTTGTTTGAGTGCCATTTATTTCTATTGTGTATTTATCCTGACCTTAGTACAGTTCAGTCCATAGATCTTCATCGGTAAGTTTTTCTTCGCAATTTGCTTCCCCTGTCACACATGTGCCACTCATCACCTGTGTCTTTCTTACCTTAATGCCTTTCCTGTCATAATGCCCCACCTACAGCAGGGTTACCATACTTCTATCGTAACATCTCACTTAATTACGCGAGATCACATTGTGTGGTCACTTATTCCTACTATTACCTGTTTCACAGGTTTCAAACCTGTCACCTAAAATGCAAGACATTGATTGCATGAGATTAAGTTTGTCTGTATGAGTTTGTAAATGGCAGCCCATGCCCTTATGTAGTGTGCATATATCTACATGTGGGATACATGTTCTAAGTTATGTATGAAGTCCTGCAAGCAGAAATACTTGAGCGTAAATTATATTGTCTAAGCAAATTGCAATTAAAAAAACCTCAGTGTATATGTCTGCCATATGTTGCCACCCCTCAAAGATTCCTGCCCCCCTCTCGCCACCCCATAAATATTTTTCTAGATTCGCCCCTTATATGCATCATCAGTGTCAGCCTGGAAAACGTCATGAATTTGACTAAACCGTGACTGAAATAACATTAAGTTAATCATTATTTTGGGGGATTCTTGTTACACTGTCCAAGCAGAAGTTGCATTTTACTACGTTACCCTCCACAGTGGTTCCACTTACTTTACTTTACTTCTTCACTTACTTCTTGTAATATCTCTGTTAGAGGCTTCACTTGATAAAGACAGACCAGACTTCGTCTCCTCTGTGTCCTCCTTTGGTCAAATCGGCCATCCAGTGAGAGGTCGGTGAATGTGTCCCTTAAGTCAGATATGATATATCTGACTTAAGGGACACATTCAAAAAGTGTAAATAAACCTTAACCTTTGTCTGCATATTACTGTGTTGTTGTTGTTTTGATTTTTGTTTTTTTTGTTTTTTTTCTTTTAAAGGAAAATCTTTTAGTGTATATATTTCACCCAGTCTTTCTGTTTGGCTGGTTTGATTCTTGATTCTTGATTCTTTGAAATTTGATTTCTTGGAAAACAGGCTCATAGGTTCCCTGTCAATGCACACAAGATAATGGCCTCATGGTGGTGCCAGAGGGTTTTTCTTCAGATTTGTGGACAGTAAATGTCAATACCAGATGATGTTAATTCAATAAATAGCTTCTGCAAAACAGATTTTTAGTCTGGGCCAAAGCTGTGGGTCAAAGCTTTTCTTTTCCATGTATAGAAAAAAAATAGAAGAAAGTGATGCATGGTTGAAAACTATGTCATATATCATGTAAATAAACACAAATAAGAAGGAGAGTGTTAGTGCCCTAATTTTTATTGTGACATATTGATTTTGATAATAGTTTGATAACAATGGCAGTAGAACTAATGAATGGTACACTTTAATTATACAGTGTAATGCATTGTTTCATTTTATGTACTATGAATAAATAATATATATATATCTTTCCAAGTAATAAGTTTCCATTACTGGATAGTACAGGTCACTCTGCTGGCTTGTCCCCTGAAGAGAAAAACGAAACAGTAATTATAAATTTAAAAAAGATTGTTGTGCTGAGTCATTTGTTCTGAAAGCAGATTGTTATTCATACTCACAAATGATTGGTCCAATGGTGATGGGCTTCAGATAAGCAGATCTGGAAACAGAGCGTTGTGTCCTGCTTCTGCAGTTCTAAAATGTGAAAGGGTGGGGAAAAATGATAGCATCAAAAGACATATCAGCAATGAATATGGACAGCTTAAATGTGTAACTCACAGGAACACAGTAGGAGATTCTTCGGTCACACAGGCTGAGTCCACAGTGAAGATAAATATCTCTGTATCCGTCCTGGAACGGGAACAACAGAGCAGAGAAACGGGCCTGGAGGGATGAGCCGCTCTCAGTCACCGACACCTGCTGGCGGCTTGTTGGACACCTATCAGAGAAGATGGAGATCATCAGAGTTGTTAAAAGTCACACAATCCTAGAAAGCATTAAGTGGTCAAAAGGTGCACATACTTGTTGTGGATCAGAGGGTATTGTGTGGGATCATTAGGGCTTGATGAATGAGTGGCAAAGCAGTCTTCCAGAACAAGTGTAAAGCTTGGGTCTCTCCTGTCCACAAAGACACCCACATACAGCGGTGAGCCCACAGGGAGGGTAACCCTGCCTGCAGGATAAGTCTCAGTGTAGCTGGAGTCACGAAACAGATACATTGAGGCACTTGCTTTTGGACCGGAACCTGAAATGCCACCTGCCAACCTGTCAAAAAAAGGACAGTCATATGTTTTTTTCACATTTTCTTCTTCTTAGTTTTTTATACATATATATGTTACAGAAAGTTATCAACCAAAAATAAAGAGTAGAGAGACGATGTGATCTTAGCCTCAGAATTGTTATCAGAATATGAGTAAGGAAATACACCATGAGGATTTTATTATGAGGCACATTTCTACTGATATAGGGAAAACAAAAACTCTCTGACACAGTTGTATACTCCTACAACAATTCAGAACAACATATTATGTTACATATTCTTCTTCATCAATGATGTGATCACTGTTAATCATTTGTCTTATTTTGCTGTCAATATCTTTTACAACAAATGCAATTTGGAATCTAAAACATTACACTTCTCCAACAGCAGCAATTTTTATCACTTGCCGTCACCATGGCTGTGGAGGTGATCATTTGGGAATTATGCTGAGTGATTGGAGGGCAGGGAATAAGACCTAGACTGAGATTGTCATCTGTCAGAGCCTACAGGGAAGACCTCACAACACACACCACAACCAACGACTGCTGAGTAAGCTGCAAGAAAATATTGAGCTGGCTCACATGAAGATCAAGTCAAGCAAGTCCAGAAGCATTTCCATCATCAAAGGGAAACTGTCAGACCATCCCTTTCACATTGGTGATGAGACAATAATAGTGGTCTAAGAGAAGCCTGTGAAGGCTAGGCTAATGGTAAAGACGAAGAACAAGTAGATCACCTCAGGAAGGATGTAACTAGTGGCCCAGAGAACACTGAAGGAAAAACTCTGCTTCCTGGCAAGCTGATGCTCTGGTGCATGCAGTTCAGGCTAACACCCCCCTCATGTGGCCACTAACCCTGTGTGAAGTTGCAATCTCTAAGGGGGAGAAGCTGGAGAGACTGGTTAGACTTGGCCTTCCAAGTGCCTCAGCAGTATTGGGCTCCACTGCCCATATCCAGCTCATCTGAGGAGTGACTAAAGTAAGCGAGATGACATTACACGATTCAGGCGATCCAGTTTTAACCCAAGCTGCCCCCATCTTGGCAACTAGGAGGAGGTGGACCCCATCAGCAGTGAAGGGCAGCAATCAGACGCAAGGACATTGTGGGTCAAGTGCAGCAGGGGAAATGTGGTCTCGTTCTTGGGACCAGCCCACCAACCTGGAACAAGGTCACTCCATCCCAAAGGCAAAAGCTTGTGAAATGCAGTGACAAGAGGAAGCAGACAAGGCTGCGCAATAACAAGGGCAGTGGGTGACATGAGAAGGAGTGGAAAAGAGAAAGATCTTCTGGCAAGAGCTATGACAAATGGAGGCATTCAGAACAAGCTTCGCCATCAAGGCCTACGGTGTCCTCCCATCTCTCAAGAGCCTCAGTCAGTGGTATGGTGAAGACCTCACATACTCATTCTGTTGGGACTCCACCAACACTGAAACACATCATAGTGGGCTGTAAGACCAGCCTCACTCAAGGCTGTTAGACCTGGCGGCAGTGTCTTGCAGCAGTACTGGAAATGTGACAGATGAGTGTCAATGCCCTTCCACCCATGTCATCCCACTGACCGGCAACAACTTTTGTCCAGGAGAGTGAGGGTCAAGCCTTTCTCACCATGCCAAGACCAGATGTTTGGCAGTGGAGCAGGGTATGTGATTGGAAGTTCCTGGCAGACTTAGACCAAAAGCTCTTCTTCACAATGGAGGTCGTGTCACCAACCAGACACATTCTATGGTTAGGTACGTATACATCGTCAAGCTCACAGTAGTGGAGACCTACGATTGTAAGAAGCTGAGGTACATGAAGCTTGTCGCCAATGCACAACCATGAGACTGGAAGGCGAGGATCCAACCAGTTGAAGTAGGACAGTTTGTAGCTACCTAAACATCCAGGGTATTCCAGGAGATATGAGTGCAAGGAGAGGCTCACTGGCAGACAGTCCAGGATCTCTCCAGAGGTGCTGAAAAGGGGAGTCAGTGGCAGTGGATGAAGAGAAAGGACTCCACCTGAGCCTTCAAGCCAGTTGATGGCATCTCGGGGTGAATCTGGGATGGTGGGATTCACTGCCCAACTCTCTAGAGGTGTCATAGGCCTATCAGTGAAACACCCAAGAAGGAGGGTATCCATTTGGTGACCCACAGGATGCCACCACTCACTTGACATCCCACAGAGTCTTAGTGGTGTCTCAAGTATGCAATAAGGGATATTAGCATCTAGTCCTGTTCAATAGATCATCTAATGTAGGTTTGAGTTGACAATGGTTCTTTTAATCAGCAGTGTCTCTGTTAAACTGTGAACTACGGCAGATAGATCTGCTTTGTGAATAATTGGGAAGTGTTAAGCACAAGGTTTAAAAGAGGTAAAACAATCCTATTAGCTTTATTAGATTATTACTGACAAAATAACTCTTAATAACAGCCCAGTTTCTATTCTGTCTATTGCAACATGTAAGAGATGAACAAATGTGAAAGAAGTTCTCCCTTTTATGACTGCAGATGATGAAGTGATGTTAACTCTACATTCAATTAAAGCCTACTCACGATAGCTCTGGTCTGATAGCCACATTCAGGCTGGTGTCTGTGTCCAGGGAATAAGCACAGGAGAAGGGAAGACTCACAGGAACAGCAAAGGATGTATTAGTTGGATATATAAATAAACTGTTGGAGTAGATGGCATGTGTGCGGTTGGTCTGAAAGACAAATAATTCATTTATCAATGATAAGTTCAATGATTAGCGAGAGTGCTATGAGCATTAAGTGGTTTAAGATAATGAATAGTTAGTGAAACTAAATGTTTTGATCAAGGTGATAATAAACACCTGGAGATACTTGACAAGTACTAAGACTACATACAGTGTGTGCATCATATGTATGTGAGGTCAACCGATTAGATGTAGAATGGAGGTTCTGTAATAAAAAATAAAAGATAAAAATAAATAAAATAGCCAAGTACTTACCCTCAAGATGTTTCCACAGGCACCGGCCTTAGCCTCCACTTCGTACCAAACAATATCATTGCGTACTGTGGCCCAGGAGCAATTGCGAGAAGCCAAGTTGCCAGAGAATGGATCCAAACCAGCAGAAACCAGGCTACTCAAAAGGAGTCCTACCTGGAGTTTGTCACGGCCACAGATAAGTTGGGTGGGCTGAAGTGAAGGTTGCTGAACTAAAGACAGAGATATACAAATAATATATACAAATGAGACCAATAACCTCCAGTAAACCGTCCTCTCAGTATGGAATTTAACTACTGATAAACTTACCTTCACATACAGCACTTGCATCTTCATTATGACCACAGTTGTGGTTTCCAAACCCCAGATGTCTACAGTCTGTTATTGATGATTCATTTCCAAAACATGTGACATCATCCAGCCAGATGGGTCCACTGCCCTGTCCAAATGCTGCACTTTGGGGCGCGGAACGAGCCCTTCCACAGCCCAGCTGTCTGCACACCACGTTAGCATCATTCAGGTCCCAGGAATCATCACACACTGTCCCCCACTGTCCACTGTGGAAGACCTCCACTCTGCCAGAGCAGCGGTTGTCAGAGTTGACCAACCTTACTGGTGAAGCAGCTGAATGAAAACAAGGAACAAAATACTGTTGTTGTGAGACACTGATGAAATATGGACTTGATAGCCACAAATCAATAACACATTTAAAAAATAAAGTCCTCCGTGTTTAATGAACAAAGAAAATGGATATGTGATAGAGTTAGAATTTTGTGTTGCTGCTTAAATTTGTATTTACCTTCACAGACGACACCAGCATCCTCGCTGTGACTACAGTCATGAAATCCATATCCCCGATGGCGACATTCAGAGAGCTGTGATTCACTGCCTGTGCACGAGACCTCATCCAACCAGATGGGTCCAGTTCCTTGTCCAAATCGTGCATTTGATGGTGCAGAGAGGACCCTACCACAGCCCAGCTGTCTGCACACCACCTGAGCATCAACCAGGGCCCAGGAATCATCACACACTGTCCCCCACTGTCCACTGTGGAAGATCTCCACTCTGCCAGAGCAAGAGCTGTTTCCTCCATTGGCCAGACGGACCTGACCCTCAACTCCTGTGCTGTTGTCTGCTGGTGTTGTGGTAGTGGTGGTCCATACCACTGGAGGTGTTGTGAAGTTTGATGGTTTTGGTGTCGGTGGAAAAACTGTGCTGTTTATTCCTGGTTGAACTGAAGGAAAAATCTGTGTGAACTCACAAAATAACCAACACTGTCTTCAAGTTAAATATGATCAGTGACAAAAGGAGTGTGCAGAAATATTTACCTTCACAGGTGATGCTGGCATCTTCATTATGACCACAGTTGTGGTTTCCAAACCCCAGATGTCTACAGTCTGTAATCGATGATTCATTTCCAAAACATCTGACATCATCCAGCCAGATGGGTCCGCTGCCCTGTCCAAATGCTGCATTTTGGAGCGCAGAACGAGCCCTTCCACAGCCCAGCTGTCTGCACACAACATTAGCATCATTCAGGTCCCAGGAATCATCACACACTGTCCCCCACTGTCCACTGTGGAAGACCTCCACTCTGCCAGAGCAGCGGTTGTCAGAGTTGACCAGTCTAACTGGTGAAGCAGCTGAATGAAAAACAAGGAACAAAATACTGTTGTTGTGAGACACTGATGAAATATGGACTTGTTAGCCACAAATCAGTAATGCATTTCAAAAATAAAGTCCTCCATGTTTAATGAACAAAGAAAATGGATATGTGATAGAGTTAGAATTTTGTGTTGCTGCTTAAATTTGTATTTACCTTCACAGACGACACCAGCATCCTCGCTGTGACCACAGTCATGAAATCCAAATCCTTGATGGCGACATTCAGAGAGCTGTGATTCACTGCCTGTGCACGAGACCTCATCCAACCAGATGGGTCCAGTTCCTTGTCCAAATCGTGCATTTGATGGTGCAGAGAGGACCCTACCACAGCCCAGCTGTCTGCACACCACCTGAGCATCAACCAGGGCCCAGGAATCATCACACACTGTCCCCCACTGTCCACTGTGGAAGATCTCCACTCTGCCAGAGCAAGAGCTGTTTCCTCCATTGGCCAGACGGACCTGACCCTCAACTCCTGTGCTGTTGTCTGCTGGTGTTGTGGTAGTGGTGGTCCATACCACTGGAGGTGTTGTGAAGTTTGATGGTTTTGGTGTCGGTGGAAAAACTGTGCTGTTTATTCCTGGTTGAACTGAAGGAAAAGTCTATGTGAACTCACAAAACAACCAACACTGCCTTCAAGTTAAATATGATCAGTGACAAAAGGAGTGTGTAGAAATATTTACCTTCACAGGTGATGCTGGCATCTTCATTATGACCACAGTTGTGGATTCCAAACCCCAGATGTCTACAGTCTGTAATCGATGATTCATTTCCAAAACATCTGACATCATCCAGCCAGATGGGTCCGCTGCCCTGTCCGAATGCTGCATTTTGGAGCGCAGAACGAGCCCTTCCACAGCCCAGCTGTCTGCACACAACATTAGCATCATTCAGGTCCCAGGAATCATCACACACTGTCCCCCACTGTCCACTGTGGAAGACCTCCACTCTGCCAGAGCAGCGGTTGTCAGAGTTGACCAGCCTAACTGGTGAAGCAGCTGAATGAAAAACAAGGAACAAAATACTGTTGTTGTGAGACACTGATGAAATATGGACTTGTTAGCCACAAATCAGTAACGCATTTCAAAAATAAAGTCCTCCGTGTTTAATGAACAAAGAAAATGGATATGTGATAGAGTTAGAATTTTGTGTTGCTGCTTAAATTTGTATTTACCTTCACAGACGACACCAGCATCCTCGCTGTGACTACAGTCATGAAATCCATATCCCCGATGGCGACATTCAGAGAGCTGTGATTCGCTGCCTGTGCACAAGACGTCATCCAACCAGATGGGTCCAGTTCCTTGTCCAAATTGTGCATTTGATGGTGCAGATAGGACCCTACCACAGCCCAGCTGTCTGCACACCACCTGAGCATCAACCAGGGCCCAGGAATCATCACACACTGTCCCCCACTGTCCACTGTGGAAGATCTCCACTCTGCCAGAGCAAGAGCTGTTTCCTCCATTGGCCAGACGGACCTGACCCTCAACTCCTGTGCTGTTGTCTGCTGGTGTTGTGGTAGTGGTGGTCCATACCACTGGAGGTGTTGGGAAATTTGATGGTTCTGGTGTCGGTGGAAAAACTGTGCTATTTATTCCTGGTTGAACTGAAGGAAAAGTCTGTGTGAACTCACAAAATAACCAACACTGCCTTCAAGTTAAATATGATCAGTGACAAAAGGAGTGTGCAGAAATATTTACCTTCACAGGTGATGCTGGCATCTTCATTATGACCACAGTTGTGGTTTCCAAACCCCAGATGTCTACAGTCTGTAATCGATGATTCATTTCCAAAACATCTGACATCATCCAGCCAGATGGGTCCGCTGCCCTGTCCAAATGCTGCATTTTGGAGCGCAGAACGAGCCCTTCCACAGTCCAGCTGTCTGCACACAACATTAGCATCATTCAGGTCCCAGGAATCATCACACACTGTCCCCCACTGTCCACTGTGGAAGATCTCCACTCTGCCAGAGCAGCGGTTGTCAGAGTTGACCAGCCTAACTGGTGAAGCAGCTAAATGAAAAACAAGGAACAAAATACAGTTGTTGTGAGACACTGATGAAATGTGGACTTGATAGCCACAAATCAATAAAACATTTCAAAAATGAAGTCCTCCGTGTTTAATGAACAAAGACGATTGCCATATGATGCAGTTGTCGCTGCTCAAATTTGTATTTACCTTCACAGACGACACCAGCATCCTCGTGGTGACCACAGTTGTGAGATCCAAACCCCCGATGGCGACATTCAGAGAGCTGTGATTCGCTGCCTGTGCACAAGACGTCATCCAACCAGATGGGTCCAGTTCCTTGTCCAAATTGTGCATTTGATGGTGCAGAGAGGACCCTACCACAGCCCAGCTGTCTGCACACCACCTGAGCATCAACCAGGGCCCAGGAATCATCACACACTGTCCCCCACTGTCCACTGTGGAAGATCTCCACTCTGCCAGAGCAAGAGCTGTTTCCTCCATTGGCCAGACGGACCTGACCCTCAACTCCTGTGCTGTTGTCTGCTGGTGTTGTGGTAGTGGTGGTCCATATCACTGGAGTTGTTGGGAAGTTTGATGGTTCTTGTGTCGGTGGAACAACTGTACTGTTTATTCCTGGTAGAACCGAAGGAAAAGTCTGTGTGAACTCACAAAACAACCAACACTGTCTTCAAGTTTAATGTGATCAGTGAGAAAAGGAGTGTGAAATACAGAAATACATCCTCATCTGTATATCCATCCACCCTAAATGTTGCCACTGGCAGGTTTAATTTGTATTCCATGTGTAAACTAAAGCCCTTTAACGTGTGACAAAAATGTCACCAAAAAATACTTTTCAGTATAATTACTCATTTAAAATGTATTGAACCAAAGATGACAAAAGGCCAGATGGTTTACCCGTTTTGGTAAAAAGATGTAAAAGTATGCACATGAAGAATGCCCCGTGCACTCGCATTGTGGACCACATCCAAGCTGCTGAAAAAGACAAACATGTTTTAAAATCCTACTACTATACAATGCTTATATTGCATAAATGATTCCTATTCAACAATCTGTACTTACCCTGGAGAAGTAATCTTTTAGTTCGTGGGAAAGTTAAATGAGAAAAATACCAGTGAGGGTGAGAATTTATAGATCTGTAAATCGTAAATGGGTAAAACATTGATTCATATGACATCAAAGGAGTTACTTAGCGGTAAAAAGGTAAAGGGTCACATTCAGAGAGAACTGCCACACAAAGACATGACAATATATTTTATGACATTACAATCAATCTTATTGTCTCACTGTTCAAACATTATGGATTTATAACCACTTCAAATGACATAACATCAACTTAGCCGTTGTGCTTGAAAACTTTACACAAACACTAATCCAGATGGCTTAGTCTCGTGGTCTGCTTTCGTGCTTTTATTTTTTATAGTTTTCACCTAAGTTTATTTTATAATTCCCTTGAAGTCAGGTGCCATTTGGTGAATAAAAACACACTGCATTAATGAAACTGTAATTAATTATCGTACCACAGGTGTGTGTTGGACCTGATCTTATGTTTTCACTATATTTTAAAAAGTATTCACTCATCCATCCAAAAAAGTGAATTCAGGTGTTCCAATCACTTCCATGGCCACTGGTGTATAAAATCAAGGTCCTAGGTATGAAAACTACTTCTACAAACAATTGTGAAAGAATTGGTCACTTTCAGGACCTCAGTAAATTCCAGCATGGTACTGTGATAGGATGCCACCTGTGCAACAAGTCCAGTCATTATAACAACTTGGAAGTGATTGGGAACAACAGCAACTCAGCCACAAAGTATCAGGCCACATAAGATGTCACACCAGGGTCAGTGGATCCTGAGTGCACAGAGGTCACTAACTTTTTGCACAGTCAATCATTACAGACCTCCAAACTTCATGTGGTCTTCAGATTAGCTCGAGTTCAGTCTGTAGAGAGCTTCATGGAATGGGTTTCTATGGCTGAGCAGCTGCAAGACTTACATCACCAAGTGTAATGCACAGCATCAGATGCAGTGGTGTAAAGCACGCCACCACTGGACTCTAGAGCAGTGGAGATGTTCTCTGACCAATCACACTTCTTCTGATGGATCAATCTGGGTTTGGTGGTTGCCAAGAGACCTGTACTCGTCTTACTGCACTGTCCCAAGTGTGAAGTTTGGTGGAGAGGGATAACAGTGTGGGGTTTTGTTCAGGAACATCTGAGATTAATTAGATGAAGACTGTGAACCAGACCTTCTCCTCCATGATCAGTGTCCGACTTCACAAATACATTTCTGGAATGGTCAAGAATTCCCATAAAACACTCACACAACAATAGAGCTGATGTCAGTTTAAACCCTATAGATTAAGAATGGGATGTCACTTAAAATCATGTGCGTATAAAGGCAGGATTAGTGAATACTTTTTAAAATATAATGTATCTCTGACTGACTTTGAAAAAAAATGTTTTCACAAGTCAATCCAGTTTCTATGAGTTTCTCATGCCCTCCCTGTTGATTATGAAATACTGTTAAGTCCAGAAATAATTGTCTCATATTTGTTTTATTGTTCAAAGATAAATGTTTGACTCAGTGTTTTGATGTTTTATTTTATCAACACTGTGCTAATGTAATGATTTTACAGCACTTTTTACTGGGAAGTATTTATGTGTGAGACTGTTCCTTGGACTGTTGGACATTGTTCAGTGACACAGAGACACTATACTGGATGTTGGATGTTTTCACTATTGCTTTTGACTCATCAAAGTAACCATCTTTGGCTGATTAAACATGTGAACACACTTGTGATATTCTTTCTTTCTTACATGGGAATCAAACATTTTGTTCCTTTTTGTGGGGTGCTTTGCTTTCACCGTTGTGTCCAGTTCACCATAAACCAACTCCATGGGGTTATCGTTTTCCTCAAAGTAGCCACCCTTTGCTTTGATGACAGCGCTGCAGACCCTCAATGAGCTCTATGATGTAGTCACCTGAAATGGTTTTCACTTCACACGTGTGCCTTGTCAGGGTTCATTTGTGGAACCTCTTGCCTTCTTAATGGGGTTGGGACCATCAGTTGTGTTGTGCAGAAGTCATGTTGGTACACAACTGACAGCCTTATTTGACAACTGTAAGAATTCATATTGCAAGAACCAATCAGCTGAGTCAAGAGAAACGACTGTTCACATTCAAAGTTTCTCTGTTACAGTAGCTTCTCTATTCCTTAATCACAAACACACTTTATGTTTCCATTTTTACACACACACACACACATGTATATGTGTATGTATACACACACACACACACATACACACACACACACACACATATATATATATGTATATGTATATATATACACACACACACTGCCTAGTCACTTGTTTGTTTTATGATGCATTATAACTACTTTGCTTTGCTAAATGTGTATAATGATGCATAATGAGTTTTGACCTCTACTATGAGTCACAATGAAATGAGAGCCTGGGCAGTAAAGACAAAAATAATGCATTTAGTTCACTTTATTTTCATAAATAAACTTATAAAATATTACGAATGCATTCATAGGTCATTATAAATAAAACCTTCATAGAAAGTGTTACCCCATATGAATATGCATATTTTCAATATTCAACTGATTCATACCATGCAGTATAGACTTCTGGTCCCATGTTGTTCTACAATGATTTCCAAGGTCAGGTTTAATGGATACAATGTTCTTTCCCTTTGAAAGCTGGAATTTACTGGTAGTGTTCAATAAATAATAAATCAGTAACTGGAGGTAGACAACGTTTTCAGGCGATTGGATTAATCATTCCTAATAAGAGGCGTCCATGATAAGAGCTGTTGGAACATGTTTTTTTCCAGTCAACGTCTCCTCTCCACACTGTGACCGGTTGCGTTAGGTGTTAGTCATCAAGGAGGTCCTTTGACCCAATCTGCAGTGCTGCCTCCACACTGTCTGCAAACCTGATGCCCTGCAGATCAGCTACAAGGAGAACCTTCAGAACAGAGGGCTGGAGGAGAAATAAGCCACAGACAAACAAGACATAATCACTACAGTATATACAATATGCAGTAGAAACCTGTCATATCTGAAAGGCGTACCTGCAGTCCAAAAAAGACGAGCTGTATGTCTCGTTGTTTGAACTGCTTCAGTAGGTCCCTCAGCTCACTGATTACTGTGTAATCTATGATGCTGACATGACGGCAGTCCAGAACCACTGACCTCGGAGGAGACACTGGTAGAGAGGCATTAAGCAATACAGTGAATTCATAATGATCAACACTGCCTGCCTTCTGACAACAGCATGTATTGATGTGTCATCCTGGAGGAGTTGGACCAGGATCCAGGTATCTCCTTAAGCTGCCAGTAGTGACAATGACACTAGCCAAATACAAAACTATTGAAAAACAGTCAGAAAATATGAGCAGGAAAAATGTCAGTGGCCTTCAGCTGTAAAACCATTTCTGTTTTAGAGGCTTATCATTGTTGCCTCTCTAGTGCACCTGTTAATTTCATTAACACCAAAGCAGCTGAAACTGGTTAACAACCCTCAATGATCCTTAACTGACCAGATCAATATCCCAGACATCTATCTGACTAGATGCAATAAACTGATGAAAAATTATACTTGCCTTCCTCCTACTGTCTTTGGACGGTAGGAGGAAACCTGAGTACCCAGAGAGAAACCACGCAGACACAAGAAGAACATGCAATCATGTCCACAAGAAATCTAATGATCTTAACTCTGATTTATTTTACTAATCTAATCCCCGGTTGGTGGAGGGCTGCAGTGAAGGTTGACTTTATAGAACTTTATCCCATCTCCTCATTGCATTTTGGTTTTGTTCTTTCTGTGTCTTGTGATTTCCTGTTTTATTTTGAAAAGTAACTCCTCTCGTTTCGTGTGCCTCTGCTGTGTCATACCTGAGTGCTGATTGTCTGCGTCTTCCTTTCTCCTGCGTTTGAGTGTTTTTTCTGTTCTGACATGTGTTTACCGCCCAGCCTGCCATGCCCGTGTTTTGAGCTAAGCAATTTTGCCTGTTTATTTTTCTTTGTGCTTTGTCTTAAGAGATTCTTGGTTTCCCTCCATTGGAATGGGTTTTCTTTGTAGAACTTTTACTGTGAATTTTTGGTTGTACCTTTGCCTCGTTGGTTTTCCTTCATCTGGAGTGATTTTTGTTTGTTAAATAAAGTTAGCTTTGGCCATATCTCACTCTGCATCTGAGTTATGTTTGTGTCATCCTCTATCCTCTAGGGAACAACATCCTCTATTTAAGGATTATAGAGGCCACTGAGCTCTCAGGAGCTTTCAGTGCAGCACAAATTCTTCTGTAACTTTGGCCAGATCTGTGCCTTGCCAAAATTCTGTCTCTGAGCTCTTCTGTCTGATGGAGACCTGGACCACAGAGGATATAACCAACATTAACTTGGAGGGATATTCACTCATCGGATATGACAGAGACCCCAAACAAGCAGTGAAATGCATCGACGGTGAACTGTGTATGTTTATAAACAGCAGATGGGTGACAAACTTCACAGTACTTGAAACTGCTGCACTCACTACGAGATCATGACTGTCTCTATTCGTCCATACTATCTGCCTCGGGAGTTTGGACAAATTATGGTCATTCTGGCATATGTGCCCGGTCCAGACTTTACACTGGTTGCCGAGCACATAGCTGCCAGTGGGAGGAGCTGCACATCGCCGATGATCCAATCTTTTTACTGGGTGATTTTTAACAAATGTATTGTGTCCATCCATTTGCCTAACTTGAAGCAGTGTGTGACCTGTCTGACGAGAATGGACAAGATCTTAGACCAGTGATTTGGAAACAGAGAGGGCGCCTATGTGTCCATATGCCGCCCACCTCTAGGACGGTCGGATCATAACGTCATCCACCTACTGCCCAAATACCGTCAGAAACTAAAAGGGAGAAACCTGTTGTCAAGCACATTCAGACCTGGACAAATGACTCAATTGAAGAGTTGAGGGGCTGTTTTGAGGCCACTGAACGGGACTTATTTTTCAGCGACCAGGTCTCCTGTAACAATCCTGAACTTTTAAATGACACCATTACCAGTTATCTTAATTTCTGTGCTGACAATGTTGCTGAAACGCAGGAGGTTAGGATTTATCCTAACAACAAGCCCTGGGTCAATAAAAGTGTTAAACATATTCTTAATCAAAAGAAAACAGGAAGGCGAAAATTAACTATAACGACACAGTCAAGGAGGAACTGAGGAATGGGAATGCAAGGGATGTTTGGAGGGGGCTGAACACAATGATGGGAAGGGAACGAAAGGACCCCTATTCACCCGACTGTTCCAGATATTCCTCAACATCAGTTTTGTTCCCCAAACCTGGAAAATGGCAACCATTATCCTGGTGCCCAAACCTGCTCATGCAAAGTCACTAAACGATTTTAGACCAATTGCCCTCACTTCTCTATTAAGCAAATGCATGAAGCGTCTAGTGAGCAGGGAACTCACAATGCAAACAACAAAGCTCATGGACCCCATGTAATTTGCAAATGGAGCCAGTCAAGGTGTGGAAGATGCCACTCTTAGTCTTTTGGATAAAATATTCTGTCACTTAAATAACCCAACTAAAACTTATGCCCATGTACTTTTTATTGATTTCTCCTCTGCGTTTAATATGGTCCAGCCCCCATCTTCTCCTGAGACGCTTATGTGACCTGAACGTCGGCAGCAACTTCATTTTGTAGATTAGGGAGTTTTTGAGAGAAAGACCCCAACATGTGTGTGTTAATAAAATCCTCTCTGTCTGTCTTGTCTTGAACACCGGTGTTCTACAGGGGTGTGTGTTATCACCTCTCCTATTCTCCCTGTACACAAATGAGTTGCAACGTAACAGCAAAGGCTTCTCTCTTATTAAGTATGCGATGACATGGCCCTGGTTGCTGGCCGGCAGGATCCCTGCTGTCCCTCCTACTCCCACACTAACACATCCACCAAATTACCACCTGGTTCGAAGATAGCTTCCTGAGAGGGAAAGGTGTGGTGCAGGTCACTGACTTTAAATATCTTGGCACAACAGTCAACAATAACCTCACTGCAGGGAAATGCAGTTAACATCTACAAAAAAGCAAGATAGCGACACCATCTTATCAGGCAATTGAAGAGCTTTAATGCCAGTAAACAAACTTTGGCCAATGGTCTAGCGGTCACTCACCGAGAGTGTTCTCACGTTTAACAGTATCTCCTCTTACGGGAACCTCTCAGTTAGATACAAGAACAAGTTGACCCAGGTAGTAAGATAATAGGGGTCAAGCAAATAATACATCCAGCCAAAAAAGCCATCCAGACTTACAATGACACCACCCACCCTCTCAACTACGCATTTGTTTTAATGCCGTCCAGGGGCGTCCGTAGGATTTTACACACATCCGGGGCTCAGCCCAGAAGAGTTAAGCAGATGTGCGCGCAGGGGGTGCCAACATTTTTAGACATAGAGACATTCTCCACATACCCTACAGGTACCTGCTCTGATGGACTGAATTGAATTAAGGCATTTCATTGTTACCGGTTAATACCAAATAGGCTGGCAATTTTCAAAAACTTCCCTCAATAGTCCAGGCACAAAAATGCCCCATTCATCATGTTGAACATACCAACAGCAACCATTCAGAAACAGTAAATATTGAGATGTTTAATGAACCTATGCATCTTGTCATGTACAGTATTTACATTGTTTCCCTTTGCTTAATTATTTTTAGTTACACAATTCTCACACGCTACAATTGCATTTACAGACAGATGGTAATAATAACAGATCGTTTTTTCCCCATGTAATATCAACTAGCTGCTAGCTAGTTAACGTTAGGTACTTCCCTCTAGTAGTTCAAGCTGCAACACTCTTTTCGAAATTATACGTTTTTACATAATTTCTATTCCCATCACCTCTTTGATTGCTGACCACCTTTGGGGGGAAAACATGGAAATCTGTTTTATTTTTATTTTTTTGGTGACATTTTTTTACACTTCAGCTGCTACTACCCAAAGACAGCTGAACAGCTTGCTGTTGCCAAGCCTGCCGGTTGTCAAGTGCGCCTGCTCCATGACACCGCTGTATTGGGTGAATGAGTCACTTGCGACCTGGAGGTGTTAACCACTTGTGTGCCAAAGCCAAAGTAGTGGCTTTAAAAAAAAAATTCAAAATTAATTGTTACTCAAACCTGTCCAAAAACACTGTTTTATCGAAGCATCGACATAAGATAACTGTAGTTTGAGGATGTGATCTTTAGCCCTGAATGTTTTAGCCTAGGGATGCCACTGATGCCGTCAGGAAGGAGGCTCAGAGTTCCCTTAGCTAAAAAAAAAAAAAACATTCTGATCCAGAGTATCTTTAAGAGAACTTTGTTGCTGCTGTATGATACCGTATCTATTCTTTGTATTGTGCTTATTTATTGACTGTATTTATTAGGGCTACGGGGCAACGCCCGAGGCGTAGCCCCTACAGCAGCAAGCTGTAGGGCGAGTTATATATGAAAACGTGCGGTTCGATCGGGATCGGTGTCCTATTACTTTTCTTTCCGAAATACGAATTTTTCTGCGATAAATTTCCCATTGAAAATGAATGGGACAGCCAATAAAAAACATGCAAAGTACACAGTTCTTCAAAGGTATTTGAACTTTAAAATGTGGACACAAGCCTTGTGTATTGGTGTCCTTGTTTTGATAAGTGTTATAGTTTTTGATCAGTCACTGTTTAATGACCATAAAAATTTTTGTCGAAATTTGTTTTAGAGTGCACAAGCTCGTTAATTACAGTGAGAGAACATGTGTGAAATGGCTTGAAATTTTTCTCTTTCCACGCTCGTCCCAGCCACAATTTACACACTAGACACATGATTTTTCCCACAGTTTGTAGACAAACTTGTTGTGTCTCTCACAATGTGCTCAGCAAAGCAGTGAGATGTACAGAATTTAAACTGCAAGACTCTGTTTGCGGTAAAGTACCTGTCTCTTCTCCATTGACTCTAATGCAAAGTTTTTCTGAGAAAAGGAGAAGGGACCTTTGTCTTTAACTCGCGAGTGTTTTCCAAATATTTAATCTAGTAGGGAAAAAAAACATATCAAAGTCTTTAGGAAGGTCTTACGACACACACGGTCTGCTTGTTTTTCTGAGAGGAGCTACCATTTTGTCACAGTGTGCAGTGAGCTGTGTGCCTCAGCTCTGGGCCACAGCTGAGACCAGTTCATTTATCAGATGTCTCTGCTGTTAATGCAGCTGATCCCTGTGTCCCATCACACACCAACACACACACCTCCCCACCCACATAGGTAACTTTGTGATTACAGTTACACACATGCACGCGCACAAGCGCGCCCTCCTCACCCACACACACACAGAAGTAACTTTATGTCACTGGCCACACAGTTACACATATACACAAGTAACGAGCTACACAGAAACACACAGGTAGCTTTATGTTATTACAGTTACAGATACACACACACAAAGAGGACGCACACACACAAACACACATATGGGCGCGCAAGCACCCCGTAGCTCTTTCAAAAATTCCCAGAGGGAGTTTTCTAGTTGTCTGTTTCATGCGCTGGCTGACTCTCAAGATGCCAAAGGCAAATTTCCATTGTGTTTTTAAACCATTGGACAATAAAGTTATCCTTATCTTATCTTATCTTCAACCTCATGATTCTCATGTACTTTATAGACCGGTGTGTGCCTTTCCTAATAAAGTCCAATCAATTTAGTTGAACTCAGTTGGACTCTAGTGAAGGTGTAAAACCAGGGAGGAGAAGAAATGGACAACGCCTGAGGTAAATAGGAGTGTCACAGCAAAGGGTCTGAATACTTATGGCCATGTGATATTTCAAAAGCCATGTTACCAGAAAATGGATCTAAACCAGCAGAAACCACACTATTCAAATGCAAATACAATTGAAAAAGAAACAAAAGTCAGAAAAATAAAAATACCTCCAATAAGTAACATAAATTACTGGTAATGTTTGATCTGCCCCCTCCTCTTGTCAGCAATAATAGGTCATTATTTAATGTTTTCTTCCTCCTCTGCTAAATAATAATAATAGCAACAACACTAATAATAACAATAATAATATTTAAAGTGCTTTAGTAGTTTGACTGGCCATGTGAACTATATTCAGAAGCGACTTATGTATGAAAAAATATAGTCTACGCTATGACCACAAGAGGGAAGGGAGGCTTTTATTTCAAAATCCCTCCTCGTTCAGTAGCTCATCTTCATCTTCCTCATGTGCTGTCCTCCTCGCTGCTGTGACCTGTGTCTCTGTCTCTGTTGTGCTGTAGCGCTTCACTCCCAGTCAATTCAGAGTATTTTAACAGTGTGTTCTGCGGTCCGTCTTCAGTCTCTGCTCTGTGTCCGGAGCTTGGTTGTGACCGAAGCAGAGACCGAAGTGCAAGGCTGTCCCTCTCTGAAGCAGAGGAGAGGTCGGCTTCACTCCCGTCAGTCTGTCAGTCTTCACAGACAGTCCACAAACAGTTTCTAACCATATCCTTGTCAGTTTGCTCCAGGAGATGAGTTGTTTTTCTTTGTTCTTGTCTTTTGTTTTGTACCCGGCCTGTAGTAGGCTATGTCATTTAAACAAAGCCCTGACCATTAGCCTTTATGAGACCCGAGATTAACTGAATGTTTGAAAAATAAATGCGATTTATATATGTTTTTTTCATCTTCATCATGTATTTTTTTGACAGATGCGACTAATACACCGGTGCGACATATAGTCTAGTCCGGAAAATGCGGTAGACCACTTCTTGTTCATTCCCATACCTCGTGAAAGTCATCTCTTTATACCTCTGGACAAATTGTGTAACATTTTTACTGTACCTGATTTCCACAAAATCACCCAGAGTCCTGATGGCTCCTTTATTGCACTGTGCATATTATTTGTAGATTGCTTTTGTAAGTGTTTCCCCAGACTCTTTGCTAATTTATTACATACATGTTATATGAGGTTTCCAGCAGATTATATTGTCAATGGTCACACCCAGATATTTAGTTTCTTTCACAGTCTCCGTGTTTCCATTATCAATCAATGATTTGTGTTTAGAGCAGTTGACTCATTGTTTCCAAATAACATAATCTTAGTTTTATTCAAATTTAAAGATAATTTGTTTGAGTCAAACCATGTATTCAGTTTATATATTTGTGATGTGAACATCTCCAATAGCTTCTGTAGATTATTTCAGGAGCAAATTATATTTGTATCAAAAAACAGAATTCTCTGTGTTTTTGATACATAGAATAGAATAGAATAGAATAGAATAGAATAGAATAGAATAGAATAGAATAGAATAGAAAACCTATTGTCATTATACAGTGGGAATAAGATTGGAGAGCTTCTCCTTTTCAGTGACCCACAAGTATATTGAAAATATACAGAAATTATGAAATATATATCGTTTATGTTGCAGCAGTGGTAAAAGTGTAAACATGTGTTGCACAAGTTTTTTTTTTTTTTTCAGAATAGACATAATAGTAGCATCAATGTAGTTAGATGTCTGTTATTGCACATCCTGTATTACCTTGAGTGACAGTCAGTTTGTCTGTACTCTGATACATCTGTAGCGCCTCCTAGAGGTCAACAGCTCAAATAGCTGAGAACCAGGGTGTGAGTTATCCTTGATGATGTTCCGAGCTCTGCTGAGGCACCGTGTGGTGTAGATGTCCATCAGGGAGGGGAGAGAGCAGCGAACAATCCTCTGGGCTGCCTGGAGTGTCCTCTGAAACCTTCTTCTGTTCACCTCGGTGCAGCTCCCGTACAACGTGGACACATGGTATGTCTATGGAGCGTCTCTATGGAAGACTGGTAGAGGACCAAAAATGCAAAAAGGAACACTGAAAGGGAGAGCCGTGAGCTGCTGCACCTGAGCATGCCGCCATCTTGGAAGAGGGGTAGGTTATATCTATGAAAGATGATTTATAGTTGCCCATTTGCCATACCTCACCAACAAATAATAAAAATAATAAACAATATGTTGTGGTCGATGGCGTCAAATGCTTTTTTTTTTTTTTTTCAGATTAATAAATACCACCAGGGCAATGTTTTTATTGTCAGTGCAAGTTGTTCTCTCTTCCCTCTACAGTTGATCATATTTTTTCTAAAGCCATATTCACTATCCACCAACAATTTGTGCTTTTCAATAAATTCTTCAAGAAAAAGTTTATCTTTTCCAATCCCCGTACTTACCCTGAAGAGACTGTGTCAGAATCCAGGAGCGAGTGAGAAAGGTTGTAGGTTGTAGATCAGGTTAAAGGGAGATTAAAGGACAATTTGTATTGAAACTGGTGAAAAACATAACTGGGTCACTTACAGCAGTGATTCACGTGACCTAGAGAGAGTTATTTATTAATCTGACTCCGACCTAAGGATCAAATTCAAACAAAAAAACTTTTATCATTTTTTTCTTTTTTTACTGTACTGTGGAACTGTAAGTAATTAAGTTTGTTAATTTGCTGTAGTAGAGGTCCAAGGCAGAAGAAGTATACACTACTTCACATGTTTAATGATGAGTTACATTATGTTATTCCTCTTCTAATGTTGAAAAAAAGTTTGAAATTGGAATAATTTTTTCACCTTTTATTTCAATGGCTGTTTCAGTGAACTAAGTGAGGCACAGTGAGTGACAGTGGATTTTCAAACAGTGAGTTTCAACCAGTGTTTCAGCCTTCAAACACACATTGCAAATTTAATTTAAATAACATTAATTGTTTTCCGTCTTAAATGGCTGATATTTTAGTTTTACCGTAAATTTTCAGGCTTTAATTTGTTCTCTGGGAAAGGTTCGTTTTAAAAGTTTGTATTTTGTTATTAAAGAGATACATGGTAAATTTGAAGATCAAGTTTGTTTTCAAACTTCAGTTCACTATGTTCAAATGCAGTTCTTCATGGCCTACCTTCACGGTGACGTCACGATGTTGTAGGCTGGAGGCAACACTGTCACTTTCAACCATGAGAAAGTCGTCTTGCTGTATTTTTGGCTGATAAAGCCAAAGGATCAAAAACACTAACTTGAAGTTACATACAGTCACTGTCTTTGAAGTTACATACCAGCCACTGCTAGTCATAGACAACTTTGGTTTGGCTTGGGCGATTAAAAGGAAGGATTGGAGCGTGACAATCAACTATGGGCACACTTCATATCAGGTCAGATTGATGTGTAATGCATCATCAGTTTCAGCCTGGAAAACGTTATGAATTAGAATAAATCTTGACTGAAATATGTAAGTTAAGTATTTAGGAGATTCTTGTTACATCACAACGTTACGTGTTTCAGGGGTGTCCAAGCAGAAGTTGCATTTATTACATTATCCTCCACAGTGGTTCCACTTACTTCTTGTAATATCTCTGTTAGAGAGGCTTCACTTGATAAAGACAGACCAGACTTTGTCCCCTCTGTGTCCTCCTTTGGTCAAATCGTCCATCCAGTGAGTGAGCGTATAGAGGTTGGCGAATGTAGCCCCATCAGTCAGAGTCAACTTTTTAAATAAGACTCACAGAGAGTAAGTGTATTAGTATATTCTCTAAAAAACAGTCTCTTGAAATATGCTAATCGCCGTGTACAACCTATAGTGTGTTAGAGAGTGTTAGAAATTTATCTATTTATATAAATTACAATGTAACTTACATATTTTACAAAAATATGTAAGAAAAAAGTTTGTTTTTTCTTACATATGTTTCTGTTTGCCTGGTTTGATTCTTGATTCTTTGAAATTTGATTTCTTGGAAAACAGGCTCATAGGTTCCCTGTCAATGCACACAAGATAATGGCCTCATGGTGGTGCCAGAGGATTTTTCTTCGGATTCGTGGACAGTAAATGTCAATACCAGATGATGTTGATTCAATAAATAGCTTCTGCAAAACAGATTTTTAGTCTGGGCCAAAGCTGTGAGTAAAAGCTTTTCTTTTCCATGTATTGTAAACAAATGGAAGAAAGTGATGCATGGTTGAAAACTATGTCATATATCATGTAAATAAACACAAATAAGAGGGAGAGTGTTAGTGCCCTAATTTTTATTGTGACATATTGATTTTGATAATAGTTTGATAACAATGGCAGTAGAACTAATGAATGGTACACTTTAATTATACAGTGTAATACATTTTATTTTATGTACTATGAATAATGAAAAAAAATCCTTTCAAATGTCTATTATTGGATGCTGCAGGTCACTCTGCTGGCTTGTCCCCTGAAGAGAAAAACAAAACAGTAATTATAAATTTAAAAAAGTTTGCTGTGTGGAGTCATTTGTCCTGAAAGCAGATTGTTATTCATACTCACAAATGATTGGTCCAATGGTGATGGGCTTCAGATAAGCAGATCTGGAAACAGAGCGTTGTGTCCTGCTTCTGCAGTTCTAAAATGTGAAAGGGTGGGGAAAAAATAATAGCATCAAAAGACATATCAGCAATGAATATGGACGGCTTAAATGTGTAACTCACAGGAACACAGTAGGAGATTCTTTGGTCACACAGGCTGAGTCCACAGTGAAGATAAATATCTCTGTATCCGTCCTGGAACAGGAACAACAGAGCAGAGAAACGGGCCTGGAGGGATGAGCCGCTCTCAGTCACTGACACCTGCTGGCGGCTTGTTGGACACCTATCAGAGAAGATGGAGATCATCAGAGTTGTTAAAAGTCACACAATCCTAGAAAGCATTAAGTGGTCAAAAGGTGCACATACTTGTTGTGGATCAGAGGGTATTGTGTGGGATCATTAGGGCTTGATGAGTGAGTGGCAAAGCAGTCTTCCAGAACAAGTGTGAAGCTTGTGTCTCTCCTGTCCACAAAGACACCCACATACAGCGGTGAGCCCACAGGGAGGGTAACCCTGCCTGCAGGATAAGTCTCAGTGTAGCTGGAGTCACGAAACAGATACATTGAGGCTCTTGCTTTTGGACCGGAACCTGAAATGCCACCTGCCAACCTGTCAAAAAAGACAGTCATATGTTTTTTTTCACATTTTCTTCTTCTTAGTTTTTTATACATATATATGTTACAGAAAGTTATCAACCAAAAATAAAGAGTAGAGAGACGATGTGATCTTAGCCTCAGAATTGTTATCAGAATATGAGTAAGGAAATACACCATGAGGATTTTATTATGAGGCACGTTTCTACTGATATAGGGAAAACAAAAACTCTCTGACACAGTTGTATACTCCTACAACAATTCAGAACAACATATTATGTTACATATTCTTCTTCATAAATTATGTGATCACTGTTAACCGTTTGCCTTTAAACTTCAGGACAGCAATCAGACACAGGGATATCATGGGTCAAGGGCAGCAGGGGAAATGTGGTCTTGTTCTTGGGACCAGCCCACAAGAGGACAGGGGGGCAAAAGCCATTGGGCAGGCAAAACAAGGGGAGTGGATGACATGGGAAGGAGTGGAAAAGAGAAAGATCTTCTGGCAAGAGCTATGACAAATGGAGGCATTCAGAACCAGCTTCGCCATCAAGGCTGCCTACGGTGTCCTCCCATCTCCCAAGAGCCTCAGTCAGTGGTATGGTGAAGACCCCCCATACTCATTCTGTCGGGACTCCAGCAACACTGAAACACATCCTAGTGGGCTGTAAGACCAGCTTCAATCAAGGCCGTTAGACCTGGCGGCACGGTCAGGTGCTCAAGTGTCTTGCAGCAGTGCTGGAAATGCAACAAATGAGTGTCAGTGCCCTTCCACCCATGTCATCCCACTGGCAAGCAACAACTTTTGTCCAGGAGGGTGAGGGTCAAGCCTTTCTCGCCACCTCAACACCAGATCAGTGGAGGAGGGCATGTGATTGGAAGTTGCTGGCAGACTTAGACCAAAAGCTCTTCTTCACAATGGAGGTCAACCTGCGACTAGACCTGGTGCTATGGTTAGCTTCAATCAGGCACGTACACATCATTGAGCCTTGGGAGTGCTCAATAGAGGAGGCCTACAATCACAAAAAGTTACATGAAGAGTTATATGAAGCTTGCTCCAATACACAACAACGAGACTGGAAGGTGAGTGTTCGACCAGTTGAATTAGATTGCAGAGGGTTTGTAGCCACTTCAACATCCAGGCTACTCCAGGAGATGTGAGGGAAGGCTCACAGGCAGACAGTCAAGGATCTCTCCAGAGATGCTGAAAAGAGGAGTCAGTGGCTGTTGATGAAGAGACTCCACCTGGGCCTTCAAGTGAATTGATAGTGTCTAGGTGGTGAACCTGGAACGGTGCGATTCACTGCTGAAAGGAGGTGTCACAGGCCTATCAGTAAAACATCAAAAAAGGAGTGTCCACATTCAATTAAAGCCTACTCACGATAGCTCTGGTCTGATAGCCACGTTCAGGCTGGTGTCTGTGTCCAGGGAATAAGCGCAGGAGAAGGGAAGACTCACAGGAACCGCAAAGGATACATTAGTTGGATAGATAAATAAACTGTTGGAGTAGATGGCATGTGTGCGGTTGGTCTGAAAGACAAATAATTCATTTATCAATGATAAGTTCAATGATTAGAGAGAGTGCTATGAGCATTAAGTGGTTTAAGATAATGAATAGTTAGTGAAACAACATGTTTTGATCAAGGTGATAATAAACACCTGGAGATACTTTACAAGTACTAAGACTACATACAGTGTGTGCATCATATGTATGTGAGGTCAACCGATTAGACGTAGAATGGAGGTTCTGTAATAAAAAATAAAAGATAAAAATAATTAAAATAGGCAAGTACTTACACTCAGGATGTTTCCACAGGCACCGGCCTTAGCCTCCACTTCGTACCAAACAATATCATCGCGTATTGTGACCCAGGAGCAATTGCGAGAAGCCAAGTTGCCAGAGAATGGATCCAAACCAGCAGAAACCACACTACTCAAAAGGAGTCCTACCTGGAGTTTGTCACGGCCACAGATAAGTTGGGTAGGCGGGAGTGAAGGTTGCTGAACTAAAGACAGAGATATACAAATAATACATACAAATGAGACCAATAACCTCCAGTAAACCATCCTCTCAGTGTGAAATTTAACTATTGATAAACTTACCTTCACATACAGCACTTGCATCTTCATTATGACCACAGTTGTGGATTCCAAACCCCAGATGTCCACAGTCTGTTATTGATGATTCATTTCCAAAACATCTGACATCATCCAGCCAGATGGGTCCAGTTCCTTGTCCAAATGCTGCACTTTGGAGCGCAGAACGAGCCCTTCCACAGCCCAGCTGTCTGCACACCACGTTAGCATCATTCAGGTCCCAGGAATCATCACACACTGTGCCCCACTGTCCACTGTGGAAGATCTCCACTCTCCCAGAGCAAGAGCTGTTTCCTCCATTGGCCAGACGGACCTGACCCTCAACTCCTGTGCTGTTGTCTGCTGGTGTTGTGGTAATGTTGGTCCATGTCGCTGGAGTTGTTGTGACGTTTGATGGTTCTGGTGTCGCCGGAAAAATAGTGCTGTTGATTGTGGTAGTAGTGTTTACCAGATTTGCGGCAGATGTCTGTGATATCGGGTTAGGCGTTGTGGAAGAAACTCCAGGATCTAATACGCTCACCTCTGTTTAAAATAAAAAAGTGCTCTAATAGTAAAGTAACATTTTGTTTCTCACAAGCTGAATTTGAGTTCAAAATAACAATTTAATCATCTGTGAAATGAATGGATTAGACATGAAAATGTAATTTGTTCTTACAGTATTTGAAATGCTACATTACCTGTGCAGTATGCAAGGTGGCATGTGGATGGTATATCAAGTTTGTAGACATAGTAGTCATGACAGCGTTTGACAAGAATGGTATGTGAGCTGAAATAACAGCAGCTCCCTCCCCAGGAATTACAAACTGTGCGATTTACAATTCCATCTGACTTTGTTGGATGAGGTTCTGTTATCCACAAAGGTGCATGAGTCCCACACCTGTATGTTTCTACACACCTCTCTGGAATTTGAGCACTGGTCTCTTCCAGCAACAGGCGATACCAGCCCTGCCAATTAATATCTCGATCACAGTGTATGACTGCATTACCAGTGTTATTTGTTGAACGCCAGTCATCATTCAGTACAGTGTAGAGGTCACATGGATCAGCACATTCAGCCGTCCCATTGCTTTGGATGCAGTCCCAGCCTAAAGGACAAACTGTGTGTCCACAGCTGAACTGGACCGACTGAGAGGAGGGAGTTATTCTGGTCCTGGAGGAAGGCACCAGACATTCAAATGAGCCTGGTGTGTTGTAGCAAATCTCAGGTGGCGTGCAGGGTGGGTTAGAGAGGGAGCACTCGTCAATGTCCACACATCCACTGTCTGGTGACCAGTGGAAACCTTGACTACAGCACGACGAGTCATTGCAGAGTTTTATGTCGTAGCAGCTTAGACCATCACCTACGAAACCGTCTTTACAGACACAAGAGAGAACCGGGCTGGAGAAAGAGTCGCCTCTTTCTTGTGACTCCAAGCAGGTGGATTCCACATGACATGAATCACAGCTGGAAACAAAGACCCCTGCTAAAAGACGGAGAGAGATAATTTGATGTGTTGTTTGTTTAAGTAAAAATAATCAGTCTTTGTGTTATGCATGCTGTGAGTGCAAAAAAAAAGCAAATACACTTTCATCTGTATATCCATCCACCCTAAATGTTGCGACGGGCAGATTTAATTTGCATTCGACATCTAAACTAAAGCCCTTTAATGTGTGACAAAAAAAAGCCACCAAAAAATACTTTTCAGTATAATTACTCATTCAATATGTTTCTCGCCAAAGATGACAAAAGGAGAGATGGTTTACCTGAAGTGGTTTTGGTAAAAAGATGTAAAAGTATGAGCATGAAGAATGCCCTGTGCCCTCGCATTGTGGACCACATCCAAGCTGCTGAAAAAGACAGATCAGTAATCTAAATGAGAAAAGTACCAGTGAGGGTGAGAATTTATAGATCTGTTAATCGTAAATGGGTAAAACATTGATTTATATGACGTCAAAGAATTTACTTGGTAAAAAGATAAAGGGTCTCACTCAGTCAGAACTGCCACACAAAGACATGACTAATTATATTTTATGACATTACAACCAATCTTTTATCATTTAGTGAATCTATAGAGTGGTACAAATAACCACTTCAAATGACAGAACATAAACTGAGCAGGAAAACTTCACACAAACACTAATCCAGATGGCTGAGTCTCATGGTCTGCTTTCTTGCTTTTTTCATAGTTTTCACCTAAGTTTCCAACATTTTATAATTCCCTTGAAGTCAGGTGCCATTAGGTGAATAAAAACACACTGCATTAATGAAACTGGCTCTGGACATGTAATTAATTATCATACCACAGGTGTGTGTTGGGCCTGATCTTATGTTTTCACTATATTTTAAAAAGTATTCACTCATCCATCCAAAAAAGTGAATTCAGGTGTTCCAATCACTTCCATGGATAAAATCAAGGTCCTAGGTATGAAAACTACTTCTACAAACAATTGTGAAAGAATTGGTCACTTTCAGGACCTCAGTGAATTCCAGCATGGTACTGTGATAGGATGCCACCTGTGCAACAAGTCCAGCTGTGAAATTTCCAAAATATTCCACAGTCCACAGTCACAGTCAGTGGAATTATAACAATGTATACAATTGTAACAGCAACTCAGCCACAAAGTGTCAGGCCACGTAAAATGTCAGACCAGGGTCAGTGGGTGGTGAGGCACATAGTGCCAGAGGTCGCCAACTTTTTGCAGAGTCAATCACTACAGGCCTCCAAACTTCAGGTGGTCTTCAGATTAGCTCAACAACAGTCTGTCGAGAGCTTCATGGAATGGGTTTCTATGGCTGAGCAGCTGCATCCAAGACTTACATCATCAAGTGTAATGCACAACGTCAGATGCAGTGATGTAAAGCACGCCACCACTGGACTCTGGAGCAGTGGAGACCAATCACATTTCTGCTGGAAATCTGATGGATCAATCTGGGTTTGGTGGTTGCCAAGAGACCTGTACTTGTCTTACTGCACTGTCCCAAGTGTGAAGTTTGGTGGAGGGGGATAACGGTGTGGGGTTTTGTTCAGGAGCTGGACTTGAGTCCTGACTTCAACCTGATAGAACATCTGAGATGAATTAGATGAAGACTGTGAACCAGACTTTCTCCTCCATCATCAGTGTCCGACCTCACAAATACGTTTCTGAAAGAATGGTCAAGAATTCCCATAAAACACTCTTAAACCTTGTGGAAAGCCTTCGCAGAAGTGTTGAAGTTGTTATAGCTGCAAAGATGCAGCTGATGTCAGTTTAAACCCTATAGATTAAGAACGGGATGTCACTTAAAATCATGTGCTTATAAAGGCAGGATTAGTGAATACTTTTTACAATATAATGTATCTCTGACTGACTTTGAAAAAAATTGTTTTCACAAGTCAATCCAGTTTCTATTGTCACACCGCGGTGTGGTCATGTCTTATTTTGGTGTGTTTGTCTTGCCATTTCCTGCCTTATTTTGGAAAGTAACTCTCCTCTCATTTCAGGTCTTTTGGCCTTCCTCATGTGTCACCAGTCTGATTGTCCTCCCTGATTCCTGATTGTGTCCACCTGGTGCTCCCTTCCCTCCATGTGTTTAAGTGGTCTGCGTCTACCTTGTCTTGTGCCACTGTGTTCGTCATTTTTGTATGTTCTACCCGTGCCTGCTATCCATGCCACAGTCTGCCTTGCCTTGCTGCCTTGAGTTTACCTCGACAGAGTGATTTTTCTTTGTCACTTATGAGCTTAGTTCTAGTGATTGGGTTTTCTGTTTAGAGATAGTTGTTTTTGTTTTCTCCTTTCGGAGTGATTTTGTGTTTAGTCTTTCTTTGCTTAACCTCCCGTTATTTAGGAGTGATTCTTTGTTTCCCCAGTTTTCCTTACCAGGTTTTACTTCTTCCCTTTTGGAGCACCTTTTGTTTGTCAGGGTTTTATTTTTCCCCTCCTGTTAGGTCAGGTTAGTTTGTTTGTTAGTGTAGTTCGTATTGTGAGTTTTGTAGCCACGAGGATCTTTGTTTTTTCCTCCTCTGGAGTGATTTTACTTTGATAAGATTTCATAGCTACGTCAGGAGATTGTTTCATAGCACTTTTATTTACACTCTGAGTATCCTCACCCTGTTGATTCTGTGAAATAAAGTCACCTTAACTGCCACCCCTCTGCATCTGAGTCCTGCTTTGAGCCCGGCCTGACATCTATGAGCTTCTCATGTCCTCATTTTGTTGATTATGAAATACTGTTAAGTCCAGAAATAATTGTCTTATATTTGTTTTATTGTTCCAAGATAAATGATTGACTCAGTGCTTTTATCTATTATTTTATCAATACTGTGCTAATGATGCTAATATAATGATTTTACAGCACTTTTTGCTGGGAAGTATTTATGTGTGAGACTGTTCCTTGGACTGTTGGACATTGTTCAGTGACACAGAGACACTATACTGGATGTTGGATGTTTTCACTATTGCTTTTGACTCATCAAAGTAACCATCTCTGGCTGATTTAAATGTGAACACACTTGTGATATTCTTTCTTTCTAACATGGGAATCAAACATTTTGTTCCTTTTTGTTGGGTGCTTTGCTTTCACCGTTGTGTCCAGTTCACCATAAACCAACTCCATGGGGTTAACGTCTAGAGACTGGGCCATCCACTCCAAGTTTTCAAGCTTTCCATCTTGTTTTTTCCTGTGGTAGTTCTGGTATAGCTTGGGCTAAGGTTTTGGGTCATTATCTTGCTGTGGGATGAAGCCCTGACCAACTCTATCAGAGGATACTGATGCTGTTCTGAAACTGGTAGTGTACACACACACACACACTACCAGTCAAATCTTTAGACACACATTCTCATTAAATGTTTTGTCTTTATTTTTACTACTTTCTACATCATAGATACATACTGAAGTCATGTGAAGTCATTTAGACTCCTTGAAGTAGCCACCCTTTGCTTTGATGACAGCGCTGCAGACCCTTGGCCTTCTCTCAGCGAGCTCCATGATGTAGTCACCTGAAATGGTTTTCACTTCACACGTGTGCCTTGTCAGGGTTCATTTGTAGAACTTCTTGCCTTCTTAATGGGGTTGGGACCATCAGTTGTGTTGTGTAGAAGTCATGTTGGTGTGGAGTGATTTTTTGTTAAATAAATGTGGCTTCGCCTGTATCTTACTCTGCATCTGTATGTTTATAAACAGCGGATGGGCGACAAACTTCACGGTATGTGAAACTGCTGCACTCACTACGAGACCATGACTGTCTCTAATCGTCCATACTATCTGCCTCGGGACTTTGGACAAATTACGGTCATTCTGGTATATGTGCCTGGCCCAGACTTTACACTAGCTGCCGAGCGCATACCTGCCAGTTACAACAAGGTGCAGCGTAACTCCACCGATGATCCAATCTTTTTACTGGGTGATTTTTAACAAATCTATTGTGTCCAACCATTTGCTTAACTTGGAGCAGTATGTGACCTGTCTGACGAGAATGGACAAGATCTTAGACCAGTGCTTTGGAAACAGAGTGGGCGCCTATGTGTCCATATATCGCCCACCTCTAGGACGGTCGGATCATAACGTCATCCACCTACTGCCCAAATACCGTCAGAAACTAAAAGGGAGAAACCTGTTGTCAAGCACATTCAGACCTGGACAAACGACTCAATTGAAGAGTTGAGGGGCTGTTTTGAGGCCACTGAACGGGACTTATTTTTCAGCGACCAGGTCTCCTGTAACAATCCTGAACTTTTAAATGATACCATTATCAGTTATCTTAATTTCTGTGCTGATAATGTTGTTGAAACACAGGAGGTTAGGATTTATCCTAACAACAAGCCCTGGGTCAATAAAAGTGTTAAACATATTCTTAATCAATAGAAAATAGGACGGCAAAAATGAACTATAAGGACAGAGCCGAGGAGGAACTGAGGAATGGGAACGCAAGGGATGTTTGGAGGGGGCTGAACACAATGAGGGGAAGGGAACAAAAGGACCCCTATTCACCCGACTGTTCCAGATATTCCTCAACATCAGTTTTGTCCCCCAAACCTGGAAAATGGCAACTATTATCCCGGTGCCCAAACCTGCTCATGCAAAGTCACTAAACGATTTTAGACCAATTGCCCTCACTTCTCTATTAAGCAAATGCATGGAGCGTCTAGTGAGCAGGGAACTCACAATGCAAACAACAAAGCTCATAGACCCCATGTAATTTGCAAATGGAGCCAGTCAAGGTGTGGAAGATGCCACTCTTAGTCTTTTGGATAAAATATTCTGTCACTTAAATAACCCAACTAAAACTTATGTCCGTGTACTTTTTATGGATTTCTCCTATGCGTTTAATATGGTCCAGCCCCCATCTTCTCCTGAGACGCTTATGTGACCTGAACGTCAGCAGCAACTTCATTTTGTGGTAAGAAGTTTTTTAGAGAGAGACCCCAACGTGTGTGTGTTAATAAAATCCTCTCTGACTGTCTTGTCTTGAATACCGGTGTTCCACAGGGGTGTGTGTTAACACCTCTCCTATTCTCCCTGTACACAAATGAGTTGCAACATAACAGCAAAGGCAAATTTTCACTGTGTTTTTAAACCATTCGACAATAAATCTTCTTTTCTTATCTTTTTTTTATCGTATCCTATCTTCGACCTCATGGTTCTCATTTACTCTGAGTATGCGGTGAACTGCAAGGTCTTATATAGACCAATAGGTGCCTTTCCCAATAAAGTCCAATCAATTTAATTGAACACAGCTGGACTCCAATGAAGGTGTAAAACCAGGGAGGAGAAGAAATGGACAACGCCTGAGCTAAATAGGAGTGTCACAGCAAAGGGTCTGAATACTTATGGCCATGTGATATTTCAAAAGCCATGTTACCAGAGAATGGATCCAAACCAGCGGAAACCACACTATTCAAATGCAAATACAATTGAAAAAGAAACAAAAGTCAGAAAAATAAAAATACCTCCAATAAGTAACATAAATTACTGGTAATGTTTGATCTGCCCCCTTCTCTTGTCAGCAATAATAGGTCATTATTTAATGTTTTCTTCCTCCTCTGCTAAATAATAATAATAACAACAACACTGATAATAACCAATAATAATATTAAAGTGCTAGTAGTTTGACTGGCCATGTGTTAACCTATAATTAGAAGCGATTATGTATAAAAATATAGTTAGTTTATGACCAAAGAGGGAAGGGAGCTTTTATTTCAAAATCCCTCCTCGTTCAATGCTATCTTCACATCCATCAGTTCTGTCACCCTCATTGCTGTAACTTTTGGGTCTCTGTCTCTGTTGTGCCGTAGCGGCTATCACTCTCATTTCAGTTCAGAGTTATTTAACAGTGTGTTCTGTGTCTGTTTCGGTCTTGCTCCGTGTCCAGGACAGAGACGAAGTGTAGTGCTGTCCCTTTTCTCTGAAGTCAGGCGTATGAGTCGGCTTGCATTGCTCCTTCAGTCTTCATCTCACAGATGATTTTCTTGTCCTTATCGAGCTAGTTCTAGTGATAGGGTTTTCTGTTTAGAGATAGTTGTTTTTGTTTTCTCCTTTTGGAGTGATTTTGTGTTTAGTCTTTCTTTGCTTAACCTCCCGTTATTTAGGAGTGATTCTTTGTTTCCCCAGTTTTCCTTACCAGGTTTTACTTCTTCCCTTTTGGAGCACCTTTTGTTTGTCAGGGTTTTATTTTTCCCCTCCTGTTAGGTCAGGTTAGTTTGTTTGTTAGTGTAGTTCGTATTGTGAGTTTTGTAGCCACGAGGATCTTTGTTTTTTCCTCCTCTGGAGTGATTTTACTTTGATAAGATTTCATAGCTACGTCAGGAGATTGTTTCATAGCACTTTTATTTACACTCTGAGTATCCTCACCCTGTTGATTCTGTGAAATAAAGTCACCTTAACTGCCACCCCTCTGCATCTGAGTCCTGCTTTGAGCCCGGCCTGACATCTATGAGCTTCTCATGTCCTCATTTTGTTGATTATGAAATACTGTTAAGTCCAGAAATAATTGTCTTATATTTGTTTTATTGTTCCAAGATAAATGATTGACTCAGTGCTTTTATCTATTATTTTATCAATACTGTGCTAATGATGCTAATATAATGATTTTACAGCACTTTTTGCTGGGAAGTATTTATGTGTGAGACTGTTCCTTGGACTGTTGGACATTGTTCAGTGACACAGAGACACTATACTGGATGTTGGATGTTTTCACTATTGCTTTTGACTCATCAAAGTAACCATCTCTGGCTGATTTAACATGTGAACACACTTGTGATATTCTTTCTTTCTAACATGGGAATCAAACATTTTGTTCCTTTTTGTTGGGTGCTTTGCTTTCACCGTTGTGTCCAGTTCACCATAAACCAACTCCATGGGGTTAAGTCTAGAGACTGGGCCATCCACTCCAAGTTTTCAAGCTTTCCATCTTGTTTTTTCCTGTGGTAGTTCTGGTATAGCTTGGGCTAAGGTTTTGGGTCATTATCTTGCTGTGGGATGAAGCCCTGACCAACTCTATCAGAGGATACTGATGCTGTTCTGAAACTGGTAGTGTACACACACACACACACACACACACACACACACACACACACACACCCACCCACACACTACCAGTCAAATCTTTAGACACACATTCTCATTAAATGTTTTGTCTTTATTTTTACTACTTTCTACATCATAGATACATACTGAAGTCATGTGAAGTCATTTAGACTCCTTGAAGTAGCCACTCTTTGCTTTGATGACAGCGCTGCAGACCCTTGGCCTTCTCTCAGTGAGCTCCATGATGTAGTCACCTGAAATGGTTTTCACTTCACACGTGTGCCTTGTCAAGGTTCATTTGTGGAACCTCTTGCCTTCTTAATGGGGTTGGGACTATCAGTTGTGTTGTGCAGAAGTCATGTTGGTACACAACTGACAGCCTTATTTGACAACTGTAAGAACTTATATTGCAAGAACTAAACAGCTAAGTCAAGAGAAACGACTGTTCACATTCAAAGTTTCTCTGTTACAGTAGCTTCTCTATTCCTCAATCACAAACACACTTTATGTTTCCATTCCATTCTATTGTCAAGCACATTCAGACCTGGACAAACGACTCAATTGAAGAGTTGAGGGGCTGTTTTGAGGCCACTGAACGGGACTTATTTTTCAGCGACCAGATCTCCTGTAACAATCCTGAACTTTTAAATGATACCATTATCAGTTATCTTAATTTCTGTGCTGATAATGTTGTTGAAACGCAGGAGGTTAGGATTTATCCTAACAACAAGCCCTGGGTCAATAAAAGTTTTAAACATATTCTTAATCAATAGAAAATAGGACGGCAAAAATGAACTATAAGGACAGAGCCGAGGAGGCACTGAGGAATGGGAACGCAAGGGATGTTTGGAGGGGGCTGAACACAATGAGGGGAAGGGAACAAAAGGACCCCTATTCACCAGACTGTTCCAGATATTCCTCAACATCAGTTTTGTCCCCCAAACCTGGAAAATGGCAACTATTATCCCGGTGCCCAAACCTGCTCATGCAAAGTCACGAAACGATTTTAGACCAATTGCCCTCACTTCTCTATTAAGCAAATGCATGGAGCGTCTAGTGAGCAGGGAACTCACAATGCAAACAACAAAGCTCATGGACCCCATGTAATTTGCAAATGGAGCCAGTCAAGGTGTGGAAGATGCCACTCTTAGTCTTTTGGATAAAATATTCTGTCACTTAAATAACCCAACTAAAACTTATGTCCATGTACTTTTTATGGATTTCTCCTCTGCGTTTAATATGGTCCAGCCCCCATCTTCTCCTGAGACGCTTATGTGACCTGAACGTCAGCAGCAACTTCATTTTGTGGATGAGACGTTTTTTAGAGAGAGACCCCAACGTGTGTGTGTTAATAAAATCCTCTCTGACTGTCTTGTCTTGAATACCGGTGTTCCACAGGGGTGTGTGTTAACACCTCTCCTATTCTCCCTGTACACAAATGAGTTGCAACATAACAGCAAAGGCAAATTTTCACTGTGTTTTTAAACCATTCGACAATAAATCTTCTTTTCTTATCTTTTTTTTATCGTATCCTATCTTCGACCTCATGGTTCTCATTTACTCTGAGTATGCGGTGAACTGCAAGGTCTTATATAGACCAATAGGTGCCTTTCCCAATAAAGTCCAATCAATTTAATTGAACACAGCTGGACTCCAATGAAGGTGTAAAACCAGGGAGGAGAAGAAATGGACAACGCCTGAGCTAAATAGGAGTGTCACAGCAAAGGGTCTGAATACTTATGGCCATGTGATATTTCAAAAGCCATGTTACCAGAGAATGGATCCAAACCAGCGGAAACCACACTATTCAAATGCAAATACAATTGAAAAAGAAACAAAAGTCAGAAAAATAAAAATACCTCCAATAAGTAACATAAATTACTGGTAATGTTTGATCTGCCCCCTTCTCTTGTCAGCAATAATAGGTCATTATTTAATGTTTTCTTCCTCCTCTGCTAAATAATAATAATAGCAACAACACTGATAATAACAATAATAATATTTAAAGTGCTTTAGTAGTTTGACTGGCCATGTGAACTATATTCGGAAGCGACTTATATATCAAAAAATATAGCCTACGCTATGACCACAAGAGGGAAGGGAGGCTTTTATTTCAAAATCCCTCCTCGTTCAGTAGCTCATCTTCATCTTCCTCATGTGCTGTCCTCCTCATTGCTGTAACCTGGGTCTCTGTCTCTGTTGTGCCGTAGCGCTTCACTCCCTCGTCTTCGGTCTCTGCTCCGTGTCCGGAGCTTGGTTGTGACCGAAGCAGAGATCGAAGTGCAAGGCTGTCCCTCTCTGAAGCAGAGGAGAGGTCGGCTTCACTCACGTCAGTCTGTCAGTCTTCACAGACAGTCCACAGACAGTTCTTAACCATTTCCTTTGTCAGTTGTTGTTCTCCTTTGGAGTATTTGTGTTTGTTTTCTTTGTTCTTGTCTTTTGTTTTTGTTACCCGTTTCCTTAAGTTAGGCTATGTCATTTGAACAAGCCTGACCATTTAGCCTTTTTTCTGAGACCGGTTTATTATTAATCTGATGAGTTTGAAAAATAACATGTGACTTTTTTTAGTTTTTCTTTGTTATTTTGACAGAGATGCGACTAATACACCGTTGCGGACATATAGTCCTTAGTCCCGAGAAGACTGCGGCGACCACATTTTTGTTCATGTCCCATTTCTCGTGAAAGTATCTCTTTAAGTCCATGGACAAATTGTGTAACTTTTCTATGTACCTGTTTCCACAAAATCACCCTGGACTCTGATGGCTCCTTTATTGCATGTCATATTATGTGTAAGATGCTTTGTAAGTCTTTCCAGACTTTTGCTGAATTATACGTTAATGTTATGAGGTTTCCTGCAGATTAATTGTCAATGGTCACACCAGATATTTAGTTTCTTTCACAGTCTCGTGTTTCCATTATCAATCAACATTTGTGTTTTAGAGCAATTGATCTCAGTGTTCCAAATAAACATTTACCTTGTTTTATTCAATTTTAAAACAACATGGGGTTTGTTGAGATCAAACCAGTTATTCAGTTTATATATTTGTTGTGGTGAAATCTCCAATAGCTTCTTAAGATTTTCGGAGCAAATTATTTTGTATCAAATAAATAGAATTCTCTGTGTTTTTGATACATGAATAAATAGAAAGACAAAATAGAACAGAAAAAAAATAGAATAACATACCTATGTCATTATACAGTGGGAATAAGATTGAAGCTTCTCCTTTTCAGTGACCCACATAGTAATTGAAAATATCAGAAATTATGAATTATTCTTGTTAAAGTTGCAGCATTTGGTTAAATAGTGTAAACATGATGTGCACAAGTTTTTTTTTTTTTCAAGAATGGGACATAATGGTGACTTCATGTAGTTAGATGTCATGTTTAGCACATCCGATTACCTTAGTGACAGTCTGTTTGTCGTATTCGTAAGTCAGTAGCGCCTCACTAAAGGTCAACAGCTCAAATAGCTGAGAAACCAGGGTTGAGTTATCCTTGATTGATGTTCCGAGCATTGCGAGGCACCGTTGGGTTGTAGGATGTCATTCGAGGAGAGGGATGAGAGCACCAGATCTCCTGGCTGCCTTGAGTGTCCTCTGAAACCTTCTTCTGTTCACCTCGGTGCAGCTCCCGTACAACGTGGACACATGGTATGTCTATGGAGCGTCGCTATAGAGGAGAGGACCAAAAATGCAAAAAGGAACACTGAAAGGGAGAGCCGTGAGCCGCTGCACCTGACCATGCCGCCATCTTGGAAGAGGGGTAGATGTCATTGATATAGGTTATATCTATGAAAGATGATTTATAGCCGCCCATTTGTACAAACTGTTGGTGGTCCTGCATATAGCTTTTCAACCAATGCAATCCTTCTGATGCCATACCTCGCCAACAAATAATAAAAATGCTTTTTATTTTTCATCAATAAATACCCCCAGTGCAATGTTTTTATTGTCAGTGCAAGTTGTTCTCTCTTCCCTCTACAGTTGATCATATTTTTTCCGAAGTCATATTCACTATCCACCAACAATTTGTGCTTTTCAATAAATTCTTCAAGAAAAAGTTTATCTTTTCCAATCTCCGTACTTACCCTAAAGAGACTGTGTCAGAATCCAGGAGCGAGTGAGAAAGGTTGTAGGTTGTAGATCAGGTTAAAGGGAGATTAAAGGACAATTTGTATTGAAACTGGTGAAAAACATAACTGGGTCACTCACAGCAGTGATTCACGTGACCTAGAAAGAGTTATTTATTAATCTGACTCCGACCTAAGGATCAAATCCAAACAAAAAAAGGGCACAAACCAAGTCTAGAGTAAATATAGTCGCTCTTACAGTACAATCAATATGTCTGTGACATATTGTGTAATATAACAAAGATTCATGGCGTTCACAAGGTTATGTGTACCAAAAACAATTTAATGTGTCTAATGGGTGGCTCGCTAATAACGTAACCACTTAAAATGACATACGGTAAATAGTGTTTTTGAATGAGCACGTTTTCCTGACAACTTAAAAAGGACATTTTATGAAATAATCACAAGTTAAAGTCCACTTTTATCATTTTTTTTCTTTTTTTTTTTATTGTACTGTGGAACTGTAAGTAATTAAGTTTGTTAATTTGCTGTAGTAGAGGTCCAAGGCAGAAGAAGTATACACTACTTCACATGTTTAGTGATGAGTTACATTATGTTATTCCTCTTCTAATGTTGAAAAATAGTTTGAAATTTGAATAATTTTATGTTATTTTTTTCCACCATCTTTAGTGGCAAACTTAGTGAGGCACAGTGAGTGACAGTGGATTTTTGAAAAGTCTTTTTGAACAGAGTGAGTTTCAATCAGTGTTACTGTAGTTCTTCTGCAAAGTGCAGCCTTTAAACACACATTGCAAATTTAATTTAAATAACATGGCTAATAAATGGCTGATATTTTAGATTTGCCATAAATCTTCAGGCTTTAATTTGTTCTCTGGGAAAGGTTAATTTTAAAAGTTTGTATTTTGTTATTAAAGAGATACATGGTAAATTTGAAGATCAAGTTTGTTTTCAAACTTCAGTTCACTATGTTCAAATGCAGTTCTTCATGGCCTACCTTCACGGTGACGTCACGATGTTGTAGGCTGGAGGCAACACTGTCACTTTCAACCATGAGAAAGTCGTCTTGCTGTATTTTTGGCTGCTAAAACCAAAGGATCAAAAACACTAACTTGAAGTTTTATCACGGTGGTAGACAACTTTGGTTTGACTTGGGCGATTAAAAGGAAGGATTGGAGCGCGACAAACAACTATGGGCACACTTCATATCAGGTCAGATTGATGTGTAATGCATCATCAGCTTCAGCCTGGAAAACGTTATGAATTAGAATAAATCTTGATTGAAATTATGTTAAGTTAATTATTTAGGAGATTCTTGTTACATGTTATTTTTAATGCTAACCACAACATTACGTGTTTCAGGGGTGTCCAAGCAGAAGTTGCATTTATTACATTATCCTCCACAGTGGTTCCACTTACTTCTTGTAATATCTTTGTTGGAGAGACTTCACTTGATAAAGACAGACCAGACTTCGTCCCCTCTGTGTCCTCCTTTGGTCAAATCGTCCATCCAGTGAGTGAGAGTGTAGAGTGTACATGTATACTAAATGCCATCTGTATGTAGCATTTCGTATGATGCAGCACATATTAATAAAAACACAGTGAATGTCGATACCAGATGATGTTAATTCAATAAATAGCTTCTGCAAAACAGATTTTTAGTCTGGGCCAAAGCTGTGAGTAAAAGCTTTTCTTTTCCATGTATAGAAAAAAAATGGAAGAAAGTGATGCATGGTTGAAAACTATGTCATATATCATAAATAAAATAAACACAAATAAGAAGAGTGTTAGTGCCCTAATTTTTATTGTGACATATTGATTTTGATAATAGTTTGATAACAATGGCAGTAGAACTAATGAATGGTACACTTTAATTATACAGTGTAATACATTTTATTTTATGTACTATGAATAAAAAATATATATCTTTCCAAATGTCTATTATTGGATGCTGCAGGTCACTCTGCTGGCTTGTCCCCTGAAGAGAAAAACGAAACAGTAATTATAAATTTAAAAAAGTTTGCTGTGTGGAGTCATTTGTCCTGAAAGCAGATTGTTATTCATACTCACAAATGATTGGTCCAATGGTGATGGGCTTCAGATAAGCAGATCTGGAAACAGAGCGTTGTGTCCTGCTTCTGCAGTTCTAAAATGTGAAAGGACGGAACAAAATTTATAGCATTAAAAGACACATCAGCAATGAATATGGACGGCTTAAATGTGTAACTCACAGGAACACAGTAGGAGATTCTTCGGTCACACAGGCTGAGTCCACAGTGAAGATAAATATCTCTGTATCCGTCCTGGAACGGGAACAACAGAGCAGAGAAACGGGCCTGGAGGGATGAGCCGCTCTCAGTCACTGACACCTGCTGGCGGCTTGTTGGACACCTATCAGAGAAGATGGAGATCATCAGAGTTGTTAAAAGTCACACAATCCTACAAAGCTTTAAGTGGTCAAAAGGTGCACATACTTGTTGTGGATCAGAGGGTATTGTGTGGGATCATTAGGGCTTGATGAGTGAGTGGCAAAGCAGTCTTCCAGAACAAGTGTAAAGCTTGGGTCTCTCCTGTCCACAAAGACACCCACATACAGCGGTGAGCCCACAGGGAGGGTAACCCTGCCTGCAGGATAAGTCTCAGTGTAGCTGGAGTCACGAAACAGATACATTGAGGCTCTTGCTTTTGGACCGGAACCTGAAATGCCACCTGCCAACCTGTCAAAAAAACGACAGTCATATGGTTTTTTCACATTTTCTTCTTCTTAGTTTTTTATACATATATATGTTACAGAAAGTTATCAACCAAAAATAAAGAGTAGAGAGACGATGTGATCTTAGCCTCAGAATTGTTATCAGAATATGAGTAAGGAAACACACCATGAGGATTTTATTATGAGGCACGTTTCTACTGATATAGGGAAAACAAAAACTCTCTGACACAGTTGTATACTCCTACAACAATTCAGAACAACATAATATGTTACATATTCTTCTTCATAAATGATGTGATCACTGTTAACCGTTTGCCTTTAAACTTCAGGACAGCAATCAGACACAGGGATATCATGGGTCAAGGGCAGCAGGGGAAATGTGGTCTTGTTCTTGGGACCAGCCCACAAGAGGACAGGGGGGCAAAAGCCATTGGGCAGGCAAAACAAGGGGAGTGGATGACATGGGAAGGAGTGGAAAAGAGAAAGATCTCCTGGCAAGAGCTATGACAAATGGAAGCATTCAGAACAAGCTTCGCCATCAAGGCTGCCTACGGTGTCCTCCCATCTCCCAAGAGCCTCAGTCAGTGGTATGGTGAAGACCCCACATGCTCATTCTGTCGGGACTCCACCCACACTGAAACACATCCTAGTGGGCTGTAAGACCAGCTTCAATCAAGGGCGTTAGACCTGGCAGCACGGTCAGGTGCTCAAGTGTCTTGCAGCAGTGCTGGAAATGCAACAAATGAGTGTCAGTGCCCTTCCACCTATGTCATCCCACTGGCAAGCAACAACTTTTGTCCAGGAGGGTGAGGGTCAAGCCTTTCTCGCCACCTCAACACCAGATCAGTGGAGGAGGGCACGTGATTGGAAGTTGCTGGCAGACTTAGACCAAAAGCTCTTCTTCACAATGGAGGTCAACCTGCGACTAGACCTGGTGCTATGGTTAGCTTCAATCAGGCATGTACACATCATTGAGCACACAGTGCCTTGGGAGTGCTCAATAGAGGAGGCCTACAATCACAGAAAGTTACATGAAGAGTTATATGAAGCTTGCTCCAATACACAACAATGAGACTGGAAGGTGAGGGTTCGACCAGTTGATTTCGATTCAAGAGGGTTTGTAGCCACTTCAACATCCAGGCTACTCCAGGAGATGTGAGGGAAGGCTCACAGGCAGACAGTCAAGGATCTCTCCAGAGATGCTGAAAAGAGGAGTCAGTGGCTGTGGATGAAGAGACTCCACCTGGGCCTTCAAGTGAATTGATAGTGTCTAGGTGGTGAACCTGGAACGGTGCGATTCACTGCTGAAAGGAGGTGTCGCAGGCCTATCAGTAAAACACCAAAAAAGGAGTGTCCACATTCAATTAAAGCCTACTCACGATAGCTCTGGTCTGATAGCCACGTTCAGGCTGGTGTCTGTGTCCAGGGAATAAGCGCAGGAGAAGGGAAGACTCACAGGAACAGCAAAGGATACATTAGTTGGATAGATAAATAAACTGTTGGAGTAGATGGCATGTGTGCGGTTGGTCTGAAAGACAAATAATTCATTTATCAATGATAAGTTCAATGATTAGAGAGAGTGCTATGAGCATTAAGTGGTTTAAGATAATGAATAGTTAGTGAAACAACATGTTTTGATCAAGGTGATAATAAACACCTGGAGATACTTTACAAGTACTAAGACTACATACAGTGTGTGCATCATATGTATGTGAGGTCAACCGATTAGACGTAGAATGGAGGTTCTGTAATAAAAAATAAAAGATAAAAATAAATAAAATAGCCATGTACTTACACTCAGGATGTTTCCACAGGCACCGGCCTTAGTCTCCACTTCATACCAAACAATATCATCGCGTATTGTGACCCAGGAGCAATTGCGAGAAGCCAAGTTGCCAGAGAATGGATCCAAACCAGCAGAAACCAGGCTACTCAAAAGGAGTCCTACCTTGAGTTTGTCACGGCCACAGATTAGTTGGGTGGGCTGAAGTGAAGGTTGCTGAACTAAAGACAGAGATATACAAATAATATATACAAATGAGACCAATAACCTCCAGTAAACCGTCCTCTCAGTATGGAATTTAACTACTGATAAACTTACCTTCACATACAGCACTTGCATCTTCATTATGACCACAGTTGTGGATTCCAAACCCCAGATGTCCACAGTCTGTTATTGATGATTCATTTCCAAAACATCTGACATCATCCAGCCAGATGGGTCCACTGCCTTGTCCAAATGCTGCACTTTGGAGCGCAGAACGAGCCCTTCCACAGCCCAGCTGTCTGCACACCACGTTAGCATCATTCAGGTCCCAGGAATCATCACACACTGTGCCCCACTGTCCATTGTGGAAGATCTCCACTCTGCCAGAGCAAGAGCTGTTTCCTCCATTGGCCAGACGGACCTGACCCTCAACTCCTGTGCTGTTGTCTGCTGGTGTTGTGGTAGTGGTGGTCCATACCACTGGAGGTGTTGGGAAGTTTGATGGTTCTGGTGTCGGTGGAAAAACTGTGCTGTTTATTCCTGGTTGAACTGAAGGAAAAGTCTGTGTGAACTCACAAAACAACCAATACTGTCTTCAAGTTAAATGTGATCAGTGACAAAAGGAGTGTGTAGAAATATTTACCTTCACAGATGATGCTGGCATCTTCATTATGACCACAGTTGTGGTTTCCAAACCCCAGATGTCCACAGTCTGTAATCGATGATTCATTTCCAAAACATCTGACATCATCCAGCCAGATGGGTCCGCTGCCCTGTCCGAATGCTGCATTTTGGAGCGCAGAACGAGCCCTTCCACAGCCCAGCTGTCTGCACACAACATTAGCATCATTCAGGTCCCAGGAATCATCACACACTGTGCCCCACTGTCCACTGTGGAAGACCTCCACTCTGCCAGAGCAGCGGTTGTCAGAGTTGACCAGTCTAACTGGTGAAGCAGCTAAATGAAAAACAAGGAACAAAATACAGTTGTTGTGAGACACTGATGAAATGTGGACTTGATAGCCACAAATCAATAAAACATTTCAAAAATAAAGTCCTCCGTGTTTAATGAACAAAGACGATTGCCATATGATGCAGTTGTCGCTGCTCAAATTTGTATTTACCTTCACAGACGACACCAGCATCCTCGTGGTGACCACAGTTATGAGATCCAAACCCTTGATGGCGACATTCAGAGAGCTCTGATTCGCTGCCTGTGCACAAGACGTCATCCAACCAGATGGGTCCAGTTCCTTGTCCAAATCGTGCATTTGATTGTGCAGAGAGGACCCTACCACAGCCCAGCTGTCTGCACACCACCTGAGCATCAACCAGGGCCCAGGAATCATCACACACTGTCCCCCACTGTCCACTGTGGAAGATCTCCACTCTGCCAGAGCAAGAGCTGTTTCCTCCATTGGCCAGACGGACCTGACCCTCAACTCCTGTGCTGTTGTCTGCTGGTGTTGTGGTAGTGGTGATCCGTACCACTGGAGGTGTTGGGAAATTTGATGGTTCTGGTGTCGGTGGAAAAACTGTGCTATTTATTCCTGGTTGAACTGAAGGAAAAGTCTGTGTGAACTCACAAAACAACCAATACTGTCTTCAAGTTAAATGTGATCAGTGACAAAAGGAGTGTGTAGAAATATTTACCTTCACAGGTGATGCTGGCATCTTCATTATGACCACAGTTGTGGATTCCAAACCCCAGATGTCCACAGTCCGTTATCGATGATTCATTTCCAAAACATCTGACATCATCCAGCCAGATGGGTCCGCTGCCCTGTCCAAATGCTGCATTTTGGAGCGCAGAACGAGCCCTTCCACAGCCCAGCTGTCTGCACACCACGTTAACATCAACCAGGGCCCAGGAATCATCACACACTGTGCCCCACTGTCCACTGTGGAAGACCTCCACTCTGCCAGAGCAGCGGTTGTCAGAGTTGACCAGTCTAACTGGTGAAGCAGCTAAATGAAAAACAAGGAACAAAATACAGTTGTTGTGAGACACTGATGAAATGTGGACTTGATAGCCACAAATCAATAACACATTTCAAAATAAAGTCCTCCGTGTTTAATGAACAAATAAAATGGATATGTGATAGAGTTAGAATTTTGTGTTGCTGCTTAAATTTGTATTTACCTTCACAGACGACACCAGCATCCTCGCTGTGACTACAGTCATGAAATCCAAATCCCCGATGGCGACATTCAGAGAGCTGTGATTCGCTGCCTGTGCACAAGACGTCATCCAACCAGATGGGTCCAGTTCCTTGTCCAAATTGTGCATTTGATGGTGCAGATAGGACCCTACCACAGCCCAGCTGTCTGCACACCGCCTGAGCATCAACCAGGGCCCAGGAATCATCACACACTGTCCCCCACTGTCCACTGTGGAAGATCTCCACTCTGCCAGAGCAAGAGCTGTTTCCTCCATTGGCCAGACGGACCTGACCCTCAACTCCTGTGCTGTTGTCTGCTGGTGTTGTGGTAGTGGTGTTTATCTGATTTGCGGCAGATGTCTGTGATATCGGGTCAGGGGTTGTGGAAGAAATTCCAGAATCTGATACGTTTACCTCTGTTTAAAGTAAAATATAAAATTATATATTTTTATATATATTATTATATCATTATATATTTAATTTCTCACAAGATTCATTCAACTTCAAAATAAAAATTTAATTATCTATGAAATGAATGGATTACATAAAAAAAATTAATTTGTTCTTACAATATTTGAAATGCTACATTACCTGTGCAGTATGCAAGGCTGCATGCGGATGGCTTAACAAGTTTGTAGACATAGTAGTCATGACAGCGTTTGACATGAATGATGTGTGAGCTGAAAAGACAGCAGCTCCCTCCCCAGGAATTACAAACTGTGCGATTTACAATCCCATCTGACTTTGTTGGATGAGGTTCTGTTATCCACATAGGAGCATGAGTTCCACACCTGTGTGTTTCTACACACCTCTCTGGAATACGAGCACTGGTCTCTTCCAGCAACAGGCGATACCAGCCCTGCCAGTTAATATTGTAATCACAGTGTATGTCTGTATGACCAGTGTTTTTTGTTGAACGCCAGTCATCATTCAGTACAGTGTAGAGGTCACATGGATCAGCACATTCAGCCGTCCCATTGCTTTGGATGCAGTCCCAGCCTAAAGGACAAACTGTGTGTCCACAGCTGAACTGGACCGACTGAGAGGAGGGAGTTATTCTGGTCCTGGAGGAAGGCACCAGACATTCAAATGATCCTGGTGTGTTGTAGCAAATCTCAGGTGGCGTGCAGGGCGGGTTAGAGAGGGAGCACTCGTCAGTGTCCACACATCCACTGTCTAGTGACCAGTGGAAACCTTGACTACAGCACGACGAGTCATTGCAGAGTTTTATGTCGTAGCAGCTTAGACCATCACCTACGAAACCGTCTTTACAGACACAAGAGAGAACTTGGCTGGAGAAAGAGTCGCCTCTTTCTTGTGACTCCAAGCAGGTGGATTCCACATGACATGAATCACAGCTGGAAACAAGAGCCCCTGCTAAAAGAGGGAGAGAGATAATTTGATGTGTTGCTGTTTAAGTAAAAATAATCAGTCTTTGTGGAGAGATGGTTTACCTGAAGTGGTTTTGGTAAAAAGATGTAAAAGTACGAGCATGAAGAATGCCCCGTGCACTCGCATTGTGGACCACATCCAAGCTGCTGAAAAAGACAAACGTGTTTTAAAATCCTACTACTATACAATGCTTATATTGCATAAATGATTCCGATTCAAATATCTGTACTTACCCTGGAGAAGTAATCTTTTAGGTAGTTGGAAAGTTAAATGAGAAAAGTACCAGTGAGGGTGAGAATTTATAGATCTAAATGGGTAAAATACTGACGTCAATGGAGTTACCTATTGGTAAAAAGATAAAGGGTCTCATTCAGACAAAACTGACACACAAAGACATTACAATCAATCTTACATCACTGTTCAAATATTATGGAGACCTTGCGGTTTAGTGAATCTATAGAGTGGTGCAAATAACCACTTCAAATGACAGAACATTAACTGAGCTTTTGTGTAGGAAAACTGCACACAAACATTAGACCAAACAATTGAGTCTCATGGTGTGCTTTCTTGCTTTTTCATAGTTTTCATCTAAGTTTCCATCATTTTTCATAATCCAGTCACACTTCTCCATCTGGCAATCTGATGGATCGAATCTAATATCACTCGAAATAGTGTACCCTGATGTAAATAAAATGAACAATGTATGTACATTTCTATACCATTTATTGTCAAATTTCAAGTGTTTTCAAAGTAATAGCCTATACTTTTAATATACCAATATGTCTGAACTTATAGAACTACAATCAATTTGATTGGCTTGGCCATTGATGATGCTCCTGATGAATTAATTCCCTTGAAGTCAGGTGCCATTAGGTGAATCAAAACACACTGGATTAATGAAACTGGCCCTGGACATGTAATTGATTATTATTGTATGACAGGTGTGTGTTGGACCTGATCTTATGTTTTTACTATGTTTCCAAGGTATTCACTCATCCATCCAAAAAAGTGAATTCCGGTGATTGGATCACTCTGGGTTTGGTGGTTGCCAAGAGACCTGTACTTGTCTGACTGCACTGTGGCAAGTGTCAAGTTTGGTGGAAAGGGATTACGGTGTGGGGTTGTTGTTTAGGAGCTGGACTTGGCTCCTTAGTTCCAGTGAAAGGAACTGTGAATGCTTCAGCATACCTGAGTTAAGACAATTCCATTATCCCAACTTGGTGGGAACAGTTTGTGGATAGCTTCTTCCTCTTCCAACATGACTGCTCACCAGTGGACAAAGCAAGGTCCATAAAGACATAGATGAATGAATGGGATGTGGAAGAACTTCAATGACCTGAAATGACTCATCATGCTGTAGTCAAGGTTTCCACTAGTCACCAGTGACATCAACCTGATAAAACACCTGAGATGAATTAGATGAGCCAGGCCTTCTCCTCCCATGTCAGTGAAATATAATGCGCTTCTGGAAGAATGGTCAGAAATTCCGATAAAACACACCTTGTGGAAAGCCTTCTCAGAAGTGTTGAAGTTGTTATTGCTGCAAAGATGCAGCTGATGTCAGATCCATGGGCGTCTAAAGGCAGGTGAGTGAATACCTTTGGCAATATAGTTTATCCCTGACTTTGAAAAAGTTGTTTTCACAAGCCAAACCAGTTTCTTTATACTTCTCATGCCCTCATTTTGTTGATTATGAAATACTGTTAAGTCCTGGAGTAATTGTCTCATTTTTGTTTTATTGTTCCAAGATAAATGATTGACTCAGTGCTTTAATCTATTACCAGAAGACTATGCTAAAATGATTTTACAGCGCTTTTTTCGGGGAAGTACTTATATGTAAGACTGTTCATTGGACTGTTGGACATTGTTCAGTGACAGAGACACTTGTAGGGGAAATAAATTATTAAACATTTAAGTCTAATAACTGCACTTGTCAGGGGGCACCACTCACAGATGTAAAGGACACTGTAAGAATTAATAAATTAATATTTAAAGATCAAAGTTAAGTATTAGTAAATAATCAGTCTCACCGTATCTGAGGCGTTAGCTCTCAGTACAGTGATCATCTATTACCAGCTCACAAGGACCTTTCTGACAACCTAAGTGAAATTTGTGGGTTATTTATAAAAACTGTGAATAATGAATAATAAACAATATGATAAATAATATAACGATTGGAGTAATAGAAAATGAGAATAACGGAATGAATGAGTTTAACGAAAGTGAGAAGTGTGAACGGAATTGAGGACACAACAAAATCTGACTTCTTAATTAAAGATTTAGATTTGTTTAAGGTTTGTTTAGTTTTATCACACGCATGTCAACTCTGCTCGAAGACAAAGATGAAAGTGTACTTATGGGAACTCCTTGGATGCTCCTCCAAAACCAGCGCTACCAAGGCGTTGACAGATGTTTGAGGTCTTACCTTCGGCGTCGGTTACAGCAGAGTTTTCCTCAGTGTTACGCAGACCAAGTGATCCTTATGAAGTTGCTGTGTGGCAGAGTCTGTTGACGTGATGTAAAAAGTGGTTGTCAGTAATGAAATCGACTGGCCAGACTGGCCAGGGAGTGTCCCTTTCTTGCAAAACTGGTCTTCACATGGATGCTTTCATTGCATACTTTCAAAAGCATTATATAATGACTGTACTTCTCACAGTGTTGAAGATGAAGATGAGAGAGAGAGATATGAAATCAAACACTTTTGAAACGTCATGTCATTATAAAAACAGATTATCAGAAACATTCATTCATCTCTATGACTTTCCTCAATATCGTAACTCATACAATGAAATAATAATAGTAAGCTATGCTGATTAATATCAAGAAGAAAGCAAGGTGGATTATATTTGGAATATGCTATCCAGTCTTGCTGCAAAAAATATAATCGCAAACGTAAACGTAAAAAACGTAATGTAGAGTAAACAATAAAGATGCAAGATGTTAAAAGATTCAGATTCAGACGAGTGCCGCTAGCACGGCGTTGCACTCAGTGGTGTTTGGAGGACGAACTTTTGCCGCGTCTAAGGAGACAGTGCACGTCTTCAGTTTTATATTATGAGAGCGCCGCAAGTGCTTCATGATGTTGCTGGTGTAACCTCCCTTGAATGAAGACAAATGTTGCATTGAGATGAATCTTTGTCAACTATGATAAAGTGGGCCCACACTTCTGATCGCTTAGACCAGGGGTATTCAATTAAAATTCAAAGTCTACTTACTAAAATGTCCTCCCAGCAAAGGTCCGAATCTAATATCACTCGAAATAGTGTACCCTGATATAAATAAAATGAACAATGTATGTACGTTTCTATATCATTTATTGTCAAATTTCAAGTGTTTTCAAAGTAAAAAGCCTACACTTTTAATATACCAATATGTCCGAACTTATAGAACTACGATCAATTTGATTGGCATGGCCATTGATGACGCTCCTGACGTATTAACTAGGTTAGCGAATTAATGATTTATCTTTTTATTAACCATTTCAAGCCTGAAGGATCAGGCTAAAGGATAGGCTTCAGCAACCCCTGGGACCCGAGTGAGGATAAGCGGTAGTAGAAGATGAAATGAGTATTACTTGGTAGAATTAAATTCCAAAGATATTTAATTAACTAACCTCTGGATGGCAGTATGGCTCCATGGTAGAAACTTATGATAAAAACATTCAAAGGCTAACTTCTTCATTCTAATGCCTACAAAGAAGATCAACACATGGTTTTAACACAAACCATGAGCTGACTATAGATTAAACATTGTCATTTTGGTTACAAGTGTACGTAGTTTCTAGTTGTAGTCAGAGAGAGGTCCTGCAGCTCTAATTTATTTACGGCCGCCAATTGTAGCGTCCTTATCTCGGTGCCTGAATGTGGATTACACGTAAATGGGAGAAAAGATTTAAATCCTTCATCTGTTGGGGCAGGAATGTGCATAAACACTTGTAAACACACAGAAATCTGCAAAGGAAGCAAAAACTGTCCTGTCCATTATGGACTGTCCAGTGAAGTGACCCGTTCTATTGAGTCAGGGGAGTAATCAGATGTTCTCCTACACACCATTCTGGATCTTGGATGTTTTCAACACTTTTACTTTCAATTCATCAAAGTAACCACCTCTGGCTGATTTAACAAGTGAACACACTTCAAATATTTTTAAGTTTTCAAAGTAGCCACTCTGCTTTGATGACAGCGCTGCAGACCCTTGACCTTCTCTCAGTGAGCTGCATGATGTAGTCACCTGAAATGGTTTTCACTTCACACGTGTGCCTTGTCAGGGTTCATTTGTGGAACCTCTTGCCTTCTTAATGGGGTTGGGACCATCAGTTGAGTTGTGCAGAAGTCATGGTGGTACACAACTGACAGCCCTATTTGACAACTGTAAGAAATTATATTGCAAGAACCAATCAGCTAAGTCAAGAGAAACAACTGTTCATCATTACGTTAAAGACTGAAATTTGAAAGAACTTTGAATGTGTCCCAAAGGCGCAGTCACAAAAACCATCAAGCACTACAACAACACTGGCTCCAGGAAGGAAAACCAAGAGTCGCCTCTGCTGCTGAGGATAAGTTGATACAAGTCACCTGCCTCAGAAATCACAAGTTAACAGCGGCTCAGATTAAAGCCCAGATAACGACAAAGTAAACAGTCATGAAAATAAAGAAAACCATTACATGAGAAGGTGTGTCCAAACTTTGGACCAGTAGGTCTGGTAGGTGTAGTGTATATACACACATAAATAAGCATGTCAAAAGATATTCACACATTATTTGCACATTGTTACCAATATTAAAATAAGAGAAAAACATCATTTAATTTTTATAAGATTAATAAATATGGCATAATTTTTTCTGTTCCTTAATCACAAACACACTATGTTCCCATTCTTAAAAAATTTGATTAGGTCTCTGGCAGTGCAGAGATTTATATGTACATAACCATATTAATACACATATTTTCAATATTCAACTCATGAATATAAAATGTAAAATGTCATACGATGCAGTATAGACTTCTGGTCCCATGTTGTTCTACAATGATTTCCAAGGTCAGGTTTAGTGGATACAATGCTGAAGGAAACTCTATTTACTTCTTCACTGGTGGTGTCCAGTAAATCAGTAACTGGAGGTAGACAACGTTTTCAGGCGATTGGATTAATCATCCCTCATAAGAGGCGTCCATGATAAGAGCTGTTGGAACATGGTATTTTCCAGTCAACGTCTCCTCTCCACACTGTGACCGGTTGCGTTAGGTGTTAGTCATCAAGGAGGTCCTTTGACCCAATCTGCAGCGCCACCTCCACACTGTCTGCAAATCTGATGCCCTGCAGATCAGCTAATAGGAGAACCTTCAGAACAGAGGGCTGGAGGAGAAAAGAAGCCACAGACAAACAAGACATAATCACTACAGTATATACAATATGCAGTAGAAACCTGTCATATCTGAAAGGCGTACCTGCAGTCCAGAAAAGACGAGCTGTACGTCTCGTAGTTTGAACTGCTTCAGTAGGTCCCTCAGCTCACTGATTACTGTGTAATCTATGATGCTGACATGATGGCAGTCCAGAACCACTGACCTCGGAGGAGACACTGGTAGAGAGGCATTAAGCAAGGTAAATTAAATGAGAAGCTGCCACCCGGAGTACAGTCAGACTATCAAACTAACTGCTACCTTGCAGAGCCTGAGTGTGTATGATGTGGCTGAGATACTCTGTGGCAGGAAAACTGAGTCCACTGCCCAACTCCATCACCAGCATGCCATGATCAGACACCTGCAAACACATTGACCCATTTTAGTTTTGTGATAGTATACAGTGAATTCATAATGTTCAACACTGCCTGTCTCCTGGAATCTCCTCCTTGCTCTTGAGCCTTGGAAAACAGTCAGAAAATATGAGCAGGGAAAAATGTCAGTGGCCTTCAGCTGTAAACCCAACTCTGTTTCAGAGATTGTATCATTGTTGCCTCTCTAGTGCACCTGTTAATTTCATTAACACCAAAGCAGCTGAAACTGGTTAACAATTAAGCAATATTGCGATCATACAACAATTACTAACAAAATAAAGTGTATAATTAAATATATATTCATGTTGATGGACATTTTGCTCTCAAAATTTAAAGGAGTGTGCTCCCCATTTCCATGGAAATAAATTGGGTCTGACTAACAACTAGAACACAATCAGTCACGTCAGTAGACTCCTATGTGTAATGGAACCTAGTTCACCACTAACAGCAAATAATCTGAACCTTAGTAACGACCTAGCAACAGAAATGATTTTCTAGTCCCAGATGAGTGAACTCTGAGCTGACATCATGTTTTAACGCAGTCTCTTACTTTACCTCTGACAGTTACAGTGTTGCCATGGAGATGGATACAATGTTGCCACAGACTTGGTGGAGCAATATTTGATGAGTTGGCCTTGCTGTAATGCTGATTTGAGCATGTTCTAAATGTCTTATTCAGATTGCTTGGTCGGAACTACTTGTTGTATAACCCTCGAAGATCTTTAACTGACCAGATCAATATCCCAGACATCTGACTAACTAGATGCTATAAACTGATTAAAAATGAGTGTTAACTTAACTTTGTACATTATGCATTTATCTGTGTGTGCATATGAATGAATGAATGAATGAATGAATGAATGAATGAATGAATATATCTTTCAGTTCTCTGAGAGTTGGGCTGGGGAAGACATGGGAGATGAAAAGATAAGATCATCTGATATGTTAAGCTAATGTTAGCTGTCTCACCTCCACATTACCTTCCTATCTTTACATAACTATTATTACACGTTTTCAGTTTGTTTCTATGAAAACAGATCACGACATAGCTAACGTAGCTATAGTAACATAAGAAGTTGGAACATGATAAAGGGTAGGAGCCCTCTGGTTGGTGGTCAGGAGACCAATCAGTGGAGCAAAAAGATATAATCAAGCCTGTCTACAGTCTACAAGGTCCGTCTACTGGAAGCTGAACCACTCATCACATGTGATGTGGTTCAGAGAGTGGCAACATAATGAATAAAGCTCAGTGCTGAATTTAGTGACTCAGATGTCTACACAGTGTAAATGCTCCTATTACAATACCTTTGCCTTTACAGAAAACAACGAGCTGCTTCAACTGTTTCACACTCATACTACTTGTTTGCACAGATTTCTGTAAAGACTAGACAATACCTTTATCTGGGGTCTGGCCATGCTGTAGAGCAGCAGGGCTCCAGACACTGCTACACCCCCTATGATGCCGTACTGCACCTGCCAGAAACTCATCAGGAACGTCACAGCAAAGGGAAGCAGGTCGAGCTCTGTGGAAGACACGTCAATATCAGACTTCAAGTAAACAAACAATTTTGTGTGCAAAACAGTTAATAAATACCAAGCAAACACTTACTACGTATCCTCCACATCTTTGCAACAACACTGTAATCCACCATGGGAGCTACTGCACAGATGATAACAGCAGCTAGAGAAGCTTTGGGGATGTAGTAGAAGGCCGGCATGAGGAACGCCAGGGAAAGCAAAACTATCACACCTGGAAAAGCACACAAAGAAAAGGTGGTAAAACACAAATATTTTAAAAGAAAAAGATTTTTATGAAGACACAAAAGCTATAAACTGTCACTATTTGCCTATGCAATGTTGAACTGAACCAGAAAAACTAAAATTGGTCACAATAATATTGTTTAAACCTAAACCCCATAATTTTTTGAGTTATAAGTATAAGGATGGGTTGACAGTACAAACGCCATTTATAGCATATGTTCTCCTTTTTTAAGCAAAATATAAGAGGACAATTCACTGTATCATATCACAAATGACCACGAGAGGGCAGAAGAGGTAAAGAAAAGTAGAAAATGACTCACTGGTTACAATCCCACCAGCTTGGGTGCAAACCCCGGTCTGGCAGTTCACCGCTGTCCTGGAAGTCCAACCATGACAATATAAATACTGAACATCTGTGGTCTCTATCGTTGTCTATCTGACAGTCGAACACACAAACCTCCCGAAGCTCCCAGTGACAGGGTACGCTGAGACAAAGGAGCCCATGATGTTGGTCACACCGATTGCCAGCAGCTCCTGGTTGGCATCGATCCTGTAGCCGTTCTGACTGGCTGAGGAGAAACAGGACGTACAAGTCAGCCAACAGTCTGATGAAATACTATTTTTTTTTATAACTACATTTCAATATGTAGAAAAGTGTGTTTGCAATAAGTGACTAACTGATTATGTTGTTATCATGTCACCTCTCAGACTGTGTAATGTATCACGCATCATTTTTTGTCATGTGGCCACGTACATCACTTATCTAGGGAACACACAGCACCAGGATCCAAAGAATACCCCCTTCTGTTGCCACAAGGCTGTGCTTCATCTACAACAAGGTCCAGGTGGTGGTACATATGAAAGTAACATCCACATAAATCAATGTTATTTACTTCACCCCGTTGGTAGTTTTATGATGTAACTGATCGGTGTAAATAAAATGTCCAGTTCAACTAATAAGTAATTTTCAATTCATGAAAGGAACTGATGTCTAGTGTGTATTTAAATGCTAACATTGAGATTCTTATTGTGATGCTAAGGCTATGCTCACATAAAACCAAGAACGGAGATTTCTTTCCCTGAATCCAAGATAAATGTCACTACTCAATCTTTCCTGCAGTTGGTATGACACTTACCAAAAGCTTTGGCTATAGCAATGCTCTCCAAGAGACCCATGAAGGGGATCACAGCAAGACCACCACCAAAGCCCTGTACAAAACACAGAGGAAGACAGGCAAGTCAGCTGTGTTCTTTGAATGCAGGAGATATTTTAGACATGGACGTGGCATTTAGCACAAAGATTGAGAGCCTCTGTCCTGTTGCTTGCTCGTCCCTCTGATTCTTACCTTTACAATCTCTCCAAAGGAGACAACGGTACCATTGGCTGAGGTGTCTGTGGTGGGTGGAAGACTGAATGGAGGAAGTCCCTGGGCAGTTTTCCCAGTTATTGTAAACACATGATGACCAGAAGCCTCCCACGAAAAGGCTATGAGGGATGCTGCCACAACCACCAGGGCATTACGCACTGATCAGAGCAGAAAAGAAATACAAAAAAAATGTATACAAACAGCAGACACAAACACACACAAAAAAAACACACTCACAACCACATAGTACTGACTGGTAGCAACACCCCACACTAGTTTCCTGGAGACTCTGGGGCAGGTGGAGTCATTGTTAGAGGTTTCCAGATTCCTCTTCATGAACATCAACATGATCAGCAGAACCAGACAAAGCAGGCCCAGGATCACGTCCCCTACTCTGGCCTCTGGGATCTTGTAGAAGGTGTAGTAGACTTCAGGGAAGAACTCGTGGGGAACATCTTGGATTCCCAGAATATTCTAGAAACAGGAACAACAGGTAACTGAGATTATCGACAACATGAGTGGATGAGTTCCTGCTCCAGACTCAATCAAAATGTTCTTTTAAATGCATTACACATTTTTGAGTTCAGAGTCAACCTTGGTGAGTACCTGCAGGCTGCAATGCACTAAAGCCCTTATTCATTAATATATGAATATTTCCACAAATTTCTACAGAGTCAACTTACTTTTAACGTAAGAATAGATAAAAACTTCAACGCTGCTAGTCCCACTTCCAGAGTTTCGGTAATTTTGAAACGTGTAACCACTTCAGCATAGTTTTTCCAGGGTTCATGTTAATTATGAACTTAATTTAGAACCCGGTCCCTGTAATGGACACACTGAGGTCCCTAGTCCTGGGGTAATGCTTCTCATACTGTTGGTTTTATCTGCATGTCTCCTCATCTTCTTTATAGATGCCACATGACCAAACTTGATCTAAAATGTAGAATCCAGACCAACGTTTCTACTTTTTATGTACTTTTATGATACTTTTGTATAGTTTAAGTGTAAGAGTATTGGATGCACTAAGACAGTGGTTGTCAACCGTGGGGGAGCGCACACTCTCCTAGGGGGGCGCGAGCACAGGACGGGAGGCGGAGGGGCACGGACTCACTGACTATTAGGACAAAGGAGATGTAGCAGAGTCCCAATGTACAACCTACCTCATCAAGAAGCTGCGAGCGCAGCGTGGTAAGTGTCAATGAAAGTAGCCTACTGTTTTGCCCGAAATGACTAAGCAAGCAGGACGAGCGTCCTGATTCGACCGACCGGGCACACACGCACACAGAGCAGCGATCTGATAAAACATCTGTGTTAAATGTATAAACTTCATCACCGGAGTGTCCCTCATTAACACAGATGTCCTAAACCACACGACTGTTTAACGGAGATTTCACATAAAATAACGGAGGTGAATGTGACCTCAAAAAATATAAAACTGCACTGAACCACCTTTGGGGGGGCCAGCTTGCAAAATGTTGAGAATCCCTGCACTAAGATAACCCAGTGTGTGCGCATGTGTGTGTGTGTGTATATATGTTAGTGTTTTTGTTATTGTTATGACCTGCATGCACGCATACACCAATCAGTCATAACATTATGACCACCTTCCTAATATTGTGTAGGTCTGCGCCTCCAAAACAGTTGTTACTCATCAGAGAATGGAGCTGGACCTTCTGAGGGTGTCCTGTGGTGTCTGACAACAGGATGTTGTTAGTGGGGGCCTGTGGGTCTTATGGGTTGAGGGGAGGGGCCTCTGTAGTTCATCTCACCGATACTTGGTCAGTTTAAGATCTAGTGAATTTAGAGGCCAGGTCAACACCATGTGCATGTTTTTTCAGTTGTTCCTAAACTGTTTTTGTGTTTGTGTCTGTGTCAGGCTGCATCCTGCTGGGGATGACTGCTGCCATCAAGGAGTGTCATTGCTTTGTGGTGGGGGTGTCTGGTCCGGTGTGGGTGGGTGGTACATGTCTAAGTAACATCTACATGAATACCAAGTCCAAATGTTTCCCAGGAAAACACTGTATTGCAACAAGATGGTCAATGTTATTTACTTCTGCAATCAGTGACCTGTAATTCTTACCTTGACCTGACCAAAGCCAATCGTTACTGCAGCAGCACAAGTGAAGCCTTTTATTACAGGATAAGAGATGAAGTCCAGCAAGAATCCTGCAGTTGACAAGGAAAGCAAATAATGATTTACAGAAAAATGAAACAGTTCTTTGTGCATAGATTTTGACAGAGCGCAGCGTAGCAGTAGTAGCTGTGGTTCTGCAGCTTAAACCAACATGACTATGAACCATGACTACATGACTAAATCTTTCTGATTTGAACAATTTATCGCAGTCTAAAAAAACATGTTTTTAATATTGTAATTTTATCATATTGAGCTTTTTTTTTTTTTTTTTTTATAAAAGTCATCACCTTAGTTCACAAGTTTAAACAAAATTAAGAAAACAACCAAAGCTGGAGTCACAGGGTTTCCACATGACCTTAGCTGCCCTCTGCTCACCTAATCTCAGTAATGCCATCACAGTCTGGATGAGTCCACAGAGGAGGCTGAGCAGCACGGCTCTATGTGGCTGGCCCCCCACCACAGTGAAACACAAGAGGGACATGATGGCCGTGGGACCCAGAGTCACGTCCTTAGAGGTCCCCAGCAGGGTGTAGATAAACCCCCCCATGAAGGCAGAGTAGAGTCCATACTGCAGATAGAAGAAACGTTTTTAGATTAAAAAACTGAACATAGTTGTAATAATAAGTTATTTTTTTCTAGCTAGTGTTTAAAAGCCCTACTGAAAAAAGTGTTTTGTGTTTGTGTTGTTATTTCTAAATTATGGAGAAAAGATAATGGAACTTCAATATATATCTTAAATTTTGCAAAAGGGTCTTAAACCCTAATTTTTTTTTTTTTTTTTTTTACAATTAATGGTCAATAAAAAATGACAGAAAATAATGAATAAATATACTTTTAAATTTCCCACAAACCAAGACGCCATCTTTAAATGTTCATAACCCAAAGGTATTCAATTACCAGCATTACAAAACAGTATAAAGGAGAAACAGCAAGAAAAAAAACTGACGCTTTCACATAAAAACACTAAATGAATCAGGACGGGCCTCACCTGAACAGGAAGGCCGGCTACTTCAGCGTAAGCCAACACCTGCGGTACAGTTGTAAGGCCAACAGTGACACCTGCAAGGAGGTCCATCTGCAGCCATTTCAGTTTGTACTTGGGCAGCCAGGAGAGAATGGGCAGCCAGGCCGTCAGCGTGCTGTAGGTACAGCAGCGCTGTGCCGACCTCTGAAGCCAGTCCATCGTACAAGGTCAGGGATGACAGACAACCTGGAAGCAAGATTACGACAAAGGGAATTAGTAGAAAACTGCAAGTGTACAAAAATATATATATAAAAAAACATTTACCATATTCAAATGTGTGCACAGGGAAGGTGAATACAGAATAAAAGACACTTACACAGATCTATTAGGTTTCTTCCTCTGCTTTTAATGTCATCTGCTTTGCGGAGCCATTTTGTTCCTCTGGATTTGGTTTGTTTGTTGCGATGGCCAGCATACTGAAACACCCAACAAAGAAGCTCTGTGCATACTCTGGTGTCAGCGTTCCTGTTCGCATTTCTTCAAAGCCTGTTCATGGCATATTTTCACACTCAGGCTAAGATCTGTGCAAAAACAAACAAAAATCAACAAATGTCAGATGTTCAGACAAACATCACTTTCCACAAATGGGTTTACGAGCTCACTTCAGTATTTTCAGGTGACTAGAGAACAGATATATCGTGTTTTTCTTTGACCTTCGACCTTACTGAGTTTTGAAGTCTTAACTAATCATGTGATGATCCCAAGACAGGTTGTTCATTAGGTATCTGAACAGCTAAAACTTATTTTCATCTCAGTCACATACAAGGCATAATACTTCCCGTGCAAATAGGTCTACAGGTATGCATCAGTTACCAAACCTGATTACACAGCATGATGTGACATTTACTTACTACTTCCAAATGTGTCTCTTTTATGTAGGCTATTTGAATAATATTTGAATAACACTTTGGCTCTGACAAAAACATTGAGATGAGTGACTGGAACAGAAGAGAATATAAGAGAATATATATTTATATATAATAGAAAACAATAAAGCTAAAAAAAATCTCATCAGAATTGAATACAACACACAAAAACCGGGCAAAAAAAAAAATGAATTACAAGAGAAAAGAATTGACGCTCTTTACCTCATCTATTGTCTTTCTCTCGAGCATTAATCCTGTGTTTGGCTGTGATTTTTTTCCGGGTGTTTTTCTGTCAAAATCCTTTAGTTGCACATACTAAAACCACTTCCTAAAAAAATATTTCGCTGATCCAAGGCGAGAAAGGATTTCCTGTTTTCTCTCACCATGTGACCACTGTCATGTGACCTCATGTGGGCGTGGCTTAAGTTGTTTGAGGAAGAAGTCTAAAAAGATTACTATTGTCGTTTACTGTCGGGAATATGCCTCTATGTACTCATTCTGACGACCGAGTTTTCCTTTGAGACACGTTAAATGTCACACTGTGGTACCAGGAAGGAATTTAACAGTCAAGGACAGTGAAATAGCTCACCATGCTGCCTGAGTTGCTTTTTATTATTTTAGCATCATGTTCCATTTCAGAGACAAAGAGAAGAAACGTACTTCTAATAATTGGTAAGTGAACTTTCATATTTCTGTTCAGTGGTACGTTATCTCAGTTGCCACTTTACTAGGTACATCTAGCAACCCTTAAAGTTATGGCTGAAGTGTTCATAATGCAGTCAGCTGATTGCAGTATGTTATATTTTATATGTTTATATTGTATATGTTGAGTGTTGTGAACTACAGTACTTAGTCTGTGGATATTGTACATCAGGACCCTTCAGTTTTTCTCCATTCTTCTTTGCAAAACCGCTGTCATGTGGCACAGATAAAACAGACCCTTTCGAGTACAGCCACAAATTTACTATTGGCTTGAAATCTGTCTTTTTAACTCAGAACAGTCACCTTGTAGTCTGTAAAATAATTCTGCATAGACTTCACTGTATGCTTTAGGCATTTTGTCTTGTTGAAATATAAATCTTTCCCAAGTCCTAGTTCTTTTGCAGAGTGAGTCAGATTGCCCCCTCGATTTTACTTTCTAAATTTTCTCAGGTCATTTTAGCAGCCACCTTTTCAAGGTGTGCGGGGTCCACCGCCGAGAAGCATCCTCACAGAATGATGCTGCCACAGCCATGCTTGTTTGATGTTGACAAAATGTAACATAAAGCCTGTAAACTTGTGCATCCACTTATTATTTATGTCACTTATTCGACATTACATATTGGCATTGGCATTTGTAGAAATCCAGTTTCACTTTTCTGCATGTTATAGCCGCACTATGAAAGATTTAATATAAAGAGTTGCTCACCATTCTCTTCAGTCTTCATTTGTACATGCTGTAGTCATACATTTTGACCATTTTGACCATTTTGCTTTGGCTGCAATTCTGGGAGAAAAAGAAAAATTTTGCAAGATCTGGAATCCTTTCTACCTCTACTCATCATTAATCAACTTCCCAGTTAAGTGGTGCACATCCCCAGCCATAACCCTGTTCAACGCCAGTGCAATCAGCTGGTATGCTGACTTAAAACCAGACCTCATCGGCCGTTGCCCTTCTTAGAAGTGTTAATTCTGTAAAGCACTCACGCATGGGTGTAATTTGGGGATGTCCACAAGCTTTTGGCCATGTAGTGTAACAGCTGTCATGTCTTCTCCCTTTTCCCAGCTGATGATGCCGGTTTTGAAACAGAAGTTTATAACAACTCTGTGGTCCATACCCCCCACCTGCGCTCTCTGGCCCAGCGCAGCGTGGTGTTCAGCAACGCCTTCACGTCTGTCAGCAGCTGCTCCCCCAGCCGCTCCGCCATCCTCACCGGCCTGCCACAGGTAAGATGCTCTCACGTGTGAAAGGGAGGGAGAGGAAAGACGAAGTGCTGATGTGAGTTTGTCCTGTGTTTTCAGCATCAGAACGGTATGTACGGCCTTCATCAAGGAGTCCATCACTTCAACTCGTTTGATGAAGTTCAAAGTCTGCCGCTGCTCCTCAGACAGGCCAACGTACACACAGGTAAATGACAACTTCGCTGTTTGCCTCTTGTCAACCTTCATTGCTCTTGACCACTTTTTCTGCTTGGTCTTTTGTTTCACAGGTATCATTGGAAAGAAGCATGTTGGTCCTGGGCCTGTTTACCCTTTTGATTTTGCCTACACAGAGGAAAACAGCTCCGTCCTCCAGGTGGGAAGGAACATCACCCGTATCAAACTCCTGGTCCGCAAATTTTTCCAGACCCATAAAGAGGAAGCATTTGAACGAAGACAAAAGAGAGAAGTGAAAAAAAGGAATGCAGGCAATTTAAAAGAGGAAGAAAGGCCGTTTTTTCTCTATGTTGCCTTCCACGACACCCACAGATGTGGACATTCACAGCCCCAGTATGGAGCTTTCTGTGAGAAGTTTGGGAATGGTGAAATGGGGATGGGCAGAATCCCTGACTGGATCCCAGAACATTACACACCAGAGCAAGTGAAGGTCAGTGAATAAAGGTAGATCTCATGTCTAGTTTTCGTCATATAGATAGATAGACAATAATAAATAAGTTTTGACACACTCTGTAGATCTTACTAAGACTTTTAACTGGCGCTCTACTAAAAAGCGAACTGGCTGAGTTACAGCAGAGGGCTTCTTAACATGCGTTCATCTTGTCTGTCCTTGTGTCTTGCACTTCAGGTTCCTCCTTTTGTCCCAGACACTCCTGCAGCACGAGCAGACTTGGCTGCACAGTACACCACAGTTAGCAGGCTGGATCAGGGTATGTGGACACACACAATGGAAACAGGCCTCCGCGAACCTGCAAATTGTTATAGTGCAAGTTTCCTCTGCAGGCATTGGGTTAGTTCTTCAAGAGCTCAGAGAAGCCGGTTATGAGAACGACACGCTGATCATCTACAGCTCAGATAACGGCATCCCCTTCCCGAATGGCAGAACCAACCTGTATCAGTCCGGCACAGTGGAGCCCATGCTGGTGTCATCTCCAGAGCACAGGGAGCGGTGGGGAGACACCAGCCAGGCCTACGTCAGCCTGCTGGGTAAGAAACAGATTTAATAAATAGTTCAGCACCCCATCACCCACCCACCCACCCACCCAGCCATTATTACTTAGCTATGCGAGTGTATTGATGTGATAATCTCATGTGCGGCAGTGGCCACTAGAGGGAGACTTTACAATAATGTATCAGGAGCAAACCCTCACAAAATAAACTCAAATGATTAATATGAAAATATAACGTTATAATAAGTTAAAATGATACGAATGTGCAATAAATGTTGACAGAAGATAATTACAACACATCAAATAAACCAAAACTTCTTTCTTGGGGAAAGAAGGGGGAAGTTTTCTCTGCCTATAAGAAACACGTAGTTCTTCTGATTGTCTTGAACAAAATGAACAAAATGCATCCAGATACAACACTTTTCATCAGACAGCGATTTAATATCAGGAATGTTTTTCTGTATGATGTAGTAGACTAATTATTACCATGTTTTATTATCTCACTCTAATCTCTTCCCTTGTATTTTTGGGCAGACATCACTCCCACCATTCTGGACTGGTTCTCTGTTCCCTACCCGTCCTACAGTCTCCCTGGCAGCCCTGCCACCCCAGTCCACCTCACCGGGCGCTCCTTGCTGCCTGCTCTGGTTACCGAGCCCGGCAGCTGGCACACAGTCTACTCCAGCCAGTCCCTGCACGAGGTCCCTAAGCAACACAAGAGTCAGACAGGACACCACTCAGATATGAACTGAGCCTTTACGTGTCCTGTTATTTTGATTTCAGGTGACCATGTACTACCCGATTCGCTCCATCCACCAGGGGGCCTACCGCCTTCTCCACAACCTACACTACCGCATGCCCTTCCCCATCGATCAGGATCTGTATGTGTCACCCACCTTTCAGGACCTGCTGAACCGCACCAGTCTGAGTCAGCCGACGCACTGGTTCAAAACCCTGGAGCAGTATTACTACAGAGAGCGCTGGGAGCTGTTCGACACCAGGTTTGTTACACCTGCCGGCTTTGGTCAGTGTTGATTCTACTCTTAGCCTAGGAGAGTAAAATCTATATTTGTCCTGGACGAAAACTTCATAAAATGAACCTTTTTGAAGACCAGAAGGCCAGACAGGATGTAGGGGGGCATCACAATAATTATGCTTGATTTTGCATGACAAAAGAGCCACTTGTTACAAATAAACCTGCAACTGCCTCCAGTTGATATGTTCAGCTTCTGTTTTCTTTAATTATACAACTATAAATGGCTGAAATTTGAGTTCCTGTTGCAATGGCACAATTAAAAATCGCCTCTGTGATTGGTGGAAAATTGGAGAGGTGGCTGCTAATAAGGTATTCTCCTTAACAACCTGATGTTGCTGTCATTGCAGTTCATTTAATATGGAGGTAAAGTAATTGTAAGTAGAACGTGTTTTAGGAGACAGTCATTCCTGTAAACTGCAAACCAGGCTCTGTGTTTCCATTCTCTCTTTACTGTCTCGCCCTGCAAATAAATAACAAAGAAAGCTGACGATGAGCCAACGGCAAACTCATTGTGTTTACAGTATAAAATAACTGTATGCACAATCTGCATATTCTTCTACATATTTTATTTATTTATTTAGTTGTACACAGAGATAAAGGCATTTTTAAGTATCTGTTATAGTAGTATTTGCTGATCATTTATGCACTGAAGACATTTCATAGAGATACATCATTATTATGTAATGTTACACTGAACAGCCATAACAATATAACCACAATGGACATACACATAAGGCTAATATACATAATATATATATATATATATATATATATATATATATATATATATATATATATATATATATATATATATATAACATTTTCTAGTCGAGGTTCATGTTAGAATCAGGGTGCCCATGACGGCCACAGAGCAATGGAGGTGACCTGGTCGGATAATTCATGTTTTCTCTTACATCTTGTGGTCAGGTGCGAGTGAAAATGGGTTGAGCGACACAGCAACTAATTCAAAGTCAACACGTCTCAATGTCTGATCTCTGAATGTTAACAGAATAATGTCAATTATCTGTTTATGTGGGTGATGCCCCACGTGTAGCCAGCAACAGATGGAATCAGCAGTATCAAGAGAAAAACACTACAACTCCATTTACTAACACTTTTCTACATATCTGCTCGCTGAAAGTACTTTACATGGCACATCTACCCATTCGTTCACACAGGTACACACACATTTACACACCAGTGGAAACTCGGAGCAACTGGGGGTTCAGTGTCTTGCTCGAGGTCAGAAGGACACAGCATGTGGTCCATGTATCGGGGATCTAATCAATAACTCTGATTTGTGGACAACCTTCTCTACCTATTGAGCCATAGCCACCCTATAAATCTAAATGCTTGCAGCTGGTTTGCACAGTGTTTACTTCACTGCAAACCATTCCTGCAGAAAGAAGAGTTAAAGCATTGCTGAATTCAACATAATCACATGTCAGGATATTTGTGGTATGTTTGAACTATTTCAGACCAACGATATTTATATAATTTGATGTTATGTTGGGAAATTATTCCAATAAAAACAGACACAAAATACTAACACATTTCCCTGAAGTAATTATGAAGTCTTGGGGTCAGGAGTAAAGGACTCGTGGCCTCAGTATTTAAACTGTTTATGATGTTTTGCCAATGCAGGACAGACCCACTTGAAACAAGAAACCTGGTGTCAGACCCGTCCTACAGCGCTGTGCTGGAGAGCCTGAGGCAGCATCTGCAGAAGTGGCAGTGGGAAACAGGAGACCCGTGGGTCTGCGGACCAGACTATGTCCTGGAGGACAAACTCGAGCCTCACTGCAGACCCCTTTACAATGGACTCTGATGCACCCTAATGGTGCTTTCACTCATCTTGATTGACATGATGTCTGCACGCATCTGGGCATTTAGCTTGTAAAATACATTTACTTGTTTTGATATTTGTTGTATTTTAGTCCAGAAATAAACATAATTTAAATCCATAACAGTGTTTGCAGTATAATATCATTTCACTTTACATTACTGGATAATTGAATCTTTCAAGTTATTGAGTTTCTTATCTGCTTTTTTAGATTTAGGTACTTTTTCTACCATCCAGACCACCACATAACCCTGTACCAAAGAAAAGTAACGTAATTACACTATTTATTGTGTTTTCTGTTATTATTCACTTGAACAGAGGTAGACTCATCAGCTGAGCTTAGTTCATGACTCACAGAGGAGGTGGCCTAATCAATCTGGAGCAGTGTTTGTATCGATAAAGGCCTTTCTTCCCCTCAGAGCCTCGCTTTGAAGTGAGACTTATTCTAATAAGGTCCATGTAAAAAGCTGTTCAACTTCACACAGTTTGGGTCAGTCGATTATTCTCTCGTGTTTATTGATCTGGTCATCTGTTTCACTCCTAATCTGTCCATTTTTAGTCATGATCAAGTGTTTTGAAGCCTCCCGCTTTACTTCTGCTTCGCTGAGCACTTTTCTGATTAATGCTGTGAGCATGGGCCCAAATTAACGGCTTGATTTTCTGAACAATTTTCCAGACGCAGCGAAATCAATCTCTTCACTGCAAAATGTCAAAACCAAGTGTTAATCCATAAATAGACCAATCGCCCTGCGTTAGACAGGGAAACATTACATAACAAATCTAACAATCAGATCAGTCCAATAACACAACGCATCCCTCTGCATCCCCATTTGCGTCAATGTCCACCAAACAAATCTTGATGAGAACAAACCTACAGCTCTGGTACTACTCCACCTGAGTGCTGCTTTTGATACAGTGGACCAACAAATTCTTTTAAAAAGATTAAAAAATAAGTGGGGTTGTCTATGTGGAATTGTCTTAAACTGGTTCTACTCACGTCTTTGTGGAAGAGAGTTTTTCATCTCTAGAGAAAATAATTTCTCCAAACACTGTGGGGCACCAAAAGGATAAATTTTAGGACCGTTACTTTTTAATTAATACATGCTACCCCTTTGCAGTGTCATCAGGACACACAGCATATCCTTCCATAGTTATGCTGATGATACTCAGCACTATGTGGCCGTGTCTCCCGATGACACTGAATCTACAGACTCACTTTTTAATGGCATTTTAGATATTAAGGGCTGGATGTCACACAATTGGGCGGCACAGTAACTTGGTGGTTAGCACTGATGCCCTCCCAGCAAGAAGGTCTAAGTTCGAGTCCAGCTTGGGCCTTTCTGGGTGGAGTTTGCATGTTCTCCCTGTGTCTGTGTGGGTTCTTACGGTGTGCTCTGGCTTCCTCCCACCTCCAAAGACATGCTCGTTAAGCTGATTGGTGAATCTGAATTGAACATGGGTGTGAGTGTGAGTGATTGTCTCTGTGTTGGCCCTGTGAAAGACTGAAAACCTGTACCCCGCCTCTCGCCTGATGACAGCTGGTATAGGCTCCAGCAACCCCTGAAACTCCAGTGAGGATAAGTGGTAGTAGAAGATGAGATGTCACAGAATTCTTTTTTTTTTTTTTTTTTTTTTTTTACGGCTCAACCAGGACAAGGTGGAAGTAATCACTGATTCAAAAGCTCAGACAGAGAAACTCGCCTTTAAACTAAATACACTCAAGATGCAAGAAACCCAGTAGTGACTGAATTTTAAAGCACGAATACACTCCACTACAAAAACAGAATTTTATCATTTAAAATATATTTAGAAAGTATGGCCATTTCTGCCTCTGAGCGACACAGACTAATGCACACTTTTCTTACTAGCAGGCTAGACTACTGTAATGCTCTCCTTTCTGCTCTACAATTAACTATTACAACTACTACAATTAACAAGCTGCAACTAATTCAAAATTCAGCAACACAAGTTCCCAGTCAAACCAGAAGGAGAGCACACATTATGCCTATTTTAAAATCCTTACATTGGCTGCCTTGTTTTTTTTTTTTTTTTAATTTTTTATTGAGATCTTAATTTCAAGTCTTTCTATATTTTATTCTGCATTTCATTTAATTCTGTTTTTAATGTTCTTATATCTTATTACGATTTAATATTTTATCAGTTTTATGCTTTTATTTGTTTATTCTTATTTATTTATTGATCTTTTATTATTTTAACTTATTATATTTTAACCTTTCCTTTTTACAGTGTGCATTAGTCTCCATGTCCTTGTTGTTGTTAATTCCATGTTTACATATTTTTGTCTATCAAAATGTACAGCACTTTGAATGGCGTTCACTTGTTCTATATAAATACAATTTGATTGATGATTGGTTGGATGTCCACTGATGTTCATCCATTTCACGCTGATCCCTCAAAGCATCATAGAGGGGCTTACGTCCACCTATTAGTCTCCAGCCCCCTCATAAGGCAAACCATCAAAAACCAATCAATTCGGATTTTTTTTTTTTTTTTTCCTTTTTAAAGACGGATCACAATCCGCCCACCTCAGCTCTGGTGTGACGAACATCGTGGGTCACGATAACGTAACCAGTCAGCCTATATAAGCAGCAGAAAGTTTGTACTCACACAGCAAAAACCAAGCTCCGCTCAGATCAGACGCGTTCTTCTCTGCGTAAAAAGTGCCAAAACGGTTCCAGACATGGAGAGGTCAGTCAGGTTTGCCGTGGTGTGCGTCGGAGTGTCTCTGCTCATCTCCTGCCATCCAGTGGAAGCCTGGTACAAGCAGTCGACCGGGCCCAGTTACTACTCGGTTGGTCGCGCCTCCGGTTTGCTGTCCGGTATCAGGAGGTCACCGTACGTCCGGAGAGCCGAATCCGAAGAGACGCTGGTGGACAGCGGGGAGACGGCAGGTAACAACGTGATACCGGAGACTAACAGGCAGATCTCCATCCTCAAAAGCATGGTAAGTCCATTTGCAATACTGCAAACTTTATTCCCATATGAAGTAGGTTTATTTATTTATTTATTGTCATTACAGGGAAAGACAAAATAAAAATGAAATGCGCCTAAGGTTTCCTTTTCACTCAGCACCAGAGGGATCATACTTATGACTCTTAAATACTAAACTGTATAAAAAAAATATATATATATATTAAGTAACCAGACTTGATACAGTTTTAACACTGTAAGCCTGCGTCACAAATATATGGAAACAACTGATCTAAAAGTCAACAACTTACGCGTAAAAAGGCGCCAACCAGACAGTGCAACCAAAGAGCAGGCATCATCAAAAGAAAACTTGCATTGAAATGATCCCTACCTCAAAAAACACATTTCTCTGAAATAATGGAGTTTAATTATTAACTGCACACCAAATGAGTTAAGACCAAACAACGTGGCTGTGAATAAAATAAATAAACACGCGCCTTTTTCGTCCTCACAGGAACAATTTTCTTATTAGAAGTCGCTTCAGAAATATAGACTACAAAAGGAAAATAATCATTTTTAAGTTGTAATTGTCTTATCCTGCAGGCCATCTGCGTGAAGGACATCTCTCCAAACCTGAAGAGCTGCGAGCTGATGCGGGACGGGACGGGCACCTTCCAGTGCAAGGCGGACGTCTTCCTCACCCTGGACTCCCTGGACTGCCTGTCCGCATGAATCCCGGTCGCAGAGACAGCTCTCCACCGAAACCCGGGAGCGCTTCTCTGGAAAAATGAAAAGTTAAAGAAAGAAAAATTGGGGGGTCTAATGAGTGTGGGGTTTTTCGCGGGGGAAATGATGGCGCAAGGGTAACCCAGATTGTCGATGATGGACCGCTGCAGACTCTGAATGTTCACTCTTATTTAAAAAGAAAAACAACAACAAAAAAACACAAACATTGTTTAGTTTTGCTTTGGTTGCTTAGATTGAAAAAAAAAAGAAAAGAAAAAAAAGAGAAATATTAGTCGAAGCAATTTCTTTTTCAATTGTTACTGTTTAATCCCTGACGTGTACCTGCCAAACTGTATTAAATGTCCGGAAAGTTTACTGCAGATCAGATTTCCTGGAAAGTACTTTTATTTATTTTATCTATTAAAATGAACAAACACTGGTAACATGCTGTGTGGGCTAAATTTGTCTTTAAGTCTTCTAGGAGATGGAGATGAAGCAAATCATAAATGATGCAGCATTTCAAATTCACCCATTTACATGATTGTCTTCAAAGATAATTGACAATTATGTTGACGGCCTCTCATATTTATTTTTGTACTGCAGTGCAGTACACAAGAAAAACCATAAAATAACACTTTACAGACATTGTCTGAAAAACAGTATGAAAACACAAAACATTGTTCTGAACATGGGGGAAAAACAGAAAGAGGGAAACACACATTTCATCAGGTGTGATGCATTTATATTAGCAACAACTTGCTTTAAAGGCACTTCAGGGTGTTTCTTTTTATTTATTTTTTTACTTTGAGTATCACCTATCAGACCGCAACAGTAATTTCCATATCTTGTTTATTACTGGAGTCAAGAGAAGCTGGTGTGATAGGAGAGTCAGTCGCTCAGGGGATCCCTCAAAACAATCTCCAGCAGAGTTAATGCCACACAAATCACAAACAGGAGGCATCCTCCCGCTTGACAAATCAGGGTTTATGCATGCGTGTGTCAGATACTGGAACAATAAATGTCACAGGTGAAAGGAAGGGAATTAAACCAAAGCCAGAAGCTTCAGGGATGCTTCTTAACACGCACCTCTCCGTCTCTGATATCGAGTTCACCAGCTTCATCGCTGACTGCTAGAAGTCAGATTAAAATGTACGCAGTGTGGAAGACTTCAGATCAAGTAAACACAAACTGGCTCGACTCTACAGTGATCACTGCCTCATTAGAAGAGCGTGACGCACAGCGGAGACACATTGATGGATGAGCGGAAAACACATGATGGTATGCATGAGTGAGCCCTGCGCCAAGGAAGTAAATCCTCACCCCCTCTCTGTCCTGCCTACACACACACACACAAGTGGAGGGGGACACAAATAAATGACACATATAGAGATTTTAGCTCTTCAAAAATATCTGTTCATAGTTTGATCTTAAAGTACAGTACAAAAATATCAATGACTATTAATTACTTTTAACACAAGGTCAACATTTTAGGGCTCATCTTCTTAAGACACTTCAGTGAAACAAAAGTTTTTCAAAGCTACACGCAACCAGAAAGTCCCAGAGGATACGACGCAACAAAGAGCATCACATCTCTCAGGCTGCACCTTCTGGACAGAGACCGCATGTCAGGAGGAGATTATCTTCATGTTCGTCTTTCGCGGTTCATGTCAGTCTTTTAAAATCAGACATTCAGAGTTCAGCGAGGTCTCACTTTCTGGCGGCTACAAGAGTGACACCGCCTCCAGGTTCTCTTTGATTATTGTGTCCATGACCACCTGGAAGACGACCTGGATGTTGGACGTGTCGGTTGCCGTGGTGAAGTGGTGGTAGATGAGTTTGCTGGGCGTGTTGTTCAGCGAGACGAAGGTGGTGGCGATGAAGCGGGCGGCCGAATCCACGTCACAGTCTGCACCTAGGAGAGAGATGATCAGTTTACAGTGAAACTTCTGGCTGTGGATTAGAGTGGTGATTTAAAAAAAAAAAAAAAAAAAAGGAGTGGTGATGCTCAATCAGAGAGGTGGAAGTCTTGTGGAGAGAGTATTCAGATACAATGCACATTATATGTAAAAGCCCCGCAAGTGAAGTGTGCATCAACTATCAACACAAAACAGTTACAGCTTGCTACAAAATGACCACTTTGACCGATCTGTTCTTATATACGCTCGTGTTAAATCTATACATTTGTAGTTAACATTTTAAGACGAGCTTAACGTGGCACTAGTCATATCTGAAGATTATGAGTTATCCCGACTCTGTTCCCAGATTAGGTCCCACTAAACTGACAAACCAGAGTGAAAGCACAGAAAATGACAAACTTAACCTATCAGCAATTACTAGTACGAGTACTTTTGTCTCATATAAAATATTTGTGTAACAAAGACGTTTAGTACACGACAGGTTGGTTTGCGTGCTCATCTGTTGGAGTTGTGTGAGTAAAATAAAAAAAACAAAAAAATCTTGACTCATCGTATCTGAGGTCAGCGTGAAGCGGGTGTGAGCTCTGCTGGCTGACCCCAATCGCAAGGGTTTTAGCATTTTTATTGACATTTGCATGAGAGCAGAGGGGACCCAGCCCCTGTTGAGTCCACCGAGACACGGGAGGTGAAAGATTCCCCCAAGATAACACAACGTGTGAGAAACCAGCTTTTCGTCAGTGTATATTTTAAAAGAGCCTTGAACGGAGAAGACTCGCCATTGATTTGATATAGTTGTGTTTTTGTGTCTAAGACGTGTCAGACATTTTAACTTCGCGGGATGTCATATTTAACATATGCAACCGCATCAATTTGTGACAGAAAATCTTTCTTCTGTCTGATTAATTCGTTTTCTTTTTTTTTCAAAACAGGCTTCGGCGCAGTATTCATGATTCTGTATCAGAAAGAGCTGCTTATTAGCATTTGCGCAAATGCAAATGACTAAAATAACATTTCACGGAAACGTTGTAGATGCTTTTTAACTGGAAGTCAAAGATCTCTGTGTGCAAGTAATGACTGAATGTAACTTTGATTGAGATCATGGGAATCTAGAGGCCAAGTCAACACCTTGAGCTCATCATGTTCCTTATTTTGTTTGCGCGGCAAGATGCATCATGTTGCTGAAAGAGGCCACTGCCGTCAGGGAATACATCATAGAGTGTACGTGGTCTGCAGCAATGTTTGGTGGTAGGTGTTGAAGTAACCTTCATATAAATGTAAGGGCCTAAAGTCTCCCAGCAGAACATTGCATAAAGCATCTTCCTTCCTTGGATCACTTTTCATATTCTTTGCTGACCCTGAACACCCCACAAGATGCTCTCCATCCGGTCATCACAGTTTGGTCTTGTCAAAGTCTTCCAATCCTTCCACTTGCCCATTTTTCCTGCTTTCAACATCAAGTATTAGGAGGCGAGTGTTATTGACTTCATCCATCATAATGTCATGGTTGATGAGTGTATTTTTATTGTAGGGATGCACAATTTATTTTTTTCTGGATGATGCATGATGAAGAATTTGAGCTCAGTTTCAGGAAGGAAACAAATTCAGCAGGAAAAGTTAAATTTGGAGTTTTCATTAAAACCAATTTTCTGTTTGGTGTTAACTCAACTATGTTTATTACTGGAGCCACAGCTGGTGGCTTTATACGACATGACAACACTTAAAGTATAACATTCTCCCCCACTGTGTTTTACAGATGAGCCCTGGAACTCATTAGTAACACCTCTCCAATTCATTCATCATCTTTGCGAAGGTATAGTGGTTTTTATTGGACTGCATGAGGATTGATCCATGTGCCCAATAAAGTGGCCACTGAGTGTTTCTGAGGTACGTGTCATTTTTTTTTTTTGTCTTCCACTGTCCTTACAGACTGAACACTTTAATGTCCAGCACACACTTAGTTTAAGTAAAGCGACTAATTAAAAATCAGACCTACCTTTAAACTGCGGCAAATAAAAGCGCAGGTGTCGCCCAGAGTGCAAAATCTTGTCTTGAAAAAGGTCTATCTTGTTCATGAATAAAATCTGCAAAGGGGAAAGAGAGGGGGGGAGAAAAAACTCACAATCAGCTGAGAAGACAAGAAGCTCATCACAAGCCAAAGGCTTCCTCTACAGTGGAAAAAGAAAATCAATCTGAAACGTAATGAGAAAAAGAAAATGTGGAATTGGTGACTGCTGTCTGGAGCTGTGCAATAACTACGAAACCAATAATAGTTGCATTTATTGTCACTTACAGATATTCACGTAAAATGCTAAAATCAATAGCCGTGTTGATACAAACATGGGGCGGTGATGGTGAATCAATGACTCCTCTGCACGCATCAGTGTGCAATCAATCCCTCATGTCGTCTCCAGTGGGAAAGCTCACGGAGCTCAGACACTACTTTCATAAATCTGTCTTTCTGCTTTTTGTTGTGCGGCTTTGACTTCTCCTCGGCTGCCAGCGCATCGCACGGGGACTTTTAGTCTTTGTAGCCAACCAATTAAAACTACAACTGAGTTCTTTCTTTGCCCGTCTGTCTGATCGCAAAAAAAACAAAAAACAAACAACAAACATGCACGCACAAAAAGCCTGCCATAATAACGAGGGAGGGATAAGGGAGAGAACATTTTCAATGAACAGGACACGGATCAACACCTAGGTGTGTAATTAACACTGACCGGCCACAGTGAAGAGTTAATTGAGGTGGAGGTTACAAATTTCCCTCCCCCGTAAAAAAAAAAAAAAAAAGAAAAAAAGAAAAAACGAATCATCATTAAACACTTTTGTTTAATGAGCCTGTTAGCCATGTTGTTAACATGCAGGCCCACACAACACAGCCCTGCACATAAACACGTCACACACACATATTTAATTGCCCATTTGGCTCTAATGGAGCCTTAAATAAGTTTTTTTTTTTTTTTGGTTAAAAAAGGCTAAGCCATTAAAAGATATGCTCCGGTGTAACACTGCAACTTTCAGGATCATTGACGGTTGATTTTTAAGAGTAAAAGGTGTTTTCTGTCTGAACAGGCTGTAGAAACAAGGCTTCTGAAATAAGAGCTGAAAACATTACTGACCTCGGAGCTGCTGACACTAATGGCAATGTGCAGTGGCTTGTCTTCTAAGTGGACTTCAAATATAAGTTAAGTGGAATAAATTGAACAAGCACATTGCACGGCTGCTTTATTGTGATTATTTACCGGAAAGTGGTACGAGGGGAAAAGGTGTGGGCGGGGGTGCCGTTTAATTGCGAGCGGCAGAGGAGTCGGAGACAAAGGTTTCACACAAACTCTGTGTGGAAACAACATGTATCAAACACATGAGTGTTATTCTTGTCCGGCGGTGTCACAGGGAACAAACGGAGAGCTACAAAGAGACCGAGCTCATATCTCATCTACTCATCCCTGTGCTCCGCCCGCCTGAACTCAACTGTCACACTGAAAGAGTTTTGGGTGGACCCGGTTGTCTCGACCCTTTTTTGTGGAACGACTTGTGAAACAAAGCTTTGCTGTCTGCCTGGCCGTCATTTCACAGAACAGATCCCATGTATTATGTTGTAAAGTTGGTCTCTAGCACGGGAGATAAGGAAGGAGGGCTCTGCATTAAATTCATCTGGCAGATGCTTTTGTTTGGATGCCTTTCTTTGTGAGGACATTTTCAAGGACATGTTGACGTCTCTCTCCCAAATTATCATGATTTTGTCTCTCTAATCTTTTTTTTCTTAAGCAACACTGGCTAGAATCTGCATGTTTTTGTTATTTCAGCATAGATAACCAAAAGACTTTACAGGACGATACATCAGAGGACTCCCGTTGCACTAACCTCACCTCTAGCATCACCATGAAGTTGACACCTCAAGCTTTTAGTGAAATTTACCAATTTCAGTCATTCAGATAAATGCAGATAGATAAATGTCTCTAAATTTACTAGTTGTTACAAAATTAAACCCAAAAAGACCTAGAATACCCTGTTCACCAGCAAGCCAAGAAGTACCACCACCACCACCACCACCACCACCACTACTACTACTAATAATAATAATAATAATAATAATAATAATAATAATAATAATAATAATAATGATAATAATAATAATAATAATAATATCTACCACTGAATGGGAACAAAAAATGTGAATTCTCTAATACATAAAGAACATGTAAATGATAGATAAAATAGATTTATGTGTAGGCTATATATTCATAGTCTAGGACACTTTGGGAACAACAGGAGCTTGGGCTATTAATCCTGCATTTCATGGAGAGTCCACTCTACCTCCTGAGTCACACATATGCAGCATGCAATGAGGGAACCCCTTTTGTTTTAAGAAATTACCAGAGAAAAACAGCTGGGGATATCACTATCTGACGGGGTCCCAAGCCCCAGGAAGGGGGCTACGGTAGTGTAACAAAGCTGCTTTCACGACCAGATCACGTCCATGAAAATCAGGTTTGGTAATTATCTTGCATTTCACACGTGTACCACAATACAGGGTTTTGCCCATGTAGTAGGCCCACACGTTCTCATGGCTGGAAAGACTACATTTTGATTACTCGAGTGGCGGTGCCTGGGTAGAGCGTACGAGAGGTGGAACATGACGCACACGGGCACTTTGAAATCACAATAACCTGCTCTAATCACACGAGCGCTCGATTGGACAAAAGCTGGCAGGGTAAAGACAGTTTAATGTCAAACTGATTCAGACATTTGCGTCTAACGTGCTCCTCTGAGTGGCGACTCTTATTGCTTTAGGGCGGTTTGATACAGGATCAGTCAGGTGAGGAGGCACAAACACATGCAGAGGGGTAATTGTGATATTACAGCACAGTTCTCTCTCCCATCATGATGCTCTGTGGAGTTTCACACTACTAGTATGTTTCCTCCTGAGGTTGAGAATGAGGGATGTCTCACCACAGATGTGCTGCGGAAGAAGACATTATTGCAGATGGAGGAAAAGAGCCTCATGCTCTCCTGGAGACGATTCTGCAGAGAGAAGACAATTACACATTCAACCACCAGCTACACAGAGAGCAGACATTTTAGGTTTTTGACAGCAGTGCACAATCTGAACGGGTGAGAGCTGGACACGTGTGAGCATGAGAGGGGAAGTGCAGTACCATGGAGGGATCTTCCACCAGGGTCATGTCATATCCGCTGAGCGACACCACAAACAGCACTGCCCTGACATCCTCGAAACAACTGATCCACTTCCTCCGCTCGGTTCTCTGGCCTCCCACGTCGTACATCCTACACACAAGGGGACGACAAGAGAGTCTGATCACAGATGCCAACAGAGGTAAGATTCAGTTCACACAGACAACCACTTCTCTATTCATGGACATGCTTCTCTAGCAACTTTAGCTCCTTTAGACGTATTGATTAGCATCATTTTTCAATAAAAGCTGTCTGATGAGGAACACAATGGGAAACAAATATTCAGTGTTTACACGCACACTACTGATCCACTTTATTATAATATTTATATATTATATTTGGAAGTTAACAGGACACAACATTTGTACATGCAGCATTTTCCAACTAAGACACATAAAATAGTTTTATGTCAGACCAAGTGTTAAAAAACATGGCTAAACACGTCTGCTTTACAGAAATGAGAAAATATTTCTGTTGTAGTTTTGTAGTGCTGGTCTAAGCAAAGTTGTGATCTAGTATGTTGACTTCAAATTCTGACTATTTACATAAGGATATTTAAGGTTGCTGGTTATTTAGTTTTTTCGTGTGATAAGAGCCTTTAGCTTCTTTACTGTATTTATCTCAAACAAAAAGAAGGCTCTACTGTTATGTATAAACATGTATAAAATAAAATGAAAATCTTCAAGGAAAGTTAAAACAGTTGCACAGCGCACGTGGGATCAAGGATAAGAAAAGAAAAGCGAAGCTTCTATGAATCACCAGGGAAAGGAAAACTTTAGATCATTTGCACAACATTTTTAAATGGGATCAGGACTGAGAACGGTCAAGACTGAAAAGGATTGTGATCGGACTGGTGTCAGAACAAAATGAACGAGGTAATGTCAAGTTCTCTGGACACATGAAACACATTGAGAGTCTCAGTTGGAGTTTTCACGCCATAGTTTTCAACACAACACCTCTTTCCTGTTGATGGTCAACTGTGTGCATGTTTCCACAAACCAACTAACCATCAAGGCTGGGACAGAGATGCTCAATAATAAGAAAGGAGAATGACTCCTGCGTATTAACATAATCTTTAAATCCATTAAAATTGCAATTAAAACTATGATAGTGCATAGGTTCAACATCCAGTAGATGCAACAGTAATTTGTTTTTAGCAACATGAAGTCCGATATTAACTATCCTTATAGCTCAGTTTTGGTTTCCACTAAAGAGGCAGAGAGAGGCCACCAAACTGTGCAAAAAATTGCACTTGAACACACAAGATTGCAGCCTGTGGACAGCTAATAAATTACTCTCCAAACCAGCAGGTGGCAGTGATCTATATTTATTACTCAAAACAGGAAACAGGAAGTGCTACAATTAGCCAACCTCTCCTGCATCGTGCTCATCACTTGGTCTAGATTTTATTCATTCTAGTTGATCATGTCGTGAAAATAACAAAACAAATGTGTATTAATGTTCAGATAAGATAAAGATGTAATACGAGAGGAGCCTTGTGTGTGCGCTCTGAACTTTGACGTTTCATGAAATTTTGTCACTACCAGTCGAACTGATGCCAATGGCGTGGGACACGCCACAACAACTAGGGCAACAGAGACTCACCAGAGGCCCAACACTCACAGCCCTTAAACTGGGCCTCGTGCCTAACATTTAGCAGATCAACACACTCAATCCAAAGAGCAAACACACAGCACACAGATTACACCATTACTACACATAACCTTACATAACCATTTTAAGACTAGAGTGCTATTACACTAACAAAGGTGGAGAGTTTCTTCATATTTGATAAATAGATATACTGTATATATATGTGTATGTGTGTGAAATGACATCTCATTGTGACAGACATGTCCTTTTATCAGGATTCAATTTCCAGGAGAAATGTGAAAGGTTGTGCTGTCCGTGTGTTCATGACCTTCCATACAGATGGTATAGATGATACTATAGCACAGAGGGGCAACTCTAATCAGTGGCAGATAGTATTGGTTTTAGATAAGATCAGAAACTTCTCAAATATGCGAGGTACCATTAGAAACACAGAAGAGTGTGTCACACGTCTCTGCAGCATGCTCCCCCTCCCTCCTTTTTTTTTCTTTTTTCCAATTTTCACCAAGACAATCAAAACATTTTCCCTGAAACAATCACAACGCGGACACACAAAGAGCGTAAAGGTCAATGTTCCCCAGAAGGATGAGGCAGAAAAACACAACACGTATAAGAGCACAAAAACACAGAGAGAGACACAGATCAGTTTGTCCCACTTCCCTCATTTTCAAAGCCAGATGTGCCATCTTGCACTTTCCACTTGGACATCCACTGAGTTAATGCAGCTCTTTATTAAGAGGGGAAATGAACGCGTGGAAACACAGAGACGGCCAACGAAGGAAGCAAACAGGAAAGGCAACGCGACGTAAAGATGAGATAAGATTTACAATGGAAATTTTGTGTGGAAATTGAAGCCAGGCATGGGGCCTGTCAGTGAAGCTCATGCTTCATTACACAAACCTACTTACAAGGCATGTGTCCCCCTAATAACACGCTCTAACAATAAGTGTGCTTCCCGCTTTGCAAGTGCGCACACAGTGCTCAGTCAAGTCAACAGCAGCCAAACAAGAAACAATCCAATCTCAATAGGAAATCTGTACAAGAATAGGCAAGCTGTTAGGTTACCAACCTTAGTGTGCTCACATGCTAACCACCACAATGCTCAGTTGTTGATGTATAGTACGTATGATGTTGACATTGTTTACCATCTTAGTTGAGTATATTAGCATGCTAATATCTGGTACCTAGCACTAAAGACAAACAGCTGAGGTTTATGCGGAGTTATCGGGTACTATGAAATGATTGCCAATGCCAGTTTGATAACATGCTAACAGTCACCATCCTAATATACTGAAGTCATGAAGGCGTCACGTATCCTGTGTTAACCATTTAAGCTTCATTTGTTAGCATGCTAAGATTTGCCAATTAACACTAAACATGAAATAGAGCTGATATTCATGGGATGTCACTGGATGCTGTAAGTTTTGAGTTTTGTCGAGACGATAACCAATAATGACACTGACCATGTTGTGTATATTAGCACGCTGATATAAGGTAACTAGCCTCAGACATTTACAGCTTGTTACAGATCCCAAATGCTAATATGCAAATATATAGTTATTAAATGTGCCATGTTTACCATCTTCCATTAGTCTGCTACTGCTGGCTAATTAGCAATAAACAAAGTGTAGGCGAGGTTGATGGAAAGTTTATACGATAATTGGTTATAAAGCAGCAAACTGTTTTTGTTTTGTTTTGTTTTGCCTAATGATGGCGTCACAACATTCCCTCACAACAAATCATTTTCAAAACATCAATGTCTGCCTCAAAGCCCCTGGAAGTTCCCATAAAACGCCCCTGTCTCCCTGCTCCCATACATACTGTATTCAGTTTGTATATTGCCACTGTTGCATGAAACATACACACAAATCACTGTTAAATTAGAGTGACCAATTTGGATTTGCAATACATTTCAAACGAACATGATGGTGCCAATATGGACCCACCTCTATTGTGGACATTCGTCTGATTTGTGCTTCTAATCTAGTAGGACTGCAACACTGATAGTAGATTTGAAACATTAACTGCTGTATTTGTCAGCAGAATTACATTTTTAATTGTTGTGTTACAAAGAGTAGAGGAATCCAACCTTTGACCTTGTCTGCTTGCATGTAAAGGAACAATTATCTTTCTATAATGACATCTCTGTTGACATCATCCTCTCTTCCCTTCTGCTCCTGCTGCTCCTGGCCTATGGTGTTCACTGTCATTTGCAGGGTTGCGGTTGTAATTATTGGAGCAGTTGATATTAATGATGCAGGAAAAGACTCTGAGGTTAAAGGTCAAACAGGACCTCTGTATGCTAACTACGCCATGTCTGGGCATAAAATTGCGAGACTTGACGCCGGTTGATGAAAGTCTGTCATGCATTTTACTGTTAATTAAGTTCCCCATACATCATTATTCAGAGTTTCATTTGGTTTTATTTCCTATTGAGTTTCAGTACTTTACATGAAATATAGACACAAACCACTGTTGAAATAGAGCGAAATGTTTTGATTCAAACATACATGAACATTACGTTGCTTATATTTCCAGAAAACAGTCCTAAGACAGTCAAGTAAAAGAGAAAGCAGGCGAGAGGGGGGATCGCTTGCATGAGTGTGCATGTTTGACACGCTTTAATTTGTGACTTTAAATCTGCACATTTGGCAGTAAAAACACACATCACAGCAGCCACAGACCTAATAGCACTCACAGCAAGACAATTGTTAAATAATAAAAGTGGGACAGCGGGGCGCAGATGCTGGCACAGATGAGAAACTCTAAGTATGAACCAACAAGAGAGGGGCAATCATTGAACCGAGGGAGCGAGTTTCTCACAAAATAATACCAAGACAGAGCTGACCAATCGACACAAAGAATCTAAGTCAACAAACATGAAATACAGTTTCTGTATTCATAATTAAACACAATCACTTGTTCAGTAATACACCAGTCAAAACTAAATATAGTAGTTTCTGTGCCCAAAATGAAATCCTGGTCTCTTTCTGTCGAATGCTCAGCATCTGCTTCTCCAAATCCCTTCAACATCCATTTTGAGTTTTTAATAATTACATTAACTTATGCTAAGCTCTTCATCAGCCCCGAGGGTCGGATGTTTAAGACCTAGATGGAAACCCTAATGCTCTCATGGAGCTGTGTGTCAATTAACTAAACCCAATTATTTATCTTCTCAAGAACTCGGGCAGATTAGAGAATGTGGTTGAGAGGGAGCGTGGAGGCTGAGCTCCGTCCTGCAGCACCACCTGGGACTCTGCTCCCTGAGCTCAGATCCGACACCACGGCGTCACCGCCACATTGTTCCACGGAGGGAAAAATAAATAAATTAGACGCAAACAAATAAAAACAGCCACCGTCTTCTGAGTGACGCAAATGGTGTGACTGCGAGGAAAGAGTGGGATTGATCTGCACAACGCTACAGATTTGGTTTATGATCAAAGTGTTCGACGCCTGTGAAAATTTTTCCTGAAGAAAAAAAATGCTTCTGTCAAATCAAATCAAATGTGTCTCAAGTCAGTGGCATCCAGAGACGAACAGGAAGCATTTAGATGTCACGCAAGTGCCCAAGATTGAGGTGCTGACGAACTGGCTCTCTCTACCATGTTTATATGCTAATCAGAGGTGGTATGAAAAGCTGAGGTAATGTGTTTTATGACTGGAATTCAACATGCGCAAGGATGAAGGACAGGTTGATATTGTGGCAGGATGAAGCAGGGGCTGCTCCTCAGGTTGATATTACTGAGAGTAATTCGATTTTCCTGAATATGGTGACAGATAAACACACACAGAGAAAACAGAGTCGTTATTACCCGTCAAACAAAATCACGCTGGAAAGAGGAAATATTACACCAATACTCCAAAAGCTGACCTGATTCAGATAAGAAAACACATCTTTATAATCTAATCTAAATAATACCTAACAAGATGCCAGGACACTAGTTTTCTGTCTGACAAAAACATTTATTTTGTCAAGATCCGTATCAGTTTATTTGAAATGAGATGGTCGCGTCCTTTAGGTGACTGCTGTTTAAGGGACCATTTGGCTGCACCTTGTGGTGTTCACCGCCTCATAAGTAGAAAGTTCCAACTTCAGTTGTGACACGTTTGCGGATATCTTCAAAAATGTTGTTATAACATAAATATTTAACTTGTATTAAGTATTTAATTCACACTGTATAATATGACTGAAGAAAATCCCATTCTTTCCCTATGTGCTTCCAACATCACATTATGGTTGTTAGCTACAACTGCTCATAGACAGTTGCTTAGCACCAGTATTCTCAGGACTTAAGGCCGACATTACTACTTTTGTCTACCTGACTTCCCGTGTTATAACCACAATCTCGCAAAACTATCAACCGGTTTATTACAGCTGTAGTTGGATTTCCATTAAACTGGACAGAAATGTTCAAGGTTTCATAGAGCTGCTAAACAGAGAGCAGAAACATTTAAAAACTGCTTTTACATTGAATTTTCAGAGAGTGTACCTTAATATTACGCTACAGCCACCTCTGTTAGTTTCTTATGTACCCAAACTTTCACACGTGCATTTCTACTACACAAGCACGGGACTATGAAAGGACATGAAGGGAAATCATTACAGTTTATTCATTCTAGATGATCACGTTGTCGTGAACATTTCTGTATATCTGCTGTGACTACAACTGGAGTGCCTGACTTCCACATATGAATGAACATTAATTGTGTTCAAGCTTTGCTCGGACACAATGCTTCACCCTAGGAGTTAACACAATGCTATTTAAGCTAATCAGCACCACATATATCCAAGTGAGGTGTCTCCACACCACCTGGAGTACAGGCTGGTGTTTGGAGGTTGTTTTGGGTGGGCTGTGCTGCTATTAAATTCAACTTAAAGTATTAATTGTTGTCGAGGAAATGCAGAAATGTCTTTGTATTTTGTAGCTGGAGTGGACCCAGAGGACATATCACATCAGTGTTTTCATTACTTTCTCTGCCAAAAGGAGGAGACAACATTTCCTCACTTGCCAGTTCGTTAGGCGCACACGTGACGACCAATTCATTTTAATACAACATCCCTGCTCAAAACCTTAGCTTCATGGAGGTGATGGTATGAGGTATTTATTTAAGATAACAGAGAGAGCTGAGGATACAGGTGGAACAACTGAACCGTAATGTGCTGTTGTAGTGCAACTTATTTCAGAAATTATATTGTGACCAACTCAAAGTACAACTTTTAACTTTTGGTGTTTCAGTCATTTAAAAGTATTCCTTTCATTTTCTAACCACGTGTTTTTTTGTCACAGGACAGCAATAAATTCTTTTAACGAAAGAAAAGGTGTTAATGTACAAAAAAAAAAAAGATCAGTTTTATTAGCAGCAACACTCTGATAATGTTCATTAATAACAATCGCCCCCTGCCTTGACCATCAGAGTCATCAGGAAATTAGTTTGTGATAAAGAAGGTGGGCTTATGCTTCACTGGCTCATTAATCAGTGATGAATATGGTCATCTGACAGGAGCCTCCTGAGCTCAGATATCTGCCCTCTGCTGCTCCACTGATAAGAGCAAGCCACTGATGCCTTTGAATGTGTGCGTGCACGGTCAGTAGATGAATGTAAAGCCAACTGAAAGGTGCCATATTGACATATTGAATGAAGCCGCCCATCTCCATCTCACATCTCAGCTGCAGACAGAGATAAGAGTGTCACGGCTAAAGAAGTGAGGTAAGTTGGTTTGACTCGTGCTGAAGTCGAGTGCGGCTCTGAGTCAGTGGGTAGTCACGAGCAGCCTTACATCTTCATAACAAACCAAGCGACAGGAATCTACCTGAAAATGAGGTGGCTGACTTTGAACTGAGTCTCTATAACGCCGGTCGTCCTCAGTCGTACTCGCAGGACGTCTGTCTCTGTGGGCACGTAGTCAGCAGACGTGATGCGGGGCATGTTCTCAAAGAAACTGGGAAAAGATGACGACGGAGGAGACGGAAAGGGAGAGGGGAGGGGGCAAAGAGGTTAAAGGCGGAGGAGCAACACGGGGAAGAGGGAGACAGATGGCAGGAAAATGAATAACTTGCAGTCAAACTTGAGATCAAAAGAGAAATCAGATGTCAGTTACGGGTGTGTGTAGGCTCGTACACTGTGTGTGTCGTGGCTGTGTCAGCTGCCAGGTGGTGGGTAGGGTGTGCAGCGATAAGGCTGGAGCCGCAGGGGGGCACAGCAGTTCATCGTGATGAATATTCACACTGTGGTTTACCATAATAACACACTGAGGCTAAGCTTTCAAACACAGATTAGCTATTAACGCAGCTAGTGTAATCAACTGTATCGTGTGTGCGCACACTCGGCGAGATGTGATCTTTTTGCACACACACACGCACACTTGCATCTCCACTTATCTGAACTGACTGTGACATTCTCAGCTAGTCACTCTGAATCAGTTTCTTGGACAGCGTCACACATCCTGCTGCTTAAAAACACACTGCCTGCCGGACGCTACACTGGGTAGACAACGTGTTAATATCTGCGTTGTAGTTGTGTTACTGTGAGGACCACTCTCGTTCAACATATCAATCGACCATTTAGAGGCAGCAGGACAAGTATTTAATTATGATGTATTTACTGATTTGGTGCTGTACCTTCATCGGGTTTTTGTCATGTGCCAAACATTTATTCCCCTTTATGTTTTGGTCTCCACCCGCAGCACGTCCAAGGACGGCTCTTCAGTTGCTAAAGACCCACTGTCAAAAAAAAAAAAAACAATTGTGCCGCTTTTTGGACGCTGCGCACAGAAGCCAACATGTGAATGTTTTGTAGTCCTGTTGCTGTGAGAACCACTCTGAGATTTTGTTTTTCAGAAGGAGACATTTGAACCAGCCCTCGTAGTAAGTGGCCACTCAGAGGCAGCAGAACAAATATCTTATGTTATTAGATAGTAGCTTGTACTTTTTTATGATGCTTTGTTTTAGATGCGTTAGATTGCATTAAAATCCATGTATGTGTCTGTGTAATCAAAACCACCAACATCTGAGGTAGCTGAAAATGCACTACACAGAGTAGACAACATGTTTGTTCTGTAGTTCTGTTGTTGACAGCGCATAGAGGCAGCAAAACAAACACCTACCGGTAATTTTGATAATTAGTGGCAGATCATAAAAATTAGTTTGGTATTATCTGACACATTCCCTCTCCTTTAAACTATGTTTTGGTCTCCACCAACATCTGAAGCTGACCCTTCAGTGGCTCCTTGTGTCCCACACACAGTTGCCTTCCCAGTTTTTCCATAGCTAAGACGGTGAATACAACCTTAATATTACAGAAAAGAAAGATCGGTTTTAACCGGTAAAAAAAAATAACAGACCCGTGCTGATGATAAAAGCTTCAACAATGCATTGTGCCCTTAAGGATCCTCACTGGGGGTGCTATAAAGTATGCAAGTGTGTGTGTGTTTGGAGAGCAAAAGATGACAGTGATGAACGGCAGTTCTCAGTGGGAACCAGGGGGCCTGTCGGTGTTGATAACCCCAGAGCCAAGGGCTCTCACTGGGGCAGAGGATGAGAAGAGACGGCCTCCTGGCAGGTCACAGCTCGGTCTCACTTACTGTATCACATACGTATAATTTCTACATTTGATTCTTATTTTTTAGTTTCCATCCTTATTCAGTGACTTATATTTAAATGTACACATTTTCTGGGACTGGGACTTCCTACATGTTTTTTTTTTGTTTTGTTTTTTTAAATATAAACCTCCAAAATGAAAAACTCATGCATGCACTTCATGGATGTTAAGTGAACTTGGACAAAGCAACCACGTAGGTGTATATATTTACTAACTTCTAGACTCTCCCTTTCTTTCCCTCCCTCCCTCCCTCCCTCTTTCCTTTCAACCCCCCGAACTGACTACAACTGACAGCAAGCACATGGCTGAGCATCAGCTGTAAGTCCGGCTAATTAGACCCCTGCATCTCCTCAGCTCAGTATGAGTGTGTGGTGGAAGAGTACTCACTACAGCGCAGAGTCATTGAGCTCATACTCGTAACCCCGGGCGGCCGCGGCCCTCACCCCCTGGTCGGCCCACAGACAGGACAGGGCATGGCTCAAGAAGGGAAACAGAACCTGTTCTTCGTCAAAACACCGCCCACACGACAGCACCGAATGGGCATGAACCTGCGAGAAGGACGCACGAAGACAGAAATGGGGATGAATGATCAGGGAGGAGCCGAGGCCAGATGGAAAAAAGGATGCAAGTCTCAAAGACAGAAAACTTAATGAGTCCGTCTCTGCCCTCCAGACTTGTTAATCATTTGAGCTGCACAAATGAAGGGCCGCGCATGCAAACAAACATGTGGCATCACATGCACATACACATCCTGGTGACATTTAATTGAGGAAATACTTTGTTCATCATCTCCCAGCAGGATGTGCTGAGTGGGTGGGTAACAAATAACAACTTTGACAGAAGAGTTTAAATCAAATTAAACCTCACAATCCAACCACCCACCTATTGCTTAACTTTCTGCTGCCTTCCATGCAAACAAACTATTACTGAGCGACTATCAGTGTGGCGCTTAACACAGCAGCAGTGGATCCAGTGCTGGCATGCTGCTCTCTAGTGGCGGTGCAGCTGCACAACACCCGGGTTAAATCTGAAGGAAAGAATGTACCTTGTTTCTGCTGTAAGCCAAGTTGATGCGGAGAATGCCCATTCCATGCAGCACAAACTTCATGGAGGTCAGGAGGTTATCCAGTACAGCGGGCTGGGAAAGATCAAAGGTCAGGGGTCAGGTTTTTACGAGCAACGAAACACGATCAACCAGGGTCACTACTGGGCAGGCAGCCCTAATCGCCCCCAAACATGACCCCTTCTCACATTTAATTTCTGTATTTATTTATTAAAGTGTGAGTAACTTTGTAGGTTAAACTATAAACGTTGTTACGTGACATGGAGTAAAATAAAAAGAAATGAAATCAGATAGAGAGGACCACAATACGATATCCCAAAAATGCATGAATAATTAAGTTAGAAAAGTGAGCTGCTCTTAAATGAATCACCAATAGCACTCATTGCACACTTGACACCTGTGGGCCACAACATTATGACCATCTACCCAATGCTTAAGCAGCCCTGTGGTCATAATGGACACGCTGGCATACAAAACGATCTGTGATGTGCTGTGTGCTTGCACGTTTCTAACAGAACCATCATTTATTTTTCAGCAATTTTAGATCCAGTAGCTGTTGGATCGGACTGCACAGGCCAAACTACGATTCCCATCTGCATGACAGGCCTTTCACCAGTTCACGTATTTTCCTTTCTTGGACTCCTTTTGATAAGCACTGCCCACAGCAGACCAAGACGGGAACACCCCACCAGAGCTGATCATGTCGTGTTGCCATCACACCTTGGCCCCTGCCAAAGCGGCTCAAAATTATTCTTCTGTTTCTAATTTTACATTCAAGGAAACATTTTTCACTTGCATCCTCATATATCCCACCTGTAGTATCCCGCAATTGCCATGACAACAAGATAATTAGTGTTGTACACTTCACCTGTCAATGGTTGTAAGTTTATGGCTGATCATGTGTTCATCAAATGAGACGTTCTGCGGGCGTTTGCATCCTTCGTGTCTCTGGGGCTGTTGAATCAACAGGGGACGCACGCAGAGAATGGAAAACAAAGTGTGACCCACAGAAAATAAACTTTCAGAACTCTGGCTCTAGTGATCGGACCCCCGGAGACTCAAGTGACTGAACAGAGCAGCTCCCGCAGTGAGCTAGGAAGCGTGTGTTTGTTATCCTCTCAGCCACTACTGCTGCCAGATAAAGATAAGCTTCACATTCCATCACGATTCAATCACAGTCTGGTCGCTCTCCTCTGCATGTCAGTGAAATGTGCGAGGTGAGATAAGTGTGCGCGGGGTGACGGGCCTTCATCTAACAAGGAGAGTTGGTGTGAAGCGTCCGCTGACAACGCTGCATTGATTTGTGTCAGAAATAAGCTGCTTTGTGCTTTTGTCTCCCCCTGCTTCACCATCCCCGTCATCTAGAGATGTGTCACTTAAATACCACAACAGGCAAAGCACGTGCTTACATCCCTCATAATCAGGAAGTTTGATAGAGGGGTGATGGCCGCTTTGAGGAATTGCAACAAATTCAGTGGAAAACTCAATGGAAGGAATAAACCTGCAAACACTCTTAAATGTAAAAGTGTGGTTAAAAGTAAAAGTGAGGTTAAGTGAAGTATTATCAACGTATTATTGTATTTACAGCTTCACTGAACGAAAACAGTCGGTTGCTTTCCAGTGTCGGGCAGTTGATGAGCTCATATATATATATATATATATATGGCCCTAGTTTTTTTTTATGGTGTGACCCGCACCACTGGTCCTGGTCTGACCCGTGTCACCGACCTTTCGTGTGATGCAGCATGTTGAAACAGCAGTGGAAATGAGAGTAAACAAAACAAAAAAGTTTAAAGGGCAAATAGATGACTCCTCTCGTTTTACATCATAGTCCATCTGAACATCTGAACAAATGTTTTCACAAAAACATGATCATCTAAAACTGATAAACTATAGACCAACTGATCAACGTGATTCAGAAGAAGACATCTCTGTATGACAGTAGTAGCTCGTTCAAAACTAATATTGAGTGTTTCAGTAGATAACAGGAGATGGCACCCATTCCCTAAATTATTCATGCCGTAAAGCTTGGAAATCATTCATATACTTCACATTCGTCATGACTTGGGAGTTTAGCCATGGAGATCAAACATTATTTTTGTACCAGGCTGTAAACAACTTGGAGGTGCTCCCTCATGGAGACAGCCTCAAGTGGTCATTTGAGGAACTGCAGATTTTGCTTTCACTTTTCAGACCTGGATGTTGCTGCTCTCAGCAAATGAAACAAAAATAGAGATTTCAACTGGATGTAAATAAATTAGTAAAATAATATTCAAATCATGCATGATTTGAAAGATCCGATATCAATACGTAAAATCCTCTGATCTGTTTGAAAGCTGATTGGTTTTAAAAAACATCCACAAGAGCAAAACCATATTTGTAAAATACTAAGGAAATTGCACAAATCCCTGGAATCAATCCATAGCATTAGTTTTGTGAAAATTTCACTCAAAACTGAGTTATAACTGACTTATGAAAATAGAAAACTGAAGTATCTCTAAACAATGGCAGCAGCCAAGACAAAGTGCTGTACATGGATAAAATAAGAGCATAAGCCATAAAACAATTAAAAGCAATAAAAACAATCAAAACAATAATAAAAACAACACAAAATAATAATGGTGCACTAAAAGCACCAAACAAGGCCAGACTCTCATGCTGGTTCGAACGTCAAGGAATAAAATGGGTTTTAAGAGTTTTAAAAATGGACAGTGTCTGATGTGCAGTCGTAGATTGTTCCACAGTTTAGGAGCAGCAGCAGAAAAAACTCTGTCCCCTTTGAGCTTCCACCTGGACCTGTGTAGGGATGAAGAAGCTCAGAGAGGCGAGGCAGGGTGAGACCATTCAAAGATTTAAAAGCAAATAAAAGAATCTTAAAATGGACCCTGAAGTGCACAGGCAGCCAGTGGAGAGGGGCCAGGACGGGGTTTATGTGCCCTCTATTATGTGTATCGGTTAAGAGACGAGCTGACGCATTCTGGACCTACTGGAGGCGTACGAGGGAGGACTGGCTGACCCCAAAATAAAGTGTGTTACAGCCGAGATGTAATGAGGGCATGGATTACCGCCTCAAAGTGCCGATGTGCAAGAAAAGGCTTCACCTTTGGAATCCGCCTTAGGTGAAAAAAGCTGGACTGCACCAATTTGCCGATCCAGTTTAAAGTCACTGACCATCTTAAGACCCAACTTTGAGACTACCGGCTTCACACAAAATGCCAAGGGGCCCAAGTCAATAATAGGGGGTTCACAAGAGCCACTGGGACCAAACAACATCACCTCTGCTTTCTTTCCATTAAAATTTCAAAAATTCAAGGCCATCCAGGTTTTAATGTCCTTTACAAAGATACTTGGTACTGCAGTCATTTATTCCAGCAGCTCCGTTTGTATGCCAACTCAAGCACTTATTGTGACTTGCAAACATGTCCGCACAAAGAAACCGTACTTGCGCAGTCCTTGGCTACTCCTGCTGCTCCCAGGAGACTAAAACAACCAAACAAATGCATGTCCCACATATCAAGGGAAACGCAACATATTTGGTCAAACGACAGAAGAGGTCGGGAACACACACACACATTTTGTATCTTTGTGTTTGCCGTCACTTAGTTAATTATTTTTCCTTCCGTCCCTTCCTCCACCACAATTGTTTCCCAGTTCCTCTGTGTCTGACTCAAAGCTCACATTAATGTTGCATAGACGGGGGAGGATGGAGATTCTGGCCTAACCTCCTTCCCATCAGACACTGAACTGTGAGGCTGGAAGAGCTTTCAATCAGTCCTCCAACCAGCTTATAGCAGACATGCAGAGCCCGAGGCCCATGGGTGCCATTGTGTGGTAATCTGAATCCACAAACGACTACACGTCACCTCTCTGGAAAAGTATGAGGTAAACCGACACCCTGTTTTCACCCTGTTGTCAGTCAGTTTGAAAGGAAGTCCATCAGACAGAAATCCGCAGAGCAGTGTTTCACCTTTTCAACCTTTGGTTCCTGCTGGCTGCTGCAGTTTAAAGTATTGTGGGAACTTCAGTGGCGCGCAGTGCGTCAGCAGAGATATTATGAGTCTCACTACAACAGCATAATCTCTAAATCCATCCTGATACACTGAACTATTGTTCTGGTCCAGCTTACTGTCGGTGACGGCTCCCTGAGTGCAGGAAAACTGTCTTTCGTCGGAGCATATGCTTAAGGGACACAACAATAAAGAATGTGGTTGAACTGACTCCGGCCTGATATTTAATCATTAACCACAAACTGATCTAGTAACAATGTGAAACTAAGCACATGAGAGTTGTTTCGCAAGCTGATTTCACAAGCTAAAACCTCACAGCTTAAAGATTCATTACATTTTTTAGGGAACTTATCCCTCACAGAGATTCCGATAGGAACACCTGAATCAACAAAGTGAATCATTCCAACCCAATCCTGAAAAACACAAACCGAACTTCAAGTGCATTGCCACATTAACAGGCTCACACATGCAGTTGTGTGTGCCGCAGGAGAACAAGGAGATAAACCTCAGTCCATCAGCGTCTCTGAAGCAAAAACAACACCGTGGCCTCAGGCTGCAAATAAAAGAAGGATGAGACAAAGAGGAGCCCATTTCCTACCTTGTCTCCCCTCATTCCCCTCTAACAGACTGTCCTTTCATGGTCCTAATGCAATACAAACCTGGCTGGCAGTGACACAGAGAGCCACAGAGACAATAAAAAGACGGGATTTTCTAGCTGTTCCTTCGGGGAAAATTTGATAGAACAGGAGGAGAAGGTGGAGAAGGGATAACCTGTTCAGTTGAAGGGAAGGTCGGGATGTTCGTTACTACAGATGTGGACATGCGGACACTTGTCCTTGACGGTGGGGAAGGCGTCAGAGAAAACACAAACATGAAACAATATGCACACAGGCCCGATAAAACATGATAAGCTCATTAAGTGCGCGTGTGACAGTGACTGTGCGGGGAGGAGGGCGTGTTTGTGTTTGCTGTGGGAGGCTAGGAAGGGAAAGGAAGGGAAGGGAAGGGCGCGACTGTGGGTTAGTGTCATTTTTCCATTTGAAAATAAGGGCGTCACCTGGGAACAAAGACAAACCCAACTGTCACCACAGACAACAAAGGAGATGTGATTTTGGAATCAGAAATGCGTTCAGTCACGTGTGCATGCTGGGAACCATCCATTAGCATCGCTTATATAGTTGATACTGAAATCTACAGTGCATGGAAAACGCTGGAAGAGTAGTTCCTCTTCCCAACCGGTGCTTTAGAAGGACTATTTATATATGAAAATGTTGCAGGAAATAATCACTGGGTGCTTCATTCTATACAACTTTCTGGATGACAATGGAATATTTTGAACCTTTTAAACCTTTTTAAGCCATGCTAAGAATCTGTGAAATGTATCGCGATAACTGTCGTCCTATTCAGCACCGACAGGTTTTCATTTGCAGGAAAAATAAAAAGGTGAAGCCCCGCCCTCATCTGGTAGACATCACGGGAAATTGTTTTTGAAGAAATATGTTTGATGGTCAACAGCAAAAGACAAATAATTTTTGGATCGCATTTTCAAGTCAAGAAAGTTACCGTTTTTCACAACAGTAAAATACATTTTAAATTTGATGGAAACTGCTCCATGAACCACATCCCCCAGAATCAACGCGGTTGTAGCCTTTCATGAACATAAAGTTCACGTTAAAAGTTACAAACCGACACAGCATGATCAGCTACACTGTCGACCAGTCCCCGATGAAGTGCTGCTCAAGTGCTCGTTGGCGAGGTTGGTGACAGCATTCATTTCAGAGTTAACTGGTGAAACAAATGATTTGTTGACGCGTCATCTTAATTGGAGTGTAGAAAAAGTAGAAGCCAGCTCAACAATGATTTGTAGCGTGCATAGTGACAAGTCAAGGTGTTAGGATTCACTATCATAACACAGGCTTCATCTTAAAAAAGAAAAGTAGCTTGTGGGTCTTTGGCTGCACATCTAATTCTGAGTGCAATTCAAACACATTAGGAAGGTTTAACAAATGTGGAAGTATTGTGGATTCAAAATTCCTAAAGAAAGAGTAAAACACAGCATTTTCTGCAGTTTTACGGATGCCTCTTTCAGAATGGAGATCAGTGGAGACAGATCTCCATTGGACTGCAGGGTATTTTTTCATTGCAACACTGCGAGTGTTCACTACGTCGGACATACAGCAAGTTGGTGACAGCTGTGTGCAGCCAAATCACACTACTACAACTCCAATACTCATCACGCGATGCACAACCAATCACTGGAGCAGGAGCTGCTGCAGAATAAGGAAAACATATAGCACATAGCACAGAGCAACTTTCATTCAAAAGGGCACCATCTTGGTAGCCAGATTCCAGTTTGACTCAAGATCTTCGAGCACAGCCGTCCGCATGTAAAGTGACCCTCTCGTCGTCCACCTTTAGGTACCGAGATGTGGTCGCTAGTGGACCTCTTGTATATTTACAACCCCAAATTTTTAGAGTGGAAAAAATCAGAACAAGAAAAAAATGACAGTGTAACAACTGGGGCGACCTCTTCTTGCCTTCACTGCTCTCAGTTTGAGCAGAAAGTACAGTCATTGCTCCATCTGGGTTGACTCAGCCCTCCAAGCCAACTCTCAGCATGGTAGGAACCACCAAATTCTCTCCCCGTAGTAAACATTTTAAGGAACTCTGTGTTTGCGTCATAAGGTAATCAGTCGTATCAGGCGCTCCCGAGGGTCGTCGCCTCAAAGTTGACATTAGTTCAGCTTGGTACCACTTCACGTCACAGATTGCTTTCATCGATGCAGCTCTTTTAGCCACAGCTCTACATATCTGGCCCTTACATGTACGCCTTTTAATGGCATCTGATAGTAGTGACAATAGTTTCTCTATAAGTATCAATAGCCTGCATTAACTTTGACTAAATATTCCAGACGCTCCAGATGATTGTTGATACACCTTTCACTGCCTCGATAAAAACAGTTAACAAATTGCCCTGTCCGGAGGTTATCGTTCTTTCCTTTACGGTCCAGTAAAGAAAGTTTGACAAGGAGCGAACTGAAGGGAAAGGAGCATGGTGGAGCACGAGGAATGCATTCAAATGTCTCAGACAGTCCTCTGTACAAACAACCGTGACCTTCATCTGTCACACAGCATCGGTGTGTGATAGCGTGACCTCGGCCAACGAGCAGCTGCCAGAGATTTCGGAAAGTCTTCTAGATTTACAGACAATATGTGCACACACAAATATGAAGAGCTTTTGGATCCATAATTCATTATTGGTTGAATACAAAGTCCAGAAGCTCAACTTTGAAGCCTATTGCCAGGTCTGTCTTTTCCACTAACACAACTGTTATTGCAGGCACACAGAGCAGATACCTGAAGAACCGTCCTGTCACCACATACTCATTATTATTATTAACATGAGGACCGGAAATGAGGAGGCAGAGAGAGCAAGTACAAGACGGTAAGGGAGATAAAAAAAAAATTGAAAAAAATATGGTAGGAAAGGTTAAAGAGGGGGAATTTGGAGGAAGATAAGCTCTCAGTAACAACAAGCTAATGGGGAAAAACTCGAGTGTGCTGAAGCGTTTCCACTCTCCCCACCCCATCCCTACCCCTCGCACAACAGAGGAATTTGGCTTTCAGTCACTCTCACACAGAAGGAAGAGCAGATGCGAGCCAAACCGCTGCATACCAACATGGATCTGACCCTGGGTATCATGAGAAACATCAGTCCCCCGACAGGAAGCTTCGTTTTCCATATCATCTCCTGTTCATCTCCATCGCTGCCTCGTCTATCTCATCTAACTGAGCCAGCAGTTAACTGACCTCGGTGCCAGGTTCTTACCTTCTGAAAGGAAAGTTTGCCTTCCACCTCAATAAAGACGTGCCTGTCTCTTTAAGTGACACTTGTTTAATTGTGCTTCCCTTTGTGGGACATGAGACAAGAATTCCTAATCTTACCGAATGCTAATGAGCTGCTATCTGTGTGTGTGTGTGTGTGTGAGAGAGAGTGTGTGATTCTAACCTTGAAGCTGGTCAGCTCTTGCTTGGTGAAGCCATTACTGTGGATGATTTTCATCTGTTTGACCAGTGTGCTTTTACCGCTCTCTGCTGCACCTGTAGGAACATGGGTTTATTAATTATGTTAGTTTCATTGCCTGTGGTGAGGTTTTCTCCATGAATCAGCCTGGAGTGGAGTGGAGTGGAGTGGAGTGGAGTGGAGTGAAACTTAGATCCGTCAGTGAAAACTGTAAGTTAACAGCTGATCTTCAAATGCGTGTTGGAAGTGTTAGTTTTCCAGTCTCACCTAGAAGGAGTATCTTCACCACATTCATTTCCCGCTTGGCGCATTCGTACAGGTCTCTGTCTATCTTGGCACTCTGGATCCTCGCCTTCTTCTCCTCCTCTGTGACTTCGGTACCGATGCACTGTCCCATCCTGAGCACTCATCTCCTCCCCGAACCCCCCCGATCAAGAAAGTAAAACAAAAGTAGAGGTGTCCAAACTGCTCGAGCTCTCCTGACCCTACAGCGGAGAGAGGGCTTGTTAGATCTGTTGAAAAAAAAAAAAAAAAAAAAAGTTCAGGTCATCTCCGAAAAATACTTGCAGGAGGAGTTGTCAATCCTTCCATATGCGCACAGAACTGATTTTACGCATGACTTCAAAGGCGTTTTCCGTGTCAGCGGTGAATTTCAGCGAGTGTTTGGTTGTTGAGCACCGCAGCAGCAGTTCAAACTCTAGCCCTGCCGCCTTGGCACAGACCCCACTTAATCCCAAAGCTGCCTCCTCCCACTGCAGCCTGGTGCACAGATGGAAAACTTTTGGACTTCCCTGGGAAGTGACGTGCCAAGCGCGTTGCTGCTCTGTGCTCCCCGTGCCTCACCTGCGCATGCCGGTAGACCTGACCAGATGTATCTCCATGCTGCACAGAGCACATGTGCCTCCGTCCACCAGCCGTAGTGACCCATCGCTCTGATTATTTTTGCAGTTTTCCCTCAATGTGTCAAAACCTGAAAAGATAAGTTTGTCTAAACTCCACAAAGTTATTGTGAAGCTCATAAAGCCACGCTCCCTCTCTCTCATCCGTGCAGATTCCTTCCACCAAAACAATAAAATATGGACTTCTTAGGCTTTTACAGAGCATCAGTTAAACATTGACGTGATCAGTTCAAAACGCTACCATTAACAGTGAAGGTTTTGGCTTCATGGGGCTACATACATTCATATTCAGGATATAGCCAAACAGAATGAAGTACGTGGAAAAAACTTCCCTTGTTCTCCTTTTGGTGAAGTGAAGGGTTTTGGACGTAGCTCATCAACAGGTATGGTAGGCAACTACTTCTGGACCCTGGCCAGTAGGGGCGCCCTTTGAGCCGACAAACTACAGCAGTGGCAATGTGATATTTTAGGAAACTTGACCCCCGGGGCTGCCACCTAACACAACTCTGTACACTCAGTCCTGTTACATGTTGTGTTCTTGACGCTTTCAAGTAGTTGAGTATGACAACCTTTCAAAATGAAAAGAAGTTTTCCCTCTGGAAGTGAAAAGGGGAAAGAAAGGAAAAACAAGAGTAAGAGGAGAAAAGTTAGCAAGATGAGGATAACTGGGGCAGACAATGATTAATAAAGTGATGCTGCTAGTACAGCTTTAGCTATAGGGGAGAGAAGATTGAATGGAATAACATCAGCATCAGTACAAATCAACTTATTTAGTTTGTTCCTTCCCCAGAAGAATCACCTGTTTCTGAAATAGCATTTACAATCCTACTCAACTGAATTAAACTGAATTTATTTTAACTGAATTCCTTTATTGTCTTTGCACAAGAACCAGTACAAAAAAATCTAATACTTAGGATGATTGTAAGGTTCATTGTTGCAAGTGTACAACTGTTTAAGTGGTGCAACATAAAGCAGAAGTATTGCGTAAGATTTTGCAATAGTGCACGGTTCTTTGATAGTTATTAGTTATTATAGTACTGTATAGTGACGGTTTAAGCATTTAATACATTGATTAGGTCCATTTATGTCCAATTCAGTTAAACTGTCCCCTAATCTCGAGGTCCGTGTGTAAAAGGTCTTGTAGCGTTTTCCAGATGGGAGGAGTTCAAAAGAGCTGTGTGCATCATACAGACTTCGGTTACTTTCTACGTGTATGTAGACCACACAGGTTACCGATAAGTAATATAAGTAATATTACGTATCCAGTGCACAGAAATGTTCATTTGTTTCTGCAATCCTGAGGTGAATGGATTCATGTCTGAACCGTTCGTCCAACAGTTTACACAGGGGCAGCATGAGTAAGACTAACTGATAATCAGGATGTTGCCTTTTGAAGACAATGTGAACTAAATGGGCTAAATGATACGATTTGTGCACACAGATTTGCACACCTTTGATTCAGATGGATATGTTGCTGTGATACCTTAACTGTTCCCGACCTGTGTTTGCTTCAGTGCAAATATAAAATGAGGAAAACTGTGAAATCAAATGCTCAGCTTATATAATATGATGCACACTCTCACGTATGTTTTTGGGTATTGTGTCTGATTACAGCTACGCAAGACCCTGTTCATGTTGGGATCTACAGAATAACAGTGATGTTTAACTCGTTCACCAGCTAAACCAAGATAGATATGATTGTATTTATAATAGTTTTTGGATTGAGGCCCTTTTTCCACGCACAAACTCACATGTCCGTTCATTAGGGACATTAATGAACACAAATGCAATTTAGTGCAACAATCCCACACTAATTAATGTTCAGTCGAACATCATGAATGAGGTAAATCAACTGCTGATCGTTCTGGACAATGTAGTCTGTTGTGTTGATAAAGTGGGTGAAGTCGAACCCTGAAATATTTCTGCCTAGTCCATTGACTACAAAGCCAAAATAATAGGAACATGTGTCAGTACAACACAAGGCAATTATATACTACTATAAACCAAAGCCTCCGAGACGAAAACACAGCCGAATCAACAACTCTCGGTTATTTTAAATACCATGCAGGACTGCTTTATAAGGATGCATTTGTTTTCACTGTACCTAATGAACTGGCAAGTGTGTGTAGAGAAATAGGTCAGCGTCAGGGAGATAGAGAGAAGAATTATTCTATTCTTTGTACCATTGAAACACTTACTCAGATAAGTCCAGCTCTGTAGACGTTTAGTTAAAGTAGCAGTTACTTGTCGTCCAAATTCTGACTAATGTGTCAAGATTGAGTCTATAATAAAAAAAATAGCTTTCAGTGGTGAAAATGTTCATCTTCACAGTTTCATTCACTGAAGTGTGTTGGATGTCTCTGAAATAAAATGACCGTTGGCAGTTTGTAGTTGAGGTCAGAGTGAGTTGAAGTGGACCGGCTGGATTTGGTTGTTTCTGAGCGGCTGTGGCCTCATTTCACTGAATCACTGAACCATGACAATGTGCTGATCAAACACAGGTCGCACACATTATGCTGCTGCAGTAAAACAGACATCACATGACACTTTTGCCATATTACCTATTTATTTATTTAATAAAGCAAAATGTACAAGTTGAAATATAGTGATTGTGAGGTTGTAAAGTTTTCACCATCTAATATTAATTTTATAAACATATTTATAGCTCTCATAGCGCTGCCACCATTCCACCTTCCACACCACAAACACACCATCTCCAGATTCACCTGCCACATGCCCCGAGTAAAGAAAGTCAACGGACAGGAAGGTTCCACTGTTTGAAACTGGGTCCCAGATCTTCTTGAATTGTCTTGTGAAACCGGAGAACCAATTCCTCAAACACATTCCCTGAAAACAGACTTAACAACATCTCCAGGGACACTCCAGTAGCTTTCAAAGAGTGGAGTTAGTGTTAACACATTTCACAGCCCCACATTATTCATAGCTTTAGGAACGAGGCACTACGACTGTCATTTACAAACACTCACCTGACTCAACACAGACACACACTCACTCGGTGCAAACTGTAGTTCACATCCACAGGTAAAATCCGACCACTTCACAGTCATATAACAATGTGTCTTTTTTTCAGGATGGACATAAACAAAGTGACTCCTACAAATTAAAATTAATGACCATGTGTTAAAAACAGAGCAAGCTAACTGATGACACTTCTAAGACTGATCACCAAAATTAATTTTAGTTAAAAATTTTAAATACATATCTCACGTTCACACCGTGTCAATAAGTTATGGATCATTACAAACTTCTGCATGTATACAGGACACGTAGTGTGTACAAAGATGACAACGTTCTCTATGCAGGAAGACGGGAGTTAAGAGATTTTGCAGGTTAAAACTTAGACTATATTCTCGTAAAAGATCTATTCTGAGTGGAGCAGTCCGTACAGATAGATGCATAATGCCACGTCGGGTATTGAAAGCAGGATTTTTCCTCCACCGGACTAGAAGAGAGACAGACTCCACCCTGTTAAAGCTGCGTGTACCTTGATCAGTAATACAGACTCAAACTAGTTCTCTCAGGTCTGCCTTCTCATTAGTGAGCAGTCTGGCCTTCAGCCTTACTCTGCTCCTGCTGCTCTCTCTTCTTCATCGCCTCGATCACAGCCATCTCCTTGGCCTCCTTCTTCTGGTTCCTGGCTTCAAACTGCAGCCTGGGAACAAGAGCAGAGGCATCAATAAAGACACAGCAACAACGATAAATAATCAATTCAGAGAGATGATATTAGGAAAGCAGAGTCTCTGACCTGTTTTCAATGATCCTTTGGACAATGTCATCAGTTGTGAGGTTGTTCCCACTGTTGATGGTCTTGAATATCCCCCTCCTCTTAGGCTCCTGAGGGTAGAACACAGCAGCGTTAACCTGTCATCCTTTGTGGACAATGAGGTGCAACCTCGTGCTATTTGTCACAGCTTTGAAAAGCCAGAATGAGACAATCATTAAAATGCCACAGTGAAAACTGAACGTTATACTGCCCCCATTAGGCCAGATGGGATAGTGTAAATAAAAGTGAAGTAAACATCACTCCTTAAACTTAATGAAAAAATTAAAGTTTTAGATTTAGATCCTAGGTCCTGTTCATGCCAGGGCCAGAGTCACATTTGAAGGCATCAATAATCACAGCATATCACAAATTTATTTAAAAACAAGCCCAAACATTGTGTATTTGTGGCATAAAACTGCTTAACAACTGTGTTTGTTAGAAGATACTGTACTCACAGCGTAAGGGTCTGAACCGTCCTTGTCTGGAAACACCTCTGTCTTGCCGTGACACACCAGGTCCACCTGCACAGTTAAACAAACACACCTGAGTACACCAACCATCACAGAGTAAAGATAGTTGGCAGTTCTTACAGAAAGCTCCTTGTTCCTCTAAATAGAAACTAAAAATAAAGAATGAGGTACTAACTACATTACAATTGACTCATATGTGTAGAGTAAAAGTAGCTACGGTGTGCTGTAGTGTATCAGTGACTAAGTTGGTTATATAACGTCAGTCTAAAAGCATAATTGCCTGAGTAGATTTTTACTTACTCTTACAATATCAATATCAGTGTTCTTACTAAGACTTCATTTACAACAGTTTTCAAATCTCTCCCCAACAGGTTTCATCTCTGTTCACACTTTGAGAATGAAGACTGTGGCTGATAATGGCTTGTTAAAGTAGCACGTGAAGGACAAAGGATCAAATCTAGTCCTTGTGGTGCAGCACATTTTCTCTTGAGACCATGATAATGAACTGATCTGCAGTGACACTTAACTACCCACAGTGTGACAGCGATATCTCACTTTGTTCAGTTTGATGATCGTTCTAATGAATCTGAGGTTTACATCTCCTCTTTCCTTCTACAGTCAATTTGGGCAATTTTTGCTCCTCCACTCTCTTCATCAGTTTCTCACGCTGTCAGATCATTCTCAGTTTCACTGTCACAACTCTCAAATGACTACATCCAGTCATTTATTTGCCCAATTGCTCTGAGCCAATCAGCCGCTCTTGTGTAAATTCATTGTGATCCTGTCACTCTGCCTTTCAGACCATTTGTCCAGGTATTTTTAATTGAAGTCTCCAAGTAATTTGATGACAGTTAGAAACAAAACAATCACTTTCAAATCGCCAATAGTTTCAAATCTAGAGAAATGGGACCGGTCATCAGTTCCTTATTACTTTGCTTATAGCGTAATGAGCTGCTAACACTTTTCTCCCCAACAGCAGAGTAATGATGACACCTACGGAAATAGACGCCTGCTTTGAAGACACAGAGTTCACACGTTGAAAGTTTTTAGAGGTGGTGTGAAAGTCGAACAAGACTTCTAACTGAAAGAACAAGTAGCGTTGGCGCACACAAGCCTATGGCCTTCACTTAACAGTATGTTTCTGTAGCTTAATCTTTTCTTTCTTCATATTTACATGACGTCAGAGTACAGATTGCACTCGACTCTACCCATCAAAAGTACTGAACGTACAGAGCTTGGTAAAATATCTCTAATGTGTGGACACTATATCAGCCAAACATTTCTAATATCTACAAAAACCAGATCACATACACTTATCATGTTAAATGAACACAATGTTATGAACAATTTAAGGCCTGAGATAAGACCGGAGACTTGTTTCAATGTGCAGTTTCTGCAGTTACTGTAAAATGATTAGGGCTCAAACGACTTGTCATCGATTATGTTAACTATGTATGTACGAGGATTTATGTGGAAAAAGTCACAATGTTTACAGTGATTCTCAAATGCGTTGGCTCCTGCTGCCAGGAATGAGCTGAAAATCCAAAACCCAAACATCAACGGTGAGGAAATTCATAATTTTAGTTTAGTTAAGTTGAATGCTTTCTTAAAATGTCTGTGCAATCTCAAAATAACCACACACTAACAAGAGGCAGTGTCAGTAGCTGGAGTGAGTTTTGTCTGATGGTTGGCTGGTATCAGTGTCTGGGAGTCGTTGTCGTGTCTTATCTGTTTTTCTTCTCACAAGAACTCAACAAAGACTCTGTGGAGTAGATGCTAATGGACACTACCAGTTCATCATGTACTTTTTTCTGTGCATATTGACCTATAAATCTAAACAACACAGATTTTCATTAATGTTACACTCCAAGCAGATGTAAGAAACCTTTAGTAGATAAATTACACAGGTGCAGGTGGTGCAGGTGCCCTGGTCTCAGGGTATGAAGGTTCTGGGTTTGACCTGGCTGAGGCCTATCTGGCCCGAGGTGGTTGGTGATTTTATACTGGCCATAGGCGTGCATGACATGTGACCTTTTACATTACAATACAAAACTCATTGAAGTCCTTTCATACTCAACAGCTAATTAATAACAGAACAGTACAGTAAACAATACCATTAATAATTAGGCCAACACTAAATAAATATTGACTTCTGGTGAATAGGATAATTACTTACAAGTTAATATCTGAAATTCTTTATTTCATGTTCAATGAAACAAAGACTTTAAAAGTAGAGCAAGTTCAGTTTATTATTTAGAGGTGAACCAAAGGGATTAACCTACTCAGAAAGATTAAAATAATTCTTAGATACCTTTGAGCTTTTAAACCGAAAGGATCATGAAAGAATCATGGAAGAATAATAAACGTAAACAACCTGTTGACTGAAACCATTCAAAGTCAGCTTACCTTAAAATGGTCCAGCAGGTCCTTGCTTACTGCATAAGGAGCACCGATCACCACCTCTGACACATACTAGACACAGGATGAAAGGACGAGAAGAAGCATGGATTTTTTCAAGTGAATAAACTACAGCGCACATGTGCTTACATGTCAAAAACGTTCCATGCTCTTCCTCATCATTAGGCACTGGGTAAAACTGATGGCAGCAATTTGGTGGTCATAGCGTTGTGTAACATTCTCATAAGTAACACAAACACCCAGTGCAGATGGGGCACAGAGACTTATTGTTCTACGCTGATAGCTGACCAGCAGGAATGAATGGCAGCGAGCCAAGCTCAGCCTCCAGCACTGTGAGTATGTGGTGCAGAAAGGCATCCCGCTGTGCTGAACACTTAGCCGTGTGTGTGTGTGTGTGTGTGTGTGTGTGTGTGTGTGTGTGTGTGTGTGTGTGTGTGTGTGTGTGTGTGTGTACTAACCCGACAGGCCAGGACACTCAGGGTTCTCTCATGGACATTCATGATTGGGTAGTTCTTCCCCTTGTAGCGGTTCACTTCCTGAAGACAAGACACAACAAGATTAGAAAATACTTTTAGATGGATGCTAGTGTTCCACTAATAATCAGAATAAAAAGGAACCTCCTCAGTCACAACAGATAAGTAAGATCAGAACGGACTGAGGCGACTAGTATAAATATTTGATATCAGGAAAATATTACCACAAAACAAGTACACAGTTTATCCAGTCATTTATCTCAACCAGCTTTACTCTGACATGTGTGCACACACATACAAGAACTTGGAATTGACTCTGATTACACTTTGCTCAGTGTACTTAAACAGGGTATAGGTGTGATGGATGGGAAAATGACAAAAACACACCGACAAGTGGGATAACACAGTATAAAGGTGGACTGTGTGTAGTAGCACAATAAATGAGTATATCTAATAAGATTTACAGTGTACTCTTTCTATGCAGGTTGGCAACATGAGGGGTAAAAAAAAGAAAAAAAAAAAGATCCAGAAATGATGGCAATATGGCAGAGTAGTAAAACAGAATGTTGTTAAAGTAACAACAAATAAATGGAAACCAGAGCGATGTGGGCAGGGCTGTTTAAAACATGAATCAGGCTTGGCCATCTAAATCTATTGATTGAATTCAATGTTTGAGAAGACACAAAGGGCTCAGGAAAGTTCAAAATAGCTCTTTACTCAGGTGCTCTATTTAAAACGGGTGATGTGAAAGTTCAAAACAGAGAGAAGTTGGGGGAATAAATGCTTCTTCTTCTGTTGTACTTATGGACGACTGAACAGCAGACAGGAAAAAAAAAGCTCTATTCAATGTCACAAGTTAATCTGTAATCACAATTTTTATCAGTCAGGTTGAATGACAACATTTACGTTTCACATATTCACCCACAACACATGTACAGTATTAAAGTAACATCACACTACTTTATCTCTATCACAGTTGAGAAAGCCTTGTCTCCTGTCTAACTATAAAGTCTGAGCTTCCCTGTTTTAACTCGCATCAGCTTGTTTTTACTTTAACTTGTTTCTACTGAAAACAGCTGACACTGCAGGGTGTGGTGCTTTGCACACAGATGTGTATAAGTAGGTGTACCTGGTCAAAGTGCAGACCCACGATGACATACGGCCTCTCTGCCTGTTTATAGACCATCTCTAGGAAGTCAACGTGGCCAATATCTGCAAAGAACTTGCGGTCAAGGCAAAAACAACATGTACACCACATTAAATCATCTTCTCTTTCTCTCTGCTTTCATGACCCAGCTCTATTTATTTCCACATAATAAGGATACGGAAAAGGTCAAATGCTCCAGCCACATAGATGATGGTGTCTCCGGGCTGAGGCTCCTTTCCTGAGGCAAACTGAATGATCTTCTGGGACGTCTGCAGGAACTGAGACACTCCTGTCCATGGACTGTGGCCTTTAGGGCCCTTGAAGTAGACAGAATACACTGTACTGCTATATCATAGGGTGACAATAAAACTCACAATTTCTTGCCATAACAAGATTATATAACATAAAAAGTCATGATGTGTACCTTTCCAAAGTTGTCTGTATGCTGCTGGTACTCTGGGTTGTCCTGCAGGGAAGGATAGATTAGACCAAAACTATAAAACAAACCAACATGGTCCATAAAGTAAAACTATATAAACTCACTAGGTTGCTGTGGTGGGCTTTGGTCATGAGCAGCATACGTCCCACCAGGTCGGTGGTGGAGACTCCCTGTGTGCGCTTACATTCCCGATAGCGGCCCGCACGCTTCACCTCTGCATATGTGTCCTTGCCATCAACTGTCAGGGTGATGTCGTCTGGAAAACAAAAACCACGATCTCGTCACTATGTACGACAAGTCGGTATGTTGTGAAACAGGATCAAAGATCAGACGTCGCGTGGCTCACCTCCATGCACACAGAAGTCACAGTTGTATTTGTCCAGAGTCTCCAAGGTGGTGACATAGGGTGCTCCTTCTACTATCTCATCCACCCACTTGATTGCCCGCACCATCTTATAGCGTTCTTCCTGAGTGAAGACTGGGGGACCCTTGTGCTTGGAAATCTCAGCTTTAAAAAGGGTGGAATGAATTGCTTATTTCTGGTACATAGTAGTAGTACAGTAGTTTGCATCTGAGTGCTGTACTGTTTTATATCAACCTTTGAATAAACAACAACTAGACTTGATTGGAAAGTACCAGTCAGACTATGAGAAATGCATGTTAAGTTATGGATCAATACAGTCTTTGGTACAGACACACCAAACTTCAATGAACTAGCAGCAACAAAGACTGACTGTGGCATCATCTAGCATCACCTCGGTCCGGACCAAAAAGCTGCACTTGAAGCACAAAGACTACAGTCAACGGCCAGCTCATACACATTCAGACTGCAGGAGAGGAAATAACTCTACAAGCTGTTACACAGAGCTGGCCTCTTCTGAACTGTGCTATTCAATTCATCTGTAGTTGACTCATTCTAGATAACTGCATTGTTATGAAAGTCACTTTGTTCACTTTAGTTTCCAACTGCTGCCAATGGTGCAAGAAAAACCAGAAAACTAAAGTCACAGGCCTTATCCAGACCCTACATTAACATCCATCCTGTACAGGTACAAGTACAGGTGTGAACCCATCTAGGACACATTAATGCCACATGTGAGAGATTCAATCTCTGACCATATCTGGAGATGAAATGGGTCCCACTTCAAGTGCATTTCCTACATCACTGCTGTCTTTAGTTGTTTAGTAGTTTTGTGCAGGTCTAACTAACATCAGGGCAGAGATCAATACATAAAATATGATATGACACACACACAAAAACCATCACTTATCCATTAGAGACAGCCACTGTTAAAATATTCTACTTTGCCCAAAATGATGGTATCAAACTGCACAGAGCAGAAAACTGATATCGGATCTGGAGAGCTGGCTGGAGACAGTGTGGAGCATTTGAACGCCAGGTCTGAATACCTGCACTAAAAGCTGGTCACTTGTTATGGGATTGCTCAGGACAGATGTTAATGTACGGTGGGGACAGGGCAACAGACACTCACTGTCACCCTGACACTGGAAGATGAGGAACCGCCGGCTTGGTGTGTCACGGCCTTAAGAGTTGATATATATCAGTTTCACAGAGTTTCCAGTCTTACCATCTGTATGCACTCCAACTATGAGGTAATCTCCCATGCCTTTAGCCTGCCGCAGCTGGTTGGAGTGACCATAGTGCACCATGTCATAACTGTGGAGACAGAAATACACAGATCACTGTCATCGGTAAGCCATAAAACAATAGCTACTCTAAGTGCTCAGGCATAACAGAGAGAAACAATCATATACTTAAGAGTTAAGGCTGTGGATTCTTCACTCTAAGCCCTTAAATGCTTTTCAAACACAGCCTTCTTTAATTGTCAAATCTAATCTTTATTTTTGTCTCTCTTTTTAAAATAACCTGGCACAAAAAGATTACAGTGTGTGGCTTCTTTAAATCAGGTGGTTTATAGCTAAAAACAAAGAAACAAACAAAAAAAAACAACAAAACAAAACACTGATTGATGGACGGTCATGTTGAGCAAAAATGATAAAGGTTACTGGGAGAAAGGTCACGATGTTGCCAATGTGCCAGTGTTTATTTGCTTTCTGCCATTCAGTAACTTAGCTCGCCTTTAAAAGGGGATGTGAACGTGAGCACTCCATATTCAATAAACATGACCAAAATAAAGACAAAATGTGTTCTTCCCATTATGTTTATGCAGTTCATCTCTGGGTCCTAAATATGGAGGCGTAGCTGAACATATATGTCAGGCTTTGAGGAAAATGTGCTTTTGTTGTTCACCCTCACATTCCCACACCTCAGTGTCATCAAGACAGAGTGAGACGCTTGTGGAAAGAGACACTTAAATAATTTACTACTAAGTGTGGGTTCACATTGCACATTTACACTGATCAGCCATAACATTATGACAGGGGAAGCGAATAACAACAGCACGATAATGGGCTTTGCCACAAAGCTAAACTTTCAGGACTTAAACGATGTGCTGCTAACGTCTTGGTGCCAGATATTACTCTTTCACATGTCTAGTGGAGCCCAAGCTTCAACAGGTTACGACTGTTTAGGCAGCAAAAAAGACCCAGACAGTATAGACAACATTTTTTTTTTAATGTTATGGCTGACATGTGTATACATGTGATAATTTAAGATTTACGAAGTGTGATTCGTTTTAGACTGTAAAAGATTTATAACTGTTAACAAGATAAATGTAATTTAAAGTTCATTAAAATTGACAATCAAAACATATTTTGCAGTTATTCAAATCTATTAAAATTGGTTAACAGAATAACTATGTTATGATGTGTCAAACAATCTAGTGGGGGCACAGAACTGTCTTATATCTCTCTCTCTCCAATATGCTCCCCTTCCGGTCTCACAGTACTGTTGAACTGTACTGCGTTATACAATGAAATGTTTCCATTATTTTGACAAACCCATTTCAGTCAGAGGGCTAGGCTAAATAACAGAAACATTTCAGTGTTTACTTCGATCCATTTTAAGACCACCGCAAACTACACCCCTTCTTAATTGCTATCACTTGAATCACCACCTTTCTAATGCCTGTTCAGCATAAACTGAACATTATAACCTTGATGAAGGAAAGACAAGTTTTGACAAGCTTTTCTGCAGCTCACTGTGCAAGCCCTCTGTGAAGAAGTGGCCCCTGCTCAACAGCATGCTGGGTAGGTAGTCTATATTCACTCTGTTAGATATTTATAACCACCACAAGTCGACTATCAACAACACTGACTTGAGTACGTTGTCATTTCTGCTGCAACTAAATCATGTGAGAGTCATGGTCCTACCTCCGTGGCACTGAGTTCAAAATACCGACAGCTCACAACTGTTCATGTTGGTGTGGCTTACAGACAGAGACGGTGGCGTCCGCATAAGTCTACATTTCTCAACATTATTCAAACCATCAAAAAATAAGGAGGAATATTTCTTAGACCTGGAGGTACTAATGGCAGGATTGTAAATGATAGGCCTAACAAAGGGATGAGGTGCACATGTAAAAACAACCTGACACACTCAGGAATAACAACCAGCGCCTGTAACATCTGTGTAAGGAACACAGCATTAAGTCTGTGAAGGTTCACCCAGCCTCTTCATAGCCTCATAGCATTAGACATGTGCTCAAATTCAGTCCCTTCCCTTTAAATACTGAAAGTTTGGGTATAGCCTCACACACAACTTAACACAACATTAACACACTTGCAACAGTGGGGTAAGTTGTGGACAGCGTTGACCTCGTGCCCACCTTACCTCATATCCATCCCACGACATCTGATAAGTATAAGGCAGTAGCAGGGATAAGTGTAGAGCTAGTTTTCTGAATGGAGGTCATGCACTGTAACGTTAATAGCAACGGTAACGTTAATAGCAACAATAATAGTAACGTTAATAACCGTGCTGCCTTCACACGTCAAATTTAATTCACATATTTGTATTTATATGAAATAACATGATAGGCATCCATTAATGCAACAACATATGTGATGTTTTGAGACAAAGTACGGCCGCTGTAACTGGTGTGTAACAACTTGGCTAAGTTTCCAACTGCTAAGCAGCTAGCTGGCTTTAGCATGCTAGTCAACGTGCTGTGTATTACATAACGACCGCGGATAAAACTGCAAACTGTGAGACATATTTCAATATACCAGCACTGGCAATTAATCAGCGGGTAAACGCACATACTCACCAGCCGTCACACCACAACCGGACAACTCGCTTCCTCTTCTCCGGGCTACACACAGAGCTACCCGGTTTACAGCAACCGGCTTCATCCCGCTGACCGTCGGTGTCGTGGTGACCGTTCTTCATCATTTTGTACAGGTTCAGGCGAATACCTTATCAAGGGTCAATAAAAGCAAGAGTCGGTGCAAGTTTACAGCTGTCTGCCTCGTTAAAATACGTTTATTTCTCCCACAGAGCTGTATTCAAAGGACGCCTTTTAGTCCGGTGTTCCCTCGCTGGTAACTGACACTGACGCAGCCAACGCCTCCAACGCCTCCAGCATGACGTCACATCGAACGAAGCCTGTCACGCTGACGTGCCGGTTGCATAATCAGAAAGGTCACGTGATAAGCATCCCCCCCACTGTCCATTATCGTTAGCGTAATAGCATAATCGCCTAAGTCTTTTTTTTATTTTATTTACTGTTACAATATCAATAAAAATACCAACATGTTTGCTAAAACTGGTGTTTATTATATTATTATTATTACGATGTACTGATCTGATCACTGACGAGGAACCTCTCCGCATTACTACACTGGTAAAAATACACAAATTTGCCAATTCATCAGGTAGATACACAAGTGAAAAAATATGCATTATATATATACATGTCAGAAGCAAGTTTCATTCACTAGAGTTGAATCTCCTACTGTGAATTTCTCATTGAGATGAATAAGGTATCTATCTACTTAGTTATCCTGTACAGCTGTTGAAGTTTCACTTAGCAATATGACTTTGTACTACAGACTTTGTACTAAAGTGCCATAGTCACAGATAGTTATATCAGTGTACTGTACATTCAATATACAGATAAAGTTTCTACTCACAGATACGACGTGTATATCTTCTATTTACATATTCAAACTGTGGATTCATGTTGGATGATGCAGTTTTTGGTGCCGTTAACATGGAATGAATTAAACACAGTGTTTCCATTATTTAGACTACTAAATTTGGGTTGTCAAAATAATAGAAATATGAGTCGGTACAACACAATGCAGTTCAACAATAATACAAACCTCAGCCTCCAAAATAAAATAATAAAAACAAAACAAAACAGTTCAATCAGCTTTCTCAGTTATTGTAAACAAATGTTGAATACAATAACCTCCAATAAGATAATATTTAGAGCAGGATTGGTATTTTAAAATGCATTTATTTTAACTAGTGTACCGAATGAAGTGAGTATTCGCATTCTGTTCCACTTTAATTATTTGACAGCTATTGTGACAGTCTAAAGTCATTCTAAGGGGAATCGTCACCTTGGAGGGGTTTCCCTTGTGCTCGGTTTTCCACACACAATCAAAACATGCCGGCAGTGGTGGAAATGCCCAGTGGTACTGGACACAACATTACTGAAGTATTTCTACTTTTTCAAGTGTATTATTTTCAAAGAAAAATGTTTCTACTCCACCACCCCTTTAACAGGCTTAGTTACTTTTTAAAATGAAAATGTTCACATCACTTTTAAAAGCTCACCAACGCAGAAACAAACATGAGGTGGTTATTGTACTTTAGTAAAATTTCAAGATACTTTCAAAGAGAAATGTTGTACTTTCAACTTCAATACTTATTTTTGGCAGCCTTAGATACGTTTGGAGATTAAAAACTTGCATAACAAAACATGGTAAAATATTCTGTAAGAAGATAAGAAAAAGTGGGACATTCACAGAGAAGATAGAACAGTAACACACAGGATCAGTTTAACCAAATTAAGTATGCAAGTACAAAAGTGTAAAAAGGAAGCCTGTTAGCTTGAAAGCGGGTCAAATACTGTAGACTAAGTAAAAAACAACTAAAAAAACATCTACTATTTGTCAGTTGCTGTAAAAGTGAGTTAAATGACACATTTGTTGCACAGAACAGATATTGTACATGAAGGAACAGATTGTGGTGTCAGAACATGCTTGGTTAAAGATGCTGACAGCAGCAGGAAGGAAGGACCAGCGGCTTCTCTCCTTCCCTGAGCACGGAGCAGCCCAAAGCTAAAGGATGATAGTTTAGAGATCATACTCCTGTCTTACACCTCCTCTACTAAGACACGAGGCCTCCCAGGACAGAGCTGGCCTCCCTGATTAGTTTGTGGAGTCTATTACTGTCAAGAAACTGCTGCTCAAACTTTGCTGTATTGACTTTAAAACTTAACCCTACTCTCATGGGATTAGTTTTACATGGGGACGTCCCATGACTCAGAAATGAATCATGGGACAAAAAAATCACAGGTGCCTTGGTGACTCATAGTAGCCAGCTTTAGTTTAATTTTAGTTTATTAAATATAACTTACACTTACTTGACAGGCTCCGTATTGTGGTATATTGAGTATTATTCCACCAGTCAGAGCGAGGGGCAGTACAATGACGCTTTATACGAACATGATTTATTGTTGCACTTATTATAGCAGTTTTCTTTACAAAATACGCCAAAAACCAAAGACAATCACAATCAGTTTTAGCACTGGTTAGAGTTTTAGGAATGCTTAATACTATACGATAACTTCTGTCACTATACGGTACATGATGAATACTGCTGGATCTTCCTGAGACAAATGAATAGATACAGCAACCAGTAACATGAAAATCAAAAAACTCAAGCTGTCCTTCTTAGGCTGCAGTAAACAAAACAAGACAAACATGTAAACAAATTCACCAACTTCAGTAAACTAAGATACTGCATCGGCTGCAACGTGTAACCTGCGTACCTGAGGACGGGATACAGCAAGAGAAGGTCAGCTGTGCCTTGAGAAAATAATTTAGATAAACCAAAATACCTCAAATAAACAACGCAAATAAGGTACATTCAAAAACAGTTATGCAAAAAAGGACTGCAAAAATACATTTTACTCAGTACATGTAGAAAATGTCTCCTGAAAAAGTTTAAATCTCATAACACTAAAGATGCGCAATTCAAAAATTGGCCAGTGACACGTGGCTGTTGTTGTGCTGCCTTTCACCCCCTATAAACACTGAGTGTCACCACATCCCATGAACATATATGGTATGCTCCAATCAGCTAGCACTCCTCACCCACTTAGTAAACACACAATGATTTCATTGTTGGTGTCATGCTGTGCTGGGATTTGGCGAATAAATTTGGCCCACCCACCTTAGTTTAGCTGCCATGAGAAACATCAGATGCACAACAAAACTCAATCAAAAAAGGACAGTAAACCAGAAGCACCTTGAAGCTAACTTGTCCTCATAATGGGACAGAATTTGAATCCCTCACTGGGACAGATCACTGGCAACATGTACTCTGTGTACACTCGATCACGCAGCTTTTTTCTTCTTCTTCCTCCCTTTGCTGTAGCCTCGACCGAACCAGCCACCCTGCACACATTTGGCTTCATCCGCCCGCTCCTCAGGGTCAGCTGGGCCATCCTCATGTCCATTAGGGGGCGCTATCACTTCACGAGTATGGCTTTTCACCTCTTCTGGCCTCAGAGGGATGGCTAGGTTGAAGATGGGGTCGTCTGCCCTGATGAAACAGAAGAAACAGAACAAAGAAAGCTCAGCTTTGTCTTTTTTTTATCCGTCTGTTCTCTGCATGTGACAAAGTGTAAATCGTTTATATAGTACAATATAGTATAGTATAGTATAGTATAGTATAGTATAGTATAGTATAGTATAGTGTGTTGATAGAGTCGGGAGTAATTTGTCATTATCTCTGCACATGAGGTCCTTATGATCCTTACCTGTCATATGGAGGAACTGGAATATTTAGCTCCTCCATGAGGAGGCTCATAACATCATCACACTTGCCGTGAATTTTCAAAACAGCCAGGTCGTCTTTTGGTGTCCACTGAAACAAAAGCACAGCCACGTAATCAGTCATTGACATCCGAGCTTTTACTTGCATCGAATACAAATTCGTTTCGATTTATTTTTTCACCTAAAATGTGGACAATTCAATGTACCTGGAGATTGACGATGTAGAGTTTGGGCCTTTTGTTGGCTGGTCTGCTCATGGACCACAGACAAGCGTATTTCTTCAAAACCTACAAGAGACAGACCCCAAGAAAATGAGCCATCATACACGTGTTTATATAACAACATGTTAAAGGAATTTTATTATTTTATACGGCAATAAACAGTGACCGTCAAATGGGGATTTTACAAATCTCTTTTACAAACCTTTTTTTTTTAATAAATTTGCAAATCAAAGACCGTCTGTCCATGCTCCTACCTGCAAACGCAATCAACCATCCAGAGCATGCCAGTCTTCCAACTATGTAAAATTGTTGACTGAAACACAAAACATTTACAGACACCGTCCTTTAAAGAAAACTTGCCTTCAGGCTGGAGCCTAAGCAGAGGATTACGTCTGCCGTCTTGGCAGCCTCTGCGGCTCCCTTCCAGTTGAGAGGTTGCTCTAGGGTCCCACGCTCCCCAAAGTGCACTATGGTGTCTTTCAGTTCATCGCCACAGTGGCTGCACCTGCGTCCCGTCGCATGCCGGTGCAGTGATGTTCGCTCCGTCACGTCAAATAAACGCACGTACTCTCGGAGCGGGGAACAGGACGCACACACCTAGGGACAGAAGAAATAAAATAAAAATCACGTCAAAGCAATGCGCTTTCTTTGAAAGAGTGTGAGTCACATCCAGCTGGGAACTTTAATCGCGCAAATAGCTGAGCAGACACTAACAGGACAGAATCAGTAGGTAAATGCGCGAGTTTTAAGGTTCAAAAACAAAATATATTGTAGAAAACAAATATCGAGGAAATAAACAGGGCAATATAAAATGAGATTACGATCACAAGTCACTTTTATTACTGAGGATATGGATGCTTCCTCAGGGTTGGAGATGAACTATAATAAATTAACGTGTGCTTTTAGCGAGCAAGAGAGAGACTTAACAGCCATTATGTGCCACAATTTTTATCACGTGCCCATGTCAGGAGTCACAGAGACACATGAGAGACTGCAGCTCTTAAAATATTCTACTGCGTCCTAAACAGACAGATATCTCCAGTGTGACAGTTCCACGACAAATAACGCTGCAGTTTAAGACCAGCAGCAGCTGAGAAATACGACACACTTCAGAAATGGATCTTGCAAAATCTTTTACAGTGGGGGAAATAAGTATTTGATCCCCTGCTGAATTTGTAAGTTTGCCCACTTCCATAGAAATGATCAGACTCTGGTTTTTATGGTTGTTTACTGGTTATGGGTATAGACAGAATATCAGTCGAAAATGCATAAAAAACACACAATCTAAAAGTTATAAATTGTTATGTATTTTATTAAGGGAAATAAGTATTTGATCCCCAAGCACAACACAAGTCAGTACTTTGTAGAGAAACCTTTGTTGGCAAGCACAGCGATGAGACGTTTCTTGTAGTTGGTCACCAGGTTTGCACACAGCGCAGGAGGGATTTTGGCCCATTCATCTTTACAGACAGTCTCTAAATCCTTCAAGTTTCTTGGCTGCCTCTTGGAAACTCGGAGCTTCAGCTCCCTCCACAGGTTTTCGATCGGGTTAAGGTCTGGAGACTGACTAGGCCACTCCATGACCTTAATATGCTTCTTCTTGAGCCACTCCTTTGTTGTCCTGGCAGTATGTTTTGGGTCATTGTCATGTCGGAAAACCCACCCACGAGGCATCTTCAGTGTTCTTGCTGAGGAAAGAAGGTTTTTGTCCAAGATGTTACAGTACATGGCTGCATTCATTGGCCCCATAATGCGGTGAAGTTGCCCTGTACCCTTTGCTGAAAAACAGCCCCAAAACATGATGTTTCCACCTCCATGCTTAACCGTGGGTATGGTGTTCTTTGGGTCATACTCACGTTTTTTCATCCTCCAAACACGGCGGGTCGAGTTAATGCCAAATAGCTCAACTATGGTTTCGTCAGACCACAGCACTTTCTCCCAAGCCTTCTCTGAGTCATTTAAATGTTCACTGGCAAACTTAAGGCGGGCCTGTACATGTGCCTTCTTGAGCAGGGGGACCTTGCGGGCACTGCAAGAGTTCAATCCATAACGGCGCAGTGTGTTGCCAACTGTTTTCTTGGTGACGGAGGTCCCAACTGCTTCCAGATCATTAACAAGCTCCTGCCGTGTTGTTTTAGGCTGCTCCCTCACCTTTCTCATCATCATCCTCACTCCATGAGGCGAGATTTTACGGGGAGCTCCAGACCGAGGACAGTTGATGGTCCTTTTATGGGTCTTCCACTTGCGAATAATGGCACCAATAGTTGTCACCTTCTCACCAAGCTTTTTGCTGATGGTTTTGTAACCTATACCAGCCTTGTGCAGGTCTACAATCTTGTCCCTGACATCTTTTGACAGCTCTTTGGTCTTGCCCATGGTGCTGTAGAAGTTGGAATGTAAGAAACTGATTCTTAGAGCAGGTGTGCTTTATATACATGACGAGTTAAGATCAGGAGTATTGGTAATTAGTTGACTGAGCACAGCTGTGTGCCACATGCGCACCAGCCAATCTGTAGGAGCCTGAATTCTAAGTGAATTGTTGGGGATCAAATACTTATTTCCCTTAATAAAATACATAACAATTTATAACTTTTAGATTGTGTGTTTTTTATGCATTTTCGACTGATATTCTGTCTATACCCATAACCAGTAAACAACCATAAAAACCAGAGTCTGATCATTTCTATGGAAGTGGGCAAACTTACAAATTCAGCAGGGGATCAAATACTTATTTCCCCCACTGTAACTAATTTTGAAAATTCAATTGTTATTTATATATATATATATGTATTTGATCAATGTGACTCTGTGTCCACACAAACGTTATGTGCTGCCATTCTTGGCCAGGTGTCTCTTGCAAAAGAGATCTTGGATCAATGGGACAAACCCGGTTAAATAAAGGTTATAATTACGATTCTCTTATAATTAGGTTATAATTATGCTACTCTTGGAGACAGAACCTCACACATGTGCAATAACAGGATGCACCAGTCTTTCAAGTTCAGACTATAACCTGCACGGTGTGACTTACCTCAATGAACATGTTTCCGTGGAGCTCAGACAAGGCGTGTCTAGGTAGACCGCTACGCAGGTGAAGTCCATCGCAGTTTTGAGAAACAACGTGCTTGACCTTTATTGACAAAAAACATCATGTACTTGAACGTTGATGAAACATGGTGCACTACCATTCAGTCTATCTGTGTCTCACATACCAGCTTCTCCTTATGAAGCGTCCTAATGGCCATGTGTGTGAGGGTTGGCTCTGCTTTACTCAGGTCTGATGAGCTGTTTGCAGAAAAAAAAAGTCATGAGAGGGAAGTTAACTTCAGAAAAATGATGCACAATTTCCCATCACAGTAAAGACGTATCTCACCCAACGGTTCGTCCCTTCTGCAGCTGCGTCCAAACCCCATTAGGGCCTCTGTAGTCCGGGATAGAAGCTGCCTGGAATCAAAGACATCGTCAGTCTTCTGAAACGTTAAGGGGGCAAATGTAGAGGTAGAATTGGGATTACCGTGCTGATGCCAGCTCCAGTGTAAACCACCATGTGATTCGCTTGCTTGACAGCTACTGCGAGTTGCCTCACTTTACTTTTCAGCTCATCAGCCTCATCAAACACCTGCAAACGGTACGGGAAAATAGGTTTTTATCATTAGGATTTTTTGCCACACACTCAAGAACTGTCCTTGCTCATTGTTTCAGCATAAAATAAAAATTATAACACTTTGTTTATCATAAAAACGTGAGTCTTATATGTACATATTTATCAACAATCACTTTCCAAAGCACAAGGCACACCAGTGAAGCTTAATGCATTCTAATACAGTATCTCACAAAAGTGAGTACACCCCTATAACCTTTGTAAATATTTTAACATGTCTTTTTGTCCTCTCAAAATAACTCAACACACGGCCATTAATGTCTAAACTGCCAGCATGAAAAGTGAAAATGTCCAAACTGTGCCCACTTAGCCATCTTCCCTCCCCAGTGTCATGTGACTCTGTATTGTTACGAGGTCTTAGGTGTGAATAGGGAGCAGGTGTGTTAAATTTGGTGCTACCGCTCTCACACTCTCTCATACTGGTCACTCAAAGTTCAACATGGCACCTCGTGGCAAAGAACTCTCAGAGAATCTGAAAAAAGAATGGTTGCTCTACATATGGATGGCCTAGACTATAAGAACATCATCAACACCCTGAAACTGAGCCACAGCACGGTGGCCAAGACCATACAGCGGTTTGACAGGACAGGCTCCGCTCAGAAACAGGCCTCGCCATGGTCGACCAGAGAAGTTGAGAGCACTTGCTGAGGGTCATATCCAGAGGATGTCTTTTGAAGGCAGACGTATGGGTGATCCCAGAAGGAAGTCACTTCTAAAGACGGCAGACTAAGGACATGCATTGCTGGAACCATGTCCTGTGGCCTGATGAGGCCAAGATAAACTTATTGGGTTCAGATGGTGTCAACCAGGTGAGGGGTACAAAGACAAGTGTGTTTTGCAGTCAAGCATGATGGTGGGAGTGTCTTGGTTTGGGGCTGCATAAGTGCTGTTGGCACTGGCATTGAGGGAACCATGAGTGTCAACAGGCACTGTGACACACTGAAGCAGAGCATGATCCTTTTCCTTCAAAGATTCGGTCGCAGGGCAGTATTCCAACATGATAACGACCCAAACGCACCTCCAGGGCGACCACTGCCGCGCAGAAGAAACTGAAGGTAAAGGCGATGGACTGGCCAAGCATGTCTCCAGACCTACTGAGCATCTGTGGCGCATCCTCAAACAGAAGGTGGAGGAGCACAAGGTCTCTAGCATCAGCTCCATGAAGTCGTCACAGAGGAGTGGAGGAGGATTCCAGTGGCAACTTGTGAAGCTCTAGTGAACTACATGCCCAGGAGAGTGGGGGCCACACAAAATATTGACACTTCTGACACAATTTGGACACTCGGTTACTTTGAGAGGACAACAAATTTACACTGTTATATGAGCTCTCTCTATATATATATTTACAAAAATGTACTCATTTTTCTAAGATACTGTGTAACAGTCCAGCAATATACGTCCCCACAAGACAGTAACAATTATGCATGTCCCCATTAGTAATTTTGTTAAAAACACTGTGTGTGTTTTTAGTATTACTTTGAAATACTCAGTATAGAGAAACTCAATATGACATGATGAGGATTGGATGTGAACAGCCCCAGTAATAATGTTTACAAGCTTCATGTTGGAGGACGTAGTTTGTGGTTAAATTGGACTGAATTAAACACTAAAGTGTTTCTGTTATTTAACTCAGCCCACTGACTAAACCTGAATGGTCAAAATAATAGAAACCTGTGTCGGCACAACGCAATATAAATCAATGACACTACAAACCACAGCCTCCAAAATGCTCTCTCAGTTATTTGAAACTAATGCTGAATACCACAACCTTGACAAAGCTAAGATTCAGTGCAGGGCTGCTGGGAATGAATGCATGTATGTATGTTGTCTACACTGATCTCCGTACTGCATCGCAGGACTCTTTCTCTCTACGGTGGTCCTTGATTACACTAAGCCCTGAAGTCCACCTAGCAGGCGGCCAGCTCAGTTCCCCTCTGGACTGGGAGTCTCACCTCCTCCTGCTTCCTCTTGAGCACATTCCTGCGGACCTGTCTCTTGCACAGCTCCTCCACCGTGTCCCTGTGCAGCAGCAGCACCGCGGCCTCTTCCTCCGAGCGCTCGGTCTCCGGCTTCTTCAGGACCCGTCCGACCTTAGAGGAGGAAACCGGGTCAGTCTGATGAACACTCCGCGTAAGAGGAGACTAATTAACAGCTAGTTTAGCCTGCTAGCTCTGCACTAGTTGCTCCGTTTTCTCGTCTTACCAGTCTGAAGGTCTTCCTCTCGCTCTCGCGTTGGAGTATTTTGGCCTTTTCTAAAGCTTTCCTTTCCGCCCGCGAAGAAGCACCGACCTGCGCCTCCTCTGCCATCCTGTTTAAATCACCAGGGAAGCAGCTATGTTTCGGAGTGAAGCTCAAAACACCGCAAACCTCCGCTGCCGGGCCGGAAGTTGTCTTTGTAAAGATGAGGGGGGACTCCCAGCACCAGCGCCCCCTGTTGGTGGGAATCTGTTACGCATTCACAAACCTCACAGCAACCATTTAGTGTTAAAAAAAACATTTATTAATAACTAAATACAAATAAATAACATATAAAATAGATGGAAAAATCTCCAAGAATAAAAAACGCAAGCTTGGCTGATATATAATTCCAATACAGTGCAAACATTGAAGGCAACCTTAAAGAATGTTCAAGTTTTAGCCTCGAGGAACTAAACATTTGTGAGGACGGAAATACTGTAAATATTACACTAGAAAGGTTCAGTGTGTGCTAATAAATATGGAGATCGATTCTTTTTGGTAACAGGCACAAAAACATGAAGAATCCTTGCAGGAGGAAGGGAACACATTTTCCAGGTGTCCAAGTGACCAAACAAGGCTCCTGGAAATGTCTCATTGGCAGGAAGTTCAGTTTTAATGCTGTCGATTACACCCGTGCTTTTTCCTGCTGTGACAACACAGGATATCTCCTCCTAAAAACGATATATGTTGTGGACGCTTTCGTTTTAGTTTCACGCATTAATGCAAAGCAAATCAGACCCTAGTCACAAGCTGTACACAGTAAGCTAAGGAGTTCTTAACACAATGATCTGTTGTTTTTAAGATGCAAAAATATGAATATACAAAACTTTACCATGGGTATTGTGTTGCATGAGTACATTTTTTTGCAGTTTTTCTTAGGTTATTACCACTGGCTTACTGGAACACTTCCAAAAAACTGAGCTTCTCTGTTGTGACATGTCAAAATGTTTGCTGAGTCTGAACTTCTTTCCTCACAAACATCTTTAAGACGAAGATGGTGAAAAGTACTAGAAGCACACCTGGTAAAAACTGTGACACTGACAGAGCTACTTTGTAAATGGCTGCAGTTGACCTGTATTCACATAGGAAGCTGTAGTCACTAAATTATACACAGCGTTAGAGTAAAAAAATTCCCAGCACTCTGGATAAGAAAGAAGACTATATATTAGTCAGCAGCCGGCATCAGTTTGAGTCAAGTGTGGACAACTCTCAAATGATTAGTTATACACTATTCATGTGATCACTAGAGGCCTTGTTAGGAGTCCTCACTGGGGCCAATTAGGAGATTGTCATCGGGGTCTCGAGGAGAAAGTGCTCTTGGGGACTCTCTGAGGATTTGCTCTGCACTGCCCCCGTTTGGTTCCAAGCGGCTGCTCGGCAGAGGATCCAGGTTTTGGTCCGGTCCTCGTCGTAACCCCCCGGTGCCTTTCTGCAGCCTTCTTCTGGATCCTTGAGGGAATACAAGACAAGTGTTACCAGCTGACAAAGGTCTTTTCTCAGTCTGGGGTGGCTGTGCCTCTAAAGTATCTCTCAAAAATATCTACCCGACATAGACTCCACAAATAAATCTGATGCAGACAGAATGAGTGCAGATTTCACTTGTAATAATCAGGCTCCGTGTGTTTGTTATTCACAGCTGTAAAGGAAACTCACATGGTTCCTCTCTTCCTCTCCAGTGATTTCTGCGTTGCAGCAGACAGAGAACTCTGTCCTCTTGGACGGCCTGCATGTCCACTCTAAATAAGCACATACACGTGCACAATACATTAGTGTGGAGACAAAAAGAACAGAAACAAAATAAATGCAAAATATGAGGACCCAGGAAAAATCATCCTCCAAAATAAATAAAATGTAGACGTAACTACAAATTTTTTGACTAAGTGACTAAAATACATGGACTTCTGCTGTTTGTAAGTCCTAATTGTTTGGGACATGTGATTTAGAAAGGACCCTCCTATATCTGTGCTGCATTCACACAGGGTCAGAAAACTGTGTCTCACTCAAACCTTCTGACGTTATCCTGGACATGATGTCAAAGCTCTGCTTATTTCTGCCTCCCCTCCCTTACATGTTAAAGATAAATAACACTGATGTGCTGTGAGGTCTGACACCTTTCTACCAGAGAAAGTTCATCAATTAGCCATGGCTTCTCGTGACTTGTCTCTGGTTCTTTCTCTTCCTTGGACCACTTTTGATGACAGGCGATGACCACTGAAGACCAGCAACACAGCACAAGAGCTCCAGTCTTGGAGATGCTCTGACCCAGTCATCTAGTCATCACAACCTTGTCAAGATGCTCAGATCCTTCTGCTTCTAACAACTAAATCTTCACTTGTTGCCTAACATTCCACCCACTGACAGATGCCATGATAACCAAATTATCAGTGTCATTCACTCGACTCATAATGTTCATCGCTCATCAATGCTCATCGCTGAGTGTATGAGAAGAAAATAATTACTGTGCAAACTGTGCACTGGTCTAAATAGATAAAGTGTTGAAAATATACATCAGGTAATCACAAAGTCATGTTTTATTATATAGGTGTAGTTACCTTAATTAGTCACAGTTTATTCTATATTGTTTCTTTGTCAAATAGCTGCCATGATGAAGTTCATATTTTGGAGATAACCTGATATTAAAACATTAAGCACTTCTCTCTCCTTTTTTTAGTTATCAGGCTTCTCAGCTACATTTAGCAGCATGTTAGGAGAATAAGAACCGCTGTGATTTTAAAACAGTCCTATCTTATGTTTAGTTGTGGTTGCCAATGTGAGAAATCAACCCCCCTTGGACGTGTAAGACTTCTGAAAAGGTTACCTGTAGTCGGAGCTTTTTCTCCCTGGCCAGCTCTCTGTCCCAGCTGATGAGCTGCATCCGCTCTCTGGCTGTCAGGCTGAAGAATATGTCGTAAACCTCATAACGTGCGGCGCGCAGCTGGAGGGGCAAACAATTACAGAGCAGACGACGGCTTGAATGCATGCGTGCGATGGCAGTACCTGTTGTGGAAACTGCTAATGGAGCGAATAATTGTTGAGCTGACAGCGTGGAAGAGGGAAGAGGAGAGAGGTTAACAGATGTGTTTACAACATGTGTTTGCCTTCATACCTGGAGAGTGACTCTCTCCTGCAATAAGACGTCCTGTCTGCTACACAACTCCTCTTTGCCGGGGATCTGCTGCAGGAACTGATGCGTGTCCTGCGTGGTACGAAAACCCAAATATACACACACACAGGTGTCATCTAAGCACGTGTGCTCATTTTTCCTCAATAAGACAGTGTGCTACTACAGACAGACGCGACACCTCAGTCTCTACTCACCCTGATGGTGCGCACCAGCTGTGCCACTCGCTCAGTCCTCAACAACCTGCGAGTCAGAAAGCCCTTCACGGCCGCCGACAGCAGGGGGCGGTAGCGCTGCGACGGTGAGCTGCAGGGCTGAGGAAGAGGGGAGAAGGAGTGATGAGAGAGGGGTGAATAATGAAGACCAGAGGGGAAGACAGAGGAGAATGCTAATTCCATCAATGACAACCAATTAATTTCCCACACAGCTTCTCAAGGTCTTTTGGTTGGCATCTGTTTAGTGCATCAATGTGAGCGGACTCACAGCTCATCATTGTAATAGAGAATAATAAGCAGAATAATAAGCAGCTGATGTGCTGTCATTCACTTGTTGATTCTCGGGAATTAAAGGGACACGTTTCTTGGACTAAAGCGGAAAACAGAAGCTGCCGTCGTAGCGGGAAATAATGTAATAAAGGTTACGGAGTCGGAAATAGAGTCGGGCGTATTTGTTTCACACAACTGTGCCAGCCGAGTGGTGATGATAAAAAAAAATACTGCAGATGAAAGCAGGAGATCCTTTCTGTGTCACTGACATTAGTGAACAAATCGGGTGGCAATACCTGCGAGATGGTGGAAAAGGTCAACGTGTCCCCAAGACGTGAGCTTGACATGGAGCAAGGGAAGGACACGCTCTGGAGGAGACGGTAACGCTCTGCCAACGCCTGAGTGAGAGTGAGACAGACAAGAGGAAGACGTGAGGGTGGAGGGGAGGAGAGGGAGGAAATGGGCATGTGTGCGTGTGCATTTGGGAGCAGGCAAGGTTGGAAAAAATTGAATTGGAAAGGACAGCAAATGAGGCAGGAGGAAAAAATTAATTGAGGGTAGAGAGAAAGAGACAGAAGGGGAGAGACGGGGCATAGAGGCAAGAGGGATGAGACGAGAAAGGGAGCAGAGGAGGAGGAGAAGGATGAGGAGGACAAGGGGAGAGGAGAGATGTCGGAAATTAATACAGCCAGAGAGTAAAAAAAACAACAGTGGAGGAGACAAAACAAAGACAGGGATGAGGAGGAGAGGAAAAAGAGAGGGAAGGAGAAGGGACCATTAGTGGTGGCACTCAGCGGGACGATCTGGCACTTAACCACAGACGCTCATGAATTAAACAAATTATCCTTTCCTTTTCTGTGTCAATTCCCTCGGCCCCCTCCTCCCTCTACCACAGAGTCCAGCCAGCTCGCTCTCATCATATCACAAATGATGGAGGGACGGAGGGGAGTCAAAAAGGAGTCTTTTTATGAAACAGCTTATGTTAATTATATTGTTGTTAAGGATACATAAATTAAACAGAGCCCGTGATTAACAGGGCAAGGACACTGGCCAAGAACAAATACAGACACAAGCCGAAGAAACAAGAACCGGTTGCCAGAGAACAGCAGGCGTCCTTGAAGTCCCACATGTGTGCGCACACACACACACACACACACACACACACACACACACACATACTCAAAGAAACAGGCAACCATGCCAGCTCGCCTCTTAGGGATGTAATGAAACATTTATGGTAGAATCCCTGTGTTTTTTTTACTGGGGAGAGTCTGAAGGTCTCTTGTAATGAGCAGATGTCTGTAGTCTGCCCACGACCCAGGTCTCCAAAAGAGCACTCTAACAGGTAGGATAACATGTGTGTGTGCGTGTGTGTGTGTGTGTGTGTGTGTGTGTGTGTGTGTGTGTGTGTGTGTGTGTGTGCTATTTTGTGAAGCAATGCCAGAGCCTTTTAAATGTCTTCTTCTTGATTCAAAAGAAACATTTTATGGTCATTGTTACATCATGGTTCAGGCTTAACTTCTTAAAAAAAGGTGGGAATGCTGGGCCAGACGTTCATTTTTAATTTCTTTTAGGTGACTTTGGGTGAAGTCAGAAACCTTGGTGGAGTGAATTATGGCTGCTGTACGGGAATTACGTAGCGCAAGATCTGTACAGCAATATGTGATGCAATCTAATGCAAGAGGTGGGCCAATAGGATGGAGGAATAACCAATGACTGTGTTTTTAAAGCAGATTTAGACTGGTTGTTTCCGGGTCTCAGAAACATATAATGTTCATTTTCTCTTCATAGTTTTATGTTATTTTGCCGCTCATAGGAAAACAACGATCCTTTTCAGGTAAAAACAATAAGGCCGACAATTTTCTATACGTCGTTTCTACTATGAAACACATCCAATAACCCCAGAAAATGTGTCACAATTCTTTTTCTGATCTTTAGTGCAATTATTTAAAAACAGATCACAGGTTGAACTAATTCCTATGATACCAGGACAAACTACTGCTTAGCAAATGTTACCCAGAACAAGTAAATTGCACATTTCTGGTAATTTTCTGGCAGCAAAACAGACTCAATAATAAAATCCAGGGCCTCCATCTGTGTTTTAATAGTGTCTGGAAAACAATGGAAGTTATCAGTTATGATATTAGGGTTTGTCTATAAAGGCAACAAGTCGTTTTGTGGCATTAAATAAGAAGATGAAAAATATTGCAAGACTGATTCTTAAGTAGAAAATAATATTGCGAGGTTTTAGCTCTCTGTAAGAGTAAAAAACGCCATAAACAAAACATCTGCATTGTTTCTGCACAGCAAACACACCTGAAAACTTATTCTAACACACTTGAAAGATGATTTGACTACAATCAAAATGTTTGCACACTTATTTTAAAAATGGTGAACCTCTGCAATGACGGAAAACCAATGTGACACATTTTCAAAGCTTGTACAACAGACAGTAAAGGTGAGTTTGTCTTAGCTTCAGATAACTGAATATTTATCATGGCCAATTATTTAACATGGAAAATGTATGTGAAACTACAGTTAAATGTGATAATCGCAAATGATAATAAATGTAATGTGATTAAATGTAAATAAATAAATGTCAGGGAACCCAGCATTTACCACATCATTAAATAAGAGCTCTGCTCTCTAAATACCCAAAAACTGGACACCTGCCCCTTAATTTCACCGTCTCACCTGTAGTAGTTCTTCCTGCTGCTTCCTGTGCTCGTCCTGCAGCGCTTTGACCTGAGCAGCATGGGCCAGTTTTAGCTGCTCCTGCTTGTCCTTTTGGCTGCCATGGCCTTCATACCTAGACTCTAAAGCCAAAGATATCACATCAGAAAATTCTGCTACAGCAGATGGATTGAGAAGTATGTGTAGCAGCAGTAGCAGGTTTTTTTTTCTACAGGTCACTGTCTTTATTATCTGATGATACAGAGTCATATCACAAGGCGACACAGAAATATAAGAATCACCTGTTGCGGTGTTCAACTGGAGCGAAACGCTGCACAACCTAAACCCAGTGTGGCTCATTTTTTTGACTGCCCTACATTTTCCTGTCCCGCTCTTACCTCTGGGAGCGCTTGAATTGGGTCTGATCACGGAGCCTCCTCCTTCGCTGGTGTCTGCACTCCTTTCTGGGGCCTCGTCCGTCACATGCATGAGCAGCCGCCGTTTGACCTTGGACACCCCTCCCTGACCTTCACCTTCACTCTCCGGAGTCAGATGGTTCTTCTGAATAAGACGATCTTGCGAGTCTAAGTCAGATCCCGGCGCTTCGACGAGCCACAGGCCAGATGGTGTGTCCACATCGTATGACTCGTTGAGAGACGGTGAACGGTTTTGTACGTCGATTGCCATCTCATTCCTCCTCAACAAAACGTGGCTGCTGGTATCTGAATGCACCGGGACTTCTAAAGGAATCGCGGTTTCAGACGAAACATTTCGGAATACACAAGGAATACGCATCCTCTGGGTTACAGACTGCACGTGTTTAGCAAGTGGCTGCTGCTTTCTCCAGCCACCGTGCTGTGTAGAACTCTTGGTTAGTCCGTCTGTACCTGTTCCTTCTCCCTTTTCTCTCTCTGTAACTACTGTTTTGACCAGTCTGAGCTCACTCATGTTTACCATCTCTTCTACTTTCTCCTGTTCTGTCACACGAACATTGTCAGTGATGCTGAGTTCTTGTCCTGAACCTCTGAACAGGTTTTTGGGATTCTTGAATGATAGTCTTTCCGGCCACACTTTGCACTCCTCCTCCTCCTCATCATCATCCTCACAAGCATCAGGACTCGGCTGCACGTGTTGATCACTTCTAGTTTGCTTGATATCTTTGAAAGTAAACTCGCTTTGGCACTGACTGTCCATGTTTTCTTTTACTGTTGACTCCAGATCTGAGATCAGCTCCTTTAAGCTGCAAAGGTTTGACTCGAGTTGATCTATGTGCTGTGAACTTTTAGCTAAAACATTCGTCACATCCTCATCAATCGTGAGATTCACAGTGGAAGGAATGTTTTCATGACCCAGGACATCATCTTCAGCCTTGTGGTCTTCATTCAAACCTATATTGATCTCATATTTCCCATCTGAAGTCTCTTGCCTATCATCATCATCTTCTCCATCTTTGGTGCTATCTTTGCTTTTAGAGTGTACAGGACTTCTACAGAAGTTTGGGGCCGGCAAACAGCAATATTTCCCAGTTCCTTGAGAAGATGATCTCGTAGAGGTGGTCACATAAAAGGCATCTTGAACACGGGAGGTTCCAGCTGACTGCTGCTGGATGAGGGGACTGATTGATTTAGGCTTTATTATGCCCTCTTGTGAACTGTTAAGCTTATTTTTTAGGGCTGTTTGGTCTTCACTGCTCTGTTCCACTTTATTTTCATCTTGGGTTAGTGAGTTTTCAGATTCAATGTTCATCTTATTCCCAGTGCATTCGCTCTCAAGTGTCTTCTCATCCTCCCAGGATTTCTTGGGTGATATCTCCATAGACGGCATAACAGTGTTTCCCCTCTCTTTCACTTTCTTCCCCTCTACAGTCACAGTAACCTTGTCAGGGAACTCGTCATTCTCCTTGTCAGAGAGGCTCTGCTCCTCCGCCCTCTCTCTTGGCTGTTCTTGAGTCCTGTCCTGGAATTTAGTGTTTTTGGCTTGGTTCCTAAGCATCCGATGGCGCCGTCGATACTCCTGAGATTTCTTCAGCAAGGCCTGGAGACTCAGGCGATAAGGTTTCTCGGGTGGCTTTGAGTCTCCTTCGTCTACCGGACTCTCTGCTGGTTCGGCTTCTCTGTGGTTGTGCTGAATATCCTGTCCTGCTGTCAGACAGAGACGACTGTTTAACACCTGCAATAACTCCGTACTGCCTGAAGAGACACCTTCTTCCAGCAAAGCAGCCGATCCTTCATTTTGGTCTAAATTTCCACCTTTAACAGAGTCAAGTATTGTCATAAGGGGACTCTCAGCATCAACCTCCACACTGTCAGGAAAGCTACTTCCAGACTGTTCTGCTGGTAAAGGGTCACATATGGCTGAATCCTCTTGAAGTGAGATGCAACAAACATCTTTTACTCCTATTAAGTTATCACAAAAGGACCTCTCCAGTCCACTCCTCTCCAGCTCCTCTCCGTCTATGGGAGGGTGGCTAATAATATCTGGCATTTTGGCAATTGTGTTTGAAGTGGTATGCAGGAAAAAGCCACTCAAGTTATGAACTCCGTTTGCAGAGCCAAATCCACGACTGTCGCTTTCTGCATCGTTCCACTCAGAGATATTGGTAGCGTTTTCCACATTCTCAGATGTCACATAACCTAAGGACAATGGCTGGTGGCTCCCACCTCTACAGTAACTTGGCTGTGATCCCTGGTGATCAATAAGGCATCTTTCATAGTTCTGAGGTGTAACATTTGAGGCAAAAAAGGCACTATATGTTGTTGATGTCAATGGCGGAAGAGAAGCATCGTTTTCTCCTCTCTTTACAGGTGGTGGCGGCGGCGAAAGACGATCATTTGTGCCACCAAAAACATGACCCTGAGACACTGATCCTCTGCTGGAATTGTGGGAATATGAAGATTGCGTATCAAGCTCTGTTTCTCGAAGTAACTCCTCCAGTGTTGGAGTAGTCCTCAGCTGCAATTCAAGAGTGAAAACAACCGAATGAGATCACACCAAATGTGTTTCTTTTATCCACAAAACAGTATATGAAAGAATTGGAAGTAGAACAACATATCTAAAACAAAATGGAGGCAAATGGTGTTAGTGTGCTTAAATGTTATTTACAACTCTGCAAATCAAATCTTCTCTTCAATGAGAAAAACAAATAGTCACAGTTGGACAATCTTAAAGAACTTAAATTACCTGGATGCTGTGCAGAATGGCTTTTACATGTGCCATTCTGGCGTCATCTTTCAGCTTTTTCTGGGTGGAGGCTTTTTGCACTTCATTTCTGTGTCGCTGCATCTCCTCTCGCTGTTTCCTAGAGAGCTGTTATCAACAGAAAGCAGAGATGGTTGTCACGCATGTTCCACAACAGATATAATGTTTATTTCTGTTCCTGTTTGTTTTATTTATTAGTGTCTAAGCTACAGCTCAACACCACCTGTATAGATTCAAAATGACACTGAGATTTCATAAGATACACTAGTGAAAACGAATACATATAATAGTCCTGTAATGTCTTAATGAAGGTTATAATATTCAATTTTTATATGGTATTTAGCATCAGTATTTAGCATGTAGAGGGATTTACTGCAGCACAGTTACAGTAGAAAGCCTTTGTTTTCACCAGAGTAACAGTTACCTCAAGCTTTGGCAAGTGAGTATTCAAATATTGTGAGCAGCTGTCAGAATATGTTGATTTTTTACGATTACTCACGCAACACTACAGGCATAGTACACTTCATGATAAGGTTATTCGAAAACAGCAGTCATAAAAAGAACAACTACCAGGGGAGGAAGGATGGGTCGTCCATAGAAGCGGATGAGAGAGGATGCAGGCAAAGGTTTCCCCCCTTCTTCCTCACTTTTCTTCATTTCGGAAAGTCGGTGCTGAACAAAAGTCTCGTAGTTCTCCATTTTGTTGCATCAGGACCAGATAGTCAGCAGCGTTAGCGAGAATAAACTACGGCTACACTGAGCAATTAACCTAAGCTAGCGAGCTGCTAAGCTAACCAGCTAACTTTGCTAATATAACATTCGCTGTCCCTGGTTGGATTAAAATCAAAACTGCTCAGCTCAAATATATATATATAACCAAAACATTCAACAAGTGCGCTTCTATTAAGAAAGCGATGCACTGACGAGTAGCTAGGTGCTATACAATCTCAAAAGTCTCCTCCAACATGACGCCTCAGTGTTTACGTTTTTACCGCCTACTCTCCTCCCGTAGCAACGGCCCGGTGGGGACGGTTGGAGACCGGGAAGTTGCTCACAAAACCCGGAGAGGACTCCACGAAAACACGATTTTAAAACTCAGAAATGCACCACGTCAACTAAAACATAGAAACTTTCTCATAGTTGTTAAAGTATTTATAGCATCATTTAAATAATAAATGGATGAAATAACATGAATTATATGAATTTGTTTGACAGGAGCGAGCTATACTGCCACCTACAGGCCCGGCGGGCTAACAAAGATCAACAAATCCATGTAAATAATACTGAGGGGTTACAAATATCAAGTGTAAATTACTTCGAGTAGTTTTTTGTTTGTGTGATTGTATTTTGACAGTTAAAACTAAATAACAGACAAAATTAAATTCATCTATAACTTTACTTCTTCTCTAAATTGTAGTGGTGTGACCTAGATAAAAGCTTTAGATAAAAGCTGCAACACATCCGTGTATGTTTGAACTGATTTAAGGTCAGTGTGTGTTAACGAAGCATCACAGCAGATTTGGTACAGCAGCAAAAACACAAGTTTTGCTCCAAAAACAATTGTAATGAAATACATGAATGATGTTACTTGCTTTTTATATTTGTGTGTAAGGAAATGATAGGGAAACTGCAGAATTATAAATAACCGTAATTTAATTATGGCTAATTCAGAACAGTAAAACACTAACTTGTAGGGAAGTTTGTTAAAACATTTCAGATAAATAACAATAATAATAACACTTTTAAATTACGCAATGCAGGCAAGTTGTTCCATTTTAAAACATGTTTATTGGTCATATACAAAATAAAGTAAGCTGTTTATCAACAAACGTACAGTATATACATCAATAAATTAAAAGATGCATCGGACCGATGATGAAACAGTTAATTTCATGATTACCAATACCTTGTCATCATCACTATCTACAAATTGCAAAAAAAGTACAATAATTTAGTCGAAGATAAATACTTACAAAGACTGTCACATTTTAAGTATTTTCCCATAGAAAGTACTGTCATAGAATAATTTATTACACCCCATACAGAAATATTACAAAACACAGATTTTCCTATTACAAGGGCTTTTCTCAATAGGTTACGCCATATTCACACAAACTCACTACTTTTCTACAGCTTTAATCTGACCATTATATACTTTTAAACACAAAAGTATCCCAGCTCCCATGGTGGTCTGAAACAAATAAAATATCTTCATGACGAAAAGCAAAGAGGGAGACTGTCACAACAAAAAAAGTTCAAATAAGTGACGTGATACCTGATTATTTGCATGTGGGCAAGGGCAGCAGACGGTAAGAGACAGCAGCAGAAGATAGGGTAACTTGGGAGGCAAAACAAACGTTATTATTGATGAAAACACCAAACAAACGATCAAAGGGATCCTCGGTTCATTTGCTCTCATCGATCCAGATCAGCGGTGGGTGAAAGGGCTTTTAGAGCCCAGTGGCGTGATTCACTACACAGAGTAACAATCGGATGGCTACATACCGATTGGCCGAGGAGAAAGATAAGGAGTTAATGATTTGCATGTTCTGGAAGAATTGGGTGTTTTGAGTAAGGGCTTGGCAGGCTGCTGAGTTAACCTGCGGACACTCTGTGAAGAGTGGAGAAATGGGAAGCGGGTCTTATCAGATGTGTCTCCAGCGCTCTTCATCTGCCTCTGTAAAATATTTATAGATGTGGTTCGAGTAGGAGTGGTTGCTCGGGTTTGTGATGAAATGTCTTATCAATAAAGGAGGTCGTGACCCCAGCACAGGCAGCGGAAAATAAGGTCAGCACGTCTTAAAGCTCATAAACTCTGTTATGAAAAGTCACCAGACCGCCCTGTCTGATAATCGCTGAAGGTCGGTGCTGTCGGCTGACCGTGTCTGCTGAGTGAGAATCGGGATTAAACTTCTGTAATGTTTAACCTCATTTGCTTAGAGATCCGACACGCTGCTTCACACTACAAGAAATTCAAGTCTGGAAGACAAAAGTTCTTCAGCTCGACTGGAGGCCTTGCGTGAAAAGCTACATTATTATTTTTTTTTATTATTTTTATTTTTTGCATTCCCTCCTCTTCTCAGTTGGAGATGGATAAAAAAAAGTCTTGGATGTTTTCACAGTTAAGAGTTAAGTGAAACTGGGTAAAAGTAAAAGTAAGCCACAACACATTAGCCAAATTTAAACAGAGGCAAACCGGCACTGGCGTTTATACCCAAGTATAAAATGCTAAACACTGTATATTAGCTCTTTAACCTTGTCACATCACACTGGACCTGCAATTATAAAACGGACAACTTGACAAAACGACTACAATAGCATCACTGCTCCTGTGCGGCAGGAGTTCTAATTTTGCCCTACACAGTTTGCATAATTAGATATGTCTATTTAACAGCAGCCACCATGTTGACACATTTACACAGTATGCATCCTTTTTAAACTAGAGGAGCATAAAAATACAGAGTAGGATAGACCATATTGTTCGACAGTGGCACATACAGTTGTACAGTTTGACACAACCTAGTCTTAACACAAGCCGTGTTTCTTCCTATTTTATATCACATGACCACAAGCACCACACAGGACTTGCCAGTGAGAAAACAGAAAAACAAAATTACCATTTAGCAAGGAAATGTAAAAACAGACAGGAAGCAACAGAGTGATAGAGAGAAAGGAGAAGTTTAAACAATCAAATAATGGCATTTAGCCCGTGCAAAACAGGCGCTTTTAAAGAAAACGTGAATGAAACACATAAATTAAACGGGTATATAACCAAAGTTTCCTCATAGCTGCATAATATTCAGCATATTCCCGTGACAAGTCCTTTTTCATTTGACATTTGAAGCTCTCTGGTTTCACGCTTGACTGAAAGTGGTTATCAATTTAGAGATAACAGATAAATAATATTTTTAAATCTCAAAACCGTTTATCCCCTGACGCCTTTGTTCCTCCGTCTGAATTCTAGTTATATTCTGTACAGATGACAACACAGCCCACGAATCCTAGTAACTGCACAGCAGTAGACTCCATTTATCTTCACACTGGAGAATTAGCAGTTCAGGTAAAAGGCTGCACGAGTAACTCATATTTTCACCATTAAATTAATTAAATTGCTTTCATTTCTGTAAAGGATGAATTCTTTAAATGGAGCAACTGTACTCAAAGATAAGTCTCACTATCTGACTGCAAAATAGGAGAGTTTTTTTGTTTGTTTGTTCACTTCATGAAAACACCATATACACTAACAAATGTTATTTCACTTCCCTGACACTTTCAGAACAGTTCAAAAACAAATACGATATTAAATATACATAACTACATAAAATGTACACAGCAAAAACAAAATGTTTTTATCACACACTACAAAAATAAGTTATTGGAGTGGGTGTGATGCAGCCAGAAAGACCTGTAGTTGAGTTTCACATCCCCGTTACTTTGCCAGATGACCTGAATACACAATACCACAGAGCCTGTGAGGTCAACCAAACACTTCTCATCGGTAATTTCATCCACAATAACGGGCCTTGAACGCAGCGAGGTCCAAAATAAAGGCCTGCTCAGAACTGCCTAAAATGGGTCAGCCAAAGTGAACTTTTTTTCAGATTCACGAGTGCAGTTTTAACAAATGATCCGACGCGTCTGCAGCGCTGCAGTTGACTGATGGGGCCGGGAGGACAAAGATTTTATGATTAGAGAAGAGGCGCAGTTACACACTGTGTCATCACCCTCTTCGGCCTGAAATCAAACACGGATCAAAGTCATATCCATGAAATAGTGAACATTATATTACCTCGTCACATACCTACACAGCACACCACACGCTAGTTCACGGTTACACACACGTGCCTAGTCACTAGAGAAAAAACAAAGCTATTCAGTAGTTAAGCCACTTTTGGTACAATTGCAAAATAGAGAGATACTGTATATCAAACAGATTTTGTTATATTTTTTTTTCTTTTTTTTTCCTTTTTTACATGTCGTTACAAACAATGCAAAGATAATCGTCTTTATAAAATTCCAGACTCCACCGTACATAGACAAAGATTCTTCGAGTATAGCACACCACATAAGACTACTGTTATGGTAAAGCCCGTGAGATATGACAGCCCATTTATGTGACTGGAAATTCACAGAAATGTTATCTGTGCTAGCAGACTGCACCATCTCTAATCACGTTTCCACTTGCGACATGAGTTTTGTGGGTGAAAACAAACAGAAAGCAACGTAAACGTCTCTAATTTGAGGCAGATTGTTTTTTCCTCTGCAGATGTAGTAACCTCCATTTTGAACAGATATTTGGACTTTTTCCATTTTTTTTTTCTTTTCTTTTTTTTTTTGAACTGCCAAGTCACATAAATGAGTGTTACCGATATAATTAATCCTGATGGCTACTACACAGCTCATACAACGATGCACAGCGAGAGTTAAATGCTGTTACGACCTGATTCCTGATTGGTCAGTGTATGCTATTAAGCACAGGTATCAGCAAACACCTTCACTGAATCTCCACCATCCTTCCACCATTCCTCTTGACTTCTTATTGATGCATATCATTAGGAGACCAAGGCACTTGCCCTTCCAAATTTCGTGAATAAAGTTTTGAGCAAAAGAAACACAACTTGATCTTTGTTCTTCTATGGCGTTAAAACCACCATTTCCCTGAAATTTCCCACATATTAAAATAATATAACTTGAACAACTTTTATCCTCTTTTTACCATAGTCCTGTGTTAGTTTTTCCTTTTTGGTAAAATATCAATTGCCTTTTCCTCCCCCGCGAATCCAGGAAGTACTGTATGTAATAATGGAAGCCAGTTGGAATTGAAAAATGGAAGGACAGAGAAAGAACAGGGGAGAGAAAGCGAAACGTCGAAAGTGAAGAGACCGTAGAAAAAAAAAAATAAAAATAAACAGCTAACTAAATATAGCAATACCAAAAACGAACACGCGCCACAGAATTTCACAGAATTCCTGATATATAACAATTCACACACAGAGAATACACCTTGGACCTCATGTGAATGACAACACAGTACAAAACAGTAGAAATACAGTTACCACCAATATATATTTTTCTATAGTACCTTTCTGAAAAAGTTCTTGGCTAGGTGGAACAAGATGGGACTTCTCTGCAGCCACTGAAATCAGCAGATCACGTAAAGTTTTGTCTGGATCCATTCCAATGGTTCATCCGTACTACAGGATGTTCTAATGTTTGTGTCGATGGCCGTAATTTTCAATGTGATACGTCTTAGTTTGGGCGAACAACCGCTTTAGATCTACTGTGCAAATGTGTGACAGGGTTATTAGAGATGTCTACATCTACCAGCAGTTAAACTTCACAATAGAAAGTCGACCGACTTGAGCATTTAGAATTTAATTGAATTTCTCTTGACCTGGAATGTGACTACTCTCAAATTCTGACATTTCCAGGCTTTCAGTGACTATAGGAACCCTGTGTGTTTGTCCTGTGCTAAATGATCATGCGCTGACCAAGGGCTTGCATCTTTATAGACTCAACAGTCCTCCTCTGCTTCCACCCTTTCCTTCATCTGCACTGATCTGAGACGGGAGACGGGAACGCGCCGCGGCGATGGAGGTGCCCGGCTGTTTGACGTCAGTGCAGGTGGAGGAGAGGGGGGCCAGCGGCGAAGGCGACTCCGTCCCGACTCGCCCTCATCTACCCTCCCTTCCCTCAAGACCGTGCATCGGTTTTTGACTTCACTATTGTAATCACGCTCGTCGCCGTCGCCACCTTCCCCGGTATGAGGGGACCGATGACCGACGACGCGACCCCTCCCCCTCCTCCTCCTCCTCCCCCTCCGGCCCTGACCCCGACCCCGACAGTGGGGCTCCGTGCCACAGTCCTGGCAAAGGTCTGTAACGCCTCGTACTTAGACCTCAGAGCGTCCAGCTCAACACGCATCGAAGCATTCTCGTTGGCCAGTTTGTCCACCTCCTGCTGCAGCTGGGCCTTCTGCTTCTCGAGCTCCTCCTTCTGGGTGACTCGCTTCACTCGGCAGCTGGCGGCGTAGCCCCGGTTCTTCAGGGTGCGTCGCCGCTGCTTCAGCTGCAGGATCTCTTCTTTGGAGAGCCCTCGGAGGTGCTGGTTCAGCTCCCGCACCGACATGGTGACAAGCTCCTCGTCTGTGAGGCTGGTGCCATTCTCGCCCGGCTCACGCTTCACCTGGGGAAAAACCCGAGGGCAGAGTGAGACAGAGGCAGACCGACGAGGCCGCGATCCACCGCAAATCCGCAAACTGTTGAGGTGAAAAACACTGATGTATCTTGTGTTGAACAACCCACTAGAGTTTTGGAGATACCAGTTTCCGAGCCGGTCGTCAAACCATCACAATGTGATTGTTGTCAAGCCAACTCGAATCATTCCACTTGTCCAGTTCCCTGCTGCTAACAACTATCAACTCTGAGGACAAAGTCTTCACCTGCTGCTCAACACATATCACCCGCTGACAGGTGCTGTAACGACGAGTTAATCAGCATTGATGACCGATCGGTGTGTTACATGCATAGAAGTCGCCGTGACACATCCATCCGCTTACCTTCAAGGCTTTATTTCCTTTGTTAGTCGTCGTCATGCCACAAGAGCCTTGCTCTTCTGAACAGACCTGAGGACATGTGGGAAAGCACAAAATGTTAGCAAAGAAATATCACACGAAACGAACGGCACTGAAAAGACCACCAGTGTGTTCTCGCACTTGTTGAGAGACTAATAATTTCAGGTCAACACCTACCGCGACAAGTGGAGATTTACCAAATCTAAATTTGCCGTTGAGGCACAGTTGTGGGAGCATGTTAGCGATGATGCATCTGTATCAGATTCTATGAGTGAAAGTGACACACACTTTTCTCAGAATTTCCCTGACTTCCTGTTTCCTTGCGGTTACACCGATAGTGCCCACCACCTTTGTGTTGTTGAGCTCTTATTGGCTGGCTTCAGGCCAATAGGAATGAAATGAGTGTGAAAGAAGAGGAAGTGGTAAATTTTGTGGGAAGGACTCCAGGGGAAAACCAACTGTTAGGGCCCTGAGAGCGCGCAGAAGAGACGCACGACGACAGAGCTACGTTTACCAGGGATGAAAATGAAATCAAACCAGACGAAATGGTGCGTTTGTGCTAAAGTGGAAACAAGGGACAAAAGGATGGAGACGCATCCGTGTGAATCAGAAGAGGAGCGAGTGTAAAAGATGAGATCAGACCTTAGAGCGCACGGCTCCGCGGTGGAGCATCTCCACCGGCTCTCAATGAGATGCTTTGTGTGGCGTCTTGCTCTCATCTCTCAGACCTGTGTGTGTGTGTGTGTGTGTTGGATAAAGGGCGGCTATTGTTGCTGCTGCTGCTGAGCGATCATCATGAGACCAGTCATGATGACTCAGCAGATTCCCCAATCTCACTCTCTCGGCCCTCCCTCTCGTTCTCCTGCCACACAGATGTCTGCCCTCCTCCCTCACTTTTAACCCGCTTCCCTCCATATTAATGACCTCATCTACCTGAGCCCAAAATGTTGCTGCAGAAAAAACCTTGAGGGCACCAGAGGGGTCAATGAGAGAACGAGGTTGCGTGCGATTGGCTGTCGAAGCGCAGAGGTCCTCAAAGCATAAAAACCTGCTTCTCAGCCAAACCGGCGCACCTGATACTGCTGAATCAGAAGTTTAGCTAAACCAATTTGCTGATTAAAGACAGCCTGTTCTCTCGGCATATATATATTTAAACTCTCTTAGGTATTTCACACCAGGGAAAGTTCAAAATAGTTTGGAAAATACTTCACAACAGCTTTCTTTTTTCTTTTTCTTTTTTTTTCTTAAGGGGGAAAGTGATGACATTTAAGTGACACGAGGCAACATGTCTCGTTTCATCTTTTTTCTTCTCCATCAAAAGGCACCGTACTGTCAGCGAGCCTCCCCCACAATGCACCTCTGTCTGTCTGGGAGGCTGTGTGAGTGTTTGTGCCACAAATCCTATGGTTATAAATAGCTGTAGATGAAAGAAAAATGTACCGACAAGCAGATGCAAGTAATTATGCATGCACATGAGAACATGTGAAATGCACAGCAACTTGGTATGAAACAGTGGAGAACATGAGAAAAAGGGGGACGACACACAAGGTTTCACGTTTAACAGGTGATGATCAGCGAGTTCTTTCTTTTAACTGTGTGTATGTATATATATATATATGCATACACATATATAAAGACCTGCTTCTCAATAAATGACATGTACCGCTGCACTCAAGCATTTTGTCGGGATGCAGCATCCCACAGCTGGAGGTGCATCCTCACACAAAAGACGGATCAAAGGCACGAAGACTGAGGATGGCTGCTGGGGGTGGGGGTGGCACAAAGAGGGAGTAGGAGAAGAGAAAGAGAGGGGGGAGAGTGAAAACATAAGGGGGCGAAAAAAAGGAGTGTGTTTTCCTGGCAGGCACTGGTTTATTTCCCTCGTGTCCAAACCCCCCACCATCCATCTACATACAAACAAAAAGCATGCCGCCAAGCACACACGCACGCTCACACACACACACACACACATGCACGTTACCCGGCCGCCATGCCAGCGGGGCACAATAAAACACACATATAAAACGGTTGACTGCAAGTACACAAACGTGCAAATGTAGCTCTTTAAAGAGCACAGCAGAGCTCGTGGAGACAAGCAAGGAAACTGGAGAACGTGCTGCACTAGCTCCTGGTGCAGAGGTTTGATACCTTCGCTAAAATACACACAATTAAAACGACTTTAAAAACACTTGAGATTAGCAGACGCAGGACCATCACAGAGTCGTCTGACCAGACTCATCTTTAGCCATAAGAGGAACAAGCAGTCAAGATGCTCCCACAGATCCACGATCTCAGCATCATCAGGACCGATTACATTGAGATTACGTGAAGAAGCAGAACACATTCAGTCCATATCTACAGAAGTGCTGTGACAAGTTCCTCGAGACACGTGGACCAATCTACCCGTAATACTGTCAGTGAGATCTTAAAGGCAATATGTGCATGGTTTGTTTGATCTGATCATAAATTAATTCTACTAAGCCACAGTTCAGATAAGGATGCTATCTCTACAGCAAATATATATTTTTTTTATTACAGATCAATATACCAATTAATTGTTAACTATTTAACTCGTGTGTTTAGACGCTTGTTCCCTGACTTACTCTCCAGTCTCCACTTTAATATACTCAGCAGTGTAACACATTACAGCTTCATTGTAAAACTCATTAATTATTTGGTTTTAAAAAATGGAGTTAACCATCCGTCGCAAATTAAAAGCACAGGTTGGACTTTTCACCTCTACTTGTGCTATGAAGCAGTTTTTATGGGATTGGATGGACAGGTGGCAAACTAACAAGCCAGAGAACCAGTGCAGTGCAGCAGGTAATGGAAGAACGCGCTAAGCTTGTAAACAAACACATTAATATTAAGAAGAGAAGCTCAAACAGTTTCGAGGAAACTGATGCGTTCAGAAACATTTTGTTAGATGCACGCAGCGTTGTGGTGGCAAGAGACCACCAAATGACATTTAGTGCTTTGTAGTGATGATAGGTGGAAAACGTGGGCGGGTAAAACGTGGGCGGGTACCACGTTCATCTAATACCCACTCTGAGATGACGACTGACAGCGACGTCTGTTACAGTCGACTGGCAATTCATGCGAACAGAGTTCCTTATACGTTAATGCTAGTAAACACCATCCACCCCGTTGGTTCCCACCACAGAATTCACCACGCCGACAGGGGGGTCGGAGCTTTGTGTGAACCCAGACCGATAGGCATCTTTCATGGTATTTTCTCACAGTGACATCTCCGTCTATACGCTTTCAATATTTTTATGCTCTGCTCGTTTCAGTCAGAAACATTAGGGATGAGACCTCTTGGAGAGCAGGAAAAGTTTGGCCCTATTCCACCAAGGTTAGACAAAGAAAGTTAACTACATCACGGTACATGTACTAGTGCGTACATGTTCTGGGACTATGTGTAAGTCACCCAGGTTAAGGATCAACTGCTGAGCAAAGGTTTCACCATTCATCTTGGGTACACACACAAACACACACACTCACACACACACACACACACACACAGAGGCCAGAGGTGTCCTTCCCATAATGCTTGTGGGGTGATCGCTGCAGTGTGGTCAATGCCACCGCCACTGTTGCTACAACAGACAGCTTTTTTGCTGTGGCAGGCTGTATTTTTATGGAGCAGCTGAAAGAACGCTGACGACTCAAGAGCGAAGCTGCTTACGGTTACAGTGGAGAGACAACACACACACACACAAACACAGAGGACGGGACACGGGGACGAGGATGGAGGAAGAGGCGAGGAGGAGCGGAGAGGAGTGAAATACGTTTCGGATGACAAGAAAAGATAAGAAGGGAGAAAGAGGGGGAATTGGAAAGATAGGAAGGTGAAGACAGTGGGTAAGAGAGGAGGAGAGGAGGATGGAGGTGGTGGAGGACTGAAAGAATGCTGACGTCTCCAGAGCTGATTAGCGTTACACAGAGACATCACACCCACAGCCGAGGAAAATGCTGAGTCTGGAGAGAGGACAGGGTGGGGTGGGGTGGGGGGGGGGTGCAAATGACAAGGGAGAAAGAAGAGAAAAGAAAACGAGAGGCGAATGAGTAGGAGGGGGAGGAGGAGAGGAGAAGGACAGAGGTGGGGATGGAGGGGGGAACGTAGACAGGAGGAGTGGGACGGTGGGGAGGGCAGAGATGGAGGAAGAAGGAGAAGAAGAAGAAAAAGAGAAGAAGAAGAAGAGGAGGAGGAGGAGGGGTGGGAAAGGGTGAAAATGCATCCTCAACACATTTGTAAGAGCTTAGCTGTTGAGAGAGAGGGGGGAGGGAGAGAGATGGGGGAGGGAGAGATGGGAGGGAGGGGGATTGGGGTAAAAAAAAAAAAAAAAAAAAAAAAAAAAAAGCCCTGAACTCAGCAACGACCACAACTACAATCTCCAATTAGAAAAGTTCTGAAGCTGATCCAGGACAATGAAACCACTGCTGACCGTCCCTCTCCCACCCAACCTACAAATACAAGCGTCACATCCAGTCTGGTTGACTAATAAAGTCTCAAAAAGAGAGAAATGGTGTGGCAGAAGGTGAACGCAGTGATCACAGGGCTTATAAAGATAGATTAAAGACACAGGAAACAGCACAAGACTCCTTTCTCTTTGTGCAGCGAACAGGATGATGAACTGTGTGTGTGTGTGTGCGTGGTTGGCTTCAGACAGAGCTTTAATTAATCTTGTTTGAGAAAACCTTTGGCTCCGGTCAGCCACATACACACACGGAGGAATTTCTTAGAAGGAGACTTCCTACTTAAAAGCTGGTGGCATGTTGCACAGACGCACACGAACAGGAAAAAGAAACGGACAGATTAGTCGTTCCAAAAACAACCCAGGGGCTGGTGTGTGTGTGTGTGTGTGTGTGTGTATCTGTGTGTGGGTGTATTCGCGCATAAACAAGTCAGCATATAGAGGATGATCAAGAATAGATTGCGAGAGTCACAAGTCGTTAGTGATGCAGTGGCAAGACTCAGTTTATTGAATAATCCTAGCATAAAGTGCGTTAAACTGCGCCGTCTCCCTCAGGCAGCGCTCTCTGAGCAATAACACAAAGGATGGGATCGGAGCGAGGCAGCACAAACACACAGTAGGACAGAGAGAAGACACGATGGAAAGACACAAAGGGAGCAAAACGGTGAATTAAAACCTCAGAGCGCTACAAAACTGGGCTCCTTGGCTGCCGTCCACCTTGCCTTTGTTAAAAACCAGGGCGAGTAGCGCTCGCGCTCATTGATCTGGTGTGGGCCGAGGGTGTTGAGGGAGTTGGTAAATAATTAAAGGCGAGCACTGCGTGGAGGCTAATTGAGAATTAGGAATCAGATCAGAGATAATGGCAACCTGTGTCTGGAGAGGAGGGGGAGATACAGGACCATGGAGAGAGGAGTGACGGGGGGAGAAAAGACACCAGTATTAGCTCGGCGCGTGTTTGTGTGTGGAGAAAGAGCAGGAAGCTATTAACTGGGAGGTATGCCGAGCGTGAAATAAGCATGATAACGCAGACAGAGAGAGGGGAGGAGAGGATAAGCAGAAAACACAAGGAGAAGACTAGCGAAAGAGCAAGAGTCTAAGCTCTCATGTACATATTATAAGGGGAGAGATCACTTTCACACTTTGTGAGTTCAAAAAGGGTAGACCGTGCGAGTGTGTGTGTGTGTGTGTGTGTGTGTGCACGCGTGCCTGTTTGTGAGACAAGTGTGTTATTAAAGGCGAGAAAAAGTCCTGGCGTCGACACGTTTTTCCCATTCCAGGTAGTAAGTCGGAGTGTGATGACAAATTTCCCAACACAAGCAAAAAAACTGCACTGTCAGGCAATTGAGCTCTGGCGGCTTTTTTTCATAAGTGCTTTTTTTTTTTTTTTTTTTTTTTTTTTTGAAGAGAGAAAGCATGTAGTGTAGGTTAAGTTGGTCCTCTCTCTTTGTGCGAGACAAACAGAGAGCTGCCGGGGAGAGACGGAGATAAGTCGGTGAGTTTATTTCTTCCAGACGCCGTACATCCCCCGGTCAGCAATACTAAACTTCAGAGACAAAGACAAAGTTTGAGCGCAGCAGCGGCAAAGTGAGCATCGCACAGCTCCGCAGAGAGGCATTCATCACAGTCACTAACATTATGGAGTAATTACACTGATCAGCCACAACATTATGACCGGCGACGTGAATAACACTGATTATCTTGTTTTCGTGGCACCTGTCAGCGTGTGGGACGTTTTAGGCTGCAGGAGGACAGATTTGAGCACCTTGACGAGGGAGGAACTGTGATTTCCAGACAAACTCTCAAACCTGGTCTACAATGGTCCAAGGAAGAAAAAGGCATTACCGGGCTCAAACTGCTGCAAAAGTTCATGCTAGTTGTGATAGAAAGGTGAGAAACAAGGATTACGGTTCGTATGGCGCTGCACAGTCACAGACCAGTCAGGTTGACCACGCTGACCCCTGTCCACTGCCCATAGAGTCCACAGTGGACACGCAAGCACCGTGGACCAAGAAGCAGTGGATGATGTCCTGATGATTCGCGTCTTACGTCATGTGGACAGCTGGCAGAGCGTGTCCTTCAACCGAGGGACATTTGGCAGCCTTGCCACGACCGCGGGGACGTTTCCGGTTTACAACAATGCTCAGGTGAAGCTACGTGTCAAAGTAACATCCGCATAAACGTCAGAACCCAGGTTTCCCAGAAAAGCATTACACTGCAATGAGATCATCAGCGGCACTCGCGTCACCGGTGGGCGGTTGAGGCTTATCAATTTATGTAGTCAGCAAGTCCTTAACAAATGTTTGACAAGGAAACACACAAGAGGAGTTGTGTCGGTGGTTCACAGAGTTGCCGCGGGGAGCGGCGGCCTTTCGCTCAGAGACATTCCTGGTGACCATTTCAAGGTTTTCCATTTGGCGTCACCCATTCGAGATGGCATGACAGGCACTGTGACATATTAGCGCACGCACAGGACTGTAGCATGTGGACATGTGTGCGTTCTAAATGCCAAGCACATGACATTGTACAGCTGTTTAAAGGAAGACATGTGGTGGCAGCTACAGATAGATGTGGTGGGATTATGTTCAAATAATTGTGTAGTTATTAGTCATCTTCCTGCCTTCTCAGATATTTCGTCTCCCCGACTCTACTGTTCATAGTCCTTAAGAATATCTTGATTCCAGCTTGTTATCATAGTTCCAGGGTTCCTTATTCTGCGATAGTAGATTTAATATTTTGGTCATATTTCTCAGGAATAAACAGCGGCTGTCTGTGAACCTTCCTCACGTCATGTCTGGGGAAAACACTCTACAGAGACCACAGTAAGTGTCTGAAACCTTTCAGAGCAGCTACTATTAGCTGGAAGGAGAGGAAGCCAGGCTGATCAGTTTATTCATTCTAGATGACCATGATGTAAAAAGTATTTGTGTCTTTGAACGTTTGGCTGAGATCAATTAAAATAAAGGCAACATGCTCAGTAGGCTGTAGAAATTGGCCCAATTAATGTCAATGGTGCAAGACACAGCAGAAAGATCAGAGCCACAGATGTTCACAGACGAACCGACACTGGAAGATGTCACACAGAGCACAAAGGGGACATTACCCGACATCTCCAGTTACATTTTATCATCGTGAGGCTGACTGTGTTAAAAATGCACCCGGAGTAGATGAGAACCAGGTAGAATTTAACAGTTCCTTGAAAATTATTTTAATGCCACAGGTGACGACTAAGACGTGGCGCCACACGTATGTTTCTTCCCTTGCTTTTTTTTGCTCTTTCACATTGATCTACTATGTGTGTGTGTGTGTGTGTTTTTTTTTTAAAAGGTTCAGAAATTCATACCACAATCCCGGGATCGTCACACTGCAGTTAAAAAATGCGGCAAGTTGGCGCATAGAGATGATGCAACTGGTAGACAACCGCTGGTATGGATACCCCTGTTACCAGGGCCTTGCATCTTCGCGGCTACACGCCATTCACAATATCTCAACACTGTGTGGAGTCTGTTTGTGTAGGGATGAATAACCTCTGAAAAGCCCTCTGAGGGAAAACATGTGAACTTTACTAATCAGAGGAGTAGCACTCGAGTTCAAACACCATTTCAGACCGGAAAGCTGGGTTCTGTGATTTAAGCAACTAAACCGAACATAAACTTGTTTTCCATTTCCTAATCCTTTCGACTTCTCGTGCATGTTGCAATGGGATTTGTCTTGATTTCATACATTTTTTTTTTTTGGTTATCAGGGAGGTTATGTAAATAAGGCGTCGAAGCACTTGTGGAGGGTGGGTACGTTAAACACACACAGTCAGAATAACACAAGGACAAGCAGCACACTCACACGGAAGCAAGGAGAGAAAAAAACAGTGGAGCACAGCAATGATTATGCACCAGATCTGCTTACACCATATTTCATCATTACTGTGGAGAAAAAACACTCAACTATTGATCTGCCCCACTGCTTCCTTTTCTCTCTGCTTCTCTCTCTCTCTCTCTCTTTCTCTCTCTCTCTCCCTCCAACTCCCCAATTCCATCTTTTATTCTCGTGTTTACATCTCTCATTTTACTTTTCTCTCACTCATGCAAATTTGCAAGCCTAACAAGACTTTTCTGAAACGGATCCCGGTAGTAAACAAGATCATAAACACGCAGACGTTACTTAGAAATTATGTTCAGACTCTCTCACATGCACAAACACACACACACACACACTGGGGCCGGGGAAGGTGGACACAATAATGTGAACACCTGTGCAATCTAATGCAATCCAGAGCTGTAGCGCTGCAATAAATGCCGCCTCGGTGCGGCGTCTCCTTAAACGCAGTCCCGGAGCACAGATGGATGTGGAAGAAAAGCAACAATGCACATACACTCACTTTTCAGTTCATTAGGAAAACGAATACATCGTAATATAACAGCCCTGCGCTAAATCTTAGCTCGATGAAGGTTATTCGGCATTAGTGTCAAATAACAGAGAGAGGTGTTGCTTCAACTGTGTTTTCTTTTTGGAGGATGTGGTTTGTTGTAGTGTTGAATTGTATTGTGCCGTACCAAGACATGTTTGTATTTTTTTAAAACCACAATTTGGGCAGTCGACGAGGCAAAATAACAACGTTACTTTCATGTACAGTTGTTGTTATTAACACCTTTCTGATGCTTTTATCGACAGTTATTAACAGTGCATTCATTTTCACTGCTGTGCCTAATGAACAGGCAAGAGAGTGTATTTGTCACTGACCTTGATGTGTCAATGAGATGCTAAGAAAAGAAAACTTTTAGAAAGGAATGCGTACAAAAACAAAGAATCAGGTTTTGGTATGTGTGTATTAAAACGGAGGCTCATATCAATATTTGTCAGATTATAAGAACCAACCATTATTACCCTAAAACAATGTCGAGATTTGTCTCGTGTTTCTAACCCATTTTTAGTTGCTAAAAACATATAACCTTGAATGAGGTGGTCTTGACTCAACACCCCCGTCCTTCCTTCGACACGGCTGAAAGAGGTTTTCTGCAGCATTTCATCAGGTTGATCCGTGTACATGCAGGGAATCAAACCATTTCACATGAGCACTCCCACACCTCTATGGGAGCTAGTAGTAAAACAGAGAACTGTTCCACCCTTCAGGACTTGGAGAGAGAAGCTCCAGGCCGGATAGTGTGAAGGGATGGAGCCGAGTGCAAAACGCTGTAATGTCCAACTGGGTAAAATCACTTCCTTTTGCTACATCTTCTTCCTGCATCTCAAAAGTGCAGACCCACACTGTTTTTAACCTTGCCATGCACACACAGAGCCCTACAGCGAGTGGATCCTAGCATCTTGTAGGTGTTTTATATCTCCTGCTCTCTCACATGCACGCACAGCACACACGACAAGGCGAAGAAACTAGCTGTGGTAAGTAACAAGTGAAAACGCCATCTGTCAAGCGAGAGCGCGTTTGCTTCGCCTCAGCATTTTCAGGGGAATGCCTTGAAGACAAAAAGGTCCTTGTTCTCAATCTCTCCGCAAATCCCATCTCTCATTCTTCCTCCCTCTTCCTTCATCCCCCCCCCCCCCCCCCCCCCACCCCTTGCACCGCGCGCCTTTGCCGCTCCGCCACCATCAGCAAAGTTGCACACATAAGCATTGGTCAGCGTTCAATTACCACGAACACCAGGGAAGGATGGGAAAGTACTTGACAGAGAAATGCACTTCAAGCACTGATTAAATACTGATACCAAGTATAAAAAGCTTAGCCCCTAGGTTGTGTGTGTGTGTGTGCGTACATGCACTAGGAAAAGGAAATGGGAAATGTGTGTGTGTAAAAAGAAAGACAGTAAGGGGGGGCTCTTCTCTCCAATACTGATACAACTGTTTCATCATTATGACCCTCTATTACAGTACTTGCCAACTTGCTTACTACATACTTTTGATACACTCTGCAGAGTGCTGACTCTAACTAAAGCTGCTGATATGGAGTCATTAGGGGGTGAAGTTTCTGTTTTTCTTGTGCCCACAGAGCTTCCCTATTACTCTTCACTGTTTAAGAGTTGCTCATACAGTAGGTTGCTACCAGGCATGGATAATGGCCCATCCGCAAGAGATCAATCAGAGGATATTCTGTTGCAAGGCATTATAATAATAGTTCAGTGAGGTGCTTTCTTTTTTTAGCACTCAGCGCGGGTTCATTAATTGCAATGGCAATCAGTCAGCATTCACTTTTGTATATTTAATGGTATTTATTTTTTTTGGGAGAACAAGTCGCGACAATTTCGCCCGCACTCACGCCTTAATTTTAAAAACTGACTCCTTCAATCACAGGGCGTGTTTGGTCTTTAATAGACCCCAGTCATGTGAAATTCAACTGGGCACCACCCACACCCACACACGCTCCTAATGAAAACCTGAAGTCATTCAGATCTGAAAAAAAAAAAGCTGTGGATGATTGTGAAACGTTTCCAAGAAACAACTCCAGTTGCTCTTTGGATACACTATGGCATGAAAGACTGAGACATGTTCTCCTTTCAAGGGAAAGGTTCTCCTCACAAATGTTTAATTCAGTTCATTACGTGCGCTTGTCAAAACAAATGCATTTTATCATAGAAGTCCTGCACTAAATCTTAGCTTCATGACTGTTACGACATTTGATTTCTGTTGAGAAAGGTGGTGATTCAGCTCAGTGATCGTTTTGGAGGATGCAGTTTGTGGTGCTGTTAAACTGGATTGAAATGAACACTAAAGTGTTTGTTATTTAGCCTAGCCTGCTGACTGCAAACCACATCCTCCAAAAACAAATCACAGTTGAAACAACAGCTCTCTCAGTTATTTGAAAGAAATGCTGAATAACCGTCGTGAAGCTACACTTTAGCGCAGGACTGACACATTTGGGCTTTTATTAGCTTCCTAATGAACTGGCAAGTGAGCGCACGTTTTTAAAATGTATGGAAAATGTAAAGCGCCAATTATAGACACAAAACGACGTTTCAAAATATTAATACTGCGAGAGGAGGAAATGTCTAAAAGGGGCATTTATTTTCATTTATTTATTTATTTGACACGGTATAATATTTTAGTAGCCTATTTATCCGGGAACAAAAAAGGGAACAAATGTAGCGCTGGTGCCGTTTTTAAAACATCTTTAATAATTATCGCCACAAGCATCTACCAGCTACATGACCGGGCCATTTTTTAATTTTTAATTTTTTTTTTTGTAATTTTTTAATTTATTTATTTTTTTGTCCAGAGCCAATCCCCCTCCAAATATAAACGGAGCTCTTCTTCCCAGACCTTTGTCCGCCTAGCTGCCGCCTGCCGCCGGTGCCATGTTGCCATGGCTCCCTCATGCCTCCGCTCTGCTCGCGCAAACGTCGAGAAATAACAACGTTGTGATGAATCAGCATCTGAGCCGCGAGCCCAGCCGGTGTATATACACACACGCACACACACACAGGCGCACACACACAACTGGGGAGAACCGACACATTCTTCGCCGACAACACGAGCCGCTCACACCTTAAATAACCGCCGCTGTTGACGGACCCGTGGACCGGAGGCCTGTCGGAAGCGGCTGACACAAAGCAAATGTCAAAACAGCCGCTCCAGCAGCGGCGGCGGCGGCAGCAGCAGCCGGGAGTCTCTCCGTAGCTAGCCGCTGGACGTCTGACAGCTACACCGACCCGCCGGGAGACAACCGGGGGGTGTCTTTTAATTCCCAAATTTCTTTCAGTTCTCTCACACGGTCAACTAAATAAGCAGCGGGTGGAATAAACGCCGATTTAAAACAATATAAAGCCCAGCGCATGAAGCTAGCGTCTCACCTGAACAGAACAGACGGGAGAGGGGGGGGGGATATGTCCAGTTTGTGTCCCACCGGTTCGCTGCCGCTTCGCCAAACAGACCAGCGAGGGGTCGGTTAACGTCGCTACCGTCTGTAGCTCCTCTTACCCCTCAACTTTCATAATATTTCCCCGTTTAGCATCTACAAACCAAGGGAATCCCCCCCACCCCCCGGGCCACACGATAGCACGGTTCTCTAATTCCGACACATGGCTCCTTTTCAGCTTGACAGCCGCCTGCCCCCCTTTGTCTGTGTTATTATGAAAGCACCGGTTGGTCGGTGGTGCGTGTCGGTTCAAGCGACCGAGCCGGTCTCGATAACGGCGAGTACCGATCCGGATAATGATGATGATGATTCAGCACTACCAGACTACTGCCCTTTAAACGACAGCGGCAGCCGCGGCAGCGCACACCGGGGCAAGCGGCCACATTAGCGCGGCCGCACTCGGCGGCGCTGGCGGCGGCCGTGCACACTCAGCAAAACAACAGACCTACATTCAGCACTTTTTTAAAACGGAATTTCGGTTCGGATTTCGACAAAGCTGACTCACCAGAAGTCAAACCGGCGCCTTTCGACCACCGCAGTTTCGAACCGGTTCGGGCTCGCCGACTGTTTGGTCGACCCGGTGCGCAGAAGAGGCAGACAGTTGGAGAAATGTTGTTTTTTCCGCTCACGCCTCCTTCTCGCAGGTCTCTAGATATATATCCACTCCTTCCTCGCTTGTTTTTAGTCTATGGTCGGAGGCGCCAGACGTCAAATGATGTTTGGATCACATGGTTTCATTCATGAAGGATCTACGCAGCCCGCATTTAAAGAGACACGAGACACTACTACAAAACACGCAGCGTGGAAAGTGTGGCCAGACAGCTGTGTGCGCGTTTCTAACTCAACTTGTTACAGCGCTCACATTTAAACCTCTTATCCAACAATATGACAAAGACCGAAGCGGGGCCTGTAATTCGCCGCAGGTTTAATGAGCTGAATAGCCTATGCCAAAACATTAGGTACTCTAGTGAAAACAAATGCGTCCTAATATAACAGTTCACCACTAAATCTTAGCTCACGCTTGGTGTAATTGTTCAGCCTGTGTTTAAACAGGGTAACAAATGTGGTGAACCAGCAACAGTTTATGAATAATTAAAACGATTAATTTTAAGGCACAAGGGTAATGCTCATGTTTGGTTCCTGTTTTCTATTTTTGGAAAATAGCACATTGTTCAAAAGTTGCTAGCACAAATTCAATTAAAATAGATCAAACTAAATGCACATATACTTTAAAAACGTGCCCTGTACTAAATCTGCATGATGCTTATGGTTTAAAATGCAGGGAAGATGTTGATTCACTATATAAACTAATAACAAAAACGGGATAGAAGATATCTCATTTTGTTATATTGTTTGTTTTGGTCGTTGTTCTTTTCCAGAGGTCTTAATTTCTTAATTCACTTTTTTTGTTGTTTTTTGTTTGTTTTTGTTTTTTTTTTACATTTTATATATTCTCAACGTTTGCACATTTTGTTTACATTTCTTGTTTAGCTGCTGCACCACAGGCCTTTGAGGAAGGTCATTTCCACCCTGTATTGTGTCGCACATGTCAGAATTGACAATAAAGTTGACTTGAACATTCATCGAGACACAGCATTGACCTGAGAGACACACGTTTTTCTTTTTGTGACTCATGAAATTTATTTCACAACTTCGTCTTAAAGGAGGATGTGACATTGCAGTATCAGAAATGATGACTTCCTGCCACAGTTTCCAGTCATTAAACCCCTCACCTGTATTCTTCTAAGACTAAACGGTGTGACATCAGTGAAACATAATCTGTTTAATATGCAATATTTAAATGACTTTCGCAGGTTATCTTTACTTTCCTTCTCCTCGGTGATGAGTTCAGAAGGCTCAGAAGACACACGATACCATAAACCTCTATAAACAGATAATGCACTTATCATTCACAACATCGTTTACAAACTAAACTATTAGGACTCGTGCACAATTTGTCAATACCCATTTCCATTTCTGAGGAATTAATGACTTTGCATACAAGACAAGAAAGCACTCAGCCAACATGAGCAGCCTGTTTCCAGATAATGCCACTCTGTTTATAAGAAACAGCCCGTATTACATATTCATTGATTGGAGAAGCATTTGGGCATCCCCAGGCCTTTGAGTAGCACATCTCTGCCAGGCTGCTGAAAGTGGAGGTACCAAACACATTTTTAAGAATATTAGAAATATACAGCAGGTTAGGTCAATGGAGGATGTATGTTCCCATGTTAGTGATGAATATAAGTCTCTTTGAGTAGCATATTGAAGAAATATGATAATAATGTCCATTATACTGCAAACTTTTTTTCAGTGAAAAGTCAGAAAGTCAGTTTTTGTATTATTATAGATTATTAATATGTGAATAGGATGGCCATAAGACTAGAAAAACACCCATTTCACGTCAACAAAAACACACTATGTCCACAGTGAGGCATGGGGGTGGCAGAATCATGCTGCAGGGTTGATTCTGGGCAACAGGCCCTGGACAGCGTCTGTATAGAAATTCTATAGGACAAACTGAACGCATCTACAAAAGAAATATGACTTGGGAGAAGATTTGTTTCCCAGCGAGACAATAACCTGTAGCATGCAGTAAAATCTACACAGACACGATTTAAAGACAACAAGGTTAATGTTCTGCAGTGACAACGTCAAAGAGCAGACCTCAGTACAGTAGATAATCCCTGCACAAGTTGACGTCTTAAGACGTTTGAGCAGAAGTAAACTGTCTAGATATGCGAGCCTGATGGAGACCTTTCCACAAAGACAGTGACTGCAGAATGTGCTTTACATTATGTATTTTAAATACAATATTCATATTCATATAATATTCATTACTTTGTGTTAATATGGTTTCAGGTGCACAGCAGAGTTTTGTTTTTGTATTTATTTATTTTTGTTAAATAAAAAAAAAATGTACTGACCGTGATTCCATTCAGAAAAGCAATCAAAGGGGATAACGCGCTACAAGTTGTACATTTGGGTGCTTGCAGCTATGGACATAGTGGGGATCAATGGACAATCAACATGGACAATTTTGTTGCAGCAACAAAAACTTTTAGTTCCTGTGTAATTATTTATGGTAGTATAGTATATAGTATATAAATATGGAATCTTTTCTCAACTAAAAATAAATATGTGAATTGCCTGATTCCTACAAAGGCGTCAGGAAAGTAAAGGTGTGTGTCTTCAGGAATGTTATTTCTGCACTTTGCAAGTTGGCATTACAGGGAAGATCTTATTGCAGATTCACTGGCTGTGTGGTAAGTATCAGAGTTTCCTCTTTCTGTGACCGTTTCACCAGACAGCTGCACAAAGCTGATACTGTATCAGCTCCGAGATCACAGCTATACACAGGTCCGACACACACACACACACACACACACACACACACAGATTGCTGACAACAGTGCAGAAAAAGCAAAACGGAGTAACGTGGAAAACAAACACCTCTTTACTGACCTTACATTTTGTAGAGGATTAGGCTGGTACTTGGTGTAAAAAGCTCCTCCATCCATTTACTCCTCTTGGTTTCTGGCGCTCCTGCTGGCCTTGATACAATATGCAAACAACCATGTTACTGCAAAGGTCAGTGATTACATTGATTGAATGGAGATGACAGGTAGCATCTGGCCTACCTGTGGATAGAAATCCCATGCTGGGCTGGAACACACACACACACACACACACACATTCCAAACTTTCCACTCAGGATTATCTACCACTGAACTGCCATCTTAGACCCTCAGCCGGTGTCAAGATGATTGACACAGAGCACATCCCCTTCACCTTGGGTTGGAGAGAGGCACTCAAACGAAAGCTAACAGAAGTCTAATAATGAGAGGCAAATGGAAGTCTCTCCAGGAATGGCTAATCTTAACGGACAGCGGCAGGAGCAAGCGGAGAATAACCTTTCGGAATAAAAGAGGGATTACCAAGACTCTTCAGCGGCGGAAGAAAAACTACTGCACGCACAAATAAACAGCCAGAGTGCACTTAGAGCACGCGGGGCACAATTTAATCAAGGGACACTGGTGTATATATGAGTTTAAGGAAAATAAACTAATCCTACAACGGCTATAAATTGTTCAATTATAATGAGCACACGGCTCTTCACAAACCATCGCTCTTCTGCCATCAATTTTTACTTTGTCATTATGCACCTGTGTGTCGCCTGAACACACCCACATTGCCTATCTCATTCCAACACAAAGTGGCATTTGTTAATCCAAAATGTGGCAGCCTGTAGCGCAGGAATGGGCCCAAATATCTGAAAAGTACTTCGTCTTAATATACCTAAAATATAACAGCAATTCTGTCCTCACCTATCAGCTAATTCAAAACTCAATAACATTTAGTTTTTAAGCTCGGCAGCACCTCAAGGTGGAAAATATACCCTCTGCTGCCCTTATCCAACCTCTGTAGGTGTCGTTTAAGTTTACAACTTTTATGATCAGCCATAAATTTACGACCACCTGCCCAGTATTGCCACCTGTACAGCCGTGACCCATTGACGCGTGGCCTCGTCTAGACCTCTGAAGGTGTGCTCTGGTATCTGGCACCGCGACATCAGCGGCAGATCCTTTAAGTCCTGAAAGTTGCGGGGGGAGATCTCCATTGGTCGGACTTGTTTGTCCAGAACATCCCACAGGTGCTTGATTGGATTGAGATCTGGGGAATTTGGAGGCTAAGTCAACACCTTGAACTCAAACCATTGTTTTGTATCCTGTTGAAAGAGGCCACTACCATGGTTTCTATGAAGGAGTGAACACAATCCGCAGCACTGCTTAGGTAGGTAAATGACATCCACATGAATGACAGGACCCGGCAGAACATTATCGAAAGCGTCACACTGCAGCCACCGACTTGCTTTCTTCCCATAACGCATCCTGATGCCACATGTTCCTCAGGACGTGACACGCTGCCAAAAAGTGATTGATCCAACCAGACCTCCTCCTCGTACAGTTCTGATGCTCATATGTCCATCGCACACGCTTTCAGCTGGAGACAGAGGTCAGGATGGAAACGCAATCCCTTTATAAAACAAATTCTGATGTACTGTCTTCTGACACCTATCACAACTACACTGAACATTTTCAGCAATTTAAGCAACAGCAGCTTGTTTGTTGGACAGGACCAGACGCACACACACTCTTTGTGGCCCATGTGCATCAGTGAGTCTTGACCGCCCATGACCCTGTCACCTGTCACCAGTTCACCCGTTTCCTGTCTTTAACCACTGCAGACCAGGAACACCCCACAACATCAACTCTGAGGACAACATTTTCACCTGATGCCCAATAGATCCCACCCACTGACAAATAAGGAGCTATTTTTTTTTTTATTTTTTTATTTTTTTTTACTTCACCTGTTTGTGGTGATAGTTGATCTTTGCATATTGCACACAAAAAGTGACGTGAAATTGTGTTTTCCTCTGCATGAAATAATTTCACACCCACTTGGACATCTCATATCTAATGGGATAATAACATACATTATCATATATAATATCTTTTTCTCAATAATCACTAATTACATTAGTTTCATTATGTATCACACATCAAACTGATAATTCTGTAAAAAAAAATTTCCTTCTGCATTACAGCAAGGTTAGTTTTAGTTAATGCAAACCTTCCATCGCTTGCTGCACCCTCTTGTAAAGTAATACAGCGAGTGGAGAGAGAATACCTTGATTCCACTCACTGGTCATATGTCCTGCTGACAGAAAGCTTCTAAAACTGGATCACGTTTCCTCTTAGAACAGCCAATCACAACGCACTTGAAGGCCAGTGAGGGAAAACACGCTTACCTCTTATTATTTAAGGCATACACGAGGCCTAATTTTAGCAGAAGATGGATCAGATTGGGAAAGAATTCAGGACGTGGTGACCTACCAGACGAGACGAAATGGGTCGCGGGGAGAGATATGGATGATGAGTATGTGAAGCATGTAGCACTCCTCTGCTAATGCCTTTCATTTTAAATGTGGTGTGGTTACATTTTATGGTGGATGATCGTACATTTTAAGTCACTCTTTAGCAATGTGAAGAGGGTAATTTGATCTTCATTGGAATGCGCAAATGGGTCACATTGATCAAAGGGCGCCATCTGGAGGCCAGGGTGGATATTAATTACTTAAAGGAAAAGCCTCAAAACTACAAGAGGTGAGGAAACAACCAACAAAATAATACAAGAGAAGCAAATGTATTTGATGCTGCTTCTTTATTAATATCAACTTTTTGATTTGCATACCAATTTAATAGCTGATATGCCAAACCAAAACAATATATAATATGTAACATTATGACAATAATAACAAACAGAACCATAAAAAAATACATTGTTAGGACGGACTGATGTCTGGCTTTGTGCCTTTACGTCAGAATCTGTATGAGATGTGTTTTTCAGCGTAGGTGCTTCCAGCTTTCTTGTAGCAGGTTCAGATGAAGTTAGATTACCCTAATCAGAAAATGGTGTAAGGGCCTTTGGATTTGAAGATACACAACATCTGACATCAGAGCTGTGTTTAAAAACCTTTATATTAGCGAGAAAAAAAACAAAAAAAAAAACACATGTTCTAGGTCACAGGGCCAAAGACACAATGTCCTTACTGCGCTAAAGACCATAATGTCGACAAATATAAAAGGTGAAAAAAGGGTATTAAAATGTTGTTCGATGCGTGTCAGGTCTTTTTAAACAGTTAAGCACTGTTGGCCAAACAAAAATAGGTATTCACACATGATCATTTACATCATGTAATGTTTTTTTAAAGACAAACATTAAAGACGTACATTAACAGCGTGATGTTACCCAAGCAGCATCTGCTGCCTGGTGTGTACCATGATCATGATGGTCCACTGGGTCATTACCGTTAACAGCCCTAGAGACTCTAGAGCCCAAACACAGACAGATTGTAAATGCACTTATAGTCTTCAGTGTGTCTCTGGATTTGTGCATGTGTACACAGTCATCCTCGGTCATAACATAATGCTGTAATTGTGAGCAGTGTGTGTGTGTGTGTTGAATACACCAGTTTGTGTGTGTGATGTGGTGAAGTCACCACCAGGTCCAATTTCTCAATGTCAAGTCTGAATAAATAATTTGTGATTTGGATTCATTTCAGAGTCATCCTGAGTTGTTTTTAAATCAATGGTTGATCAGCTGTAGAAGATGTGTGTATGTCCATCCATGTACACACTGGTACACTAACACCTGTAATATGTTTGCGTGCGTTTGTTTATGCCTCTCCCTCTACTCAGTTCTTCTTCTTGATCCCAGAGGTGCGATTGTTGAACAAGCTGAGTCCCGATTTGCCGTTTCCATTGCCCACACCGCTGACTGTGACTCCGGGCTGCTGGAGAACTTTGTCCAACGTGGTTTTCTTAATGGCCGCTGGTGAGATGCGCTCCTGGTCTGCCAGGAACTGAAGCTCCCTGTAAGAAGAAGGAGATTGAGGTGTATTATAGCTCCTTCCTTATACCAGCTAGAAAGCATAAAGGGTCACGTTTGATCTTTTAAGTATGGACCCAAAGTGGATGGGAGTTTTGGTACATTTCTTGAATTTTAACATTTGTTTACATATAATCCATGCATCTCATCTGTTAGAACACATGACATATACTGCAGCCAACAGGAATAGACCTGAACTACATTCAGGACAATTGTGAAAGAAAATAACGTGCTCTACCCCAGCAGGTGGCAGTAGTCTGTATTTTTCGTTCAAAACAGGAAATGGGAAGTACTATTGACTGGGAGGCTAGGAAGATCTACGAACATCATGTAGACCTGTCCTCTTCTGAATCATGTTGATCAGCCCTCAGACATTTCTTAAGATCATTATGATTTATGATCTTATGGATTTTTGCAAATTTTGAAAACAACGCACAGCAGGAGAATAAAAGCAGAGAAACTGTGTTGGCTAGAAGAGGGATTTATCTTCTGAGATGCAGCTTTCTCACCGTGTCCTGATGCATGAAGCCTCCACTGCGTTGATCAGGAGGCTGCGGAAGCCGCCGCTCTCCAGGACGTGCAGGGCGTGGATGGTGGCGCCCCCTGGCGAACACACGTTGTCTTTGAGCTGGCCGGGATGCTGCTCCGAGTCTAGCAGCATCTTAGCTGCTCCCTGAAAGACAAGAAGATGATTTACTCAAACAAAACAGTTCATATAGCCACACAATGATTTCATTAGTTGCACTGATTTGAACTGTTTTGTAAAGTCTGTTTGAAAGTCTGTTCCATATTTACAATGGAAGCTCGAAGTTTAGATACACCTGAATCTGTTAAAACAGATTTTTTTTTAACAAACTTCATTGGCAGGTCAGTTGGAACATCTACTCTATATGTGACACAATTCATTTAATCAACAGTTGTTTACAGAGTAAAGCAATTTCAGTGGAGATGACTAAAGGTATCACATTCATCTTACAAACAATACTATGCAAATATAAGCAACATACTGCTCAAGAAGAAGTATTAGTTCTCCTAGAGAGGATTGTACTTTGGTTTCAAACATACAAATAAATCTCATAACAACAGCAAATGACATTGTGAAAAGACTGGAAGAACATAACCTGAAAGACTGCTCAGCGAAAAAAGAAGCTTCTGCTCCAAACTTTGCCATGAATAAACCAAGCTCCTGTTTGCAGTCTCACATCTGAACAAACATCTTATTTTTGGCAGAAATGTCCTCTGGTCAGATTAACAAAATTAAATAAAAATGGAACCGTTTGCCATAATGACCATCGTTATGTCTGGAAGGTAAATGGGAAGGCTTGGAAGCCAAAGTACTGCCCCTGAGCCATGAAGCACGGGGGTGGCAGCATCATGTTGTGAGTGAGCTTTGCTGCAGGAGAGACTGGAGCACTTTGTAAAAAAAAAATTTAAAAAAAAAAGATGGCATTTGTTTTTTTTTGGCAAGGCTTTTGCCAAAAAAAGGTTTGTACAGAAGACACCAGGACACCAAAAGCAATAATTTCCAGTAATTCATGTTAATAAACTGCCAAACTGTGATCCCACCACAGCCTGCATTGTTAATCTTATGTTAAAAAGAAACTGTCTTGAATTTTATGTATACCCTGAAGAAAACGGATACAGAATTATGTACCATTTTTATTAATCATTTCTTCTGTTTTGGCACGACACAGTGCCCTGTTTGTGTTTATGTATTTAATTCAGCAGTTATCACACAGAAGTATTACGCGGTCCACCGCAAGCAGCAGTTCAATCTTAATGAGTTCTTTGCCTCCAAACAGACACAGTAATGAAACAAGGAGACTTGGGCTATATTCTGTTTTTGTTTGTATTTTGTGCATATCAAGACCTTGGATGACAAAAAAAATACACAAAACTTGTGAAACCTAGATCCAAACCCATTTAGATGCAATTCCAATCAGATCAGTCTAGGGATGCGGTACAGTCTGGACACACAGATGTAAGTGTCTTTGGCATCACTCACAACGACAAAGTCAGAGTGACCTAGCGGCTCAACAGAATTCATGCTGCTCTATGGAGGACACCTCTGTCCAGGCAAAGCTGGGAAGAAGTAGATTTAATTCTGTGTCACCAGCATCGGTATGTACAGTAGCCAACAATGCCTACATCTTTACCACAACAACCACCCTTCTGTCTGATTTGAGAAACACAGCGTTGTTTTCTAAAATCTGAAATCCAAGCCTTAATATTGAGAGCAAGCAGAAAACAAAAAAATGTGAAACACACGCATACTAAGCACTCACTGACCAATAGGGCTTGGGCTCCGAGTCTGACAGCCAGTCTCCGAGGCAGACCCATCTTCACTCCTCCGTCTGCAAGAGCATCCACAGCTGTGAACGCCTGTTTGAACACAAAGTTGGCAACAATTTCATCAGCATGTCTTTAAAAGACGTACAGCCATTTTACAAATCATCATCAGATAGATTCACAGATTTATTTTATTCTTAAATTAAAAACACAGATTTTAACCAAGTTATTTTACGTCTCCTTTACTGATAACATACTCTTTGTCCTGTATAGTTTGAGTTAGAACAATAAGGTGTCTCGAACATCTTGTTAGATTTAAAGAGATTCTGTCTAAAGCTGTAGTTCTTTGAAGACAGCAGATAAAAACCCAAAGCAATTATTCTTAATTTATAACCACAGATTTGGAAAGACACACAAGTCATTACCACAGCTGGGCTCCCTCATATGATTGCTAAAAGTAAAAATACACATTCGTCCTCTTCCCTCTGCCACTGTTTAGACCTCAAGCTGTAAAACATGTGCAACATATTACCACTGAACCGCAGCCTGAACGTGAAGAGTTTTTTAACAGTCTAAGCTGTCGAGACTACACACTCTGTACGAAGATAAATTAATCTGTTTAATTATCAAGTCAATCAAAAGCCAAAGAAGCATGAATGTATTATATAAAACATGTCAGACATTTTCTTTGGAAATGCACTTGCATACGTGTCATTATTTTTGACATCTTTTAGACTAAATATTTGATCACAAGATAATGATTTAGCTAAGGCTGTGAAACCTGACAGCTGAAGACACACTTAACTAATGGCAACAGGTTTTTGAAAAACACCGCACATCAGTTCAAATCAGACTCAAAAGGAAAAGAAATACAGAAGACTCAGATCTAGAAGGTTTAAGGGCTTTCACGGATCATTTCCCAGCTCCACCATTTGACAGTAAAGACTCAATTCTTGCTACTTACGTAGGCAGGTCCGCTGCCACTCAGACCAGTGACCGCATCAATGAGGTCCTCCTCCACCTCCGTGCAGTAACCTACACTGGCCATCAGCTGCTCCAGTAACTTCCCATCCTCCACCTTAAATAATAACAAAATGCTTGTTAATTCCCATTTACCTTCATCAAAGCCATTCATAAACACTTTGACTCCGTGTTTCCTCGTTTCACCCATCTTTACCTCCGCATGTGTCCCAGTGGCGTATACTGTAGCCCCCTCTTTCACCACCACTGGAGTATTTGTCATGCACCTCATGACTTTTGGAGCTGCTCGGTACTGAAGCAGTTTCTGCAATATGGAAAAGGGGTAAGCACAAGATGTAATGGGTTTCTTTTATATGTTTGGAAACACACGCAGAACACTTTTTAAACTTAACTTTAGGTGACAGTTAACTGCATGTACACCACAGATCCCATAATGAAATCTAAACACCACGTTGGCACACTCAAATTCTGATAAGAGTCCAGCTCCATCAGGCCAAGAAAGGGAGGATGGAGTAAAACGTATGTGCTGATGTGAAAGCTCGAAAAGGGAAATAGCCAAGCACCTGAAAAGATTGTATTTCAGAGCAGAAGAGAGAGAGATATTGTGAGAAAGACCTTCTCTATGGAGCTGATGGTGACACCTGCAGCACAGGAGACTATGAGGTGGCGGTCCTCGATGTCTGGTCCAATCTCATCCAGAACGAAGGGGATAATGTGAGGCTTCACAGCCAAAAAGAGCACGTCACTCTTGCTGACCGTCTCTTTGTTGCTAGTCGTCAGGTTCACCCCCATTTTCTGCAGAGGAAAAAAAAAAAAGGAAATTGGCATCAGTGAAGAGATGTTAAGATGTACAGAGAAGGCAGCAGAAAATTTAGACAAGCACACACTCGCAAACCAGCTGCTTCGCTTTCCACTCCCAGACACCACACAACCAAACAGAAACTTGGCTCCTCACCCTGAGGCCCGACACTGTGGGAAGATCCGTGTCTGGAGAGCTGGCTGTGATCCTCTGTGTAGCGATCACACCTGGAGAGAGACACGGGAGGAAGCGGAGACCATGACGTGGGAAATACCAGCTGTAAGATAAGACCTTCTTGATCCCCTGAGGGAGAGTTCACATTACAGCAGCACAGGGAAGACTCTAAAGAAGTAAGAAACGTCCAAAGAGGAGAGGAGGGAGTGTACGATTTGACGTTAATGAATTCAGATTCCGTTCAGCTCACCTGCAGCAGTGAAGCCCTTAACCAGTGCATGAGCCAGCTGGCCCGCTCCAATGAATCCAACGCTCATCCTGTCAGATGATGTGCTGTTTCTGTAAATAAAGAAGAGAGCTGCAGCAGACCGTCATTCATTTCAGTCTATACCCTCAGCCCCTAATATGCAACATGCCTTCCACTTTCTATCTCTGAGCGTATTGACAAGTGGATGAGAAAGGCCTTTTGGTGGTGATGAAACCAAGAGAAAAAGTCTTGGAGTCGGAGCACAGAGTCTAAATAGTGATGAAACACCTCCTCTGAAATTCTGGCAGCCCTCTCGGCCTGATGTGCATTCACGGCTGCCAGCTCCACGCTCAAATAAAACTCACCAATGTCCCAAACAAAAGCGCACGGCCTCTTTTTCTGCGTAAAAACGCTTTGGATTGTCAGCTTCACTGTACTGATCAGTAAGTATAAAACCAACGGATCTTTAAAACTATCTCAAGTATTCGCCATTTCACGTGTTGAAATCGTATTTTAACACCGTGTTATGTTGGTCAACAAACCACTTATTCAGGAAACGTTAGCACTGGCGCTTCAGTGGATGCTAATAAGGATCATAATAGCATTTGCTATTGAAGCTAGCCGCTCTGCTAGCTAAGTCTCACAGCCACAAATAAAGACGGAAACACGACATATACGAGTTAAACAGAAACAGATACCTGTACGTAGATGTTCGGGCTGAAATCCCCGAGTTGACAGGTGGAGGCTGTCGACGTGACCGTTACGTCCCGGGGCTACGGTAAAACAGAAAACACCACTTTTTGGTGTCAACGTGGCTTCCTCTTTTTACACAACTTCCATGTGGGCTTCAGCTGTGATGGACAGCTCCACCGGCCAATCACAACACAGACGTCGCTTGCACTCAGCCAATGAGGAGCGAGAAATCCAGATATGGGCGGGATATGCAATCCGCTCCGCCCAGTTGCATCAGTCTGGTGAGAAGGTGCCAGGGAGGATCAGGATGTAGGTCAGATAAATGTGTTATAATGTAGGTTATACGGAGGAAGGCCTGTACTCACAACATATTCAGAGCATATCTTACTGATTCAACACGGACACACCCCAACGCAACCGTGTGGACAGAACACTAAGCACTAATCCAATAAAAATATATGTCATTTATTGTAAAATACATACTGTATGTGTGCAGATTAAAATAAAATATATTACAAAAAATATATTTATAGACATTTAATGTATATAAACCCTTGAGACACACAATGAGCATTCACAAATACATAGCTCAGATTTATTGGCATATGTGCAGACATACAAGGATATAAGGACACAATACAATATATAAAAGGTTTGGTTTTAAGTGGAAAGGGAACTGTATAGATTGTGCCCCTGGCCCCTCGTGGTGTACAAATATTCACAAGTATTTGTTAGGTAACACAATGTACATGCTGTAGTCCAGAGAAAGTGTGTTGCTTTAGATTCAGTTTCAGCTTTATTTGTTTTTTTAAGCATTTAATTTATATACATCTATCTTCCATATGCTGGTACATGCAGCATGTATAGACTATATTTATCTGCCTGATTCGTGCACATTGACACAATTAGTGAGCATAATGAAATCCTTTATCTAATCATGTCTATCTCAGCCGTCACTGGGTGAGAGGTGAGTTACACCTTCAAACAGGATCCTGGAGCCTATCCCAGATGTTGGATCCATCATTACAAAAGCAAAAATAAAAATATGAAGAATAAAATACATTTACATAATGTTTTGACTTTCCCATGTTATGCTATTATTATTTTCCACCCACAAATCTAAAATTAGAAAATAGGTTTCCAGAAGGATACCTTTTGCCATTTTGATAAACATAAACCTTGGGGGCCTCTTCTATCTAGTTTGGACGACAGGAGATACACATCTTTGCCCAGAACGTAGGGTCACCACTAGTAACTAATAACTCCACTTTATGATTTACATACACAAGCAATCACACATGGCTGCAAAATAATTTACCAGTCAGATATATATCATACATGAGTCCTACATACAGTATATAATATTGTGAATTAGTTTTGTCTTATTTAATTGCTGTTTTCATACTAAATTATCTGTTATGATGTAATAATACGCAGGGTTTAGGAAACATTCTCTATGAAGGGTTCATGAACTTTAACTTGTTAATTAAACTTAAGTTTAACCAGTATTATTTTTACTTGAGTTAATTTTGATTAGTTAAGATTTAATTTTTTTAACATTTTTATTACCAGAATTACCGTAAATAGACAACATTTTTTCTTTCTTCCCTAGCAGACACATCAAGCAGAATGGCTTCGTATGTTACAAGTGTTTCGTAAGAGGGTATGTTGCAGCACTTATCATTTATGTACTGTCTTTTTGTTTTGCTTTTAATTTTTTAATGTAAAATTATGACAATCATGCTAAAACTGTTCTCGTGTGATGAATAGCTGCAGTTATTTATAGTTCTTAAAGCAGAAGTCACACCCTGTTTTCTTATATATATATATTCTTCATTGGAGGCAACGTATCACCATTTCACATGCCAACAAAACACTTCTGGTTCCCAGAACTGGCTTGGGATATTTCAGGGACCACTGTTTGAGTAGGAGATTGTTATTCTAGCAGGAGACGTCAGTGCTTTTTATTTCTTTCCCCATAGATTTGACAGAATTTGAAATAAAGCAGAATTGGAAAGCGTGCTGCTAATGAGCTGTGGAATATGAATACAGTTTGGCTGTCTGTCCCTCGGTGGTTCACCAACACACATATTCAAAATTAACCATGAGTTTGGCCTGTAACTGTCAGATTGATGCTAAAATCTCGCCTCTGCACATTTGAATAGGACTGACCCTCTTCTTGTCTTTCTGCCTGTCTCTTTCTTTCATGTTTCTCAGTCATACCATGCCATGCCAGGCTAAATTTACACTCCACACAGGAGGAAGTGGCATGCCTCCTTTGAGGGACCACGTTCCATTTATTTTCTCACAGGAATGCAGACTGGGAGGTTGGGTATGCGCCCATCTATTTATAAAGCTGAATGCAAGGATTGGGGTTCAAGCTGCCAAAGCACCAGCTGTTGGGAAACTCATCATCATCATCAGTCAGCTGTGCAGAGTGAGAAAACATCCTCGGCTAAAGGTTGTGATGAGGAGTGTAAATTAATCAGTTGTCCAGTTTTCCCTTGTTAGATGATGGCTTTAACACAGCCCTGTCCAACCTGCCAGAACATACGTCTGGTGGATTAACAATCTCAAGAGGCGCTGAAGGGGGAAGCTCATGTGCCAGTTTGTACAGCGCGAGGCCCAGGTGAGCTTAATCAGCTGATAAATCTCCACTATCAGGCAAAGTTCTGCTGAAGTCAGCAAGGAAAGCCTCCAAAACAGCGTAGGGAGTGTGTAACATGAGAATCTCCCAGAAGTGGAGTATTGAATTTCAGGAACATCCTCCTGAATGTAATGTTTGTGACTTGAAACAATCAAACTGAAGGGTATCTACACCGAACAGCCACAGCATTAAGACCACCAGCTGGTGAGGTAACAGTGATGATCTCATTAACATTGAATGTTCCTCTGGGAAACCTGGGTGCAGGCATTTAAGTGGATATTACTTTGATATGTACCACCACCTGAACATTGCTGCAGAATAGGCCACATCCTCCTGCCATATGTTCCCCATATAAGCGACACACACAAACCCAAGAAAACAGGATTCATCATTCTCCATCCGTTGCTCCATAATGTTATTTGTATAGCATCAATAACCATACAAATAGTCTCAAGAACAAGAAAAACTCTCTTTTAATAAGAACCTAGAGATGAACTCATCTGCTTGAGGCTGACTGGCTAGAGACAGATAAAAGAGAAGAGGAGGAGGAGGAGGAGGAATGAGATAAACAGATCTGTCGTACATATACGATACAATACATCTGACTAAAACATACATGTAGAATCTAGTCATGATACAAGCAGGAGTACAACACTGCTGCATGTTATAATATAAAATATAACAAGAGCACGGGGGCTTAAAACTATTAACACTGTTCTGATGTTCATATGACTATTGTTCAGTTCAGAAAAAAACAACAACAAAGGAATAAAAGTCAGATTGCTTTAACCGTTGTCTTTAAAAGCAGCAGAATTTAAGGAACAATATTCTCTACTGATGATACAAAGTGTCACTGTTCTTCCCCTTGGAATAATTACCCACATATCTGTTCTCTGAGCCTAATCTCAAACAAGCTGAACATTTATTTTTTGTGATATATCTGCGCCACTCTCCCTCTCGGTCTAACAGAGACACACAAAGTCAATTTACCACTGCCTGCCTCTGTTCTATCTGTCGCTCAGACTCTGTATGTGTGCTGAGGCGTGACAACACTCATTCAGTCTTTCTTTCTTTTCTTTTCTTTTCTTTTTTTTTTTTGACAAAACCCCAAGAGATTTATTAAAAATCCCGCAGAGCACAAATCTTTTTCTTGTTTCTTTCCAGCACACACAGCGACGCAGATCCGGGTGAAGTGTTCACAACAAATTGTTGCTTGCGGTGATTAGAGTCCCGAGGTTTTTACAAGTGTGTGCTCGACGATGACAGAGCGAGGATAAGAAAACGAGAAAAAGAGAGAGAGAGCGGGAGGAGAAGGAGATGTGCATATTTAATATCACAGGCAGACAGAAAATCTTTTCCAAGCGTTTGTGCGTCTCCCTCCTCCTGCAGACTGAGTAGTGACAAAGACAGCATGCAGAAGAAATGACAGCAGTGAAGTTGAAGCATCCAGAGTATTGTCAGCTCTCAATTTGATGTCAAAACCAAAACTAATAAATGGTTTCTCACCGCACATCACAAAACCTCAGACTGAAAATCCCAGAAGAGCCAGAAGGAGAAGAAGCTGTAAGAGGAGTCATTCTTCTTCTTCTGTGTTTCTATCTTTGGTTCAGGAGAGAGAGGAGAAGAGTGCTGGTGTCTGAGGCAGACAGGAGGAGGCAAAACTGGAGCCAGAAGGTCACAGGAGGATGTTTGTTCTCCAGCTGTGATCACCAACACGATCAGCACTAAAAGCTTGACAAGCTCCAGGTCTCTGCACTTAATCATTCAAGTGGAAATTAACCTCGACAAGGTGTTAAAACACTAGAAAATGATACTCAAAATAAGAAAAATCAGTGTACATGTCAGTAGTTTGAATTTTATTTGTACAGTTTCAGTGAAAAGGAACAAAAACAATATAAGTGTTTTTATAGATTTTGGAATTTAAGCAAACTTTATTCATTTAGATAGCACCTTTCATGTACACATGCACGCAGAAGAGCTTTGGATAAATAAAAATTACAAACACGATTGCAGAGATGCAGCAGGTAAAGAAAGGACACAACATCACTATTTTTCTCACTAAATGTATTTATATTTCTATGTAGTACCAGATGTCAGTAGCAACCCATGCATGCAAAGAAATCAAACCATACATGTCCATAAATGTATGTGTAATAAAATGCATGACACGGGGAAAAAGTACTGAACACACTGAAATTAATACTTTGTACAAAAGCTTTTGTTGGTAATAACGGCTTCAAGGCACCTCCTATATGGAGTAAGTAGTCACGTGCTTTATTCAGGTGTGATTTTGGTCCATTCTTCCACACAAAAAGTCTTCAGATCCTCCTCTATGAACCCTGATCTTTAGTCCTTTCCATAGATTTTCTCTTGGACTCCAGTCGGGTAGCTGGCTGGGAGCTCACTGGCTGTTTGTTTGCTGAAATGTCCACCCTTGTTTCTCCATCTCCATCGTCCTTGTAGATGTCTCTGTACATTTGTCTGTTAATCCTCCCTTCAGTTATATGAAGCTTTCCAGTGCCGTATGCTGACAAACTGCCCCACACCATGATGTTCCCACCTCTTGGTCTGATGTCTGGTGTCATTTTACCTCCAAACGTGATGTGTGTTAAGGCATCTGAAAAGTTCAACTTCTGTTTCATCTGACCGGACGATGTTCTCCCAGTATTTCACAGTTTTGTCTAAATGTTGTGCAGCAAACTCTGAACAAGCAGCAACATGTTTTCCTGGTAAACGTGCATACAGGCCACAGCGGCCAAGCTCATTTCTTCTTGTTTTCTTTCCATTGTACAACCGTTGCACCGGCTAATTTCAGGTCTCTCTGAAGCGCTCCACGCGTTGCCCTCGGGTCTTGGACAACTCTTCTGATAATTCCAGTCAGAAATCTTGCACGAAGCACCTGGTCATGGCCGGTTTATGGTGAAATGTTGTTCTTTCCACTTAAATGGAAATTATGGCCTCAACAGTGGTGACTGGAGCATTCAGAACGTTTAGAAATCCTTCTGTATCCTTCTTAACATCACCATACCCTTTTTCCAGGCCCCTCTCTTCATGTGTTCTATATTATTTAATCTGTCGTTTTACATTATTAAACATAACTTCAGTTATGGACATCTGTGGTTTCATTTCTATGCATGTGTGGATTATAAGAGTCGTTACCAACATCTGGTCAAGTATATTTACTGATTGTTGAGTACCTACCCGCTGTAGGTCTTTTAATAATATGCAGATCACCTCTTCCTTTAAAACAGTAACAGTCTGTATGATGAACTCTACTGGCCGTGGTGAATGCTTTCAAAATAAGCACCCACACTGTTTTGTATACAGTAGTTTCCTGAAGCTACGGTCTGACGTAGTCCCAGACCCACTGAGGGCTACGGTTTAGACCTCAATAATGTTCCACTCAACATTTGGCAAAACGAGAGACAAGATCTACCGGGGGAAGCTGACATCAGCAACATGCGCCATCACGGATTAGTCACAACAGTGAGCCAGCCGTCCCTCCGTGTGCCCCCAGCTGGAAAGTCACGAGGGGACAGTCATGATGGACACCTGTCGCGGCTCATCTCTGTCACACAGCTATGTTTAAGACAGAGACCCGTGGGAAGAGAGGAGTCAAACGAGCGCCAAACATGGAACAGCTGCTAAACCGGAGGTCTGGAGAGGAGCGGGGAGCGCACGCAGGCCTCAACCAAGCTACAGACTGCTCTGTGGTGGCGCCGTCCGTCACTCTCTGTGCTACCTTTCTCTGGGCTCTGTCACATTTCACTGATGGTACGTCTCACTCCGGAGATATTTGTCAGGGGAAGAGTTCAAGTGCTGCCTCCCAAGGGCTTGTCGAAATGAAATAATCACGCTGAGGATCATGATGCTCCCGAAAGCCGAGAAACACACACGAGATAAAAATATCACATCAACAGCAAAACGTATTTACTGCCGCTAAAATGATCACCGCTTTGTAAATCCACCACTCATCTGCTCTCTGTCCATGTTTCACTTGTACCATTTTACTAATTTACATAAATTGGCAGCGAGCAAAGCTCCGAGCCACACAGTGACGTTTTCCGCAGTCTTATGCAGATTTGGATACAAGAGCAGCCAACTGGTGCTGGATTTGCTGCATGAGAACCGAGGCAGTTCTGGGGGACATGTGCTGTGCCACAACACTTCCAGAAGACTCAGTATAAGACATCCACAGAGCGCACAGATGTGACAGGGCACTACATTGATCCTGGATTAGAGAGAGGAGATTCACTGGAGTGACCAAAGATGAGAAGGAAGGAGGGGTGGAGGCGAGGAGGAGGAGGTTGCTATGGTGTTTAAAGGAGGAAAAAAACTGATTTTATTTCTGTGTCTCAGCTCTTTTGCCCCCATAAGATGGAGGGATAGACAGTCTCTCTGTCCAGCACTGACGTCCAAAGCTTAAGATTGAGGATCTGTTGGCTTATGCACGTGCAAAACTTGATGGGGAAATTAGAAAAGAAGCCCTACGTCACGTATCCGTGTATAAAAAACACTCGATCCCTTATTGAAAATCGTTTGAATCACATTTACAAATGATTCACACATGTTATGCATTAGCTGGACGGCGACGGAGTCATTTCGTACAACTGTCGTACAATATTCAGTTACTATAAGCCTTCAGCCAGAAAGCCATAAATAATACTTACAAAGTCGTGACATACACAGCGAATGACATGGGCAGCCTCAAGAGATGTACGGTAAATTTGTGCACAACTTAACTGAGAACAATACAGGGATTTTAACTTTTTTCATCTTAACTTTCTGACCAAATTTTAGCAGTTGTTGGATAATTTGACCGAATGTTTATATTTGACAATTTACATTTGGGTTCTCTGTATTATATTAAAATCTTTTTTGGGGCCATTTCAGGGCACACATCTTATAAATACAATGATGCTGTACAGAAACAGCATTAGTGTTTGGAAAAATGTGTTAAATGCTGTTAAATGTGAAACCTGCCAGTTAAGAATCCTATAGATAATTTTAACCGTGAGTCTGAATAAATGAGTGGTAAATTACTTTTTAACATTTGACCTGTTAAGTTGAGGACACATTGTGTCCTATGTTCCCTCTCCTCGGTCACGCTGACCATGATCACATTGTGCAACAGTGACTATGGTGTTTATTCAAACTGCAGGTCATCCTGTTTTCAGGAACTGACAGAAGCATTTCATAGAGACAACAGCCTCCTATAAATGCGGTGTCATGGCTTCAGTATGGGTGCAGGCAGCTCATGTTTATTTCTGGCAGCCTGGGTAAAGTCCACAGACCGTTGGTGTGGGGTTTGCAGATGACAGGGATGCCACAGATGCCAAAGCCAGACTGACTATTTATATTCAAGACTTGCTTGTTTTATTTGAACAAGAATATGAGTAGCGTGTAAATGCGTCTCATGCCACGGGTCAAGAATGGTGGGTGAGGCTGGCTCTGAGGGAAGTTAAAGTCAAAGGCATGGGGTGTGGCAGATTCCTTGACAGTGCTTTCAGTTTGGATTTTGCTGCAGACAAGTGCAGCACTTGTAATGCCCTGAGCCTGCAATCTTTCACACGTAACGTATTTGCCTTTTGGCCTTTAACGGTTTGAACTCACAGACAAATCATAAATGAGTGACTTAAACTTGTTGAACCAGTGATGTCAAATAAGTTCTCCAAGTGACGCTACACCCGAGAGTTAGCTGGCACACGTGAGGGGACAAATCGTATCCTCTGGGAATAGATCAGGTCTGCTGTGTACAGTCCAAAGTTGACGAAGGAGAACACCGTCACCACAACTTTGCTGTCCCATGGACATTTCCCCTGTGGGCAGGACGATGGTCTCCACGGGGAGCCATACTTGGTGTCAAAGCAGAACACAGGCCACACCACTGATGCACTCAAGTAGAGCAGAACCTCCAGGAGAGTGCAGACCACCACGAAGTGTTCAAAAGGCATGCAGTGCACCTTCTTAGTCCGCTTGCACACCTTCATTATGACCACCACTGTCGTCAGAGCGAAGCAGAAAGCGTAGACGACGACGCAGTAGATGGTGGCGGCGTACCGAGAGTACTGACTGCCGTTGTGAAGAGCTCCGAAGATGATGCAGGCCACGAAGCCTTGAACGACTTTCAGAAGGCCAGAGATGGTGGCCATGTAGCCCACCACAATCTGGCCTGGCCTGGCTCGGCACAAGGCCACTTCAGCACCGTAGGCCACAGTGCCCAGGATGGAGCAGACGGTGACGGCGATGCGGAAATCTCTGACTTCACAGCCGGCGTAGGGGCAGTCAGATCGGACAAAGAACAACGGGTAAACCACAGAGGCTGTGACATACCTGAAGGAGGAGACAGAAAACCACGGTGTTAAGAGAAAACATGCTCCAGTTATCTCAGTGTAATGAATGGGGGAACAATGCTGTAGTTTGATGAAACGATCTCAAATCTTGATCCACTCGCTGATCTTTAGGAGGATCTTTATATGGTATTAAACCAGTTGATCAAGCATTTGTCACTTGGTTCCCATGACGACGACTCATCCAGCCCCATTTAGTGGCCAAGAGATGTGTTTGTAAATTGTGACCAAGATAACAGATCGATCCAGATTAGGATTATTTAGTTTTTAAATGCATAAATGCATTTATTGTTGATCACTCACAACTTTTACTCATTGAAATGCCTTTTTACTTGCTAACCACTCCATATTCACCAGGTAGACTTTATCTTTGTTTATCTTTGTATTTTGGCCAACAGGTAGCTTACTTGAATTTTGTCAGAGCTTTTTTTTTTTTTTTTTTTTTAAATCCAATGATCGACCTGTTTTTTTCCTGAACAACACTGACCAAAAGTAGAGAGAATGGACCAGAACAGTTAAGTTACAGCCTTTAAAATGAAAACATTGAGGGGGGAAAAGCCTCAGAGAGCTGAGAGTAAAACACCCAGCCTGTAAATTCTCAGTTATCACTACAAGCAACATTTGTTCTACTGCAGATGTAAAAAGTTTAATGTGTCATTATTTCTTAGGCACAGTAACATATTTTGAAAACCAATGAAAATGATGTGGTTTTAGCATCTTGGCCCAAAATGGCCCAAGGGTTTGTAAAAACATTGTGGCATTTCTGTGTGATAACTGCCCTCTTAAGATGAACCAGTAAACAAGTAAGTAGTAAGCTCTCTAGGAATGAAAATAAGCATGATTTTGGTTTCATCGTGACTTCTTGTGCGTGTTTTCTATTTAAGTCACCCTCTCAGCCGAGGAAACCCCGACTTACATGAGCGTCGCCAAGGCGGCGCTTGTGACTGTGAGGTTGTCCCAGGATACCGGCAGGTAGCTGTAGAGACGAGTAGCATCCAGGAAAAACACCAGGACTGACGTGGCGAAGCAGAAGCACCACGTCGCCATGCAGAACACACCAGGTGAACCGCTGTAGCCGGCGCTGTGGGTTACCATGGCAATCACAGCACAGCCCATCGCTAACTGACAGAGGCGGGCAGCACCCAGATACGAGCAGAGAGTCTTGAGGCTGAGGTACGGACCAGCCCGGGAATCCATGTTGTACAATGAGATCTGCAGGAGGCGAATCCTTCAGGGAAGAAACCGGATGTCCACAGGCCGAACGAGGCAAGATGATGAGGAGTTTAAAGTCTAAAGAGTTCAAGGTTATTGTGACACCATCCGGAATCTTTCATGAGCTACTCTCACAGATCTGAACCACTAACTCTGTTTCAGATCGTGCTTTTCTGCGTCACCTGTCGTCCAACGGCCTCTCGTAGCTTTTTTCCTCTTATTCCTTCACTTACTTCCGGTTTTGCTTTGCATCCCCTCCGATGACATTACAACAAGGTTATGCGTCTGAACAACACTGTAACATCCAAATGAGAACGTCTCTATTCCTACAAGAACGTCATCACAAATGCTCCAGTGTCTACGACCAGCGTGTGGCAGGATATCCAGATGGTGAGACGTTTTAAGGTGGTACTGTCCGGACTTGTAGGAGGTCTTCTGTCCGTCTTATTTCTGTGTTGGTGTATCAAACAATGACACAACGTACGCACTTTTATAACGGAGGGTCTCAGTGTCAACCCTGTTACCTTAACCATGAATATCAGTTCAGCTGTCAAGTGACTTGGTGGGGACTTTCTTATGGCCTTATTTCTGTGTTGGTGAATCAGAGTACAGCAAGTATGTCAGAGACATTTTCTGTCAGTAGTCATGCCAGGCTGACGAACACACTTACTCTTCAGCTGAGAGCTCGCTCAGCGGTCACAGCGATCCAGTATAATGCTCCAAGCAAACCAGGAAAGGTGAGTTGAAATTCCCGTCTAGCTGGTTCGATAAGTAACACTCTCTGTTAAAAGTCACCCTGACGAGAACTTGTAGATCCTGTCGGCGGATAGCTACCGCACACGTCACGCTACAACCCGGTCCAGGCCGACGCCTCAGCTGTAGAAATACTCCAGACTCAGAATCTCCTTCGCGAATCTTCCAGGATCATTTGTGAAGGCTCGTTCAACTCTCATCCTCTCACTTTCCCTCACTCACAGAATTTTTCCTCATACACTTTCTCCTTCCTGGCTGTCCCTCCTTGTGCTGTGAGGAAGGGGTACAGCTGATCAGTCAGACCAGAATGGGAGTTATTTAGGGTTGGGCCGTCACCACATGAGCGTTGGAGGGTGGTCTACATGTGCTCGGGTGTGGAGCTGGGGCATGCAGACACATTGAAGACCCCGTGAAAAGAACGGTGAGAAAACTGACCCATGATGCGGACTGTAAGACAGACTGTGTACACAAATCAGCATCAATATGTGATACACACTGATCAGCCACAACATTAAAACCACAGACGGGAGAAGTGAACAACATTGACCGTCTTTTGACTATTCAATGTTCTGCTCAGAAACTTTTGGACCTGGCATTCACGTGGATGTTACTTTGACATGTACCAATCACCTAGGTCAGTGACCAATGGTCAGAAAAATACTAAGTATAGTAATAAGCAAATAAAATGTGACACTGACACCATGAGAACACGCAGGTTCAGTATCTTAGCTGCTCCTAGGACTGTCCTCTTCTGGACTGAGGCTTCAGGTGTTGTTCCTGGGATCTGTTGGAGCTATTCTCCCAGGTTGGAAGTCATTGCCCGAGTGCTCCTACTGCCACGGGGACCACACTCACCACATCTGTTCCAGCTGCTCTTTCAACCCTTGGTACTTCTCAACATTTTTGTGTTCCTTCTTTCTGATGTTGGTGTCAGCTGGTATCACCACACCTATCACCACAAACCCTCTTCTGCTCTTTATCCACCACCACCATGTCCGGTTGGTAAGCCAGAACCTGTTTGTCCTTCTGTTGAGGGTAAAAACGTATTTGCATTCACATCAAAATAGGTAGATACACCGATATATTGATATTATGCCTATGCCTATTCAGACATCCTGAACAAAAGCTGCAAAATGACGCTGGTGCAAATAGTAAATGAATGAGAAAATAATTCCTGGTTGAGCAACAACTTTTCAAATGCATCTGTGATTCTAAACAAAATGCAGGTTTTTAATGAAGGTGCCAGTGTTTGTTAAATGATTTAATCGTGGGGAAACACACAAATATGTTACACTGACATATCTTTGTCAGTCGTAGTAGCAGTAGTGGTTACTGTGAACCCTTCTTGTAGTTTGGGCAGTGGCCTGCATCATGTTATTATTGCAAACAGAAACACACTGACTTCTGACCCAGCTCTGTTGGTTTCAGGTGACACTTCAGAGGACAAGGTTAAATGTGTTTCCTTGATTCCTCTCTCGGTGTCTTCAGATTTGAGGAAAACTACAAGGCATTCAACACAGACGAGAAAACCCTATTGAGCAACATTTGTAGTAATCTAAAGTGAATGTCCAGCTCCGTGACTAACTCCAATAAAGATGACCCTTGACGGTCATTTGGTCTCCACCAAATTCTCCACCATGTCTGTCTGCCACGTTTGCATCTGAGGGTCGTGGGGGGTCTGTGAGCATCTGTGGCCCTAGTTTTTGTGCTGTCATGTGACACTTGTTGGCAACTCCCCGGCCGCTTTATCAGCAGCATGAGCTGGTGACAGAGAAGAATCTGATTGGCTGTTCATCTTTGAGAAAATACACAGAAATCAGAAGTTCGAAGGACACACAGAAGGACCACTGCGTTTTTCATTCTCAGTACATCTGAACATTCAAATACACAATTATTTGCACAACGACCGGATCAATAAACTGTAGACGGACTGATCAGCATAACTCAGGAGAGGCCAGACATCTGCAGTGTGTGCCAACTCCCGCTTTAGTCTTTGTAGTCCAAGTGCAACTTTTTGATCCAGACACAGGCAAGATCACAGTCAACATTTGTTGCCGGCAGTTCTTTGATGTAGGTTTTGGTGTTTTTGCACCTTAGGACAGACTAAAAATTTCCCTAGAGCTGAAGACAACTGTAAAGCCTCTTCATGGAAATATGTGAAATACTAACAATAAATATTTAATGTACCACTTCCCAGCTTCCGGGTCACAGCAGAGGAAATTAAACATGAAAAATATGAGATATGCTTAAAAATGTTATCATTAAGACACAGCTTATGCCTAATTATCAAATGAAATCACTTCATCAAACACTGCAAACACTCCAAGGGCTTAACCCACAGCTCTAATGACTCCTGACTCCCCCTTTGTGTGGATATAATGTTAAAGCAACAGGGGTCAGAAGACTCAGCTCGTCTGAGCCGGTTTAAAATGTAAATAATCTGTGGTTTCAAACCTCCAGGCTTTATCGAGTCTGTCTTCAGGTCTCTGTCTCCACCTGCTGGTGTGAGATGGATCTGTGCTCCAGTTCACCGTCTGGTTGGCCGTGTTTCATCTTGATCCTCACTAAACAAGCATCACATTAATACCTGGCAAATAATGGACGGGATGTTTTAAAGAGGGACAGAAGAAAAAATACTATATGCTCTCTGGCCAGTTCATTAGGTGCTCCAGTGAAAACACATACTTTCTAGCATAATAGTCCTGCTCTAAATCATAACTTCATGACTTCAGCTGATGTTGAAACAGCTTCAGAGAGGTGGTTACTCAACTTTATGATTATCTCGGAGGATGATGCTTGTGGTGCCGTCAACTGGATTGGTTTGAACGTTATAATATTTCAGTCATTTAGTCTAGACCACTGACTAAAAAATAATGGTCAAAAATAATCTGAACGAGTCCATACAACACAATACAATTCAATAGCACTAAATTATACAAGTTATATACAACTTGTGTATCTAATGAACTGGCAAATGCGTGTATATAAATAGACTCATCGAAGACAGACTTCTTCTTTAATAGTGTAATAGTTTGTTTACAGGTCTTGTATTACTGCTTTTGAGGGGAAAATGCTTTGAAAAAAAAAATCAAATAAAATTCTTTTGTAGCTCCAGAGGGAGCTGCATGAAATCTGATCAGTTCAGTCAGGCCTGCAGATTATATAAAAGGTTGTAGAGTCCACCAGACCTCTGTAGCTTCTGATAATTAATTCCACTTTGAACCCACTACACGTAGACATATTGAACCTCAAGTCCACCTGGGAAACATCTCCGTGCTCAGTCAGTAACCTGAGAACACTAAAAAAGTCTCTCCAGTTGTTGTCAGTGGAGTTTATTTTGCAGCTCTGGTCCTTGATGAATACAGAGCACGTCGTATGGATGGTCAGGCGATTAGCACAACATTTATCCGTTCATACACGTGTTAAACCCGTCAGATTTTAGTCTGCTGTAGAATTGTATATTAACTCTGAGGTCAAATTGTAAAACCCACGGGTAAAAGAGGACACATTAGAGTGGTGTAAGAGACCAAATCTGTTATTAAAAGACATCTGCCAGTTTTAGAAACGTTCTCCTGAGTGTGAGACATTCATTAAAGGTGCTGCCTGGCCTGGCATTAACCGGGTAGTTTGTTACACAGAACCATCGGTGAAGTTGTCCTTGGAAAGTGCTTGGAAAAAGGCCAGACACTTGCTGCTTGTCATTTAGAAAGCTAGCGAGGAGTTTGTGTAGCCAGCTGTTGTTAGCATATCTATAGAAGTTATGGAAGTTACGAAGACAACAAAGTGACATCCAGGAAAAACTACTGAGATTGATTATGACGTTGTCTTATGTCGCATGTGTTTGGACCAAAACAAAGTCTCCAGACCAGCTGGTACATAAGGTATGGGAGGAAATAATTAATCCCACCAGCAGGTGGCAGTAGTCTGGCGAAGTGGGAGGCTAGGAAGAGTTACAGACCATCGTACTTGGGCTACACTGAATCATGCTGAGCAGTTGGTCTACAAGTTATTGATTCTAGTTGATCGTGTCGTACAAGATATTTTAAGATGTATTTGTATATTCTAATTCAACAAAGAAGGCCCTGACATCAGTTCGACTAGTAGAAACGAATGCCCTGCAAAAATCTAGGGCCACAGATGATGCCAGCATAAGAGGCAAAGTGACTGTCATTACACCAACAACACAACCACAGCTGCAAGAAACTCCTCACATGATGCTGACTGGTCAGCGCCTCCTTAAATCAGTCACGCAAAGAGACACAACGATATGCAAGAAGATGCAAATATACATGATTATTATCAATTTGCATTAAGTATTAAGATGTGGACGTTTTTTGTTCTAGTGACAAAGCGATCCATTGCACAGTGCACTGTTAACTTGAGCCTCTCCTCTGCTAATGTTGCAGTTTGCTTCTGAATTTCACCTGGGGACTGAATAAGGCTCTCGGCCAATTGTGGGGAACCTGACAGAGTCAACGTGTAATATGCGGCCTCGTGATTGGCTCAGCAGTGATAGGGGCGGGGCTTACTATGTCCAGGAAGCTTAGATTGACAGGTCTAGTGTGAAACGGTGGCTGGTGAGACGACTCCTGTATCGAGGAATGAGTGAAGTCCTGAATGAAAGATAACGTCTTCTGCCTCCTTTATCCCTTTACTAAGAATTGAAAGATATTTAAAACTGTAGGGAAAAATATATGGAAATGTCCAATCAACCAAAGATTTTGCGACCCGCATGTAGGGTTGCGGACCCCCTGTTGAAGACCTATGCTTTACACCATCATAGTGAGGACATTTGAGCAAAGTGAAGACAGTTTGGCCAGTCTTCACTTCTTCACAAGGCTGTTTGAGGATTAAGACTCAGTTTTAGAGAAAAACAGTTACAGTTATGGTTACCATGGTTATTATTATGGTTAGGGTTGGGGGCAATATTAAGGTTGTGGATAGGGGCTAGGAAACGCATTACTGCAATGTATGTCCTCACAGAGACAGCCACACAAATGTGTGTGTGTGTTTGTGTGTGTGCGTGTGCAGGGCAGTGTCAAAGAGCAACTCAACATTTTTCCGGTGCCGTCGCGGATCCATGGAGACCACAGCTTTGATCTACCAGGACAGGCCTCATGACACACAAGTTCAGGCTGCCTCTGACCCCTGCATGCCCTGACCCATCCCACCGTCCTCAGGTAATGGTAAACAAGCTGCACGCTGCCATATTTTCACATGTTGTCACTGTTCGGCGCGCACACACTCACTCCTCGGGCCTCGGACCAGCTGCCCCCTCGCTTTCCGCTGCCGGAGGGACTTCAAAAAGAGGCCGAAACACAGAGGGCAGCAGGACTGTGTGCGGAGCACGAGGGAGGAGTGCATTCCACACACACGATGGACGGCTGAAATGTTGAACGGCAGACTGCATCTAGTTTTGAGGTGTTATCAGAAAAAGTATTTCCCGTCTCTGTTAAAGGTCATTTTTATACTCCAGAGCAGTGTGTTAAACAGGAACAAAGATGTTTATCTCTTTTGTTTTTCAGTATATGTTCATTAAATTGTGTTTTTCCTGCTGTGGCAAGCCAAAGTGTGTCGGTTTATATTTAGAGACGCTGTTTTTCTTTTTTTTTCCCTGGCCTTTCTTTTTGATAAGTGGTAGTAGAAACTGGAGGTAATGGGGTAAGGAGGACAAAACACAGCAAAGGAGCAGCCTGGAACCAAACGTGCCCCACAACAGAGAGGACGATACAACCAGTGAGTTATGGGGAACCATATAAGACATTATCACAGCTGAGGGGTAAGCTAGCAAGGCTAACCCGGTTGGTTCCATTAACATCCAGTGTGTGCCTCTTAAACATTCAGGTCACAAGGTCAGTTTTTCTAAAAGTGGTGAAGTGTCCTGGAAACCAGGCCCAAGTTCCCACAAAACAGAGGAGGAACAGCAGCGGAGACACACAAATCATCTGAGCATCACCGAGGTGGTTTTGTTCACAGCAAAATGTCTGGCTGCTGAGATGTTTAGATTCCCCGATCCTGTCCGTTGTTAAAGACACTGACAGAGAAATTTAAAAGGTTGAGCGGTTAACAGAGAGTGGGGCATTAGCCGAGACGCATTTGTCATCTCAGACGTTTAAAATGTGAACTCACCCTGATTTCTGTAGCATTCAGGTCCAATATAAAAACAGAAGAGTTTGTTTGTGTGAAAATGTCTCTTTTGGTCAAATTTCAAGATTGTATAGATCAATACAGTTATGAAAAATAGAAATTAATTCTTGATGTTAAATTTCAACTTCATAGCCAACATGAAGGAGGAGTTTTTAAACTGCTGATATTTTTAAGCCAAACACCTACTAAACGTAACCTGAAGGTGAGAGTGTTTTATATAATTTAAATTTCAAGACAAGACACTTTTTTTGTATGACAATCTTTATTTGTTTAACACAATCAACTGGAATGAAACACTGCAATCTTCTCGGCAGTCCATCATTTTCTCTCTATCTTGACTGTTTTTGTCAAACCTATTCGAGTGCAAACATCCTCCGTGATTGGTTAAGTCCACTTAAGTTTAGCCTCTATCGAAGCGTAGCTTTAAGTGCATCATTCAGTCTGACGTGCTCAGTCCTCTCATCAGCACGCAGCAGCAAGTCTCATTTCTTACCTGTGCAGGAAACAAAGCAACACAACGATACAAATTAGCAGGGTCCTCACGGCTTTAAACAAATCAATAAAGAAGAAAATTCTACCCAACTAGTGTGTGAGCACCCAACGCTGTTGTATTAATAAAATATTCAAGACACATTTCCACTTTTTACAGACACATCTCATCACAACAAGCCCAGTACCGTCACATTAGGGCTGTTTTTAAACAATGAAACATGAGACTAAGTCCTGTCAACACGGCATCAACACAATGCCGATCATCTCAACGCAGCATGGAGCAGAAAGTTTTCCATTCAAAAGACACTGAGCTTTGCAGGAGAGTCGGGAAGTTACCACAAGGCTGAAGAAAAGGATCGACGCTAATATAAATTCCTTCAGGATACATCAAAACGCTCTGGTATGTCATCGTTAATACTTTCAAGTAATGGACAAACAGCCTCAGACGGACTGAGTGGAAGTCAACTGTGTTTGTGTGTGTGTATGTGTGTGTGTGTGTGTGTGTGTGTCCTCTGTAGTGGTCCACACATGGAATCTATAATTCCTGATTCAAACCCTCCCTCCTCCCCTCTGTCTTTTTCTTTTAACTTTCCTCATGAAAGAGAAAACAGCCACAACTCTCCTCAGAGACGCGCATGGACACACACAGAGATCAGCCAGAAATAAAATGCACACAAAAACACAAACAAGACCGATAGACAGAAAAAGGGAGCAATGCTCTAAACAAAAACATCAATACGGTGACCACCAGAAACACCACAATAGAACAACAGAGAAGAGCGGTGCCTGGACTGACCACAGGGGCTCGTGCTGTGTGATGTGGCCCGGCAGCAGGATCTCTTCCTGGGCACTGGCTGTCTGTAGTGGTCTTCTGGGCCAGAGGGGGCGGCCATCCTGAACTAATTGGTTCATCTTAACATGCATCCTGATCTTCTGAGTCATCAGGAATTCTGCTTTCAAAAAGCCATGTCCTATTAACTGTGGTTTTTGGGTTTGTGTGTTTGTGTTTACCATGACAAGAATCATGTGGTTTGAAGCCTTCTGTTCTTTCTCAACAGAAAAAAAAAAAAAAGGAAGTGATTTCGGGGGAAGATGGCTGGAGGGGTGGAATACTTGCTCACACGCCTAACCTGTTCACATGAAGCTGGAAGCTGTCAGTCAAAGCCCAGTTTGGACTTGAGCGTTCAGGAAATGTTGCTCCAATTGGACTCAAAGCAAACAGACCGACCACAAGACTGTGTGACAGCAGGAACGCATTTTAATATCAAAAGTTGGACTGCTATTAAATCCATGTGCTGATCGCCAACTGTCAACAAGGAGTCAGATGAAGCTGCTGACCAGAATATGAGACAATATTGTTCTACATTTGAGAACCACGCAGTTAGTCAAGTCGAGGCCGCACACTCAGGTTGAAGTCATTAGAACAGCTTTTTTTTTAACCACTGCACATATTTCATGTTTCAGTTTTGGCAAGTACAACAGTTGTTGACAGATAGATTGTTTCCCATAGAATTAGATACATCAGAAGCTTACATACAGTTGGTATTCAGTAGCGTTTAAGCCTTTAAGGTTGTATACTTGGATCAAACGTCACCTTTCACCTAAACTGAAGCTGAAGTCGTGTAACTGAGTTTGTAAACCTCCACGCTCGCACAAATGTTCTGTTTGGGGTCTTGGAACCAAGCTTTAACTTCCTGGTTGATGTCTTGAGATGTGTTTTCAATGTATATTCATAATCCTTACTCATGCCATGTATTTTCTGTAGTGCACCAGTATCTCCAGCAGAAAAACAACCCCACAACATGATGCTGCCACCTCCATGCTTCACAGTTGGGAGGGTGGAATGTCTCTTCCTTTTTTCTCCCGACATAACAATGTTTATCAGCTTTAATGATATCAACCTAAGAATATGGAAATCTCCGGCCTCAACTGTACGAACATTAGCACTCAAAATGTTTGGACACACCTTCTCATTCAATTCAATGAGAAGGTGTGTCCAAACTTAACTTTTGACTGGTTGTGTACGTAGGGTTTTATTTCTGAATAGAGAGTGTTGCATTAAAGGTAGTTTGACTTTGCAATGTGGCTAGAAGTTTGTTTATAGTGTATCTTCTACAGCTTATTCATATAAATGGAGGGCTCTGGATTGGCTCATGTGACACGTTGGAAATAATTGTCTTTACTGTGAAGACAGACTGAATGTCACGAAGAGGAGCTAACAGAAATAATAATAAGTAGGTGCATCAACACAGTGTAGGAGCTTTACATGATGCAACAAAAAATCTTGTTTGAGGTTTCATGAAGATATTTCACCAATAACTGGCCAGGCAAAAGAAGAGTAACATAGTTTTTGCAGTTCAGTGCAGTGATGGGTATACAGACTTTGTGGAAACCAAACAACTACTTCCCAAACACATGGGTAAACTGTTCACCTATGGGACCTGAAGGACAAGGGAGACTCTTTTGACGGCACATTTTAGCCAGAGAAGACGCACAGTTTGAAAGAGGACTAAAAGAAGCAATCTACTTCAAATTGGAAAACATGAATTATCATCTACAGTCATCTATAACGACTTTTTAAAAATAAATAAATAAATAAAACTTTTACCCCCCATACTCTTTGCGCCTGGAGTTTCTGTCCATTAATAGACTGTTAGAGAATCAGTTATTGGGAAAAAGAGGTTAATTTGAACAACGATTTCATCTGATCTGCAGATGTTCTGAAATAAACATTTAAACGTCCCATCAGTCGTTTAGAACTGAAGGTTTGGATGAGTGGTGAAATGTTTTCGAGAAAACTCAAACAGCTTTTGTTTCATCTTTGTTTCAGATATACCATGACCTGGATGTCAGAATAGAGAAGAGTGGCCACACAGCACCTTGACCTCACATTCATTCTGTCATGGTGAACGGACTGCATTTATTAAGCTCTGTCATCGAAACACACTAATGTCAATTGAGTGATTCAGGTTCAGCTTCTTGCCCAATCACACCTTGACAAAAGGCAAATGCAACAAACCTGTGATTGGTCAGATTTGTAATATTTTTAATGAATCATTTTGACCATTACTTGTTCCTTTGTGAGCTCTTGTGACAACAGAGACGATAAATATAAGTTTATATAAATAAATAATGTGCTGCATGACCCGCTGTTAACCACCACTATTTGATTTCACCACGTGGCTTAGATCATCAAACTTCTCCAGCAAATTAGTTACCTCTCAGTCTGCTTTTGGTTTGTTTGTAAAAAGGCAGTGTGAATATGAACCGGACCAGAACTAAATGGCAACAATGCAGAGCTTTTTTTCTTTGATGTGGACCACATCGACCGAAGTACAGATGTGGAAGTGGCCTCAGTGATGTGAGTGTTGGAGTGTGTGCTCTACGTCCCATCCTGACCTGGAAGCTTGAGCCACTTGGGCACCTTTCCCGGGTCAGATCTGGTAGGTTTCGCGGCCTGGCTGCTTGCAGATGGGTCTTGCTCGTCTTTTGTGGAACTGCTGGTGTCCGCCGTGGGCTGCGGCGGAGGTGGCGGTTCCTCGAAGCTCGCAGAGGTGGACGGAGGAGACGGGGACCGAACCATGCAGCTAAGGCAGGAGGAGGAATAAGAAGGACTTAAATCTCAAACATCTCACCGGGAGGCAGGATGTTGTTTTGTTGAGGAATTCTGTTTCTATTTAAAGCAGAATTATTTTGGGTTGCAGAGGAGCTGAGCCGTAGTTAAATGAGATAAAGATCTAAAACAGAGGCGGAGTGTTGACCTTATTAAAGAAGCAAAAGGACAGCAGGTGGGGGTCATTTTTGGGAAGCTGGCTCTATCTTTAGAAGGGCTGGAAAATGGTTTGTGTGTGTGTGCGAATCAGTATGCGTGTGTGGAGGAAATGAGGGGGCATGGGGGCACCTGCTGTTTAGGCAGAACCTCAAAGGGATTCCAATGATGACAGCTTTGTGACAGGAAAATAGGCTGGTTGCCGCGGGATACAAGTGCATATATACACACACACACACACGCGCACACACAGGTCCAGGCGCACGTTTAAACACACATACACACAAGTGCACATACCTTGCAATGGACTCATTTGCTTGCGAGGCCGACACAGAGGACTGAAGCAGCTCCCTCTTTATGTAAAAATCTGCGGAGGGAAAACACAATGTAAACTATTGTTTTGTTAAATTACATTCCTCGGTAATACACCAGCATCTAATTCAAGCAGCATACGAAAGAAGAGAACCAAAAAGACAAAAACCTGTCTTAACGTCGGAGCCGAAGTACACCAGCGCACCAGGAAACAGGTCGGCCTACAGGCAGAAAGAGAAAGAAGTGAACAGAAGCTTTCGAAAATGTTTGGCACACATGTCAATTTCTGCAAAACAAGGAAATATCCAAACAAAACTGCCTCCTGCTACACACAAACCGAGTACCGCCGCCACATCCAAGGCAAAGTCAAGTTCATTTTTGAGGATGATTCATTGCTCGAGGATCTGAACCAGTTACCGTGGTTCTTTGAAGCAGACCACAAAATGAGCACCAATCAAATGGTTAGTGAAAACACTTTCACCCCCGAAGCATCACATTCCTCTCTGGTGATAGTCTTAATGGTTATAATGGACCAGTCGCAGGCAGATATTATCAACCGTACAATTATGAGGTAGAAACACAGACAGGCAGGCAGGCAGGGCACATGTCTGTCACTCTAATAGAAAGTAAACAAAACTAGTTAAAAAAAAAATCCACTGACGAGAAGCAGCGCAGGAGAGCATGTGAGGAGAAGCTTGAGCGAGTGGTCGTTATGTGGCCAAAGAAAAACACCACAAAAACACAGACACATCAATTTTATTCTCCTGAACAAAAAAACAAATCCTGGAAGAGTAACTGCCCCTTTCTACTTTTGTCTTCTTCCAGTTAGCAGATCTTCTTATCACTAGCTTAAGATTGATCGCGCGCTGATGACTACCATAAATTACGTGTTAAAAAAAAGATACACCGGACCAAACTCTGCTTCAAAGAGAAAGAATTAGACAGTTTATCATAGTTTCTAAAAAAAGGTGACATCTACCTTCTAGAGTCGTTTCTTTATACATAAAGTGAGTATCACGGAAAGTTCAGCATCATTTACCAGTTCTTCTACGTCAAAAACCCCTCACCAATGGTCATGAACTCTGGGTAGACACCGGTGGATTGCAATCACCAGTAAAGTGGCCAAAATGAGTTTCCTCCGTAGGTCGGCTGGGCTCAGTCGTCTGCGACGTTCACGCAAGCAACAAGCAGAGCAACCTGCTACAATACATTTTCAAAGGAAGCCAACAAGCTGAAGGTTGGGACATATCAAAGCTAGGCTGCCTTCAACTCCTTTGGTCGCTCCACTGACCCGGTAATAAGTCAATGTGATTGTTGAAAAACTCCTCAAAGGCAACACGACCATAATGATGCTGGCCAAGTGCCAGAGTTGTAGCTTTTGTCATCTTTTTTAGAGCGAGGACATCCAGAGGAACCTCGGAGTAGAACAGCTGCTCCTTTTGTGTCAAAAGGGACCAGCTGAGGTGGATTGGGCGTCTGGTTAGGATGCTGCCTGAGCGCCGAGGATGGCAATCTGGCGGGAGAGCCCAGGGTATACCCAGAGTTTACTGGTGATATTAAAAATTTCTGGCCAAGGAATACCTCAGTATCCCTCATGAGGAACTTGGGAACACGGCTATGGAGAGACACATCTGGAATACCTTGGTTAACCTGTGGCCATAGAAACCTAACTGTAGATAAGAGGACAAAAGTGGATCAAGTATCATGCTCTTGTCTCACACATTGCTCACCCCAACTGGTCTTTTGAGGCAGATGTTTATACATATATATATGTATACTATTTGTATTTTTTTCAAGGAAAAAATTACATGTGACACAAGAAAAATGAGTCCTACCCTATGTCCGTATAGCAGCTCTCATGTGGTCACTGACTTTGACAGTCATTGAGAAAAATGGCATCACAGGCGACCAAAATTAGTTTTGTCCATACAGTGGCTGGTCTCAGCCTTAGAGACAGAGAGCGAGGAAAAGATGTTCAAATAACTGACACCATTCAACACTCAAAAGCATCGAGTGTCTCCCTGACACATTTCTGCTCCTCCTCAACATTACGATAAAACGCTAACATCTTTTCACTGACATCAAACGTTTAGGTCCAGATCTTTCTTAAAATAACTCAAAAATGTCAAACTTTTGTTGGTTCCAGCATCTCAGTTGTAATAAGTCCTTGTTTTTCTTGGCAGAGGATCACTGAAAGTTAAATGTATTGGGATTAAAGAGAAGAAACTTCAAGGCATCTCACCTTGGGCTCTGCTAATTGAAAATAATTAAGCATGTCATCATATGAAATTTTATAAGCTAAACAAATATTTTTCAACTATTCATTATTCATTTATTCATTATATTGTATCACATTTAAGACACAAATTAATAAAAGATTCTTGATCCTGAGCCGCTCAGCTTGAGACATTAAAAAGTCCAGCGTAGTTCACATTCAGCTGGTAAAGCTGTCAAATGCTAAAATGACTGCTAGTGTCAACAGGAAATGAATAAAAAAATACTATAATATCAATCATCAGTGTAATCAGTGGTTTAACAATAGTAATTAATATTACGCCGTAATTAATTGTAAATCCTCAAATCCAGCTCCGCGCTTTAAGACATTAAAAAGATTCTTTGATTCAAAATGGTCAGTTTGGGAAATTAAAAAGGCAGCGAGCGCTTTAACTTTCCAACCAGATTAACTCCAGCAAATCAATTATGAAAGTCTGAAATGAAAAGCTCCTTATCTGAATAAAGCTGTTATTGTTTAAACAAATACTGCCCTTAATGGGAACATGATGTCAGTATAAACTGTAGTTTAACGGTTACAGCAAAAGTAATTCATCCTTTGTTCCGGTAAATTGTAAAGCATCGTTTTTCCACTTTCCACTATAATAAAAGGTGATAATAGCCTGTTGGTTAGTGAACTGGGGGATGCAGAAACAGGAAGAAACTTACTTCTGACTAAAAAAGTTTCTGCTTCAAATGAATTAAATTAGTTTTAGTGCTCTGTACATTGTTTTTTTTCCACTTCTCTACTATTTTCACTATCACATTATAAGAAATCTCAAAGGATCTTTGAGCCCAAACTGGTCAGTCTGAGGCGTTTGTAGTTTATCAGATGCTGAAATGAGAAGCTTATTTTCCAAAATAAACGTGGCTTAAAAACAGTATAATTTCGATGATAAGATTTTGTCAGCGTAAACTGCGCCAACAGGTGCAAGAACAGTAACTAATCTGTACTGAAAATGACTGTTGGCTGCAGAGCTAGTGCCGCTGGTGGAAACTGTCTATTTTAACCTCCTTGACAATCGTCAGTGTAAAAGAGAAGGCAGTAGCCGGGGTCTGACGGGTTTGCTCCACGCTACAACCCGTCATGCACGCACTGCCCTTTCTCCCTCTTTTGTGTAACTGGTTGCTAAATTGGGACACACTGGCCTAATTGCTATTATCACAGCCCTGTGAGCAGGAAACAGTGTGTTACAGTGGAACAACGGGCATTCCTGCGATCCGACTCCCTCTGGCAGAGGCACTTCCACTCGGGATAAGACGGGCCGACGAGACGAGACCCGTGTGTGTGTGTGAGAGAGAGAGAGAGAGAGAGAAAGAGAGAGTGAGTGTGTAAAAAAAAAAAAATGGAATGGAGGGAGAGAGAGAGAGAGAGAAAGAAAGGAGGCAGAACGGATCCTGATGGAAGACAGAGGGGGAGACGGATGAGGGAGGGGACGCCTGGTATCAAAGGGCTTCTGGGTTGGGAAACATTCCTTTCCTGACATGACACAAAGTGATTAAAGTGTGCGTCTGTGTGTGTGTGTGTGTGTGTGAGAGAGACAGAGAGAGAGACATATGCGTGTGCACTCATGTCTATGTGACATGACAAAGAAAGATTAAAGATTCCTTGTGTGTGTGTGTGTGTGTGTCAAAGATTGATGTATAGACAGGGAAACAGAGCCAGACAGTGTGTGTGTGTATGTGTGTGTGTAATGACACCAAGGGGATTAAAGATTTTGTTTTTGTGCACTTTAACGCTTTTAAGTCCCTAATGGATAGAGACATGGGGGTGAGGGGAGGGGTGAGGCACAAGAGAGGGCCGGAGAGAGGGACCGAATGGGTGCGGGAGGTGGAGGGGAGGAGGAGGGAGCTGGAGTTGGGGTACAGGAGAGGGACGAGTAGTGGAAAACAGTTCAGAGAGGGACGAAAACAAAGAGACGGGCGACTAACATCGGATTTAATTCACTGAGTTTGAAGCTCACACACGCACGCACACACACACACACCAAAACAGACCGATTTCAAAGTGAGCTTTAGAGGATTCTTATCTATTCGGCCAGTCCCCCCGAGGACTCTGAATCTTGTTCATCATCACAACACGATATCACTTCAAACAACTTTCTCTTCCTCCCCTCCGCCGCTCCACTTGCTCCAGTGTCAAGCCAGGAAACAGGACAACAACCAGGTTCTAAATGATGCATCTAAAAATAAAGCGGCGAACGCGCTCGCGAGGTACGGACTTTAATAAAGTTTGAAAAACATTTTAATAGCTTCGCCCGCAACTGCTTCATTATTCGGATGGTTCGCAAACTCAAAGGCAACAAAGCATCAAGGCTGCCCATTGCTCTGTGTGTGTGTGTGTGTGTGTGTGTGTGTGTGTGTGTGTGTGTGCGTGTGTGTGTGTGTGCGTGTGTGTGTCAAGATCAAAGCGAGGCCTGTATTAACCCCATGTGCCAGTCTGGGAAAAATCAAGCCCAGCTGGGGTCAAGGACAGTGGAGAGGGGGGAACAAGTGTGAGTGGAAGCAAGAGGAGAGGGGGAGAACGGGAATGTGGTGGGGCTTTGAAGAAGAGAGAAGGACCAGCCGATGCATTTTACAGTCAGTGTGTGTGTGTCTGTGTGAGAGAGAGACACACACACAAAAGTCAAAGTTTTGCAGTTGTTGTTTTCGGGACTGTGATGTGGTTTGTTTGCGTCAAATAGGGCGTTTTATTATTGAGTTTCAAATGGTGCGCCGTCCGCCTGCTCGCACGACAGTGTGAGGGCTCTTACCTGGAACAGCGTAGCCGAGACGTCGTCCAGGATGGTTTTCGGAGGGGTGATGACTAAAAGAAAGGTTTCAACAACAAATGGACAAGACCTAGGCTAAGAATGTGATCAATTTCAGTTGTCATCTAAGGAAAATTCAACTTTTAACATTTCGTCCCTGCACACCAGAAAGGGTGAATCCATCTTTTGGGAAATTGTGATCAGTGAAACGGTTGAAAGAAATCTAGACAGACTTGAAAATGTACAGTTTGGCTTTCATTAAGAGAACTATAACGATCCAAAATCAGTAATATGCACGTGAGGAAAGTGGAAAAATTTCAAGGATTTCACTTTATTGCAGCCCAGGTTAAGTAACAATCAGCCATAACATTATGACACCTCTGCGTTTCCACTCCCCCTTGAAATGTGCAAAACTTAAAATATCACATTTGGAAAAACCTCTCAAATGTCGCTAAAATGCTTTCACGCTCTTCATGAGGTGCTTTTTCAGATGTACTGATAGAAAAATGTATCACAAAAGTGTAACAAAAACACTTTTTTCTTTTGTCAATGGAGATGATGCATGTGACCAGTTCATTTGAAGTCCATCTTCCTCAAAGCGAAGTCTCGCGTGACAAGAATTTAAGAGAATTATGGGACATCGCGAGACGAGACTTTAAGAGAGTTACAGCTCAACACGTGCAGAGATTTCAGAAATATTATTATGCCAATTTATTTTGCAAAAAACTGTAATGGAAACGCAGCTACTACCATGGATAATGGATAAACACTGCAATGAGATAACGCTGATGATCTTATGATCATGGCGTCTGCCAAAACTGCAGCTCTTGTAGGGTGTAACTGGTCTACAGTGGTAGTAGTACCAAGGAACCAAGGAACCAAGTGGCGACAGGGTCGGGGCTCACTGTGGCGTCTTTCAGCAGGATAACCTACCCAGCCTCAGAGAAAATATCAGCCAGGAATGGTTTGAACACAATGAGTTTAAGCCAATTAAAGTTAGGCGGGATGTGCACCATTTACAGGACTTAAAGGATCTGCTGCTAACGTCTTGGTGGAGGTCTGGCCTCAGCGAATCAGGGCTGTTAAGGGGGAAAAGGCGACTTGCACTAGATCGGGCAGTGGTCGTAATATTAAGACTGATTGGAGAATCTCACGGCTTTGTTTAACAATATTTTTTGGGATTATTTATCAGGTATATAGTTGATCAAATCTCTTGATGTGGGTAATTAGTGGAAAATTCAATGACACTTACACAGGTAGAAACTGAGCTCAGGATCCTCCAAGTGACTCCTCACGAAGTCCCTCACAGCAGCAACTGGACACAAGACGAGCAGAGAGAAACATCAGCTGCAGCGGGAACGAACGGATCTATGCGCACATGCATCTGTCACTGCGTGAGCTCATTATTTAGCAGGAAACTCCCTCCGGTTTGTTGTTCTGCTCGTGCTGCTGCTGTTGGGCTGAGGTGCATCTAATCCCTGGAATTACAGACCTGTCTCATTCTTTCTCAGCCTCTCACTCTGCTGCGGCTTGGGTCATAAATGTGGTGAGGGAGCCGCAAGTAGCGTTCGCATTGCAGCCATACCTGTGGCTAGCCAGCTGAAATGAACGCTCTCCACGCCGCGCACACACGCAAGCACGCGCGCACACACACAACACACACAACACACACACCTGTTTCCAGGGGCCTGAAGAAGCCTTGTAGAACCTGTCTGTCTGGAAACTGGACCCTCAGGACCACCTGGAGGTGCACAGTGGCAGTGGGTTATTTACAGTGTGTGTCTTTTAAACAAACATACAATAAAGAATCAGGAGGATTTATGCGTAACCTTCACTCACTTTGGGATATCTGTCCATCTTCTCCTTCATCTGCGCCTCCCTCAGAGCTTTAGTCATGAGAGGAGCCTCTTCCAAAAACTTCCTAGAAGAATAAAAGATAGAGACAAATCCACTTACAGTAAAAGGAGCTGAAGCGGTTTAACCAAGGACGGAAAAGAGAGATGAGCACAGAAATGAAGGAGCCCGCGTTTCATCTTGGACCCTTACTCGTGTGTGGCCGTGTATGCGTGTGTGCATGTCAGAGGCAGAGACAAATTGCTGTGGTCTGCTTAATTCCAGCCTCGGTAATTGCAGTCATTGACATGGTAGTAGCGTAGCCATGAGGCAGCCAGCTAAGTCAATGTAGACGGAGATTAAAGGATGTGCGCGGCGAGGTCTCAACCTGGTGGTGTTCGGTCGATGGCTGGAACATAAACGTCCGCACAGACCAGAATTGCTAATTGCTCCCAGTATGCCGTATTTAGAAGCTTTTGTAGTGTGCGTGGTGTCTTATAAATGAGAACATGTTTGCAAAACACACACAATGTCTCAGCAGCTGTGGTGTGCGGCGGCCACATCCAGAGAGCACAGAGTAAACTTGTCCGCATCTGTTTTGAAGAAGAGCTCATAAATAAATAAAAACTTCAAACTCATAATAAATAAAACACTTCAAAACGCACGCAGCGATGCCCGGCATTCTCCCTGCCTATGGCCTCTCATCATTGCTATGGTATTCTGCAATTAAGGGTTATACATCGACAAAACACCGCAGGACCGAATGCCAAGCTGACTAATTATCTGTTGCAAACAGTTCAGGAACACATCTGATTCAGACGTGTTTCTGCAGCAACAAGGTATTTGTTCTAAATATCGCGCACACAGCCCTTGACCCGCTCGACCGCTAACCTTTCGCTTCCTCCCGCTCACCTCTCGCTCTTCAGCTGGGCGAAGCGCTTCCGCACGTCGTCCACCGTCACTTCAAAGAACTCGTCGGGCAGATCTCCGTGGGCCTCGGAGCGGCAGGACACCGAGTCCAGGTGGTAAATCAGAGGCTCCCTCTCCACCGGCTGCCGACAGAAATTAAAAGAGCTGTTTTCATCTAAAGCGTCTTGACACGTACTGATTACACTGGTAATCCGCTTCATTAATGCTTCAATCCCTCAATTATATTGAGTCCACGGCTCATTTAAGCAGGGAATCCACAACGAGGGAAGCAGTTAGACCAAAATAAAGAGGTTAGTGAACGGAAACTTCTCACTGGAAACGAGCGGGCTTACCTCAAGGTACTCCTCTCCGTGATCCATGTTATTGTCTTGCGAGTTGGCAGCGCCTTTAACCTGGAACAGGAACAGAAAGGCTCAGTTATGCTAATTGTCAACTAGGTTTTAATATCTGAGAATACTAAGAGGCTGTTTGGGAATCTATCCATGTATCTACTGCTGCACTGGCTACATTTACAATGGCAACGTTTGGTCGACCAAAATGTTCAGTTTTTTAAGTATTGTTGAGGGTTTGCAAGCAATGACATGTGAAATGCATGTTCGACCGGCTTGAGATATGGTGACTGACTAGGCCAATGCAGAATATTCCACTTGTTTGTCTTAAAAAAAACTCCCAGGTTGCTTTTGCAGTATGTTTTGGGTCAATGTCCGTTGGAACTGTGAAGCAATAAATTTGGCTGCGTACGTTTGCCACACATGGAATCAACTCCAGATCGTTTACCTGCTTCAGTAATGAAGGATTAACTATGGAATAGCCCGTGCAGCTTTTGAGCCAAATGTCCACAAAAAAAAAACAAGGTAATGGAAACGCAACTTTGAGTTTTAATTCCTAAAACCTTTCTCTAATTTGAGTACAGACGAGAGTCTGGACTTTAAGTACATATTGATTATATAACTGTATCTTTAACATGTTTTGGTGAACAGCTAATATAACAAAACATTGTGTCAATGTCCAAATTTATGTGTGTTTACATGCACCAGTTCACCAGAATACAACTGTTTGACAACTGAATCTGGCAGAAATATAACAAGAAGTTTTATTACCGACTATTAAAAACACTGAATTCATTCAAAAGACCCACATTTTCAACAACACACCGTACATTGTGTCTTGGTTCATCTTTTTAAGCACTTGTTTTTGTTTTGTCGTTTTGCTGAAGTCATTTATCTGTCCCTCCCTGACACTCGTCATGTCAGATGATGGAAAAGAAAAGAACTGAGCAGGAATCGGTGTCAGCAAAATGCCTCGTGTGGTACTTTCATATGTTTAACAACACTGAACTATTGTGACATAAGAATATGAGCAAGTCTCAACGTTGATGACCACATGAATTCAGGCTTTGCTCATCTTTTTAAACACTGGTTATTTTTCTACCTCCATGTTTCTGTCGTTCCTGGAAACTTGTCACATCACCTAATGTTTCCCCCACATGGGACAACTATGACAGGACAGAACAGATTTATTCTATCCAGAGGGAATCAAGATGTGTTTACGGGGTTAATATTTCCCTATTGAAAGTATTAGCAAAGCTTAACCCACCCTCCTTCTGATCAGGCCTGTCTGTTACAACTGAGCTGGTTACATGAGGCATTTTTGTTGTTTGCATTATTATTTTCATTATTATCTGAATGCTAGAATCCATGTAAATGTAAATATAGAAGCCATCATCCACTACGTCCGATATGTTAAAGAATATGCCAAAAAAAAAAAAAAAACACTTTAGAAGAAACATGATTTCTTCATCTTATTTACTAAATGGAATTACAAAAGTTTTGTACACTCCGTCCTCATTATTTAACTAAGTAAAGCCACCAAGTTTCACTTCAAACATGTCTGTGGTTTTGATGTATCGGCCATGTAATCAGACAGACAGACGTAGCTCTTCTCCGCTTTGGAAACTCTGATGGTAAAACTTATTTCTGAACTGGAACCATCCGATGGAAAATCGGTAGCAGTTCTGTAGCTTTACATCTCGTCACATGTTCTTCATTAACAAAGGCAGATCATCATTCTTTAAGCCAACACCAAGAAGAAGTCCTTGAAGTGCTCAGAAATACAACAAACATCCACATTTGCATTCAGCCGAAAATGTCTGAATGCAAAATCTTATAAGTATCTTTGAATGTGTCACCCACCTTGGTGTTGGAACCGACGCTGGATTTAGCTTTCTTGGCTTTGGGTGATTCCACTGCAGGAGCCAGCGTTGACAGGGATGAGGATGATGAAGAGGATCGCCCAACTCTTCCTCCCTCTGGACCCCCAAGGCGCTGACCGCCTCCAGAAAAAGGAATGAATGGAGCTGTCGGAGCAGAAGAAGAGGAAGAAGATGATGTCTGAGAGTTTAGTCCCGAGGGCCCTGCTTTCTCTTCATCTTCCACCGGTGTTCGTCTTCCTGTGGGAGACACTTTAGGCCGAACTGCATCCTGGGGCTTCGCAGCATCTTCCCGTTGAACAGGAAGTGTTGTAGTTGCAGTGACCGCGGCAGCAGCAGGAGGAGGGAGAGTTTCCATTTGCTCATTGGACTTTGAATTTGTAATTGGCACAGCTGTCGACGGCTCAGGAAACGATGGCGTAGGGTCAGGCTGAGGTGATGGGCTGGGCGTGGTTTCCATGGCAACAGGCGTGGCTGGTGAAGCAGCCGTTTCACTGACTTCTCCACCATCTTCCTCTCCTAGGGTTTTGCTCTTCTTAAGTAAAAATCTTAAACAGAAATAGTAACAACAACAACAGTACAGTAAGAATAAACTTCATTCCAGTGCTGCGCAGTTCACACGTCATGAATAGATGAAGAACCAGTAGCCTACCTGACAATGGCACTTCCTCCTGTAAGGCCCAGAGACTTGAGAGTCGCCTTCTTTAGTGCTTCTTCCCCACTTACCTACACACACACACACAGACACACACGAACAGCTGTTTTACCATAAAACTCACTTTCATCTGTTGAGAAAGGGAGAGTTAAAAGAACGTCGCATACCTCGTCTCTCATGTAAACACACACGGGAGTGGATCCTGATTCAGGCAACCCGGACACACTGGAGGAAAACGCATGAAGAAAAACTGGGAATAAAGTTACGGGTGACTGATTTTTATTTGCTTTAACAGTGACAGAACAAATCCCAGAAGTGTCTTTCCCTTGTTCAGGGGAATCGGCTGTGATTTTACAATAAAACCTCAAGCAACGCAGTGGCACAACGTCTGCATGTGTAAACCATGTGTGCGCGATCTCGTGTAGAATCTAATTGAACCATAAATGTTTTACTATTTTTCTTCGAATCTGAAAATCAAAGCTTTCCCCTTTTACTTCACAACATTCCCTGAGCTTTTACCATTAGCGCGGAGCTAATATTAATTTCATGGAAGCATAACTTCCTTGGAAGAGGATCAGGATATGCAGTGATGTCATTTAATAGAGATGAGAAGAGGATTGGACAGATGGACGGGCACCTGGGACCGCACAGCTGGAACTACTGAGCAACAGCTGCATGTGTGTGTTTGAATGAGTGGTGGTGATATGTGGGAAAGCTTGAACTTCAGGAAAAGGGTGGTGAGAAGAAGGGATATTATCTTGGCCTGAATTCATTACTAGACAAAGACCACTGTCACTTTTTAGAAAACGTATGAAGAAAGTTTAACTTTACTTGTCAGAAACAATAAGTGGGATTTATTCTTTATTCCAGTGACACAATAAAATAGAGTCAATGGGCCATTCATCTACAAGACAAACACTAATAAACTTGGGCTTTTTATTTTTTTTTAATAATATCAAATCAAATTTTGTCTACTCTTATGACGGGCCACAGTGGCAACAGACTAATCAAGGCATTGAAGACATTCCCATCAGCTCATTCTACTTCTTTGTGAAGTCCAGAGAAAACATTTGGAGAAATCCAAAGGTGTTTGCAGGCCAGTCGAGATAAATAATACATCCAAAGGACTCTGGGCCTAATATGGGGTCTTCTCCAAATGGAAGTCATCCAGGAGGCATCCTCACCCAATACCTGAAGCACTTCTACCACTTTACCACGGAGAATCAGCAGATTTACTCCAAGATCCTTCCAGCTGTCCGAGCTCCTCTCTACATCTCTAAAGCTGAGAGGCACCATATGGAGGAACCTATAGTTCTCTATAACTGTCTACCACGATAGCATGGTAGCACCTCCCTAATATTGCGTAGGTCTCCAAAGCAATGTAACTCAACAGAAAATGGACAGAATGTGGTTAGTGGGGGCCTTTGGGTCCTATAGGTTGAGGGGAGGGGCCTCTGTGGATCAAGCTTGTTCTAGTGCATCCCACAGCTACTTGATTAGTTTTGGATCTAGTGAATTTGGAGGCCAGGTCAACACCTTGTGTTTTTGTGTGTATCTGTGTCAGGCTGCATCCTGCTGGGGATGTCTGCCGCCATCAAGGAGTGTCATTGCTATGGGGTGGGGGTGTCTGGTCTGGTCTAGGTGGGTGCTACATATCTAAGTAACATCTACACTAATGCCAGGTCCAAAAGTTTCCCAGCAGAACACTGAACTGTCATAATGTTATGCCTGATCGGTGTATATCATTTGATGTCAAACCCTGTGGACATAAAATCGTAAGATAACAAATAAATCCACAGCTCCCACTGTCCTGAATGAACAAACATCCAATCACAGCGTCAGACTCTGTTAGGGACACTAATAACAGCCTTTGACGTTCACTCCTCTCCGTGGCAACAGCAACTGAGGCTCGTGGGTACTGTTATATTTAGAAACATACATCACGCCAAACTGACAAACAAAGAGCACATTTTCTCAAAATTCATGAAACTTCTGACCATAATGTGCACTGAGGCTTTTGTGATACTCGGACCAGTCACCTGTAAAATTGTGGACATTTACATTTGTAATGAATGGAAAAGAACCAGCCACTCCTCTCGCTTCACAACTACTGCCCAGTGCTACCTCGTACCCGTCGACTTTATCCTTAAACAACCCAAGTGAGGAATGTTTAAAAAAAAAAAATAAATAAAATATCTTGACTTTCCAAAGATACCACACGGACACATTGTGCACATGTATACATACTCATGCACTCACTTAATCTGGGGGAAATGTGTGAGCAGCTCCCACAGACTCTGTCCACTGGAGAAGGAACCCTGGAGCCGAGAGCCGTCCTCCATCTGGAGCGCAATCCGCACCTGACACATGAGAAACCACAAGAATACACAGAAGAATTGAAGTTTAAACGCATGTCAAACCACGGCCAGTCTTTGGCGTGAAGCAAATAAACATCAGCAGACATCAGTCCATGCATGCCTCTTGGGCTAGATGTCCACATTCACTGTGTAGTAAGAAGTGATGAGAGAGATTTAAGTAGTAACTAAGCATTTTCTTTATTGATTAATGACAGATATGACAAAAGACACTACTGGGATGTTGAAAAACAGTGAAAAACACATGGGCAGAAACCACAGCCATAACATCCCTAATTGGTCTTTCTTTTAGTCACGCAAATCCTACATTAACATCTACTTTGAAGGCAAAACATTCACTTCCTGTCTGATATGTCCCGCGCACTGACAGGTGCCAGGATAAGCAGATAATTAGTATTATTCACTAGAACGGTGATTTTAACCAGTTGGTCATAATGTTATGGTTGATTGTGACAATACATAGTTCTGCAGGGAGACTTTTGGACTTGGCATTCATTCATGTAGAAGTCACCCACCCACACCAGACCAGACACCACCACCCCACAGCAATGACATCCCCACCAGGATGCAGCCTGACACAGACACGCACACAAAAATGTTTTAAACCCCTCAGCTCATAGGACCCAAAGGTCCCCGTTAACAACATTCTGTTACCAGACATCTCAGGACAGCCTCAGAAGACCCACGTCCATTAAGTGATGAGTAACAACTGTTTTGGAGGCACAAGGGAGACCTACACAACATTAGGAAGGTGGTCATAATGTTATGCCGGACCGGTGTATATCATACGCACTTTGTTCGTATCTTAAGAACAAGCGTGCCACATTGTAGGAAGTGACAGAACATAACAGAAAAAGAAGCCCACTACATTGAAATATCAAAAACGCTCAGTGGCTATTTGCAATTTCTTGGCTCCTCAGTCTTGAGCAATTTTCGCAGGAAGAAAATTCTTTGATAATCACATTCGATTGAGCCGCACATGTGGGCCCACCTCGCTTTGAAAATGAGTAACATCAGGCATCAGTGCAATGTTTCACTCTCTGAGTCATCCTATGCGTTGTTTATGTTTACTCGACAACAGCGCTGCTCTGCACAGAAAGAACGCTGCGCGTCGGCACACCGGGGGAGATGAAAGCAGCTCCTTGGCCGTCAACAGCCAAACAAGAAACACTCTCGCACACTAAGGAGAGGAGTGTGTGGCTGTGCGTGTGGCACGAGAGCAAATGTGTGCGAGTGTGTAAAATCTGTGAGGTATCAGCAGTCAGCCATCCATCAAATGAACAAGAACAGCAGATCAAACCCAGCCGTGATTTTACTGCTTAGATTATGACGGCATGATGTCATAGGAAACTACAGCTCAGCTACAACAAACTGTTGTTTTGGACGCAAATCAGAGAGTGAGCACGGGCAGAGATTCCAGGCATTTCAAGGTACTGACAACAATATCCCACCGAGGCATCTGACTGACACATCGGGATAAAACCACCGTACAATATCATCACATAATTAAGGGTCAGCAAAACGTACCTTGATACAAGCATCACACTACGTTACTGAGCTGAAGATGCATTCAACTGTCAGTTCATTAGGTACATTAGTAGAAACAAATACATTAAGTTCATGGTATTAGAAATTTGTGTAAAATGACAGTGTTTTTGATTGTTTTTTTTTTTGTTTGTTTGTTTTTTTCGGAGGCTATGGTTAGTAGTACTGTTTCAACATGACCATGAAGAGTCACCAGGGAGGATTTAGTGAGGGACTGTCATGTTACAATGTATCGGTTTTCACTAAAGACTTTGAAACAGACTTTAAATCTGAGATGTTGTTTTTTTGTTTGTTTGTTTTTTTTTTGCATCTTCTTATGCCGTCATATTTACAGCTGGTAGTGAAGAGAGATAGAAAGTGATGGGGTGAGTGAGAGGGTAAAACATACAGCATCATGTGCAGCCTGGAAATGAACCCGCACCGTTACAGGTGCTACAAGATTCTCTGCTCGTCTTGTTCATACATATTCTTAAATATATAAAACTTAAGCTCTTCAGGTGCAAAACAGCATAAGTTTGAGTCCTGCTTGAGTCCTTTTTAACAGTGTTACATCAAGAATAAGGATCTATTAACATACCTTCATACAGGGGCCCAAACAAAGCCACAGTGAGGTGAACTGTATGACATGACTAACATTTCTTTTCTTCCTATTTTAGTTTATGCACTTTCTGTTTAGGTGAAAATAAAAATGGATGCATGTTCCTGCATCTCAACATGAGATAAACAGCATATAAAGGACTCAGTCTAAAACATTGTCATGTTTCACTTCATTACCAGCTACATATGACCAACCCATCCCGTCAACTAAGTCATGTGACTCCAGGTGGATTTGGAGAAGTACTAATTAAAAACTCAGACAACTATTTCTTCCATCTGAAAGATATACAAAGAATGATGTACTCTTTCAATCACTGGAATACATTTCAAACTGTGATGTGGATGCTGCAAGTTTAGAGAGGATAGTGACCTCCCATGATGAAGGGCAAATTATTTAGATTTTCAACATGGATACAGATTGGAAATCTTTCAGGTTTTTTTTTGTTTGTTTTTTGGAAAGAGATGTCAGAAAAGTCACCACTATCTCAAGGACTCTGCGTCACTCTTATATCTTTGTGGAGCAGAATTCATAAACCACTGGACTGTTTCCCCAGGGATTAGAGCTAGTTTTACTCTACTGATAAGACTACCGCATTAATAATCCAACTAAATACAAATATATATAAATATATACTCCACATCTTCAAAGACTATGTTTGTACAACAAATGAGACCTAAGAATCAGGTCCATATTACACATGAACAATTTGTTTTAACTAACCTGGCTGTCAGCTACAACTTGCTTCCTTGTGCTTGTCACCATTTCTAGTTTAGCATTGTTGGGCAGGTTGGCAAATCTCCACGGCAGCGTGAGGTCAAGAACAGTCCTCTGAAACCTGTCACAAGGTAACGACAAAGGAGCAAGCGGTGAGAATGACAATCAATGAAAATAAAGAGGATCACTGCATTTGACAACATATATTTCATCTTGATCAGCTGACGTCTCTTATGATTACAGACATGAAGATAGGAAAAATGAATTCAGTACATGTATTCCTTTATTTCTACTTTTCGTTTGAGATTAAAGGGCTTTATGTTGACTCTTTCGGCTACAAAACTTTAAGTGCACAGACATAATTAAACTTGACGTTAACTCAAACGTGGATGTGCTTCTTTGCATCAGGGTTGAATGACTCCTCTGCTTAAGATGGGGCAGACCTCTGGTGCTTACATTATCACTTTGTTTACCTAGATGAATTTTCATTTTATTATTTCAAAATTGTAGCCTGTGCACAAGTGTTATTTCCCCACTAATGTCCATTTGGATGCAGTCTGGACTGAACTACACGAGCTGCTACTCACTTTAAACCATGATCCTCAGAGTTAAATCCATGTTTTTTGCAGACCTCCTCCAGCACCTGGGGATAGCAGATGTTATCACAAAGTCACAAACGAAACTAAACCGCATAACTGGTCAAATGATTTGCATTAATTTGCACGAAATCAGAAACTGATCTGTCACTGGCTAACAACTGTTAGCCAAACAAGCTAAGTCAGATGGAGACAGTTCGCTCTGGTTCGCTGCCAGGTGAGCAGAACTGAATAAACCGCCTATGCCGGATAAAACTAAAAGTTCCTTAGAGACAGGTTACCTGTAATAAAGGTGTGTTTGGAGACACTTTGACTGTTTGTCTTCTCCCGTTGGGAGTAAGGACCGTTACCGCTGTTCCGCTGGCTGCCATTGTGCGCGGTGACGTCACTCTGTTTGTTTGAATTAACTTTATTGACACCTTACGAGCAGCACGAATAACAGCATTAGTCCGACAGATGAGTTGTTTTCTGAGTGAGGTGCTTTGAATGTTTTCTTGTAGTATAAAATAAATTTCACATACGCTCCAAATGCTCATTAAATAAATACAAAAAGAATTACACACAGATAAGAGTTACTTAAAACAAACAGAACATGGTATGACATTCATACAGCGCATGCACATTGCATTTCTTTCACGTTTTTTTTTTTTTTTTGTTGCAACATCACTTGGATGACTGTGAACCTTCAGAAAAAATCGCTTGATATAGTAGGCCTCTTTTACAGGGCTAGTTACAGGGCCCTGTAGTGTAAATATATCATATATTTAATTAAATTCTTAAGTAAATGTTGTTCTAACAGTCATTTTGAACTGTGCACTATACACTAGATTATTTAAGAAATCATCATCTAGTGCAATCAAGTACATCATAGTAAGTCCTGTGAGATGTTTTTGTGTGTATGTGAAATCGTTTGTATTCACTACATCTACCCACTTGAACTTGAGAGACTTTTGTTGACAGCTTTCCCCAGTGACTGTCAAAAGGCCAAATGCACGTCTAATGTTCACTCACTTGCTAGTTCATTAGGTACATGAGAGGAAACTAATGCATTCTGATACAACAGTCCTGCATCAAATCCCCCGTCATGACTAGTTTGTGGTGCTGTTACACAAAAATGTTTCTGTTATTTAGTCTAGCCCACTGAGTAAAATGGACTTCACATACTAATAGGAACATGTGTCAGTACAACCAAATACAATTCAACAGTAATACAAGCCATAACCTCCGAAATAAAAACAGTTGAGTCAGCTCTCTTGGTTATTTGAAACAAATGCCGAATACAATAACCTCCATGAAAACAAGCTTTAGAGCAGTACTGTTGCATTAGAATACATTTGCTGTCACTAGTGTTCCTAATAAACTGGCAAATGAGTGTATACTCACTGGAATGCTTTTTTACTGGGGCCCTTTAAAGAAAATTGTCAAGACATCATGAATGATGTTACTTCCAACTGTAACTGCTGTAAATACCTTATGCAAAAAAAAAAAAAAAAAAAAAAAAAATCTGTCTACATCCACGGGGACCTAAATTGCTATTAAATTAATGAATCAAAGAATAAAAGTTTAGTAAATTATATCAGTATGTCGCTCTTGCATGACAGCACTTGACATGTAGAAACCAAAACACAAACAATGACAAAGGCAGTGAGATTCACTTTTGTATGGATGGTGGTATCTTTTTTTATTACTTTAATTGATGACCTGTGCCTGTGTAATTCTAGGCTTTAAAGTATGAATTTCCTTTTTATTTTATTTTTGTCTTCCTTTTGCATATTTAAAACCATCATAACAGAACACGTTTTAACTGCAGTGACACGCACAATAGAGCAGGGTAGCTGTAAACAGGTCACAACACGGCCAGTCTGTTCCACAGATGGGCGACTCCACGTATGTACCATATGCAGTTTGACAAATGACCTGCACAGATACCGAGAGTATCAAGGCCACTTTCTCTCAGCGAGGATCAAATCGGATCAAAGCTGGAATCAAACTGGACAGACAGCACGACACATGGTGCCAACAGATGGAGAGGTGTGAGGCCAGAGCTTCAGAGGCCACACAACCCACTGACTGATCAGCACCGTTTTAGAGTCAAGGTCCACCTGGGAAAAAGAGAGAGACGAAGAGAGTGGTGAAATGGAAATTGCCACCATCTGAATAAACAAACAAACAATCAGTTTCCTTCCTCGCTCAGCAGGAGAGAGACTTCAAAACTGCCTGGATGGAGTGCAAACTTATAACAGCATCTGCGTTGGGCGAGAATGGCAAACAGACACACCTTTAGGAAAACAGGGTCTTTGTTCATAAAGGGAAATTTAATGGAAGAGTTTTGCTCAGAGTCAGAGGATGATGATGATCCTAGTAAAAGGATTTTGAACCAACTAAAAAAAAAAGTTTTTTTCTCCAATATAGGTACTTCAAACTGCTTTGTGAAGATACTACCGTATGCATTTCTGAGAGACTACTAATACCGTTTCTGTTTTCAGTGGGAAAAATCATGAGTCATCTGGAAATGGAAAAAAAAAATGGTGGTTTTACAGGAAACGTAATAAGGATTTATCATCTGTGAGCGACAAAACATATGAAACATGGAAGCAAGATAAGGCCAGTAATCCAGCATATGTGACTATTTGAAGAATGTCATAGTTCAACTGTATTTAATTTAATAGGCTCAAATACAATACATACAAACAAGACAAAACTAACAAAAGGGCAGCATGAACACTTCCGACTAGTTAAAAGTCTTCTCAAAAAAGCCAGAAAAGTACAAGGTCAAGCTTTTGAAATCTTGGGTTGGCATTCATAGATGCTGATGTGTAATTTTACACTATCAAACAAAGCCTCATAGAGCAGCTTAATAATAACAAACATAATATAACAAACACAACACATATTAAGTTTAAATATTTCATCATCAGTTCAAATATGTTGGTGAATGACAGACAGAGAGCTCTACACTGACTTGCCAGTCCATTAGGTACACAAGGGGAAACAAAGGAATTCTAATACAAACCAGCCCTGCACTAAATCTTCTTTTATGGTGTTAAGCATTACTTTAATATAAAAGAGAAAGCTGATGATTCAACTGTGTTTTCATTTTGGAGGCTGTGGTTTATAGGACTATTGTATTGTATTGTATTGTACCAACATATGTTTCTATGATGTTGACCGCCACATTTTAGTCAGTGGGCTAGGTTAAATAACAGAAACACTTTACTGTTTAGTTCAATCCAATATAACCCCGTCACAAACGACGTCTTCCAAAAGGGATCATCCAGTTGAATTACTACCTTTCTGATGCTGTTTCATCGTAAACCGAAAAGTCATGAAGGTGGATCTAGTGCAGGACTGTTATTGTATTAAAATTTGTTTTCATTAGCGTACACAATGAACTGGCAGAGTGAGTGTACATTTCTGAGGGAAAAGTGAATCTGTCTCTGTTTTCAATGATAAAAATCAGGAGTCAATGCCAGAAACTGAAGGAAAACGGGCGGTTTTGAAGGGAACAAGTATTTATCATCTGTGAGGGCCCAAAAAGATTAAACTGGAACCATGCATTAACTGAGAGGGGGGAAAAGTGATGAATGAGAGCCAGGGGGAGGAAAAACACTGACTCATCCAATATATGTGACCATTTACACTGACTTTTCTTTTTGCGAAGTTAATATCTTGTGCTGGACTTATGTAGCAGAATGCACTCTCTTTCACCAGTGTACCTAATGTTTTGGCGATTGAGGTATGTGCGCGTGCGTACACATTCCTCGTGGTTTAAAGCCCTCCAGTGACCTAATCTACTCCAGTAAGATAAGATCATCAACCACAAACAAAAACAAAATGGAGGTTTCCTTTTACGGCGAATAAAAAAACGTCCACTTCCACCGGGGTTCTTGTTGGCCTCTGGAGGCATGTTGTGTCCAGGCTCTGTCCGAACCTCCCCCCACCCTTCTCCCCCCCTTACACACCATGTTCAGTCAGAGACACTTCAAAGGCCGCGTGCTCATGTGATGACACAACATCAAAGGGACCGCGTGTATGAGTGAACCCGCGGAGGGGGCGTGCCAGGCATACGCGCGCTCTTGGTGTGAGACCGACGCCCCGCGAGGAGCATCAGCCAACGATAATAACGATTGGCCCGCGGGAGTGAGAAGCGCGGGGGAAGAGGAGGGGAGGAGGAGGAGGGGAGGACTTCAAATAAATTCCCTGTTCGTCCGCAGCTCATGAGGATCTGGACCAAAGAGGAGCGAGAGACGAATGAAACTTAAGACACTTTTACGCGCGTAAAGACACCGGTTTTTTTTATTACAGTGGATGAACTGCTCGCGATTTAAGGAAATGACCCGGACCTGCACGTGCATCTGCGGTGAATCTGAGAGCAGCAGCCCATCTCTCAGGGGACAATGGAGATCCACAACCTGCGTTTACTCAGCACGCCTCGCATGAACGGTATTCCCACAGAAGTCTCGGCGCGTCCTCAAAGAACTCCCCATCTCCCGATCGATTCTTAGGATATGCTGGTTTTGATTCAGACGCCTCGCACAAACTTTCCAGACGTTTCCCAGTAACAGTTAGACATGCAGAGCCGTGGTGCGGCTAGAAGCTCGGCCGGGCTGTCCGCGGTGCGCTCCTGCCTCCTGCTCCTCTTCATCCACATGAGCGCACCGCTGGAGGCGAGGAGAGTGCGCGGCGGCCGGGCGCAAACTCGGCGGCTGCAGCAGCAACAGCAGCAGACCCCGGCGTACAGGGAGCGGGCTGAGGGAGCGGAGAGCTTCCCGTTAGACTTCACCGCCGTGGAGGGCAACATGGACAACTTCATGGTGCAGATAAAGAACCTTGCGCAGTCACTGTATCCGTGCTCCGCTCAAAAGCTGGACCAAGACATGAAGCTGCACTTTTTGAAGAATGTTTCTGTGACTTGTAATGACGGGTCACCTGCGGGGTAAGTGTCAGTAAATCTAAAAAAAATAAATAAATAAATAAATAAATAAAATAAAAAATAAAAACATGAAAAAAAAGTTTTATTACAATCTGGGCAAAGCGTGAGACTAGTTTCGCCAAACATGCAGCGTGTGTTATTACTCCAGTGGTTTAGCTCCCTGCCCTTCCTTCGCTCCGTGTCACTCCGGATGTGACCAAAATGGATCAAAGGACCTGCAGATCAGAAGGAGCGCGGTGCCGCTGAACACCATGCGCGCCCCCGACAACCTCTTTCATCCCTGCACTGATGAAGTGTTTCTGTCCTCTTCGCCGTGTAATGTTAGACTTTTAAAAATAGCGTCGTTTCAGAAGTTTGACCTTACGCGCTGAGGCTCAGAAGAATCGCGGAGGCTGTTTCCCGACAAGTCATTGTCTTGGGTTTCTTCGCACACAACAAACAGGTTAAATTCACGCATCTCTGTAGACCCGCAACCAAATGTCCGAGTCAAGCTGAGGTTCTAAGAATCTAAGAATAACTATTTTCAGTTGAATTAAAGTTTACTCCATATATGTGGAAAACATCTCAGTTATAATAGTCATTTGTTTGGGTATATCAGATCTTTATGGATGAATCTAGAAATGATTGCACTTGTCAGTTAAAACTTCAAATCCCATTCAATGTTTTATTTAGGTCACAGCTAAAATATGTCAGCTGTAAGAAACATGCCCAATGAAACCATCAATTAACTAAAGCCAGTGAATGATTCCTGCACGCCACCCAAGCTGTCAACCCTCTGACTGTTTGTGTTTCCTCTGCATATGTGGGGAGGAGGAGAAAAAAAAAAAAAAAAAAAGAGCTACAACAAATGATTAGTGCTCTGAAAGCCTGCAGGCTCCTGCAGAGAAGTTTAGTGGTGCGATCAGAGCCAAATCTTTCATGTCGGGATCAAAGGTAGCGTCCCTGTGGAGCTCGTGTTTTGAATGCATCTCTTTAAAACGTGTGCATTCACACCCAGTTTGTCTTTGGTGTTCTCGCTCAGGTACTACATCAAGGAGTCCAAAGGCAGCAAGCGGTGGCTGCTGTTCCTGGAAGGTGAGAATCGAACCCGATGCTCTGCCCGCGGCGCCCTGCTCTCTGTGCGGCCCCCCGTTAACCGGCTTGTGTGTGTGTGCGTGTGTTTTGTCGTTCAGGTGGATGGTACTGCTTCAACAGGCAGACGTGCGACAGCAGGTACGAGACCATGAGGAGACTGATGAGCTCCACCAAGTGGCCGCAGACCAGAACAGGTACCGGTGCCAGGCATGAAAAGTGCTCCACAGATTTAGCGAAGCCGCGCCAACAGGCCTCTCCTCAGTAGGAAAGTAAAACTTCCTCTGAATGAATGAGACTCAAAGACGTGTTTGTGTTTCCTCTTTAGCCGAGTTTACATTAATCTTTAAAAGTCAAACGGCGGTTCTCTCCCTCCGGCCGTCAGGGAACTCCTTGTTTGTTTATGAACCTCCCTCCTTGTATACACCGGTGGCCGGAGCAGCAGCCGCATGTAACTGCTGACCAAAGCGGGGAAAGTTAATGACTTTTTTCTTTTTCTTTGGCCAAAGGGGAAACACACACATCAAAAACGCGCGGCGGCGTCAAAGTTTGTGGATTTTAACCCAAAGCACCGTAACGCGAGTGACCTCTTCTGAAGCTTTTTGTGAGGCTGTTTGTGCGGAACGTGACCGACGTGTCAGATCTGACCTCTGCTTCATCTCTCCTCGCAGGGACGGGCATTTTGTCGCCGCAGCCGGAGGAAAATCCTCACTGGTGGAACGCCAACATGGTGTAAGAACCCGTGCCGCCCCTCCTCTTTAATTCATCTGGTTTTCTGACTTAATTTCCACTTACATGAATGATTCCCTGTGTCCACGGGCGCACAAAACAACTCCTGGGAGTCCTGGTACAGAATATTAGAACATCACTTTTTCTGTAAAATGAATTGGAGCAGGAGAGCGTTACATCTGTCATGATTCCCACGAAAAAACGGAGAAAAATCCTACATATAAAGACTGTGCTTTGATGTTATAGTACGTACCAGACAAACACTGACTCTTTTTCGGCCATATAACGCCTCCAACACAAATACGAGGAGTGTCTGGCTGTCAGGTTTAGTGGTTCTGTTTCGTTTTAGCAATGAAATATTCACTCTCGCCGGCTTCCTCTAACAGCTCTCCCTGCCTTTGAACGCACACATGTTCTGTTTGTGTTCAGTTTCCTGTCACACGGCCAGGTTAGCTTTTTATTTGTACATCTGCCAGAGCGGCTCAAATAAAAGCCCGCCCTGATTTTCTTTTGATTTGTTTCCACCTTGTTTGCGTTTGCCGTTTGTTGCTCTTGACAGTGTTGTGGTGTGTGTGTGTGTGCGTGTGTGTGTTTTTCTCTCCTGTAGGTTCATCCCTTACTGCTCCAGCGACGTGTGGAGCGGAGCCACCCCGAAGACGGATCAAAGTAAGACGCAGCAAATGAGATGACTCAGTGTGTGAGCTTGCGGTTATGGCTAACATAAAGAGAGATTCATAAAGAGAGCAAGTGGGCGGAACACATCAAAAGGCTTGTTTCCATCACTTTTATGCGGCGTTATTGTGAATGGCCTTCTATTCTAGCTCTCGTGTCAGCAGTAACCTTTTTGTTTTGTTTTTTAACCAAGCCATGGTTTCTATTTTGTTCCTGCTCTCAGATGATTACGCCTTCATGGGCTCTCTGATCATCAGGGAGGTGGTGAACGAGCTGCTGACGAAGGGTCTGGACAACGCCAAGGTCCTGCTCCTGGCGGGCAGCAGGTCAGTTTAAAAACGTCCGCGCTGCCCCGCGTGCATCGCCCGCCTGTTTCTCCTTTTTTTTCTCCTCTCTGACCGCCGCTCTCTCTCCCCCCGTCACCAGCGCGGGCGGCACCGGCGTCCTGCTCAACGTGGACCAAGTTGCGGAGCAGCTGGAGTCGCTGGGACACAGAGGGGTGCAGGTCAGGGGCCTGGCCGACTCTGGATGGTTCCTGGACAACAAGCAGTACAAGTTCACCGACTGCCTGGACACCATCAGCTGCGCCCCCACCGAGGCCATAAAGAGAGGCATCAGGTGAGATTAGGTGGAGGTTTACAGGTCGGTGTGTCGTTGGAGGGACGCAGGAGACGGATTTTGCAAACGCTTCACGTGTGTGCAGGTACTGGGGCGGGCTGGTGCCAGAGAGCTGCAGACAGGCTCACGTGGGAGAGGAGTGGAACTGCTTCTTCGGGTACAAAGTCTACCCCACGTTAAAGAGTAAGACGCACACACATTCTCCGTCACGTCGACAGCAGCAGACGGCGGCGCGCGAGTTAACCCGTGGGTGGTCCTCTTTGCCCCGCAGGCCCCGTGTTTGTGGTGCAGTGGCTGTTTGACGAGGCCCAGCTGACGGTGGACAACATCCACCTGACGGGGCAGCCCGTCCACGAGGGCCAGTGGAGGTACATCCAGAACCTGGGGCAGGAGCTGAGGAGCACGCTGCGCGACGTACCGTAAGGCCGACGGACACACACACACACACACACACGTCCGCTCGCATCAAATCCGTTTTTTTTTGCCGTTTTGCTGACTGTGTGATGCTCTGGTCTGCAGGGCCATGTTTGTTCCGGCGTGTCTGTCTCATGAGCTCATTACCAGAACGTAAGTAAATGAAACGTTTGAACACAAAAAAAAAATCTTTGGTTGATTAGACATTTATATATATATATATATATATATATATATATATATATATATTTTTTTTTTTTTTTTCTTTTAAATTTTCAGCCCAAACTTAAATTTCTTTAAATACACATTAACATGAATGCAACATGTTTAGTAAAGGAATAAATGGAGGCAGCACACTACTGTTGCACATGTTTGAAATAAATAAAAAATGAGTATTTGAACCTGTGTATTATTTGAATATCTTCTGACTGACTGCATGCAAAATGAAAATATGTATATTTATAAATAGATTACTTTCTTAATCTCTCCATGAGTTTATGGCTCCTTGGCCCCTGCTTTAAATCAGCCCTCCATTAAATGTGGATTCCTCCGCTGCTCTAAGTTAGTCCCCAACAAACGGAGCCCTGACTCCTGGTTGAATAACACTTAATGAAAGTTTCCATCTGTTCAAAACAAATATTTCTCATCATAAAAAACATTTTCCACCGTGCTCACTTTTATGCAGATCTAATACACGTGCACTCAATGATATCGTCTCTTCCCGTCCCTGCAGCTACTGGATGGACATCCAGGTGAAAGGCACGTCCCTGCCCAGAGCCCTCCACTGCTGGGACCGCAGCCTCCAGGACAGCGTCAACGCCAACAGCAGCAGCCACAGCCACCAGAAGCACAGGACCCCTCCGGTGAGAGGCTGCCCCGTGCACCTGATGGACAGCTGCCCCTGGCCGCACTGCAACCCCTCCTGCCCCACCATACGAGACCAGCTGACGGGACAGGAGATGAGCGCCATCCAGTTCCTGAAGCACATGGGCTTCGACGTGCAGAAGATGGCCCAGCAGCAGGGCATGGACCCCAGGAAGCTGCTGGGCATGCTCAACAACGGGAACTGAATCAAACAGAACTGCAGGTTTAAGACTTCAAAACTCAAGAGACACGTCGTCTCCTGTCACACACACACAAAAAAAAAAAAAGAAACTCAGCGACTCCAACACAAAGTGCCTCGTGAAGACATCGTTGAGTCAGACACAATCAAGCAAGAAGGTTTGAGCTGTTTAAATACAATATATGGGATCGGATCAACATAAGATATACAGATATGCTATTATTTTTGACGAGCCGGGCACACTACGCGCCCGTGTGTGTATACAGTGACACGTACTGTATAATGTGTATGTGCGGGTGAGATTATCACGATAGCCGTCTAAACTAGTCCGTAGAGCTTTGACGGGAAAAGCACTGGACTGACAACACCTCCCGGGTCCGTCCTGGGCTCTCCCTGCATGCGTGAGGGGAGGATCTGCGGGGATTCGGTGCTCTCTTCTGTCCACGCTAAAAACCACGTTCAGAGATCCGTCTATGGTGCTGCTGTTTCTACCCTCTCCACCAAATATGCTGCTTTTTTCTCTTTATGGAAAAAAAATAATAATTTAATGGGTAACATTTACTAATAAAAGACTGAGATAATTACATTGTTCTTCAGGCCACGGTTAAATGCTTTATTTATTTTTCTACTGAAAAGTATCTTTTATATTTCCTCATAGTCGGACACAGTTAACCATCATAACAATGTCTACATACATTTTACTTTTTTTTTTTTAAACTGTATGCTTGTAGTGTGTATTGAGTCCATATTATTTTTCAGGCTGTAAAGTTTGTATTTTCTTGTACTGTAGTAGTGGCCACAGCTTATATAAGCACTAATAAATACAAAGACATGCTGATTTGATAAAACATAATTTACTTGATAAAGTACAGTTGCATCAAAAGAGTCATTTACAGTACATTCTCAGACATTCTCGCACCCATGAACTCCAAGTTCACCTATGACATACACACTCATAAAAGTATTTAAAAATATATATATACATTTTGCAGAAATGAGAATTAAAAACTATTTGTTCACAGTTGTACAAAAGTGCTTCTACAAGAGAAGGTCTGAAATGCATTATGCCCGTCTTATTACACCGACAGTCGCCTGCTCGCTGCTTACCTCTTCAAACCAGGCCGTCCAGTTTAACCCCGTCTTTTCAAGTGTCTCACGCAGCCACGACGTCTATCGCTAGTTATGCACGGCTAATGTTTTCTGGATTCACAGGATTCCTATAGTCTGAGTTCAGACATTTAAACTATACAGTCGTTTATAAGGCCAACAGCTTATTCACATGTTCCTCCCACACAGCCAGCAGTCGTTATTAACACGAGGCTAAAGGCGTAATGTGTTCGATCCCTTGTCTTTCCCGGTTACTATTCCAGTTATACAGCCGCTGGTTTAAATTATGAACTGTGGACTGTCTTCAGGACAAAGAGAGACTTAGTCCTAGAAAAAAAAAGAAAATGTAGGAGGTGAGAAAAGGCCAGATTTTAGGAAGGTGTGGAGCAGTGAGGACGATCAGGACAGGGACTGACCTGGCTGGTGAGCCGTCGAGTGGGAGTCTGTTTCCGTTTCTCGTGGATGGACTGGAGGCGAGTTATCAGGAACTTTTTGTCGTCTCCTTCCTGAGCAGAGAAAAGAAAAGAAGGTGAACCAAAAATACTACGTCCCAAGTATCTGAGCTGGAAGAACAGAAGTGTGCACGTAGAGCAGGCGCTGTCTTACGTTCTCTATCTGCTCCTGGAGTAAACTGATGATCTTCCTTTGACCGTCCACCACCTGACTGTGGAAGTAGATGACTATCCTGATATGGAAAAAAAAAAAAAAAGACAGGAAAGAGTGATCAATGCAACCAGTGCTGTGTGTAGATCAGCCTGCTGTGTGTGCGTGTGTGTGTGTGCGCGCTCACAGGAAGACGCCAGCTCCGACAAACAGGAAGAGAGGGTTTTCCACCAGGTAGGCGTGAGCGCTGGCCAGCACGGTTAGGTTGGGATTATCGTTTTTTAGCTCGTCCATCCAGCGTTTCCCCGCATGGAACATCTTGTCGAGCCCACGGAACGGACCGCATGAAGTGGATGGTTTGATGCTGAGGACAGAAGACACGTATGTGAAGCACGCAACAAAAAAATACAAATTGTGTTGGTCTTTGTCTTGTCCTGGTGTTTTTTATACGAATACGTACTGAACATGATCAGTGTTTATAGAACAGTCTCTTCTGACAGTTACATTTCTTTCTTTTCCCCAAAAAATATTTTATTGATTCTTCAATAACCAATAAACAAAGAACCAGACAGCACAGCTCTAACAAAATGGGTCACGTCAACGCACATTTGGATCATATCACGTATTGTTGTTTGCAGTATAGTCAAAGGATGAGATTTAACAGTCTTTGTTTTATTTGGAAAGATAAGAGGCGGGTGCCCTTTCTGCAATAAAAAAAAAAAAAACAGATCACTGGGAAGATAATCAATAGAAGGCATTATTGTTAACTTTTAAAATGTTCCATTGTAAAAACCTTAAATGTTCCTCTGTAGCACTGTGTGACTGAATCTACTGGGACAGAACACATGGCCTTCCTAAGTTAAAGCATTAAAGTGAGCCGTCCTGTGATCACGTAAAAGGAAGATAGTTACACTTCTAATGTTGTGTTTTATCGTTGGTATGTATCTGACACATTCTGAACATTTAAAGCTGCTGCTGCTGAAACAAAATCTCAGTAAGTTCTGTCTCCATAAACTGTATATCCCAAGGACTAGTGTGGTCCTTGTTCTTTACTTTTCCACTCCCTCATTGATTCTTGTGCGCTCATCAGTCTGGTTCAGTTTGTAACAACCCCAACCAACCGTTAGTCGGCACTGTGGGTTTTTTTAGCCAATCAGATTCATTATCGCTTCTACTTCCTGCTTCACTTTCAACAATGGTGAATGAAACCAGAAACAAGAGTCAGCGAGTGGCTACATAGACAGAGCCTCTGTGACACTTAAGCAGAGAAGTAAGTGTGCGTCCAGCTGGTCCGACCGGCTACTGATGGATAAGGAACAAAAAAGAAATAAAAATCAACTGTGCGTGTGAGTTGAGTACCTCCACATGGTGTACGTGACACACACGGAGGCGCCGAGGAACGAGGGGAAGCAGAGCAGAGTGATGAAGATGGTGGTCATCTGGCTGACTCTGTATGGCTTCCTGGGGGCCTGGCAGTTCATCATCACGCTGCTCTGTGAGGAGAAAAACACACAGGCTGGGGTCAGAGGTCGCAGATTCAGAAGCCCGGGAACAAGGCAGAGAAAGTTTGACTGAAAAATGTTTGTGTTGAGGCCCAGTGAGCTCAGTGAGAAGACTTCAAAGGATGAACTTTCAGGTCAAGATAACCAAAACAAGATAGCATTTTGCAGACGTGACATACGGTATTGTTCAAACAAGATACAGTACTGACACATTTTATCATTAATAATCTCCCAGAACACGTTCAGGGACAAAATGTGATGAAAAACTAAGGGATATTAGCAGGATAATAATTAATAATTATTATTTACCTACCATCTTAATGTAGAAAAGCAGCAGTAGTTTGAGAATCTGCACCGCAGGTAAAAGAGGATTGAAGAGAACTCCCAACCTGTAAAACAAAAGCATTTCTTAGTCAACAGAAGAAATCCGGTTTGACCTCGTTTAGCATCACCCTGTGTTTGTGTTAGGCTGCATGTTTGTACCAGGCTAATGTTTGCCCGTAGATGAGTTCCAAGACATTCCTGGCGATATCAAACACCGGTTTCCTCTTCTTTCGCAGCACCTTCTCTGAAAACAACCTGCAGACAAATGACATTAAATGTATTCAAATGAAGGAGCAGGAAGAAATGAACAGATGCACTGATATTTTCGTTTTATGTGACAGTTGCGGATGCCAAGGACACATTGATGAATCGCCCACCTCCAAAACAACTCTCCAAACAAGGTGTACATGAGAGTGAAGATGATGTCCATCAGCAGGAAGCGATACAGCTCCTGACCGACAAAGGTCTCCCAGCACTGAGACAAAAACAGAGCACAAAGTTGGCCACCAAAGACGCCGAAGATTAGAAATAAGTTGCAAGGAAAACTTCAATTTCAGCTATAAAATTTTCTTTTCTTTTACCGTAAGACAAAGTCTGTTTTGTTCAGCCACCACCCGGCCTAACCAGTGGTAGCAGAGGACTGCAAGTATGCTCACTTTCAGCATCAAGTTCCTGTAAAACGCAAACAAATCAGTCAGTTCTGCACTTCTTTGACTCCACTGCTGATCACTCTGCTCGACAACGTGTAATTCCTCTGCTCATACCGGCCGATGGCGACGTATGTTTGTACAGACGGTGACTCGTAGTCCTCCATCCAGGCTGCGAGGTTGAACAGGCCGGGCAAGAGCAGGTTGATGAGGGACACCAGCACAGGCAGCGCCAACAGTCTGGCCTCACTCATCGTACAGTTCAGTGGGGCAGAAGAGTTCTGCGGGTCCAGAAGATGCTGAGGCTGGAACAAACACAGATAAAGTGGTGGGAAAAAGTGTCAGCCCCTTTCTAATTTGTTATTTTTTGCATGTTTGTCACACCTATATGTTTCTGATTGTCAAACTAATTTAAATAGAAGACAAAGATAACACAAATAGCTGTATTTAAATGAAGGTTTTTATTATCAAGACGAAAAAAAAAATCCAAACCTCTGTGGCGCCGTGTGAAAAAGCGTTTGCCCCTCCTGTTATAACATAACTGTGGTTTATCTGTGGTTTCAATGTGTCTCTGCACACCCAGGCCTGATTAGTGACACGCCTGTTCTCTATCAACCAGGCTGACCAATAGATCCTCAAAAGCTAGACATCATGACGAGACACAAAGAAATTCAGGAACAAATGAGAAAGAAAGTAATTGAGATCTATCAGTCTGAAAAACGTTCTAAAGCCATTTCTAAAACTTGACTCCAGTGAAGTACAGTGAGAACCATTATCCACAAATAGTGAAAACCTGGAACAGTAGTGAACCTTCCCAGGAGTGGCCGGCCGACCAAAATTAACCCAAGAGAACAGCGACAATTCATCCAAGAGGACACAAAAGACCCCACAACAACATCCAAAGACCTGCAGGCCTCACTTTTCTCAGTTAAGGTCAGTGTTCATAACTCCACCATCAGAAAGAAACTGGGCTAAAATGGCCTCATGGCAGAGTTCAAGACCAAAACCACTGATGAGAAAAAAGAACAGAAAGATCATCTCAGTTTGGCCAGAAAACATCTTGATGACCCAAGACTTTTGGAAAAATACTCTGTGGACTGAAGAGACAGAAGTTGAACTTTTTGGAAGGTGTGTGTCCCATCACATCTGGAGTAAAAAATAACACACCATTTCAGAAAAAGAACATTATACCAACACTAAATTCTGGAGGTGGTAGTGTGATGGTCTGGGGCTGTTTTGCTGCTTCAGGACCTGGAAGACTTGCTGAGATAAATACAACCATGAATTGTACTGTCTACAAAAAAATCTTGAAGGAGAACTTCCAGCCATCTGTTCATGACCTCAAGCTGAAGAGAACTTGGCTCCTACAGCACGACAATGATCCAAAACACACCAGCAAATCCACCTCTGAATGAGTGAAGAAAAACTAAATGAAGACTCAGGAGTGGCCTAGTCAAAGTCCTGACCTGACTCCTGCATAGATGCTGTGGCATGACCTTAAAAGATGGTTTATGGGTCAAAATTCCTCCACAGCGCTATAGAAGACTCATTGCAAGTTATCGCAACAATCAATTGCAGTTGTTGCTGCTAAGTGTGGCCCAACCAGTTATTAGGTTTAGGGTGCAAACACTTTTTGACACAGGGCCGTGTAGGTTTGGATTTCATTTTCCATTAATAATAACAACCTTCATTTAAAATCTGCATTTTTTGTTTACCTGTGTTATCTTTGACTAATATTTCGATCGAAACATTTTAGTGTGATAAGAAATCAGGAAGGGGGGAAACACACACATACAGAGCTGACCTCAGTTCACAGTTTATTCATTCTAGGTGACCATGTCGTCGCCAAAATGTCTGTGCATTTGAATGTTTAGATGAGATGGAGAAGTAAAACAAGAGAAGCCTTGTGTGCAATTTGAACTTTGTTTACTTCCGTTTCTTTTCTCGTGTACGGGTCATTGACACCAAACGACACTTGGAGTGATCTATTTGAGCAACTCGTTCTGAGATGAAATATGTTATAATTTGGTGCTATAGAAATACAAGTGAATTAATGTGCAGTGGAAAAGTCTGAGTAGTTTTTTTTATTACACCACTAGGAGTCACCAGTAAGCAGGAAATTTCAACTGTATAGATGCTTCAAAATCAAAGCAACAGGAGCAGTACTGATATATTGTGCAACCACAGAGACGATCAGCAGTTTGTGTAACACTGATAACTGTGGTTATGGGAAAACTGGGTCTTGAAAACAGTCTTGCAATCTTATGTGCATAAATGACGCCTCACCTTGAGAATGTAATCGGAAAAGTAGTAAATGGCGATGACACAGCCAGTGGTGCTTGCTATGCAAATAGCCCATGCCAGACCGTGAACCATCAGTCTCCCAAGCATCTGCCACACAGTCTTCTGGACATGCTTATGATTCACCTCTGCCAACAGCTCCTGCAGAGACGGTAGAGAAAGAGCGTACGAGGGAGAAAATGGGTGAGAGGGACAATGGGAGGGAGGGACAAAGAGGACAAAGAATGCATTAGGTCATCACATTCCTGTTGGCCAATTATGTCACAGACAGCCAAGCAAAGTGGACGGGAGAGTGTCATTTGGGGAATTTGAGCATGTAAATGTGTGCATTTCCTGTTTGTGAGTACATGTACCTTGAGCTGTGTGCAGATGTTTTCAGACATGAGTTTGACAGACGGCTTCTTGATGACCTTGAAGTCCCAGGAGCAGAAGACCTTCATGGCCAAGATACCATGAGACTTGTCGATCCTGAAACTCTGACCGAACGACTTTGACATGCTGTTGGGAGATTATACATAAACCTTTATCGTGATATATAACAGATTTTTGCGGATGAGATAAGCCTGTTAAAACCAGTTCTGCAGCTTTAGCTTCTGGTCATTATCTCCCAAAACACTGTGTACCTGTAAACAAGGATGATGCACTTGATGAAAAAGGCCACTCCTATGGTGAAGAAGTACGCAATGGGCATGTTGTACGAGAGGTGGCTCCTGGTGCCATCGCTGCAGCTCTCACCAAGTGTGTAGTTAGAATAGTGTCCATAGTACATCACCGAGTCTGAGAAATAGCCCTGAGACAGAAGCAGGAGTTTAATTTCAATTCTACTTCTTCATGTGTTTTAATTTATGTCAACACCGCGGTCAAAGCAAATCAGAGAAATAATTAAAACCAACAACAAGCTAACGATAACATGTATTTACTTCAGTGACAAGTTGTCAGACATAAATTATTGTTCTTCTGAACAATAATTCACATCTGCTATGTTTCTATTTTGTCATCATCAGACTTGAAATTCTACAAATCTACAGTGCTTAAACAAAGAAAAATAGCTCCACCTTCTGTCCATATCCCACTTGTGTGATTGGATATAAAATCAATACTGGATAAAATGCCACAAAGCACTATCTGGTTCTTTAGCCACACAAATATAAAAATAGCCTTTTCGTGTAACTGCACATACAACATTCACAATTTTTAACTAGAATGGGGTGAGTGTTTTCTAAAAAAATGCACTTTCGTTTCCTACGGTGCGATAACATGTCGCTACAGGGCACAGCTTACCGCTCCCGTGAGGAGCTCCAGTCCAGAGAACGCGGGTCTCTCTGCCGACGACGCGCAATGGTGCACTATCTGAGGCAGCACCAGAAATGCCCCCGTGACCACAAAAAGGAAGAGGTTGAAGAAGAGTAGGGTCTTGAGGAAGAGGAAGTAAGACAGGACCCCGGTGCCAAAGCGGCCGCTAACTCTCTTTAGTGGCACTTGCCACAGCTGGAGCGAGTGCACGAAGGACAACCACTGGTACCAGCTCTGTCTCAGCGCCTGGGAGGAGACATGGTTGGAGACCAAGCAGAAGAGAAACACTTTAGAGAAACAATTTAAAGTGCGTATGTCACACTTTATTTTCCCACTGGAGAATAACAAAAAAAAAATATCTTGGAAGTTTCTACGGAGCAGTGCAAAAAGAAACAAGCATTTTCAGCAAGTGAAACAGACTGGTGCACCATAAACCCTAAACACACAACTACGCCTCTCAACACCAACTATGAGTCACATTTACATGAATCTTAAGGGCAATCTCACAAAAAAAGGACTGACAATAATACGGTCTAATCCCTGCTCCTTAGCTTATAAAAATCTTTTACACCTTGCAGGTACGAATAAGAATAACTGAGCTGAAATGTATTATCGCTGCATTGTGCAAGAGATTGAACAGAAACTTTTAAATGTCATGTGGGCACAACTTCAAGACTATAAAAAGAAGCCATCTATCTGTTATATTTTTACAGCACAGGGTGGTTATTCTCAGCTTTTAACACATCTAAGTAGAAGTGTGAAGTGTTCAGGGGGAAGACAAAAATAATAGATCTGATCAAAAAGCTACGACAGCCGCCAAATGGTCCTTGTGTGTGGGACTGATTTGCCAACAACTCAAGCAGAACACTTGGGTCTGTCTCATTTATAAAGCAGCAAATGCAAACACAAAGAAACACTTAGCATTAAAACATAGAAACAACAAATATTTTAAGTAGAGCACGTGAACATGACTTACGATGATGATGTAGTATTTGAGTTGACTGCAGCAGGGAAGCTTACTGCTTCGTGTGCGTTTTTCCTTTCGTAAAGCTGAACTCCTACATACAGAAACAAGGGACATTCAGACTGAAGCATAAAAAATAAAAATCACAATCCACGCCAACTGGAGTAACGGCAAACAAATTTACCTGAGGTCACTCTTCTCAGCCACACTCAGAGGCATCTCTCGCAGCATCTTGATTCTGTCGCTCACCGACAGGTTCTGCAGGTTGTTCACCAAACGATCCCTCTTACTCGCTGTAAGAGCCGGCACAGATTAGTTTCCCTCCTCATGTCTGAGCATTGATCAGTGCACCTCATCTTCCTCACCCTCTCCATCCACGGCGTCCTCCTCCATGCCGTGGCCTCGTATGCTTGGTCTGGCAGAGCGAGAGAAGTCTCGGATGGAGGGTCGGCTCTGCTTGTCCCTGCGAAGTTTCATGGTCCGGTTGTAGTACTGAGAGATGATGGCTCCCCTGTTGCGACCTGCCAGGCAAAATGGGATCAGTAGAATTAACTATCTAAACTTATAGAACAATTTTCAAACTTCTAGTTACACATAAATCTACCCCAGATCTGCGTAAATACAGTTCTTTGACAAAGGGCTTGTCAGTTCGCTTTGTTTTTGACAGCCGTGGACGGAATGAAAATGAAAAATCAACAGCTACTGAAGACTGACTGCATGTGATTATTTACATAAGTTACGCATCATCAGACAGAAAGCTGCGCACCATGCTATGCCACAAACCGGCACATGAACGTAAATAGACAGGAAGAAGATCTGCAGATCTGTGAAACTCTACTGAAGTGAAACATTTTATCTTTTTATGTGTTAAATTTTCAACAACTTTCTTTCTTCACTGGTTATTTACTGTAATATGATGCATCTTCAATGTTTTCAGTGCATTGTTTCCAGTGTTTTGAAACCTTTCTGGGCAACTACAATCAACACACTTGCTTTCAGAAACATTTTGGTTTGGGATTTGATTGCCTTTCAAATCTGGTACAAATTTCCTCAACTAGCACTGACCAATGCTGCTGGGTCAAGAGGTTAGGAGAAAGAAATATTGCATTCAGGCTGTTTAAACTACACAACATGAACATTGTTGGGTAAATAACAACAACATCCATACTGTCTACTGAATACAAGTAGCTGAAATTAAATTCCTCCATAGGAGGAGACTTCTCTTAAGACAAAGGTAGCTCAGAAATTCTAAGGAAGCTCTGAGTAGAGCTGCTTTTCCTTTGTGTCAGAGGGGGCAAGCTGAGGCGGGTGTGTATCTAGTGATGATGCCCCTGGTCTTGGAGGTTTACTGGGGACAGCCAGTTGTATTTGCTGGAGTGAATGCACACCAGTCTGGCATACCACTATGACCACTGACAGGAGAGGTAAATAACACTGACAATCACTTGAATGTTCTGCTGGGAAACATTTGGACATGTATCACCTAACTAGACCAGACCAGGCACCCCCACCCCATAGCAATGACACTCCTTGATGGCAGCAGACATCCCCAGCAGGATGCAGCCACAAAAAACAGTTTAGCAACAGCTCAAAAAACATGAAGAACAGCACAAGGTGTTGACCTTGCCTCCAAATTCACTAGATCCCAAACTGTGGGATGATCCACAGAGGCCCCTCCCCTCAACCCATATGCTTAATATTTATGGATTTGTTTCAATGTTTTTAATCTGTCTCCCTCTATGAGACTGACCAATGGTGCGACTGGGCATGGAGGACAAGATCTTCATGGTGGCTGAAGACCAGCGATCAAATACGAGTGGGTCTGCTTGTCTTTCGTCCTCCAAATCCTCATCCGTTCCACCCTGCCTCCTTCTCCTGAACTCATGTCCAGGACTCAGAGTGTTGTCAACGTTGTCTGTGGATCAAAAACATACGCACATGCACAAAATAAAAAATATTACTTCTTCTGCAAGACCATATAAGTACAGATTTCATACATTGAATTTCAATCTGCAAAACCTTTTCAGAAACAGGCAGTGGTGTTTTGCAATGACTTAAGTTGGACTACAGGAGTTTTAGAGTGTGTATTAAGCCCCTTTCACATTGGACAGGCTTTTCGGACCGATGTGAGAGACAGCAATGGACCTGGGGTTTTATCAGCTTGCCCTCAATGTGAACAGGAAAGCCGCATCGACCTGCTAATTTACACGACGTCTACTTCTATAAGAGACCGATCTCTGAAGGGCAGAGACTTTTGTCCATTTTTTTTCAATCAAACAAATCAAATGTGTTGTTACACAATCGTTAATGAAAGTGCATAGGTGAATTAGTCCTACGTCATGTGTGGAAAACTGCACCGATCAGGGAATGCAAGCGCGACTGTTTTTATGTACAGCTTGTATAGCTATATGGTACACTTTTTTTAATGATCACGGCAGCGCACTCGTGAGATCCACAAGCTGCTCTGCATCTGAGGAGAAGAGGAGATTCGGTGGCAGATATCAGGCTCTGTGCAGGACACAGATATTTGTTCTAATATCAGCAACCTTTGAAAGAGCCTTTTGAAAGAGCGAGGGTTTGACCGGGCCATTCCTCAGGTCATCAACAAATTGAAACACGACCCGGGTCCAAAAATCCCACGTCAACCCGGTATTTTCAATAAGAAAGGGGACACTCACAAATCCCAAACTTGCAAATAAAAAAAATAAAAAACATTTAAAAAAGTTTGACATGCACACTGTAAGAAGTTACTTATATATGTAGGTAGGTGGTATGTGGTGAAAATCACACAAAAAAAAGAACTCTCTCTCTCTCTTTAACTTTGTAACACTTTTTAGTGAGAAAAATACAAAGCAGAAACGTAAATGAGTGTGGATGAAAATGTTTAGGGAGAATCAGTCAACACAGTCTGTCTGTCCTTCATTCAGAACTTGAGGTGAGATTTTTGCTGTGAGTTCTGATATCTGTCTAAGTAGGCTAACGTTAGCCAGGAGGATCGGATTGTTTATTGTTTCTGGACATCAGCGTCACCTGCTCCATGTCCTTGTGGAGCAGTTTATTTCATTGCTTATTCTGAAGGTACTCATGTAATCATCCAGACTAGATTGATTCTTAAAATCAAAAGCTCTGTTCAGACCCAGGATTAACATCTGACCTGGATTTATTTATTATTTATTGAGTTACAAGGACAGAATATGTTGTGTGTGTATTTTTTTTTAATGAATGAGGCAAAACAAACTTTATTGTGACGCATGTGTGTTCATACTACAAAAGGAATGTGGACAAATGCCAGACAGACCACTCCCAAATGTGGTTAGAGAACGGATGTCTCAAATGCGTGCCTCATTGTGTCCTGGGCGTGTTGGTCATTTGAGATTGGATTCTGTAGGACGTATGTTAATGTAAGGTCTGATTAAGGCCAAACGTGCTTGATAATAATCGGGGAATCCCACAAGCCAGCGGTTGTAGGGTGAGATCCAGACCAGATTTTTTCATTGATTGATGTGTGTGAGTTCAGGGATAATTCGGCCTAAAGCTCCTGTAGTCTGAAACCAGCATCACACATAAGTACAATGTTGTGATGCCACCATTTTACTCCACTGTTGCTGCCTCAAAATGGTGTCAAATGTTGGTCACTGTGTTCTCAAGTAAAAACTCTTGTGGTATTCATGACCTCATTACTGCGACCTTTCTGAGAAGCCTGACATGTTTGCTGATGTCTTCAAAAAAGGGGTAGTTAGTTAATATACAGTGAATTATACACTGTATAAACAGAATTAAGTCAATGTTTTTGTTGTATGCTATAATATGAAGCTCACAAGTTTCATTTAAAGGCAGAATACAACACTTGATGATGAATATATACTTTAAACTTGAGTATGCATATAAATATCCCTACGAAAGATATAAATATATATAAAAAAAATAAACCACGACCCACTTCTAAACAAATTAAAAACAGATATTGTAAGATGGAACTCAAATCCATTTATGATTTTAACACAAAGAATAGATTAAATTAAAATGAACATCCTTCCTAGGATCTTGTATCTGTTTCAAGCTCTCCCCGTTGAAATTAAATCCCAACAATTTAATGAGTGTGACAAAATTCTCTCGAGATCCATCTGGCAAGGGAAAAACCCAGAGTAAGATTTAAAACGCTGCAACGCCCCAAAAAAGAGGGCGGAAGGGCAGTCCCACATCTAAGAAATTACTTTTACGCAACACAGATGGAGCCATTATTAAATTTATGTAATCAGGAATATAAAGCTAGATGGAAGGACATAGAAAAGACCTTAATTAAGGACTCCCTGATTCAAGCAGTGTTAGGTAATAAGGAAATAAATCAAACAATAAGTAAATTAAGTTCCAACTCAAACTCTGGAACACAATCAAAACAGATTATAAATAACTGGTTAAGTTATGTATAATCAGATGGGTTGTATACGACCAGACTTCAAACCAAACCAATTAGACCTCAGATTTAAAACCTGCACAAGCAAACAATTATTGGGGTTTTCCCTTATCTGAACACATCAAGAGTACAGACCTACCGCTGCTGGTTCAACCTCCCATGCGTGTTGATATTCTCTAATCAACTTGTGTTTTTCTAATAAAACACCCCAGTTCTCCTGTTCAACATGTTGTACCTGGTTACTTCTTCTCTTCAGTGAAGCTGTTGTCTATATAAAACTGTAAAATCGTACTCTACTCTTGTAAAGTGATAGATTCTTCCGCACTGTTCTGACACTATCCAGTATTTCACGGTTTCATCCAGTATTAAACTGTTCTTTCGTCAAACATTCACCTCTTTTAACAAGTGTACTGGATGCTTCAGATGTGTACTGTACCTTGCATGAATAAAAATTGTGATTTAAAAAAAAAAAAAAAAGAAATATCCCTACGATTCATTGTACCAATGTGTCTGGGTCAGTATTATGAACACAGTCTACATTCTCTCAGACACAGTACCTCGACCCTCCTCTTCAAGCTCCCTCTGTAGCTGCTGCAGCTCAAAGGCTTCAGACGGTGCTCCAGTCTCACTCTGCTCTGCAATCAGCTGGCTGAACGAGTCATGAACACCTTCCTCATCTGCTGGGCTTCTGACAGAGAGACACATGGATGTGAGGACGGATACGGAAGAAGACAGTTAACCATCGCAGGCTAGGTTCAAAGGCCTTCTTCTGTGCAGATCCTGAGGACTACAGTACAGATAAAACACTTTCTGATTGTAGTATTCCCATAGGGCTGCAGCTCAGCAGTACAGAGATTGCCTTCTGTGTCATCCTCTCCCTGAGCTATACTAAGTACTGTAAGTCAAAGCCATCCAGGCTGACTGTTGTTTTTGATCATATTAAAGCAAGCGGAAACCAAAACAAGAGCAACTCTAGTTCCCTTTGACTTTGCACTTTTACATAGATAACAGAGGAAGCACGCAAACACATATTTGTGCCTTGCCATTTACTACTACTCTCATGGCTTTCGTGTTAAGCAGTGACGATAAGTTGACGGCTTGAATCAGCAAAGCGTAGCGCCAAAAAAAAAAACACACAAACAAGAGGCACATAAAGCGACAGAGTGGTCTACAATAACACTTACTCCAGTCCAGCTTCCATGAGGGGGTGGCTCAGATCGAAGTTCACATTTCGGGCCATTCTTTGTCTCCTTAAACAGTCTCAGTCTTTCCTGCCGCCAGGTTCGACTAAGCGCAGAGAGATCACACCCTCACCTGCTCAGACCTGCTCTCCACGCCCACCATGACTTTATCTGAAAGAGGAGGAGGGAAAAAAGTGCTTGCTGAAAGTAACGAAAGAAGAAAAACACTAGCAGGCCTCCCCGGAAAATTTACGCTCTCGTCATGTTACTGCCTGTTCTGCAGGTTTTAAACAAAATCTCCAGGAAACAAACACTGTGGTCTGATTATATGACACCTGAGAATGTATTCCAGCCTCTGGTTGCTTTTACACCCAGCAATGATACGTGACCTACAGTATATCTTGATAAGGAAATATGAGCTATATAAAAAATCGAAATCGAAAATATAACTGCGCATCCACTTTTGAAATCTGTAAACAACTGGCGACCCTTAAAGTGGGTCATGACAGTGACTCATGAGCATGTTGACTTGTCCGGGGGATGACATCATCTCGTCAAGGCTTATGAGAGCTCTATTGTGGCCGGTGCTTGTGATGATGACTGTGGTCAGAGTCAGATGGCAAAATGAATATTCATGCCCGTAGACAGAATAATGCATTGTCAGATGTCTCCGTGTCAGTGTGTCATACAGGAGGCTTAGAGGAAGTGCATCGGTTCTTGGCATCTGTATTGAGCAATAGCTCCGTGCAAACTGTCATCTAAGACCTAAAGCAGACAGAGGTATTGTTGTATTACATAACCAGAGATGCTATAAAACAAAGCACGAGATTCATTTGGTTTTTGAAGGAAATTGAATCCAAATATTTATTAGAGACCAATAAAACCTCATTGTAGAATGTATCCAGCCCTGCTCTGAAACAGCATAAACTCTGCCTTTGAGTAAAACACACATAGACTGTGCCATCGTTACGATTAGCTTCTGCAAAACATTGCATTAATGTTTCACCAAGATCTTGTATTGATGATGGGAGAGTCTGACCACTGCACAAAGCCTTCTCCAACACATCCCAAAGATTCCCCATGGGATTAAGGTCTGGACTCTGTGGTGGACAATCGTTGTGTAAAAATGATATCTCATGCTCCCTGAACCGCTCTTTCATTATTTGAGCCCCGTGAATCCTGGTATTGTCATTTGGAACATGACTGTGTCATCAGGGAAATAAAAAATCCATTGATGTAATAAACTGGTCCTTCAGTATAGTCAGCTGACCTCATTCTTTGGGCGTAACGCTGCTGAACTTAGACCTGAGCAACTGCAGCAAACACCCAGATCATATCACTGCCCCCACAGGATAGTACAGTAAATACTGGGTATGATGGTGGCATCACTTCATCAGCCTCTCTTCTTACCCTGATGCCCCATCACTCTGGTACAGGGTAAATCTGGACTCATCAGACCATGTGACCTTCTTCCATTGCTCAATTGCTCCAATCTTTATTCTCCCTCGCAAATTAAAGTGTTTTTACTGGTTAGCCTCACTGGTTAGTGGTTTTCTTAAGGCTACACAGCTGTTCAGTTCCTTTCCCCTTGCACGTGTGGAAATACTCGTACTTTTTCTTAAACATATTAAACATAGCCCGAGTGCGACTGCTCATGTTTTTTGATTTGATTTCACCAAACATTTAAGTGATCACTGATCACAATAAATCAGATTTTTTTTCCCGGACACATTTTCTCCTCAAAGACGATGGTTCTCCACTATCCTTACAGGTTTTAATAATGTGTTGGACAGTTCTTAACCCAATTTTAGTAGTTTCTGCTTCAATCTCCTCAGATGTTTTCTCTCCTTGATGCATGCCAATGATTTGACCTCTCTCAAACAGATTAACATCTTGTCCACGACCACATGGTTGTTTAAGAAATGAGAAGCTACTCATTGCATCAGTTGAGGTTAAATAACTTGTTGCCAACTGAAAGATAATCATCCATGCAGAAATAATCCAAAGTTAAATCCAGGTGGCGACTTTTTTTTTAGCCAGGCAGCGTAGTACGAACATGTCTTCTTGAAGACATTTCATAAGGCTCACAGAGTACTGTGGGACGCTGTAAGCTACGCACGGACCCTCCGCCAGTGTGAGCCATTTATACTTGTGCGTTTGTCAGCCCGGCTCGCTCTGTACCAAGGCCACCCAAACACTAGCCGGAGCTGTGTCTGTTTTTGTCAGTCAGGTTCATTTTTATTTTCGACCTCCTGCTTCACTTTCAACAATGGCAACTGAAACTTTCACGAAAATGTTGCTGAAATGTTTGTATCTCCAAACCTCCTCAGGTGACCTTTCCTCAATGTGGTCCGTCTGTATCGATCCAAAAGAATCAATACAAAAATTGCGGAGATGGAAAAGCAAAGTAAGTAAGTGGAAACACATTACTGCCAAACACAGCAATCCCAGCCCTTGTGGTCTATGTCTCTGCGCTGTCGCCGTAGCTTCTGCATCACCTACTTGCTAAAGAGAGTCCGGCCCCTCTGAGTGCAGCCAGCAAACACTTCCACAGCTTAGGCTACTCTGCAGATGCAGGTTAATAATTAAAAAGCTACGTAGAAATGTGATGCTACCGATCTCACCCATCTGATCATCGTCTGAGATTTTCCTCTTCTGATGGTTAGAAGCTTTTTCTGTTAATGGGTCTCAGTGATGTGAATCCATCCTTTCACTTAGAACTGTCAACCAAGCTGATGGTTCTAATGCAGGAAGAGGCAGAAAAAAGGGAAAGCAAACTCCTAGAAATACACGGCCCAGTATCATCTCAGGAGAATTCAGACAACACAATAGCTTGACTATTGCAAATCATTAGAGGTCCCCAGCAGGTCATGCTAGTCCTGAGTGAATAGGGTTAGGAAGTGCTGCACAACATGATATTAAACCAATGGATTATTAAATGTCTCATTTACCTTCAAAATTCATATGATTTAATGTTTTTCAGTTCATGGGGTCATCAAAATCAAGGCATTGCTAGACTTTCTTAACACAATGTGAGTCTGCTATCTTTTGTTGTACGACATATGCTTATCAGCAGGTGCCTTCATTGTTGTTAGCTGTTTGCAATTTAAAGTGGTCCATAGTGGCCCGTAATAGTCAGTAACTTTTACAACAATGGAATCTATCTTGTTAACAAACCAACGAAACGGCACTTCAATTTACCAACTGGGTTTCCAGAAAATAAGTTTACACATACAACCAATCTCATAACTATCTATCAAACTATGTAGAACAAAAAATGATTGCAATACTTTGTCAGTGTCAGTGTTTTGCAACCCTGACTGAATGGTTTAAAATGATTTAATCGTTTTAAATGCATTGTATTGTATTGTAAAGGCTGACCTCAGCCTGACTACTCTCAGCTGAATGTCAATCTAGTGTCAAGTAGCAGCTTCTCAAAGTTGGAAAACTGGCCTAACTACTCGAATAGTTTAAAGTTACACAGTTGCACAGTTGGTTGCACATGCAGCAGAAAGAGTAGTTTCATATTATAAGAGTTAGGAGTAAGGTTTTCATCTAAGTAAAAAACATATTCAGAGGTTTGTTGAGGTTTTAATAATAATAATTAATAATAATAATCTATAAATAAAAAAAATCTGCATGAGCTTCTGTGCAGAGCAGCTACCTGATGCTGCAGACAACCTGTAATTAAGCTATACTTGACAAAAGTCGTATTCACACGGGCACTAGTTTCATCAGGGAACCTCTGGTAATTTGTGATAATAACTGAGGTCGTCTGTGATCTTAATCCTGTGCGAATAGTCCATGTGCATAAATTGTAAAATAAAAATGACACCAAATGACCTACCCTATTTGTCCTAACACCAAGGTCCTGTGATAATACTAATCCATTGCGAATCTCCTTCTTTGAGATTTGGCAGTGGGTTTTCACTTTTGTTCGATTCACGGCTTTTTTCTGCCTCTTGTCACTTAAGAATTGTGAAGGATGTGCTGTAAATCAAAGTTTGGACAGATGTCACTGACCCATTAACCCATTTAGACGGATGAATTATTAAATAAAGCATGAGGGTGTTCTCCGGCAAAGGTGGAGCTGATTTAAATACCACCAGGTTGTTCGTATTTTCTTCCCCGGGATAAACGGTATCAAGAATAGATTTTTTTTAATATCCATTATAATTTGCAAAGTAACTAAAGCTGTTAAAAAGTGTAAATTGTCCATTCACACGCACTGGAAAGTAGCAGAGACATAACTGCTATAGCTAATTTGAGTAAAATACAGTTTGCTCACCCTGTGTGAATGTGCCACATGAAACACAGATGTAGGGGGCAATTTCAGAGTCACATGACGTCTTCAGGTAAAAGTAATCCTGTGCGAATGGGGCTTCATTTCCATTTCAACCTTCAAAGTAACATGCATGCGTCATTCTGGCAAATTCCTCCCATATGTAACTATTGCTTCACCTCAAATTAACAATTTTTACTGCTACTACGCTTTTGTTTGTTCAGTACAAGTTCCCTCTGTAATGTGTACTGCCCGGGTAACAATACAGAAAAGTGGATAGTTTGATGATTACAAATGCACAATTGAGCACAAGTGAGCAGCAGATCATGAAGACTGAAGCGGAGGTTGTCAGCATTTAAATCAGTACCACCTGCACAGATTTTCACATTAATGTTTGATTGAATGATTTCATCCGTCAAAAAGGGTGAATAGTTCAGCGACATCCCCACTTTGTTCCCAAACAGAATCAGAAAAGCACACATGTGCTAAATTGAAAAAGAAGTGGTCCGATATCAAGGTGGATATGACGCAGTGGAAGGCTGCCCACCCCTGCTGCAAATACAGTATTGTGACAGTTTCTCAGCATAACCTCTAAGTGTCGGCAAAGGATCAACAGCTGTTTCTATATAAAAATACACAGCTGATGACGTCCGCGTCAGGCACCGCACATTTCCACAGACATTTCCCCGTTGATGCGTCTAACTCGGCTGTGAAGAAGAACTTACGCCACACGTTTTGCTGTAAGCATTCTTTGAAAGCGAAACCACGCACATTTTCACATTCATTTCACTATCGATACATCAGAATTTTGCTGTGAAAAAGACCGCACGCAACATTTCTGAGAGCACGCACCCTTCGTACATGAGGCCCCTGGACTTTCAGCTCAGGAAAAGGTCAACAAATTATAGGAAAGAAGTTAAGAAGTTAAGAAAAGAGCAGAGAAAATGACTCAAAAATGTCCTTCTACCGCCATCAATTTAAATCGTTCAGTTACAACAATCTACTACACACATGTTCTCTCTCTAAAACACACTTTTCTCATTACCCGAAGTTTCCAGTATCATGTTACACTTTCCATAAGCCTCAAACTCCTACTCCTACATGTAGCCTTTTAGTTTCTCTACACAACTTTAATCCATCTCTGCAGTGAGAGTAAATACACTTTTTAATATTCCACAAAGCTGCGGCGCTATATATTCCCACGACGGTTTTGGATTATTTTAACATGCATGCTGTTACTTAGTAGCATTGAAGCAGATTGTACAGTCGGGTCAGGATATAGTCGGGGTGGGGAAAAAACACAGGGTGATAGGAGGTCAAAGAGGAGCTGAATTACTGCCAAATACAATATGCTGTTAAACAATGGAGACAGACTGTCTCAACGTGAGTTTCAGTTGGGATCCTCAGAGAACGTACGTCCTTTAAGACACAAGTAGCATGATGTAATCCAGGCAAAATCCCACTCGAGCTGCAGGGTAGACAGAAGAGTCGGAAGTCATAACAATACTTAAGACTGACTACTTTTTGCTTGTTTTCAAGCTTTGTGGTTTGTGACTCAGAAATATAAATTCCTACTCATGACCTCTCCTTCCAGGTTACATATTTCAAGGCCTTCAACATGGATAATTATCCATTAATTCACACGCAAAAGTGAATAAAATTCAAATAGATTCACAAGTGGTGTAGAAACACTGGAATTCCTTCACGTTTTTAAATCTTGGCCGATGTCTCTTAATTACTTTAACTCCTCTAGGCAGTGATAGGAGACTGTTTGCCCAATAGTTTACATCCCACAGACAAATGGGTTTAATGTGATTTCCGTTGGGTTCATTAGAAAACACTGATGAAATGGATCCAACCGAAACCACGTCGGGAGAAAAGGAGTCGTCATAATGAAGAGTACACAAATGTAAACACTGAGGAGCATAACATGAATGGGACGATATTTCTCAGCAGAAACAGGACAGCTGTTATCAAGAGATTTGTGGAGGAGGATATAAAGGAATCTGCCCACCCCAAGAGCCCTCGAAAGGACAACAACAGACAACTAGTTCCCACACTGTGGAGGGGAAGTAAACAGCTGCAGTAAATGCAGGGGACTGTCTTACATTAACCTGATGTTATGAGACAATGGAGAAAATATGCATGCGGTGAACTCTTCTCTGCTTCAAACTCTGACACAGAAACACATAATTTCACTGTTACAAGTGTGTGCTATGGTTTCCACCCTGATGCAGAACAGAAAAGGCATCAAATTATACGTTTTGTGTTGGCTGCGTTACAGAACTGGGCTAAAATCACAAATGTGGCAACAACAACAACAACAAAAAAGAAACTTCTCTCCTAACGTTTTTGTCCTATAAAAAACCTCATTAACATCATTCCTGCTGGTTGTAACACCGTAGTTGCACAACAGACGCGAAAAGGTCATTTATCCGAGATTGTGAATCTTTAATTACTCTTCTGCCAACTTTTTTTTTTTTACAAGCTCCTTTTACAAGCTCACTTCTCAGGCAAACAAAGGGCAAAACTCACTAAGCCTGTGTCCGGCTCCTGTTAGTTAGTTTGTTTGTTGTCGGACTAGCTTGAACGTTAACAAAAGTTGGCTTCGCTGGGTGCGAGTCAACCTGTCAATGAGTTTAAAGATAATTACACCAGGTTTACCTCAGAACTGACGAGAAATAAATACGTATTAAGCTAAATGACCAACAAAAAGAAGTGCCACATTTGTTCACTTACCAGCTCTGTAAATTGACAGATCGACGACAGGACTCGTTGTTCAATGCTGCTAATGTGGGTGTCAGTCAAAATAGTTTACAACTGAACGACGGGAGAAACCATTTGTTCGATGCCGGAGTTCAACTCTTTAAACCGTGAAGCTAGCAGCTAGACGCTTCTCTAAAATACAAAATTCACAGTCAGTGTGTTACTATACATATAATATATAGTATTTCCTCACTTATTCGCCGACTTGATCGTGTTCTGATAACGAGGAAACATGCATAACCACCCGTAGACTACGTGGTCTTGGTTCAGTCTAATTTAGGTTATGGCGACCGGCGTTCGCCTTTTCAAAAAGAGACTTAACACAAACATCAATTAAATGTGATTCATCGAAGCCGCTAAAAGGCTGGTGTTTCATTTATTGTCAAAAATAGTCATCCGACCTGTAAATGGTAAGTTGAAATCGAAAGAGGAAAGAACAATACTACCTGTAAGTTTTAAAAAGTGGCCTGGTCCAAACCCCTGACTCACCTGTTTTACTAAGAGGCCCCGCCCAAATAACTTAAACTACTGCCCGTAGTTATCATGTGTGTGGCACAAAAAAACACATCAACACAACAGTAAAATCCAGACAGAGTCGGCTCCACTTTCTGCGCAGGCTAAAATCTTTTGATGTGTGTAGTGAAATGCTGTACATGTTTTACAAGTCTGTTGTTGGAAGTGCTGTATGCTGTCGTCTGCGTGTGTGTGTGTGTATGTGTGTGTGTGTGTGTGTGTGTCGCCTGGACAAGCTCATCCGTAGGGCTGGCTCGGTTCTGGGGAGGAGTCTGGACTCGGTGGGGACTGTCACGGAAAGGTGTCACATGAGGAAAGTCCAGGGCATCCTGGACTGTGACAGCCATCCCCTTCACCCCACCCGGGCTGGACAGGAAAGGACACAGTGCTTCAGGAGGTCATCCATCCCCACAGCCATCACAACACACAACGCTAACTCTTAGCAGACTGACACCTAATGGATTGGGTGTTGCGTGTCTGCCTCCGTATACAAGGCACTGACAAACTTGATAGACGCTTTATGTGACACTTAACACCGGACTGAGACACTTTAAAATCTACATATATCTCATGTCTGGGATTGTAGATTGAACTGTATATTTAACTCGTAACTTGCTACACTACTTTTAAGATTTTTTGTATTTTTTTTTCTCCCTGACTTGTACTCTTATGTCTATGTCTGGTCACACATTTATGTTTTCTGTTGTCTCTTGGATAAAACAATTTCCCTGCGGAGATCAATAAAGTGATCTTGAATCCTTGAATCCCATTTAGCTGCTGTATAGCTTAATTGAAAAGTTGAATGGGACCAAACCATTGTTTAATAAAAGGCTTGTTTTCATCGTAAATTCATTGGGTTTCCACCTATTTTCACACCAGAAGGGTGTGAAAGTTCTGGGTAAAGGCTGTTAATTCCTTCGTAAAGTAGGAAGGAAATAGGGCGTTGTTCGCCGCAACTGTTTGCCTATTTTAAGTGTAAATGTGTTTGTGGACTTGTGTGTGACAAAACAATAAAAATTAACAACTGTTTGAGATGTGCCCTCCTTCTCCTTTACTATGGGCTAAACTCCCAATTTGAATAATCCAATGATCTAATATGAAATGGATGGGGACAGTATGCGTGGTTTTGGTTGCAGTATTTTTAATAATTTTTTAATCTTCACAGCATCTCTGTTGCCAAATTATCTGCTGTTGCATGTGATGTTTATAAATGGAAACGAGTGTTAAAGTCTCACTGGAATTGAAACCAATCATGTGAAAAGAAAAACCGATAAGTCTCTGCTCACGCCTCTGCTAATGGAAAATGACATTAACTGGAAGACTCTTTGTGGTGTAGCAAGTGGGTGTAAAGAGCCTTTCTGCAGCTTCATCTCACACATTCAAACGTCACACGCACACAAATGGTTTTTTGTCAGTCCAGATTACCACCAGTGCAATGTCTGAGTCTGCATCCTGTCATGTGATTTCCTTTGAGTTGTCACATTGATCCTTAATGTACAGACAGATCTGACATCTGTTCCAACTGCCAGCAAGAGAATCATACAAACACAACTTGAGGAACAACGCTCACTCCAGATCAGCCGCTCGGGGTGTTCACTTTGGTGCAACGCCTCCCTTGAGGTGCAAAACAGGATATTTTGATTCAGCTTTAGCGGAAGTTACTTCTTACAGTTGAGAGCTTTAAGTTGCGACTTGGCATATGAGCTAGAGAACAGAGAAGTTTCGGGGGGGGGAGTTTGCCTTTATTTTTTTTAAAAATGTTTTATTAAAGAGGAATTGTAAAGGAAAACATGGAGGAGCGCAAACCTATGAACTTCACTCGGCTTTTATCAGGTAATAGAAAATGAAACTAATGTGGCGATTGTTTGACTGTGTGACACGGTATTTATAGTATGTATTAATGTGTGTGGACCTACGGCAAGACTTTGTACTTACAAACCATCGCTCCCGAAGGTGTGTTTTTTTTCCAAAGAAGCAGACTTGATCTAGATATGTCTTAGGCTGCATGGTACTATAGTGCTGTTTTCCTTTCATTATGTCACAGTAAAGCTCAGCTTTGATGAGTTTTCCTATAATTTGTTGACATTTTACAGAGAAGCTAATGATGAAGTACTTGAAGAAAGTATTTACAGTTTGAGTAAAACAATACATGCAAAACTTAATGAAACATTTGCTGTGTAAGGCACATTGTATGCAACCACGTAGGGTAACCTGCATAAATGATACGTGCTATTTTCTCCACAGATGAAAGCACTCAGTCCGACCTGTCTACGGACTCCTGTGAGTACCATCAGACAGAGATATTTGACCAGCTGCCGAGCATCCAGGCTTGCCGGCCTGAGCTGAGCAGACTTGGAGGCTTTGAGGCCGCCCAGGGTGGCCCAGAACCCGAGGACAGGCTCAGCAATGTCCACCTGTCCAGAGGATCCAGAGACAAGGCGTTGATGCAGCCACTCAGAAACAGGGCCATTTGTATGCAGGCAAAGAGAAGCATCAGGTGGGAAAGCTCATTACACACTCTCCAAGTGTTCACCTTCTTAATCCACATCTTATTTTGACATTCAGTCAATTCAGATTATGTGTTCTGTGAAAATGTATTCTTTATTGGTTTACTGACATTTACACTCAAATACACTCACTTGCCAATTCAGTAGGTGCACTAATAGAACAGTCCTGTATAAAATCTTCTCTTAATGACCATTATGTTTATGTTGAAACAGCAGCAGAAAGGTGGTAATTCAACTGTTGGCTCACTTTGAAGGATGTAGTGTGAAACGGCATTAACTTAAAAAAGTTTCTATAATTTAGCCTAGCCCCCTGACTTAAATTGAGTCGTGCAAATAATAGAAACATGTGTTGGTTATACCCAACACAGCCTCCAAAATGAAAACAGTTGAATTATGATATGATGATATGATATGATCCTTTTATCGTCACTAGTACAAGTACCAGCAAAGTTAGCCATCAACCCGTCCATACATATACAAAACATACATACACTTAGCAGCTCTCTCAGTTTATTTAAACATTTTAAACAAGTGCTGAATACGCCAACCTTCACAAAGCTAAGATTTAGTGCAGGACTGGTACATGAGAATACATTTTACTAGTGAGTGTACTTTCTTTGCTTCTTGGCTTCTGAGCCAGTAAAAGTAAATGCCTACGTGTGACCTCCTCCAGGTTGTACAGTCCCCTCCAAAAGTATTGGAACAGCAAGGCAAATTCCCTTGTTTTTGTTCTTCACTGAAGACATTTGGGTTTAAGATGAAAATATGAGTATGAGACAAGAGTTTAGAACGTCAGCTTTTATTTCCTGGTATTTACGTCTAGATGTGTTAAACAACTTCCCATTTGTCACCATTTATATTACACCACAGAATTTTTTGGTGAGCAACGTGATGTAACAAATAATCTTAAAGTAAATGACATGTAATATTTGGTGGCTTAACCCTTGCGTGCAGTGACTGCCTGAAGCCTGCGACCCATCAACATCACCAAACTGTTGCATTCTTCATTTGTGATTCTATTCCAGGCTTTTACCGCAGCTTCTTTCAGTTCTTGTTTGTTGCGGGTGGTTTCAAAAAATATTAATGAGCCTGATCCAGAAGCAGCCATGCATGCCCAAGCCATGTTTCAGATCACAAGCAGTTACGTAAGCAGTTGGCCTTTCCATCACTTTGGTAGAGATTAATATTGGTCTCATCAGTCCATAAGATTGTGTTTTATCCTCTTTAACGAGAAATGCATACTTTATAGGTTTCAACCCAGGCCAAAAAGGAGACTAGTCATGCTGAAATATTTAATGTTTGAACAAGCAACCTTAAAGGCAACACCTGGTCAACAAGAAACACCTGTCAGTCACATGTTCCAGTGGCTATGCTCACTTGAAAAATGGGTGGGTTCAAACAAAGGGTGGTATGTCCCGAGTTGTTTAACACATCAAGATGTAAATACCAGGAAATAAAAGCTGACATTCTGAACTCTTGTCTCATACTCATCTTTTGAACTTAAACCCAAATGTCTTCAGTGAACAACAAAAACAAGCCTTGCTGTTCAAATACTTTTGGAGGGGACTGTAAATATAAGTGATCAGATGTGAAATGTGTCGTCAGTGCATCATGGGTGTGTTCACACCTGTACTTGTGATGGGATCACTCACGGCACATGTTAATACCAGGTATGAACAGGTCCTGTCTGTGGGAACCAGTCAAGCCACCTCAGCTGGGTGTCCTGCTTGGTGATTTTGTATTGTATTCTGGTTAGTTTAAGGGCCTGGATAAGAAAATAATCCTGCTATTCAAATGTAAAAGCCCGTACAAATATATTTTTAGTTTATTGTGATTCCTTATCCACTTCATTGTTTTGGGACCACAGATTTGAAGTGTCTCTTTTAAGACAGCGCAGGTTTTAGAGTGTTACAATGCTTTTCTTAAAATAAACGCTTCAAATCGTGCTACCGGTTCAATCCATGCTTCTCATACACTTGGACTTGAAAAAGCTTCTCTTCACAGCCCTGGACGCCCTATGATTATTTAAAAAACAACCAAAAACAACTTGAATTTATGTTAAATTATTGTTATCTCATGGATAAAGTCTGGATTTGATGAACTTCAAATAAAAATGGATTTGTTAAAGATGGAATGTATGTTTCTTAGGGAGAGGAGAAAGAAGCAAATCAACAACACTGGGGAGTCGTGGAGGCGGAGCCAGAGCATCAGCAGGAAAAGGTTGTCTGCATCAGTGGCAGCGGCTCTTTCCAGCCTGTTGCCATGGCGGAACTCTCTTCACACCATCGAAGGTACAAAAGGCCTGTAATACACTTACTATATAGACCCCTATGTCCTCCAATGTGAATTCAGTTTCACTACTAACCTTCAGTGTTCTCTTCCAGGCAAGTTCGGAGTCGGCGTGAAGTCCTATTTTGTTTTCCTCAGGTATCTGGTTTACATGAACCTGCTACACTGTGCACTTATCTTTGGCTTCATTCTGGGACCAACAATATTTTATGGCAGGGGTGAGAGCAACGGTGAGTCAATTTTAACAGGTGACACCAGTACAAATAAGTACAACTGTGGTAGCAGACTTTTTAAAGTACTTATGTTATTTCACAGAAACAATGCGATTTGGAGGCAACGACTCTGTTTTAGATTTTTTCCTCGGAACGGTAAGTTTGCAAAGTCATGCACAAGAGCAGTTTGTTTTCTATTCCTGTTTCATTTACTATTTTTGTCTTTTCTACAGGGTTACCTGGATCGTTCACCAGTCTTCTTTGGCTTTTATACGCCCGGCTCCCTGAACTTAGCGTGCTTGAACACGACTCTGCTGTACCTTGCTGCAATCCTCACCATCTTCCTCCTCAGTCTCGTTATGGTGGTCCGCAGGTTAGTGATCCACAACAAGTCAGAAAAAAAGTAAGAGAAGTTATTTTCCCTTACATCTTTTCACCTCTCACAGGACAGTGGTTGGCTACAAGCACACTTGGATGCTCGGGACGCGCTACAGCATGAATGTGAGCTTTAAGATCTTCTGCAGCTGGGACTTCACCGTCCAGGATCCCGCTGCCGCTGACCTCAAACGCAGCTTCATCAGAAATGACCTCAAGGTGAAAGGATGGACATGATGCCATTTTTCTAATTTGCTCCAAAAGGAAAGTTTACGGCCAAGTATTAGAATGAGAATGAGGAGTTTATTTCGAGTATGTACATAAGGCAAATAAAAGTTCATCAAGAAATAATAGCGCAACACACGCAAACATACACACATAAGCACCTACATATTAGAAACACCTCTCCGTGTAAAACTTGATTACAGTTTCCAAATCACCACAGAGTTGATTTAGCAGTGCCCTGAAGTGGTTCTGATGTCAGCTGGACTTAATGACCTCAATTCTTTTTAACTAGCTGTGGCTAATTAATGTGCAGTAAGCTACAGTGTCGCACCCTGCTGCCAAGTTTGTGTTAAAAACTGTATAGTTGTAGAAAGTCATGTCTTCCTCTTCAGATAAAAGTCAAAGCCTTTTAATGAGATAGATTATTGTGTGGCCAAGGCCAAATTTAGGTTTCATAAATGAATGTGCTGCTAGCAACCTGCTATTGCATAACGAGGTTGCTAGCAGCCCTAAAGTGAAACTTGTACAAGTAAGTACAAGTAAAACTTGTAATATACTGTACTAAAAAAAATTCTGTTCTTCACATTGACTTTGATGCATTATTTTAAAATAAAATAAAATAAAATAAAATAAAGCAGTGTACAGTATATATTTTAGATATAGTGCACAGTTGTCCACTTAAAATGCTGCACATTCAGTAGGCACTATAAAATAGATTGGATGTTCACGCAGTCTTTCTGTTCCTCCTCAGCTGCTCCTGGAGGAGCAAAGTTTCTCCTTGCGTGAAGCTCGGAGGACACTTGGACAGAAGGTCCGCCTCTACCTGCTCAGGTTCATCCTCAACCTCCTGGTGTTGTGTTTGCTGGGCGGAGCCTTCTACCTTATCTTCTTCATCACAGAAATATCCATGAAACAGGTGTGGATGTGATGCAGATGGTCTTGTTTAGCTGCAGACATGAATGTGGCCGGTAGTTTGTCACATGTTATTGTGTTTTGTTTTGTTGTTTTTTTTAGACCGGACACAACTGGCTGATCAGTCTGTTCTTTGAGTATCTTCCTCCGTCCACCATCACCATTGTCAACCTATTCCTCCCTCACATCTTCCGTAAGATCTCATCTTTCGAGGACTATTCTTTCACCACACAGGTGAATGCGACGCTCGTGAGGTGAGTTGAGAAATAAACAGATAGGAAAACACCTACTATACAGACACAGTTACAAGCCTGCATGGATTCACTCTTTCCTCCAGGAGCATCTTCTTAAAGCTGGCCTCTTTGGGAATCTACCTATTTTTTGTCCTCAAATCAACACACAGTCAAGTAAGTCAATGGGGATTCAAGGTCCTTCAAACTGATTATTAAAAACATCAGCTAGTGCTTTTGAGTCAGACTTTCCTTTAACTCGGTTTTGGGTTCTTTGTTGCAGAGTGACTCTCGGTGCAGAGAGAACCAGTTTGGTAGAGAGATGTACACACTGACTATCTTCAACTTCTTGGAGACTGTCTGCAATGCCTTTCTCTGGGACTACCCCAGGAAGTGGGTTTGCTTGCAATCTACGGTTTCTTTCTCTGTCACTGCTGTGGTTTGAACGGAAAGATCAAGATGTGTTTGATGTCACTTCACAGCACATTCCCCCCTCGATCGCAGTCATTCTCAGGTTTTGTCTGCCCCCCCCCCCGTTCGACAGGTTGTTGCAGGAGAGGTCTCCCACATCCTGGCTGATCCGGTTGGTAGGGAAACAACGGTTCCTGATCCATTTTGAAGTGCTGGATCTGGTGCACAGTCAAACTGTATTCTGGGTGGGAGTCTACTACTGCCCTCTGCTGCCTCTGATAGGAATGGTCGCACTGGTGATCACGTTCTACCTCAAAAAGGTTGGCTGAGACATGAGAGCTATAGACCACCCTCTGCTAACTAAGTCTTCTTTTTAAATTCACGTCAAAACAATAAACACAGCTGCAACTGCAGACCAACTGGATGTAAAGACCATGGTTAAAACAGGCTAGACAAATCCAAATGACTGTGGTTAAACAGGTTTTCAGGAGGACACAACTTTAGAGCTCGGCCAGTTCACAAAAGTGAGGAATTGGGGCGCAGGTGAGGAAAACAGGATGACACAGATTGGCTAAACAATGATAAAACGATCTGACAATTCTAATTATTTCTTTTTCATTTATCATAACAATTTATTGTTAATATCTTCGCGGTTGATCCTTACATTTCTTCACCATGAATAATTTCCAATTCTCGTTTGAGTTATTTTTAAACTAAAATGATGACTTTAAGCAGCCACGGTTAAACCTTTTCAAGCAGCTGGAGAACACGCTTTTGCCAAAAGAAGATGATCAGCCTCCCTCCTGTGTTTGTGGCTGTGAATATGAGGCTAGCTTAGCTTAGCATCTCCACTAGAATAAGAGTCACACCATTTGTGTCACAACTTGGCTGGAGTGCGGCAACATAGAGAGGAGACAGACCTCAGAATTACAACAAGTTCCTCCTCTGTTGCTATCCTTAAATGGTTGAGAATCTCAACAATAGAGTTGTCTTATTTCCCTCTTTGTGGTTTGTTGTTTTGATGTGACAGAAGGTTGTGACCAACGCGCACTAATGAACACAAACTGTGTCCCTCTCCGTCTTTCAGTTCAGTGTCCTACGGTGCTGTGAGGCAGAGCATCGGGTGTTTCGAGGTTCCAACTCCTCGGTTTTATTCCACTTCATGCTGCTGCTCGGCCTCACCATCGCTGGAGCCACGCTGGCCTTCAACGTCTACCAGCAAGACAGCATGACCCACACGTACTGCCACTCTGCTGACATCTTATTTTGTCCACAGCACCGCATCCAGAACATTTTAGATCTAGAAATGAGAGAACTCTTTCCTTTTTCTCCTTCTTTTTGCCTCTCCAGGTTGCCCTGTGGTCCATTTGCAATGGGGGAATCGGCATTTACTGTCATGGAAGGTTGTGTGAACACTCTCCCCAGCCCTGTGCAGACCACTCTAAGCTACGTGGCCTCTGCCACCTTTGCCCTGCCGCTCATACTAGCTGAGATGTAAGAGTATAGGTGGCATCATCTTCAACATCACTGCTCATGAATTGGAAAAAAGCATCATGTATGCTAGATATAAACTAGATGTTGTGTCAGTGAATAATGACCAGTGAATACAGGCTTCTATTAACAGATGCAGTATTTTGCTCTAATCTTGCCATATTTACTTGACATGAAGCACTTTGTTTCCTCAGTGTAATCTTAACCTCATATGTGTCACGAGGACGCTCCAATCAGAAGGCGATTGAGAGACTGAAAGAACTGCTGGTTACGGTAATATGTCACAGAACAACTTCCTATGAATTTCCTCTGAAAATTAGTTTTCAGAGGAAATATGTGAGTTTCTTTCTCAGAGGGGTCTATTGTTGTGTTGTATTGTGTGTTACTCAATGTGTTTCTCAATTATTTGTACACGTTTCCCCTCACAGACCAGCACAGACAAGCGTTTCCTGGTCAAGAAGCACACCACAATGCTGAGAAGCAAGCGCAAAGCGCGTTCTGCAGTCACTGAAGAGGACCCCAGTCCATGCATTTAGACTGATTAAAGTCTGCCCGCAGACCTCCGCGTACAAATAATGCCTTGCTCTGGCCGACCACACCTGGGTGGAGTCCTGCGGCGGCTAAAAATAATATGACAAAGGACTGATGAACTCTCATTTCCCGTGATATAAAATGCAAATATTAAACAGAACTGTGATCTTTTTCTGCGAAGGCAAATATTTATGCACAACAATGTACTGATAGACTCACAGTTATAATAATTGTAGTTTAAGTAGTTTAATAATAATAAATGTGACTTTATATGTATTCAAGTGAATGTTTTTTTGTTTTTGTTTTTAAATGATGCTAATTAAACATCCTTCTACATGTTTTTAAGTTTTATCTGAGATCACGCTGAAACCAAACATGCAGCCAGATATGTTATCTACTCGCAACACACATGTAACACCCCTAGCCTCGACAAACACATACACATTCAGCCGTGTCGGAGAAACCATGTCAAAGATATATGCATACCATTATTATGAGGAACCGTCAGATGCTCAATTTGTTGCCAATTTTGGGTGAGTTGGTTGAATTCTATTTAAAATAGCAACATAAACAAATGACCTTATCGACTAATATTATTTCCTGCAATGTGCATTTTTTTCCCCAGCTGTGGCAAGTTTGATCATCAGGATATGTAAGTGTGTTCAAATGGTGCTTAAAGTAGATCTATGTAGCCCAGTTTCATTTTGCGTTCTTTTCTCTGTAAAAGCTTTTGTGTATTTATTATACCGTTTTAAACTGAGGTGGTATCCTTGGATCAAAAACAATAAAAATGTAAAACAGGTCAGTTTGTTTCATTTTATTCTGTAGGCGGATCGAGCTCTGTTCTTCCAGTGCTGACTGGCCCTGACATGGCCTACCTCGGCTCAAGGGTGGTTTTCCAGTGTATTGCGCCTGCCTCATCGCCGGCTGTAACCTATGAGTTCATGAGGAGCGGTGGAGTCCTGGTCGCCACGGACATCGACCTCCAAGGTGGCCAATTTGCGTCATTCTCCATGAAGGTGGCTGCAGCGTCAGACGGGACGTACCACTGCAAGGCCACGGCTGGAGGCCAAACAGGAGTCAGCAACAGCATCAAGCTGAGTGTAGTCAGTGAGTAGTGGATGCTGGGTGTTTTACAGAGTATTACCAAACTTCCGTCTTCAACCATCTGTCATCCCAACATTTCTAGCTCCAGCATCAAACACCAGAGTGACCTCTGACCCCTTCCCCCCTGCTGCGTACGAGGGGTCACGCATTGTCCTCAGCTGTGATGTCCAAATGGGCTCCCACCTTTCCTATACCTGGTTTTTCAACAGGAAGGAGGTGACATCTTCAACCTCCGTCCCGTTTCACTTCACTGGGAACAAGCTAGTGATGGAGAGCGTGACTCCGCAGCATGCTGGACATTATTCTTGCAATGCATGGTCCACAGTGAATAGCATCAAGAGGGTTTCCAGCAGCACAGAGGTCCAGGTGACAGTCAAAGGTATATAATAATAAAATGATAAACAACGTATACTGAACATTTATCCCAGGGCTGGGCAGTTCATTTCTACGGGGGGCCCCATGAAAAATCTTAAATGTGTTGGAGGGCCGAACCAAACGATAACTTGAACTTAATTCTGCTCAGTATTCATTTTCTCCCACTGTAAAAAGCAGTAAATTATATATGTTGATAAGCTGCTACTGGTAATCAGAGGTATAGGAATATTCTGTAAATATTTATTTAAATTTATGAACTTTGGTGTAGGTCGAAAAGGAAAATAAAACACTACGGATCTGTAGTTCCAACACATGTTGTAAACCTTGTCCTCTTTGGAAAACGTCAGTGGACCAAGGAGGGGCCATGTAGCTACATGAATTGCTGTCTCAATAAATCTCAATAAATGTTTAATAGATGGCAAGAAACTGTTTCAATCATCCTTTTTGAAGAATACTGCATTTCATTTGCCTATGACTGACATACCTCAGGCCAGACAGGGATGCCCAAAGGGCCGTATGTGGCCCACCGGCCGTAAAATGCCCAGGTCTGATTTATCGGAAGGTGGAGATAACTCACGGTTGTTTAAAAAATGGTTACTCTGGATATAAATGCTGGAGTTATTCTACTTTTGTTGGGTATGGACTGAAAGATCCCTACAGCTATTAATTAGATAAATTAACTTGTGCCACTAGTGTCATTGCCTTTTAAATCTTGTCCAAATTGCTCTAGACTGCTGACATTCCCTTCAGTTTATTTTAGTTTCTCCTAACATATTGTTTATCTCCTCCTCCTCCTCCTCCTCCTCCTTCTCCTCCTCCTCCTCCTCCTCCTCCTCCTCCTCCACCAGTTTATATTTCGAAGCCACAGATCTTGTTCTCCTTTTTCAAAGAGGGAAACAGTTACTATGGCAACGTGACCTGCTGGTCATCGAGGGGGACTCCTCCAGCAAACTTCTCTCTTTCGCTTGATGGCCATGAAGTGGGATATGTCACAAAAACCGACTCACTTGTTGCCTGGTTCCACATTGCCATGGTACCCGGGGTGGACATGGGCGTGGCACAGTGCCTTGTGAAAAGTGAGATTCAGGAAATGATAAGTGAGCCTGTGACTCTGGAAGTAGGTATGACTTGTACAGAGATGTATGTCTTGCTGGGAGCTTTAATTATACACTTTACAAATACTCTCTTCTTTCCTGTGTGCTCAGTCCCAGCTGGAGGGGATGTGAAGGTGGAGGTGGAGTATCTATACACAGCTGACTCCAAGCTAGCTGCTGCCAAGCTGAACTGTCAAGTCAGCAGAGGGACGTTCCTTTACATATCATGGCTCTTTAACGACTCTGCCCTCCCCTCTGTGGACTCCCTCGGTCAGCCCATCACGTCTCACAATGCCCTGACCAACCGAGGACAAACCCTCGTCCTCTCTAGGCTCAGCCCGGAGGAGTCTGGGTATTACCGCTGCAGGGCCAGGGACAGCTTTGAGGACTCTGGACCCTGGGTGGAGAGTGCAGCACAGCTGGTTCAAGTCACAGGTGAAGAGATCTTTCATAAGGAATAAAAGTGATATTTTAATGAATAGTGTAACATTGTAGGACATTGTCTTATTTGCCTCCCTACCAAGAAGCTCGACATCACGCTCATCTCTGAAGCTACATTCAACAGCTGCTTAGCTTAGCGTAATGACTGGAAACAGCTTCCCTCTGTCCAAAGGTTTTCTTCATCATTTCATCATTTCTGGAGCCCAAACAGCCAACCACTAATTAACGCAGCATATTTAAGTACTTTAATCCATACAAAACACAGATGTAAAAATGTTGGTAGGTATCTTGGCCAGGTCGTGGATGTATAATGAAGGACTGTATATCACACTCAAACATGGTGTCCGCACACTAGTTAAATTAAATTAAAATTGCCATCTTTTTGCATGTTGACGAACAACTTTTCAAGCTCTTGGGCTTTTCGTGTGCGTTATTACGACCCTGGCCATTATGTAGCTTTGGCGTTGGAAACCTTTAGAAAAACATGAAAAGTCACAAGAGAGAAGAACTTTGTTTGCAGCTGGACAACTTTGGTCTAATGTTTTGGGGCTCAGACTGGCAGCACCAGATCCTGCAACCTTAATACAGCCATAGGCCAGTTGCAGTGACTCCATGTATGTATTCACTGAGACACCTCCTGTCCTAGATGCACAAATGTACCTTCTACCATTGTAACTGTGTCTTTGAATTTGTCATGTGCTCTAATGCATACAGTAGTCTGCAATTTCACAATTCAATGTGACATGTTTTATGGGGGAAAGGTTGCTGCTGTTTTGCTCGACAGCAACTTTAATTTACTGCTGACTATACAGTAAATGTCTGAGTATGTATTGAACGGGGAGGCAGAAAATGCCACAGCCACTGAGGCGCTGACTCATTTGAGCTCAGAGTGAAGACACAATCTGGCTCATAGCTTTTTTAACCACATGAAACAAAGACACACATATGAAATGTCAATTAGTGACATTTAAAGGCAGATTTCGGTCATTTTATGCTGACCCAGACATGAGAGTGATATCGATCCTCTCATCAAACTCTTACCAAGAAGGCCAAACTGTAACTTTAGCAAACTTTTATTTGTTCCAGGCTTAAGATTTGATTAATTCTTCTTTTCTTTATACACAAATGTGCTGTGTGTGGGTGGTCTCTGCATTGTTTTACCTGCAATCAGACAGGAGCCTTCACTCCTTGACACAAGCAACACCTGCCACTGAAACATCACCAAGTAAAAATAATATACCATACATTTATTTGACTGCCACGCGCCCTCAACAGTATGATATATTTGCTTTGTCTCTTCTGCAGAGGTGTGCCTGTCTACCATAGAGGGAATCACCATAGCGTTCTGCTGCTTCCTTTTCTTGATGCTGGCAGTGGGTTCAGCCTGTTGGTACAAGATATCTGACAAGTCAGGTGTGTGTGTGTGTGTGTTTGAAATGGAGCTTCACTAAATGGAACAAATGTGTTGATAAATTTGTATTAAATGTATTTTCACCTTTTTTTTTTTTTTTTCCCACAGTTCGTGCCCACATTACTCCAACAAAGTAAGTTTTATCTCAGCTCAGACAGTTTAATGCTCACTTAAATCAGCCTGTTCAACGCTGTTTGTACCTTCCAATCCCAGCTCTGAGGCACTTCCCCTGTCTGAAATCCCAGTCGGAGGGCAAGCTCGTTGACACTTTCTCTTTGGACTGTGAGCTTCAGAATGAGGTATACAGACCATCAAAACACAATTCAGTTAGTGAAACATGAGCCATTAGTGGCCAGCCATAATGTTATGGCCAACAGGGTATAATCAAGTAAATAGCGCTGACCATTGGGTTATAATGGTGTCTGTCAGTGGGTGAGATATATTAGGCAGCAAGTGAACATTTTTTCCTGGCTGGGTAAGTCTCATAGATGCACATGGGGGACAAAGGCAGGCCCGTGTGGTCCTGAACACCTGACGAGCTACTTCTGCCCATATTGCTAAAAGTTTAAATACTAGTGTCAGACAGGAATTGCGGTTGATTTAGCATGGGGCTGCATAGCCAGAGGCCATTCAAGGTGTCCATGCTGATCCCTGTCCACTGTTAGAATAGTCTGCAATGGGAACACACTGTACCACGATGCAACGAACATGCCGTTGCCATGGGGAGTTGCTTGGTCTGCAACAATGTTCAGTCGGTCATAAACACACATAAAAACCGGGAACAAGTTTACCTGTAGGAGCATTACACCGTAACAAGATTTTAATGTTTTAAAGAAAATGACTGCCCAGCGCAAGGGGCAAAACTCAAAGTGTGTAAAACTCAATGTGCACTAGACACTTATGTTTTCCTTAATATTAAGCAGATTAAAGCAGAAAAAAACATCCCAACCTTTCTGTTTCTGTTTCAGACCTTGGAGATCACATTATGATACAGGAGGATCCTGCACAGCTTACCTAATTTAAATGTAATGTCTGATTTAGTATTTGTATTCTTGTGTTGCCAAATTGCTTTTAAGCCACTGTTTGAACATTACCTTTAATTTCAAAAGAAAGTGTATGTACCACCTACTCTATACTGTCATAATTAGTTTTCATGATATTTTTTAATCAAACCAATAAAGAATTATGTTTCATTACACCTTTGTGCGTGTCTGACTTTTGCTGTTTTGATATTCATGTCAAATAAAACTGTGACAGCATGAGCAAGTTGATATGATATTAGCGGGAGGGAGTGTCCATCCACTATCAGTTATTAGCACATGTTTCTGATCGCGGGGGTATTTTTCCAACCCTCTACTTTAAACCGTGAAATGCCCTCACTCCTTTCCTACGCAGCTCATTATATTTGAAGCCTATCGTTGAATTAAAGCGCATCATTTCTCTTCAGGATGTTTCATTCCCTCTTTGTAGTCATCGTGGGTAAGCTAATCAACACAAATGAAAATTTCACAATTTAAAAACTATTGTTAACTTCTTTTTCGTCTCTGCAGGTTTGTGCTACTGCAGCAGTGAAAACAGTAAGTCAGTTTTACTTATTTATTTATTTATTGTGTGTATGCGTGTCACCAATTAATGTGGTTTTGTGGCTGTGTGATTTTTGATTCTTTGTGGTGATCCAGTGTCATTATATTTTGTAGTAACTCTGGACAATCCAGTGCTTCAAGGCCCCTCTGAGGCTTTAATTAAGAAAGCTGTAGACTTTCAGTGTTATGTGCCAAACCCCCCGAAGAATGAAAGTATCCTTCTGCAGATATACAAGTGGGTGCAGTCAGTAAAACACTGTGCTACAATATATCAAGAAATGACGAAATTTCTCTAATCATCATGAACCTTTTCTAGGAAGGACGACCGTAATAAGGTGTTGGGCGAAACCACCTCCCTGGCGGGGGAGACCGTTGTCATTCCCATGTTGATTACACGTTCCCACGGAGGCTTCCTGGAATGTGAAGCCAGAGCACAGAACAACTCTGAAATAACGCCCAGTGTCAGCTCCCCACACTATCTGAAGGTTGTTGGTGAGTGTCTTCTCTATCAGGGGTGTGTACACTGGCTTCCCTGTAACACCCACACAGAGCATTTTTCACGCTCATGTTTATATAATCCCAAAACAAGACCAACACATCAAAATTTAGAATTTTAGCATGACGCAATGTATCCTCCAGGGACCACAAACATTTCCATGAAATTCTTTAGCAACCTTTCTAATATTCATAATGGGTAAATGCTAGTTAAGTATCATTAAACTAACTCATATCTTCTGTAAAAATAGAAAATAACAACCAAGCAGCAGCCTCTAGGGTTGAAAATGAAGCCGGAAACTGCAGCGGCAATGTTCACTAGAAGACCAATTTGCAGATCCCCTTGTTGCTGGCATCAGGAGCTGGACTATTTATCAGTGGATCAACACTTTGTTTTAAATACATGTGACCTTGTGGTTGTGTTTGTCCTGTAGAGCCAGTGAAAAATACTCAGATCAACAATTCGGGTCCGGTGGAGGTCCAAGAGGGGAAAAATCTGCACCTGCATTGTCACAGCACCGGTACTGATGTCTCCTACAAGTGGCTGCGCAATGGTTTGCTCATCTCTCAGTCTGATAATGAGCTCAACATCTACAGGTCAGTAGAATATCATCAACAGGAGGATTTGGGCGTATACAAAACCAGCATGGTATCCAGTGGTTGCTTTAGCATTGCTGATTCGGGGGTTGCTACAGTGCCGCATGTTGATAATCACGGGGCCAGAGCTAGAGCTAAAAACACACCAAAGAACTACGGGCAATAAAGTCCAAACGTCATATCGCTTGAGTCTGAGTTCTATCATAAAGACTATAGCCAATGAAACATAGGTTCTTCGCCTGTGTGAGAGGAAATAACTGTTCAGGAAGAGCAGTTGGGAGAAAAGAAACAGCTACAAAGTGCTGCAACAGTTTGTCATACAGAGGTGGCCTTTCATAGTTTCCAGGGAAAATGTGCACAAATCCGCTGCAACATTATGACCACTGACAGGAGTGAAGTGAATAACAAGTATCTTGTGAAAAAAAAAAAGGTTTAGCTTAGCATAAAGACTGTAAATGGGAAACAGCTAGCCTGTGGTGTCTGGACAACAAAATCCAAGAACTACCGTGAATGAAGGCCAGTAGTGTCCAACTTGCGTCTCAATCAAAATGGTGCATTTAAAAGCACCATAACATCACTACTGCAGCTATAAGAAAGAAGAAGAGCTGCTGTTAGTCTAGGAAGCTAGTTAGAGTCACAAACCATCATACTGGGCAGGAATGAAACGTGCTGATTAGTTGGTCTACATTATCTGTGATCGATGTTAGATAAAGATGTTAAATGCCTTCCCTTTGTCATTGTTGTTTTGTTGTACATTTGCCACATTCTGTCACTAGCTGACGACGAGTGCTGGCACTAGCTCATTAGAGTATTAAGATTATTAGGATACAAGTTGCAACAACCAGCTTGTCCCACTTTCCAAAGTGCAGCTTCCACCTATAAATCTAATTATGATCAAACATACGCTGTACATACCGGATCAAAACATTTTGTCTACATGGTGTTACATGCCTCCCACAAGGAACTGTAAAACTGAGGTTTGTATGAAAAATGCGCATATTAAATATGACCCCAATGGTCAAAAGCTGTCCAACGCTGACCAAGAAATGTGTTGGATGTATTCAAACAGTCTGTGTCACCCTCAGAGTCACTCCTGAAGACAGCGGCTCCTACATGTGTATGGCGACAAATGTGTTCAACAACACACAGGTCTTCACCTCCAACAGCTCTGAAGTTGTAGTCACAATCAAAGGTAAGATGTCATCTCTAGTGAATAAAACACTGTGGGGAAATGTTCTGCAAAATAATGTCTTCTTACTTCCCCTTTCCTCAGAGCCTGTGGTGAGGACTGACATCACCTACACCGTGTTAAAGGATGATTTCCAAGCTTATTATGCCATGGTGACTTGCAATTTAATCAAGGGGCCTGTTCCTGTCATATTTACCCTATATAACGGAACACAAAGAGTTGACGTTTCCCGGCGTATCCATGAGAGGCATCATACATTTAAGGTTCATCTTATACCTGGAAATACATTAATGCTGATGTGCTCAGCAACTAGTGGAGACCAGCGTGGAACGAGTCAGTGGTTGCCTGTAAAAGTTGGTAGGTGCCTTGTTTATAATTGTTAACATAACCTTTGTAGCATATATGTCTCATTGCAGTGACTCTCCATTTGTCTTCACATCTCTTTTCCATCCACAATGTGTCCAACAGTCCCAGTCCATGGCCCTGTGACGGTGTCTTACAAGTATAGTGTTGGAGAAAACAAAGCTCTCGTCCTGAGGTTCTACTGCAAGGTAGCCAGCGGATCTCATCCACGATACCAGTGGTTCCTTAACAAAACGCTTCTCCAGAATGAAGGAAGTTTCTACCGCATCACTGACGATCCATCAGAGCAATCGGTACTGGAGATGGAGAAGAAGAAAAGGAAACGTGGAAGATACCACTGTGAAGTGTCAGACAGCTTTGACAACACCACTGCCATAAGCAGCACGGGATACCTTGTAAATGAAGAAGGTACAGTTGATCCACAGCTGCTGACTCAGGTAAAACATCCTTGTGGCACCTGTACTCATTGTCGTCTTACCACTCCTCTAGTGCCAAACCAGCTTTCCGCTGTCTTTGTGGCGGCAATTGTCTTCGGAAGTTTCGCGCTTGCGATTCTCCTGGTGTCTGCTTGTTGCTGGACTGGAGTATTACAGAGTGAGTTCACAGTATTTATCTGGAGTTCCTCCTCCATATTGCTGAGGAATAACATTGTTCACTTCTCTTTCAGGATGGAGGCTTTATGGCAAGACGTCTCTGTGAGTCATTTCTTCGATTTATTTGATTCCTCGTGAAATGATGACCTCTTCACAAGAGCAAGTTGTTTGTTCCTCTTGTGAAGAGGACTGTGTCTCTTCTAACATTTTCTTTTTTTAATTGTAAGGAACTTAGGTGGCTAAAGAAGACATTCATTGAATCATTGTATTCATTCGTGCAACTTTTTCTTAACAATATATCAAGTGCTCTGAAGGAATTGGAGCCAAACATGTAAATTTTTACTTGAAACCAGTTCCCTCACTCACAAAAGTTTTTTTTTACTGTTGAATGTTTGTCTGAATTTGTTTCATTGGGAACTGAGTTATTTTTTTTCTGTATCAGATAAAACATGCATCTTAGTAAAATCCAAATGATGTGTTAGCAAACTCATATTCTGAAAAGAATTTGATCTGGCTGTGCGTATACATCCTAGAAGTGAGTAAAATGATGATGGACCATCGTGGATACATGGCGGTGCTGTTAATTCAAATGCTGTTACTGCCAAAGCACCAACTACACTGAGTTGCAGTTAAAATATAACATTTTCTGGTGCATAAGAATTGTTTAAAGATGTGATTTGATGAAAGGACATCTGCACCCAGATTCGTAGAGGATGTAAGATTTTTAAGAGGATATGAAACTGGGGTAATTTACATTTGGACTTTTTCCATCTTTACGCTTAAAGAGAACTAACAAACCTTTTTTCACTTCATGTTGTCTGCTTAAATATCTGCGTCTGATCTCAGTGATGACGTAAAGGTATGATAGCATATGATGAATTGATGAGTTGTCTGACAGAAAAACAGCACCAAATTTGAGAAAGACCCATACATAGATTTCTTTTTTGAATGTTTGAATCCTGGGATGGGATTTTTTGAAAATATTTTTCCAATATCGACGTATTCTTTCAGGAAGATATCTTTAATTTTACCATGTTTTCTTCTCAGGCGGCTCTTCGAAATGGAGAGAACAGTAGCTGCATACGAGGACGAGCTGGTTAGTCAGCATATCTTTATTTCAGCCACTGTATTATTTCACTGTATTTGTCATGACCGATCTTTCCTGGTAGGAATTGGCAGCGCTTACTGAGGATCCTGATATAGTGTTGTCAGCTGACGAGGACGCATTTGATCAGGTGGGTCAGAAGAATTCATGAAATGGTTCTGTTCGTCATACACAGTCCAACTCACTCGTTTTCTCTCTCTTTCAGACATCTGAGGCCTCTGAAGACGAGTGGCCTCAAATTGAAAAGGAGAAGAAGACGATTGAGGACGAACCAGTTCAAACAATGTTTGCTCTGTAAACATGCTCTGTTGTGGTTAAATAAACATCTTTAGGGGAGGCTCTGTGTGCTCTCTTTTCAGTATGTGTATCTGCATGAGATACAGTGGGTGAGGAGTATAATAATGACAACAGTCAGCCATAACATTAGAACCACCTGCCCAATATTGCGTTGGTCCCTTTTTAACCAAAACAGCCGTGACTTGTCCAGGCATGGACTCCACTAGACCTCCAAACATGTGCTGTGGTTATCTGACACCAACATGTTAGCAGCAGATCCTATCAGTCCTGTGAGGTGGGGTCTCCATGGATCTGTGTTGTTTATCCAGCACATCCCTCAGATGCTGGTTTGGCTTGAGATCTGGTAAATTTCATTGTGTTCCTTATCCTACTGAGACCCAACCATTTGTTCAGAATTTCTTTAAAATAAGATTAAGAACTTTAGGTATTTGGGATTAGTAGGACCTATGAAGTATATATATAAAAAAAGCATCATCTTTGAACTGGAAGTAATTTTGGGGGGAAAAAAAACAAACAAAATATGTGGACACAGGGATTATTTCACTGTATATTACAATTTAAGTGGCTAATGTGAACCAAAATATAAACCTGTCATTTTAATGCAAAAGCAGAACTGGAAACGATGAGATCCCAACATCCTCAAACATGTACTTGTGAATTTGGTGAATTCGCATGTCATATCAAACCAGAAAAGCATAAATAAACAAGTGGGTTGACCTTTTACTACCAGGACGTGGCAGACAAAAGTGTCCCCATATGAGGACGCAGGGTCTCGGGAGGTTAAACAATTCCTGGACTTATTCCTTATTGCTGTGTGTTAGAGTGCATTAGGTGGTACTTCTTAAAATGACATTCACGTGAATGGCAGGACACATGGTCTCCCAGCAGAACATCGCCCCAATCCTCACACTGCCTCCACCAGCTTGCCTTCTTCCTGCCTTCAAATTTGGTAGCAGACAGGTTACATTATTTATTTATTTTTTTAACTAGTTTAGCCACATTATGGTCAAGTCTGTACTTCATCACTGAGCCTTGGTCTGGAAACCAAGCGCTAAAGACCGGGAGCACCCCACAAGAGTTTTGGGGATGTCCCTTTGGTCCCTTTGGTCCATTTTTCCTGCTTCTAGCACACAATATTGACTTTCCCACCCACTGACAGGTGACAGGTGATAACAGGATGACCAGTCTTCTCTTCACCTGTCATAATGTTATGGCTGATCTGTGTATGCGTGACGATCATCTTTTTCCGTCAGTCCAGTCCCCGCCCATCTGCGCGCGCTCCTCCCCTCGTACCCTTGTCTTCGGCGGCGCAGGAGCAGCAGGAGGTGGCAGTAGTGGCCACTCTTAGTTGAGGGGAGTCGGAGAGGTTGTCCCGTGAGGTCGGCGCGAAGCACACGCACAGCTCCAGAGGATCATCTGAAGGGGAGACATGGAGGAGACGGGCGGTGCAAGTGCGTACGGGGCTGCGCTCGCAGGAGCAGAGGGCTTCAACTTCTTCAAGTTTATCCGACAGCCGCACACCATCGTGAGGCTGCTCAGCTGGGTGAGTGCGCCATGGCCGGGGGTCGTGTTTCTGGCTATGAAAGTTCAGACGAGTCTGTGAACAGGTGCGCCTTCAGCGCCCATGTGGGCATACTGTATGTTTGTTTTCATGCTGCTTTTTCGCGTAGAGTCTCCGCCGGGCGTCATGTTTCTTCTCGCAGCTGCTGCGTGTCAGAAAAGCTCGGTGACAGGCAGCGCAGGTCTCTGTGCTGCTGACGCTTGAGCTGTCAGAGGACAAAAGACGCGTAACTGTCACATCTTCACTTCCGACACAGCTACACAGGCTGTAGACTGAATATTATATATTATATATATATATATTATCCTAATGTGATGTTAGACGGCTGATAGAGGGGTACCTTTGATATGAAGAAGTCACACAGATAGTTGGTGTTTGCATAATAGGGGAATTCATGCAGCTGGGAAAGTTCTGGGAAGTAATAGTGCGCCTCTGATCACCTGTTGCTAGGCAGATCTAATGTCAGGGATTTTTGTTTGTGGTTGGGAGGACACTGATGTACAAAGTCCACACTTAATGTCAGCGAGGCAGTGGTGTTAAAGAAAAGACTGCACAGAGACTATACATTTGAACACCTTCTTCTCTGAAGATTGAAATTGTCTGCTTGGTAAATCAAGCCTGAGCTAAACACACAGCTTAAGTTCCATCTTGCAACACATTCTGGGGCTGACGAGGACAGAGTGTGACGGTGGTTGATGTGTTGTGGGAAGGAGATTACGCGTGTGTCAGTGGTAAACAGGGACTAATGGGGCAGGTAAGGTGATACCCTTGCCCTTGGTCAACATGTGCTACCGATCTGACAAACATTCGCCGCAGCTGCTCGGCTCCTCTCAGATTAATTCTGCCTAAATCACTGGGATTTTAATCCTGACAATAACAAGGAAGCACCTATGGCATGAAAGAGAGCATTGTTCAGTCTTTAAACCTCCCCGCGAGTCCCTGAACACACCAGACCTCATCCTGCAATAAGAAAGAATCCGTGTAAACTGTAAAAATGTTGAATTACATCTATCAGATTCTAAAACGCTAACAAAATTCTTTATGATGACAGACCCGTAGAGTTTTTGCAACTGTAAGCAATGTTTGTTGGAACAAAATGCCACTTTTTGTTACGTCACACAAACATTTTTGGTCTATTTACGTTCAGAAAAATCCATCTGCGCCTCAGAAAGTCCCTGTCTCGCTTCTGCCATGTGTTTAGGAACTCCCCACATTCACTTCCCCAATGCTCCCGTCTGAACCTCATCCCACCAGCAGGACCGTGGCCTCTCCTCCCTCCCACCCGCTAAACAGTCCCCTCTCTGTCCTCCTCCCAGGACTCATTATGAGTGTTGTTAGGGAGCCGGTGGCATCTCTGGAATCACATGGCAGGCAGCTGCGTTCAAAACTAGGTCACATGGTGATGTGGGGTTGTTAGGCCGGACACGGTTGTTAGAAGGACCAGGCAGTAGCGACAGCTCCGCGAGACAAGCAGAGTCAGCACTGAGGAAAAGAGACTCTGTCTGTGACATCCTCTTGTAATTATGTGGCTTAGCCGGTTTGTTAAAGATGCCGTGTTTTTCCAATTTATAAGGTAAACAAGCACAAGGAAAACCCCAACATTAACTTTTGAGCAGTAACCAGAATACCGTATAAAAATCTAAAATAACTTGTTTTCATAGCAGACTGCACCACCAAGGAAGTAGTTTTCCACAGTCAGTGCATTTACATGCACATGAAAAAAAACAAATTATTGCCTTAATCGGACTATAACAGGAGAACTTAAGTGCATGTAAACACGTTACCTCGATTAAGTTCTCATTATCTGATTGAGACACCCAGATAATGTGATTGAATTGGAGTTTTCAATCGCATAATACGTGTGCGCATGCTCCACGAACGCTGCGCTGGCGTGTGAAACCAGAACAAAAACGTCCAAGAAAGTCAATTGAAGAAGAAGAAGAGTAACGGAGCCGTCTGAGGGATAGCGCAGAACTTACCTGCACCAGAAGTAGCGCGAACATTATGTATAAGATTAAAAAATGAACTATTATCCGTCTGGTTGTTGCTTGAAATGCCGGTCTGCCACATGAACGACTCTAGTTTATTATATCACGTAAAAGGTGACCCGAAAATCGGGCCGTATTAACGTGGTGTTATCCAGCTGAAAAGACACGTATCGCCACCTAGTGTGGAAGAGGAGAACAGTTATTCGATTTTGTTCCGCTGCATGTAAACTGGGACAAGGACTGTAGTGAGAAAGTCGAATTTTAAGCATAGCTCGATTAAGCTCTGAACGTAAACACACTGAGTGTCCCTGCTCTAGATAGAATCTTAACAAGACAATAATGACAAAATGTGTGAATTACACATTTTCTTCGTAAGTTTAAATCTCTGCATGTGGACTGGAAAGCCTTTTCAAAAACAGGAACCACTGACTGTGTGAAATCAGTCGGAAAATATTCAGCTTTTGAAACATTAATGTAAAGAATGCAAACTGTAGTTAATGAATGCACTTGAAAGGCCTTTCTTCTCGTGTCTTTGCAAATCATTGAAAGCTAAAAGAAAACCCTTCATTTACTTGCAGATATTCTGCATGGTGGTGTTTGGCTGCATCACAACAGAGGGCTACATCAACACTGTCTACACCGCTGATGCAAAGTGCATCTTCAACAAAAACGACTCTGCGTGTCAGTATGCTGTGGGAATCGGCGTGATGGGCTTCCTGGCATGCGTGGTCTTCTTGATGTTCGATGTTTACTTGCCTTACATGAGCAACGCACAGGAGAGGAAGTACACTGTCATGGCCGACCTGGGATTCTCAGGTGAGGTTTAAAGCTGCACTCATCAGCATGTTTTACTGTCGATGGATCATCAAACTGCTGTGTGTAATTTGAAATGTGGCGCTCACGGTGGTGAACTCACAGAAAGTTATCACCTTTGTGACTTTGTTAGTCCTCTCAGCTGTATGTGTTGTAGTTCCTTTCAGGTCATTGTTTTAATTTAAGACCTCGCAGCTTTAATTTCTGTGAAGAAGAAGAAGAAATATTTCCAGGGGTGGGAAGGGTGGGAATATATTTTTTAGGTTACATTATTGCCGTGTATCTGCCGATGAATCTGTAGTATTTTGTCCGATTATTTGAGTTGACGATAAGCCCAAAGCGCGCGCGTTGTCCAGTTGAATGTAGACATTTTCTGGAGTAAATTGATAAAATCATGCGTGAAAAGGACGAATCTTCTTAAATAGCATTTACATGTGTTACATGTCCTCCAATTTTAGTTTCAGTCTTCTCATTTGAATTCATAAAGAAAACCTTGGGGTATTTGTGCAAAAGCCGGACAGACGTCTGCCTGTTTGCCTGACGTAACTTATTATTCATTGTTGCACACAGTGGACAATGAGCGAGCAGGCGGGCGGAGGGCAAAACAAACATTCATCAGGTTCAGACTTCACAGGCAGCAAAACAAAGTTAGAAAAACAGCTGGGGTTCATTTGACGGTGATGGGAGAGAACTTTGTGTGCTGGCGTTTTTGATTTTTCCTTTTATTTTTACGTGCTGTGAGGAAAAAGAGATCATTTGTGCATCTGTGTTGTTTTGTAGGGGTGTGGACCTTCCTGTGGTTTGTGTGTTTCTGCCTGCTGGCCAATCAGTGGAGTCACACCAAGGACATCAGCGGGGTCCCTGAGGACGCCGCACGCGCCACCATCGCCTTCTCATTCTTCTCCATCGCCACCTGGGTGAGCTTTGTTTTGTTTTGTTTTTAAGGCTCAGTCAAGTTTGACCACTTTCTCTGCCGCTAAGCTTTTACTTTGAACAGGAAGACAATACGAACAAACGCCCTGAGTCATGAACCACATTAGATATCTTTTGAGAAATACACTTAGCTCCTTTATTGCCAAGACTTGGCAATTTGTATGTGTTAGTTTCACATTAAGACTTGATGTGTAGGGTTAAATTCATGAACAATATAATATAAGACCCTACGTGGCCCCTCGCCATGTACTGCTCTATTGTCAGTGGTCAAGTTTTTTGTACACACTGCATTTGCCACATTTTTATAGCATTTTCATTTAGCCTTCTGCACTATATTTTTATATTCTTCGTATATGTATGGCCCTGGCCCTGAGAAACACCTTTTCTGTTTGTGTAACCATATAAATGACAAAAAAGAACCTTGAACTTTGATATGTGTGTGGGCTGGGTTCTGTGACTACATTTACAACATGGTGTGTCTTTTTTATGCTTTGGCTTTCGTATCAACTGGCAAACAAGACAGTTTAGTCATTTTAGATGATAATGTTTTATTGAAACGTGAAAACGAGACCAGACGCCAGTGTGCCGTTTGAACTTTGCCGTCCTTCTCATTCTCATCACTTCTGTTTCTCTTCTTGTTTGCTAGTTCTCTAAACTGAACAGCCAATAAAAGATGTTTTATCCACCAACTGTTCCCGATTCACATGAAATGACTGAAAAGCTGTCAGCATGGGTCCAACTAGTGCCAGTAGTGTGAAACTAGGGCTACGGAAGCTCAGTGACAGCCAGACATTGGCCTTGGTGTTTTGGACAGAGCCTGCTTCCCTCACGTTTGTGCTACTTCACTGGTCCCTAGCTGTAGTGTCATATTATTGTTGTAGGACGTGTGCGTTTCTTTTAATCTCCCCATCTAACTTTCACTAAGAAAATGATTAACCATATTTCCCCAAATGTCCCAAAATATTCCCTTAAACCAGCCACTGTTTTCAGTTTCATGTTGAGATGCACAAAAGCTGAAATGAAAACTGACTGAGATGCTTTGAAGCTTCACTGATCTATATTTTTAATATCAGCGGATCATCACACGACCGTGTATTCTGAAAAGTGAGTTCACGGTGGTGGGCTCACACAAAATTAATCAAAAAGACCTGGTTGCTCCTATCAGTTCTGTGGGTTGTGGCTTCTTTCGGCTCAACGGCCTCTCATTGAGACACTGACTGTTGCCTGGTAATAGACCCCTTCATGGCTTCATGGCCTACGTCACTGTGACGACAATGTAAGCTGGAGGCAGAACAGAGGGAAGCTTTAGGCCAACACTGTCACTTTCAACCATGAAAATATCGTCTTGCTGTATGTTTGGCTGCTAAAACCGAAAAATCAAAAACACTAACTTTAAGTTTTATCACATACCAGCCACTGCCAGTCATAGACAACTTTGGTTTTGCTCGATGAGTTTCAGCCTAGAAAACGTTATGGGTTAGACTAAATCATGGCTGAAATTGCATTAAGTTAATCATTACCTAGGGGATTCTTGTTACATCTCAATGCTAATGCTAACCGCTAGGTAACGCAACGTTGGTTGCGTGTTTGAGCCGTGTCCAAGCAGAAGTTGCATTTACTACGTTACCCTCCACAGTGGTTCCTCTTCCATCTTGTAATATCTTTGTTGAAGAGGCTTCACTTGATAAAAACAAACCAGACTTCGTCCCCTCTGTGTCCTGCTTTGGTCAAATCATCCATCCAGTGAGTGAAAGTGTAGGGGTCAGTGAATGTAGTCCCATCAGTCAGAGTCGACTTTTTAACATAACACTCACGGTCTCAGGGAGTGTATTAGTATATTCGTCTGGTGTTCTAATGTTGATCGTCTGGTCATAACAATGCATGTGGAGGTTCAGGACTTATTAGAGTTGATGAGTTGGAACCGTTACGAAAAGGTCTTACAAGATCTTAGGGGGGAGTGATCGTTGTGTTTCGTCTCATCTTTACATAATTAAGATTCTACCAGTAGTCAATGCATAAAAAGTGTTGCCGTACTGTTGAACTCAATATGTGTATCTCATTGTGCAGGGAATCCTAACCTACTTCGCTCTGGGTCGTTTCCGTCGTGGTGTGAATGAAGTCTCTGTCCCCACCTACACGGAGCCACCACCCGATCACCACACCGCCTACCCTCCAACCTACGCCCCCACTTCCTACAACCCCACGACCTACAACCCCGACTCCCACAACGCTTACCCCACTGAACCACACCGCTTAAAACAACTCACCGCAGCCTACGGCTACAGCCACCCAACTCCCCTGACAGCAGCGCTCAAACAACATCGCCGGCAGCCAAGGCGCTCCACCCAACTACGGAGGGAGGCATGGGGCGATGGCGGCGTTCATCTGTTGGTAGAGTGACTGTAGTTGCACTGCCCAGACACAAAGCTGTATCATATTGATGTGGTTTTACATTCATTTAGTGTTGTCGGATTCGAGGACCTGAGCAGTGCAACTGTAGTTTAGTAGGGATAGGGGCCGCCGCCATTGAAAGGGGTATGGGATCAGATCTCAAGACATCGGGCTGACTGCTGAGATCAGCGTTGATGATTAGGTAATCTGACCTTAGACCTGTGTACAAAGACTCAACTTTTACCTCAAATGAGCTGATCCTGCAGGGGGAGAGGTAGATTGTATACAAGAGGTCACAAAATGTGATGCCAAGAAAATAAATCAGCCAGAGCAGAACGCTTATTAAACTCTTGATAGAACCACTGGGATGTCCATCTGTGCAACACTGCCACTTTACAGGTTGTATGCACTTGATTTTCTTATTTGGGATTTTTTTTTTTAGTTCATTAATCATGGCGATGTATTAGGTTAAGTAAATGGGAGTGTTGTAGGGAAAATACACATTCACATTTTGTGAGCCGTACAACCATAAAATCACATTTGTTAGTTAAGTAATTAGTCAATTAAGTATTTGTGTGATTCTATCTTAACTAACTACAGCTATAGACCCTTTCATTTCCTTCAGTGTGATCATGTGAAAGCTTTGTGTCGGTAAAAATGTGCAGCGTTCATCTGGTATTTCAAAGCCTCTGTTGCCCTTTACACTTGCAGCTAACTCTGTGATAGAGAAGAGGGAGGAACATCTTGATAACCGTACTTATTGAAAAGCTACATCTACTGAGCATGTCGACACACAGATAAGAACTTATTAACCACGAGCGACTGTGCTTCCTCGTCAGCGTGTGAAGAGAGCGGCCGCCCACTTCCTCTAAGGACTTTTAGTTTTCTTATCTGTTTACAGGCTTCTTCATTTAAACTGTCGAAGGTAAAATATGTTGGCACCGAACACAGACCAACACCTCAGGCGGAAGTTGTGTGAATCACACACCTGTCCTTATTGGTTTACTTTGTTGCTTTGTTGTTTGCCAGTTTAAAACCTCAGCCGCCTGGATCCAGTTCTGGCTGTTGTTGATCAGTTGACACTCAAAAGTTCACCTGAATTCAGCTTCGGCTCATTGTTACAAGGTTGTTGCTGTTAGCGTCTGTGTGCTATAGGGTCAGTGGGGTTATTTCTGTCGGTGTTGCTATGCTAAATGTGACAAAGTTGTAGCGCTACTTAGATATCGTAGATATTTTTGGTCCTTTAGACAAAAATGTAAATTACTGAAGCCAAATATGATAAAAAACACAGATTATCGCTCGTTGTTGAGTAATCAAACTTTATATAGGTTTTGGGAGGAAAATGTGCTATGGCTAAATCTTGAATCATTAGCTGAGTGGCGCAGCCACCCCCACTGTTTCCTGTCTGGAAAATCAGTTTACAAATGAATTCAGGAGGGCAGGACTTCAGCTTGTCATTATTAACCAGATAAAACTCCACCTGTACTGTTACCTGCTTCAGTAAGGATTCAATGTGATCTACTGTATATTTAAATTAAAACGTGATTAAATGACTGTTTCACTGAGGTACATGATCTAGATGTTAGAATGATTTATGATGATCAAAGGTTTTATAAAAACTGATCAGAAGTTGCTTGTTTTTTGTTTGTTTTTCCTCCAATCATGTTTTGAGCATGAAGGTGACTTTTGCTTGAATTTAATGTCATGGTGACAGAAACACAGCTGTGATTGACCTTTTGTTAAGAGAATAAAGCCATTCAGACAATGTTCAGTCCATTCCTGTGCTGTAGTAATACAGGTTTTATTTGGCAACAGTCAAGAACCAACTCACCGCCTGGCCTCGAGGTCTGCCAGGATTCAAACAGGTTATTTTGGTCCTCCATTGGACTTGAGGGCATCGAATTACACACCACACTGTTCATGTACCGAGTTAAAAATATTTAACTTCTTTTTGGCCTGCGATACAATGTTTCCATGAAGTGTACAAATTATGGCGAAAACACATTTTGTTCATTTATAAATAATTTAATAGACATATGAAAAGATAACACTATGGACGTTACAGATCTTAACGCTGCAGTGAAGGGAACCCTACAGCAGTGGGTTGTTTCCTTATATTCATGGGCATTTTAACATCTTTCACCTAAATGATAGAGCACAACGCTTACAGCACAAACAGCAGTTTAACTGGGCTGATAATATTTCATTGTTCAGCAACTGTAGTAATCTAGTTAAAAACATTTTTAACTAGAATCTAGATGTAACTATTAAATTTACAAGACTCTAACATACGCACACACCCAAAACCGATTAATGTGTCAACGTCTGCAACAAGCCTTATATTTGTCTTCAGAGATGGAGTGAGGAGAACAGCTTCCGAGTGACTCCAGCCTCCAAGAGTTTTCCTGCCTGGACATGTGGCGGCGTCTCTTTCCTGAAGGGAGAGCAGTTCTCCTTGTCCACAGTCAGGCCTCCGAAACAGTTTCTACACACCGCCTGATATTTGTCAGCTCCGCCGATCACTTCCACCTATCACAGAAATAATAATAATATTAAAGAATTAATAAATAACGACATAATATGCACCTTCTCTTATCCTGAAACAAACAAATTGGCTTCAAATGACGATACGACGGCTTTCAAGATTCTTTCAGTCAATTAAAACATTTAACCACCATGAACTGATTCATGTTCGTTCCTCAAAACAGATATTACTTACCCATACTGGAGTGGACAGACATGCTTACTTCATGCAAATGTATGTTACTATAAATGCGAAACAATGACAAATGCCGTCCAGAATAATTTCAAAAGGTACTGTGCATTCCATAAATACACTGTTATTTCACATGCAATGCACACTAGTGGTGACTTTTTACACTGGCAATAAATGAAGTCAGTAATAATCGCTTTTATATAATCTTTATTTTCTAACTAAAATTTCTTTTGTATGTGCATTTCTGCTCCAGCAGCAGTTTCTCCTTCTCGTTTACTACGTCACTGTCACATCGCTTCCTGATTCCCCAAACAATGGGTTGTGCCGAGGGTCATAGGACTTGTTTACATTGACTGCAAGTCAAAATAAATACTATGAAAACAACATAATACATTTAATGGGTTAACTACAGGTTAACACACATTCCCCTTTTTTGAGGGCACTAATCTCAATACTTCCGTGGCCTTTTCCATAACTTTTCTTAGGCTTGCGTCCTCACCTCCTTCTCTTCCCCTATCCTCTTGGTGTAGCAGGCCTCCCTGTAGCACTGCATGCAGACGGCGTGCAGCTTCACCACACTCTCAGCCAGAGGGATGAGGTTCAGGATGTTTCCAAACGGCTGTAAGAATGTGCCGGAGAGCAGAAAAGCAGCCGGCAATAATTGGGTTAGAACGAGAGAACGGGCACATTATGGTGAGAAATAATAAAGCGCCTGTGTTGGCGCTGCTCACGCAGTTACTAAACTAAAGTGTGCTGCTTGTCTCGGACATTTTGTGGTGCGCTCACAGCATCCGTCTGTCAACATGTGGAGAAAAACAGACTCTCACCTTTCTCTGGAAGGTTCCATCCAAAGCTGCTACGACGACTGTCTTCCCTAAATTTGCCATCTCCTCACAAAACTCCACCGTGTCGGGAAACTACGATGAAAAAAAAATCCAGATTGTTATGGCTTCCTGCTTATATGATGGGACATGTAGCTTACACAGAATCAACACAGAGAGGTATAGGCACACTTACAAACTGGCCTTCGTCGATGCCGATGACACAAGCCTGCAGCGCCATGGAGCGCACGTCTTCCAGACGGTTCGCTGCTACAGCCTCCATTGTGTTTCTGAAAGATGGAGACAGAGAAAGGTTATTGCGAGTCGCCACAGTCGTTCATCCACTCTCACACAAACAAAATGTTAAAAATTCAAACGACAACTACTTCATGCTGTAATCGAAATCCACCATCACGAGAAAATACGGAGGAATCTCAACCAGCAGAGGTCAAGTCACATTTCTCCCCGTGTGCCACTTTTTAAAATCAGCTACTCTTCATTTCTTTATAATAAAGCCAAACTGCACCTATTGGATGAAATTGCTCTCTTCTTACAGGATTGTTTAATTTGTCCTATTTAAACTGCGCACCATCGTTACTAATAAAACTTTGTTCTAATCAAACCCTTTTGAGCCCATGCTACACGCTCATTCGCCAGTTCATTAGGTACAACGGTGAAAACAAATGCCTTATAGGATAAAAGCCTTCCTTTAAATCTCCATGAAGGTTTTCAGCATCGTTAGTTTCTTTGATCCAGTCTGACAGCACCACATGCTATATCCTCCCAAGTGATCATCATAGAGATGAATCACCACCTTCCTGACTATGTTTCACAGTCATGAAGGAGAGATTTGATGATTGTTATATTAATGTGCATTTGTTTTCACTAGTGTACCTAACTGGCAAGTGAGTGTATATATTAATGGTAGAAAATGTAGAACTACTAAAAATGATGGCAATTTGATTATTATTAGGATTTCTTCTAGGGTGTATCTCTCAATATGAGCAAACAACAAAGGTTTGTTTGCAACGAAAGTAAACACAGATGAAAGGAGCTTACTTGTCATGTGTGGCCATGCCTGTGTCAGAATACCGAGTGTCTTTGGCATATTTGATCACCAAGCAGTTGTACTGGGCCACCTGGAAGCGACGGACTCTTCTCATCAGCTCAGTGCTGCAAAGTGAAGATCAAAACATCCATTAGACCAGTCATTTCATAAGGATAAGGTAATGATTATTACAAAAAAAATAGGATATCAGAATATGAGCAAAATCTGTGTGAACTGGTCCTAAAACTGCAGATGCAAACATGAACATGTGTACACTGTGGCTAACAGTATGGGACTGACTGATACAAACAATGAAGAATTTGGCGGGATGGGGGAAGTCTGGGAGGGAACAATAACACTGCGACAATAACATCACCAAAACCACCGAGCGACACTACTTAAATACACATCTGGATATTTTCTTTAGAGTATTTGTGGAGTAATAACTCACCTTTTGCCTGAAAACATCGGTCCAAAGATTACCTGCAAACGACAACGGAGGGGCCGTCAGTCCCACGACAACCAGAAAAAAAGCCCCATACCAGACATACCTCTCAAAGTTGTTAATGTTAATTAGAAATTAGTACATGTTTGTTAGTTAGTTGAGGGTTGTTGTTGTTTTGCAGATTTAGATACGAACCTGAATCTGTCCCCGTGTTCTCCTCGGAGAATTTGACAGACCTGGAAGATGAGCTAAGTCCATTATTAAAGTATGATGCAAAAAAGAAAAAAGAAAAAAAACACAACACAATTAATTGACGAATAAATTAAATAGAGCTAAAACTGTAAGAGGAACCGAACTCTCAGACAAAAAGTTGAATCTGGCGCGCCGGAGCCGTCCTCAAGTTATTTATCCAATAGTTCACCAATAGGCGAAGAACCACGACGGAGACCCAATCAGCGGCCATACACGACAGCAGAGGTGCGCATGCGCCACCTGCCGACCAATCACAGAGCACATAGCGTCCTCCGCCACGGTACGGCACTGGCGGCAACCAACACAGTCAGGGTCTGACCATGTAGCCAATGCGCATGTCTCAGAAAATAATATTATCATTTTATTCTTATACCGAATAGTGTGTGTCACTTCATCAATTTGTATTAACAGATGTAAAAATGATAAAAAAAATTATATATATATATATATATATATATGAAGAAAATATCCCAAAGCAAAATCTAATCACTTCTGTTCTTGAGAGTTAGGGTTAGACTTGATCCCAGCTCAGTTGCACATAAAAACTCTAAAAACTCTTCAGAACCATAAGTAAAAAGTAAAAAAGTAAAATGAAATATGGATCAAATATAAGTAAAACTGTAGTAAAAAAAATCTATAAATATAAGTTACAAATCATGTAAAGTAAAATACTATAAGCAAAAGTGTGCAGAGTTAACATGAACAAAGGTACGAGAAATAGAGACAGAGGCAAATATATTCATAGGAAGGATTAATAAGGTGCAATGTGCATTAACATTAATAACGTGGAGTTATCTGTTGCTGAAAGGTGAGTTGTTGTACAGCTGGATAGAGTACTTCTCGTACTTCTTCTACTACCTATTGTGATCCACTACTTTCACGCACGGGCCCTGGATGGTGATAGGCTCCATAGTTGTCCTCTTCCTCCTGAAGTCAATTACCAGCTCCTATCCACCTCTGCCCCTACATTACAACAGTACTGACACGGAGATCTCAAAATCTCAAGCCTGTGTGAAAGCAGGAGTAGATACATGAAAAGCCAACCTGTCATTTTGTTCATTTGTTGCTTCATATAAACATATAGTTTCCTCCTCAATAGCCATGCATGTGCTGACCTGTCACGAAAACACACCAAGAACTTTGGTGCAGCCCTGCTTAACCGTAAGTTTGTAAACTTTCAACACGTGCCACCACAGAGTGCTACTATTTTGCACAGAGACGACTCTACCTGGCAGTGCCACTAGGAAGACTCAATTGTGTCTCAGATATTAGTCTATGTAAAAAATGGGTTTCTATGATGAAGTTTTTTTCTAAATCTTTCTAGAATGTATCAACCTGTGTACAACACGTTACTTCATCAGAACATATTCCCTTTATTGATATGCGGGTCATCTAAATACAGCACTTGACTTCATTTGAGCATTTTAAAAGGCTGCAATAAGATTAGACTGGAATAGCAATTTCTGGAGCTGTTTTAAACTACCACGAACATATCGCGAGTGCCAAACAAAGGACAGAGAGATTTTTATTGTCATTTCAACCGTGTATAGTATAGCAGGTGCAAAACCTAGTGAGATAAAAGAGATAAAAGGACATTAATCCAAAACACTGGGGCTATATGTAGACATAGGACTGTGTACAAGTACAATACAAGGTGTACTACAAGAGTGTAAAGTGGGTGTGTGCAAACTTATGCAGACAATACAACAAAAACAGTGGAAACAGTACAAACACTGCAGACAGTGCAGACAGACAGTGCCTACAATGTAAAGATGAGAGATACAAACAGTACAATACAGATGGTACAAGACACTTGGGACACAATGCACTTAGAAAAGACATAACACAACAGAGAGCAGCGCTGACTAATGAGCATACTAACAGAGTATGAGTTAGTAAATGGTCTTGCTCTTATATAGTGCTTTTCTACCTACTCAAAGGTACTCAAAGCGCTTTTACAGTCAGAGACACATCCACCCATTCACTCACACAAGCACACACACATTCACACACCAGCGCCAGTTGCACTGGGAGCAACTGGGGGTTTAGTATCTTGCTCAAGGACACTTCGGCACATGGCACACTCCGGGGGATCGAACCTCTAACCCTTCGGTTCATGGACAATCCGCTCTACCAACTGAGCCATAGCCGCATAGTTAGAGTGTTATAAGTTCTAAATATTTGATTGGTTACCAGTATAGTGTGTGAACTATAGATTCTTTATTTTTCTTTTTTTTTTTTTTAATTTATGCTGAATATGCAAACAATACAAAGCTCCCTGATTGCTACCAAACAAATGCACAACACAATACCTAAATGAAAACCAGGGGAAGCAAAACAACAACAAAACACAGGGGGAAAAAAAGAAATGAATGACACATTTGAAAATGAGAGAGATGAAGCATAGCTGGTAAGCCCTCATCGCTTTCTCAAAATACACATATACATACACATTCACACAAATTTATAGATATACAAATAAAAGAAAAACAGAATATATCAGACACGTTGACTTGTCAAAGTTAAAATGCATAAATGAGTTTTCTGACAACAGCCATTTTGATGGGAAAGTGTTAGTGGTTCTGTTGTACCTAGGTACAGGTGTGTCTGCTTTTCGTTCTGTCAGAAATGTCTTTGGCTTAATACTCTATTTTGTCCAGATTAAACGATTGGACATAAATATATTTAGGCATCTGCATCAGCTGTCAGAAATAATCACTTTTGTGATTTAGAAATATTGAAACGTCACAAAGTGACTGACTGACACATGTATTTTACCTAAAGCTGCTGCATTTAAAAAAAAGAAAGAAAGAAAGAAGAAGAATAAAGGAGAAGAAAAGAATAATAATAATAATAAAACCGCTGACTTTAACTTCCGGAAGTGCAGCTGTTCTGTGTCACATGGTCACATGGGGGACCTTCCGCGGAAGCAGGTGTTCCTCTTTCGCTTTGAAGGTTTTTGGAGTTAAAAAATTAAAGCAATGCTCATTTTCAGAGCCCCACCACCTGTTGGGAGTTAAAAGAGGGGCAGGTTCCCCGTTTTAAAATCCACCACGTACAGATCACATAGTTGATCTGTTTACCTTTCAAAGGTCAGGGTGTAAAGTCTGACATTCCGGTCACTGAGTTCCTCAGCAGAGCGCATGGTGACTGGACCTATCTGTCAGCGAAGAGTATAGTCACACCTGGAGATAAAATGAGTCACTGGAGCGAAATGAACAAAGACGTAAGACTTTTTGTATTTTATTTTATTCTTATGGGCAGAATTTTATGAGCGAACTGCGTCTAACCTTAGGTACCAACTGAAAGTGACTGACTGAAATCTCATGGTGGCTATATTTATCAGTGCCTACAAGCTGATCTGTATAAGGACTAGCACATTTTGTATTAATCATTCTGCAAATTCACATATAGATTAAATAATATTAAACTATACTTTATTGCCAGTGAACACTATTAGATTATGCTACAATTTTAATACTTATTCAATTACTCATTTTAATTCAAATGCAATAGAGTTATCAATTTCACAGCATTGACGTCATATGAGCTGATGTATATGCTCGGTAATGTGTTGTCATTTATTCTGCATTTTGTCCTTAACTCTGGTACACTTTGAATGGGAGCTGCTGTAACGAAAAGTAATTAGCTCCTGGGATCGATAAAGTGATTCTGATTCTGATAAAAAATGACTCAACATCATCTGATTTTCACAACACATGTTTGCGGAACTGTTTGACCTTACAAGAAGCGTTGTTGCTCATCAAGCTGGAAAAGGTTACACAACCATTTCTAAAGAGTCTGAAATCCACAAACCCACTGCCTGACAGCATGTGAACAAACAGAAGAGACAACTGCTTCCCTCCCCCGGTGTGGTCGACCAACAAAGATCACTCCAAAAGAAAGACACATAATAGTCTGAAAGGTCACAAGAGAACTTAGGGTAACTTCTAATGTTAATGTCCATGAATCCGCCATCAAGAGAACACGGAACAACCATGGCGTGCATAGCATAGTAGCAAGGACACTGCACTAAAAAAAAAAAAAAAAAAAAAGCCAGAAGACTGTTGGGAGAATGTTTTGTGGACAGATGAAACCAAAGTAGAGTTGTTTGGTTTAAATGAGAGGTGTCATGTTTGGAGATGAAACACCACTGCACTCATCCCCCCTGTGAAACATGGGGGTGATAATGTCCGTGTTTGGACCTGTTATGCTACATCTGGGCCAGGAGGACTTTCCATCATTGATGGATCAATGAATTCTTAATTATTCCGGTTTTCTTCTAAAAGAAAGTACCCACGTTGTGGTTAAAAGAAGAACTAAATGAAGGCTTTGGAAATTACCAAGCCAAAGTCTGGACCGTAAGCCAATAAGATGGAACAGTTCATGTGGGAAACCCCACCAGCATCTCAGAACTACCTCAGAACTGGCTGTTCTGTACTGAGGGCTAGTATTTGGTAGATAAATGACCAGAAGTGACTAGGGGGTCACGTTAGATACTGAAAACAAGGGTTCACTTACTTCTCTTTGTTTACTTTGAGGACTCATGTGTCTGAAAGTCCACTGATGTTTTGAGTCATTTTATGTAGAAATGTGGAAAACTCTGAGGGATACTGAGGTCTTTCAACAACCTAATAGAATCAGTTCACCTTAGAACAGAGCTGAATGTTTCTCATTTCTGGTCCTGGCCCCATCAACCTGCCCAGTGTTCACTGTTTACAGTTATCAGTTTGTACTTAAATGTTATAGACAGTTTGCCCACCTGCTAATGCCTCTTATACTCATGCATTAAGCCAGCCTGCTCACCTATCATGTGTAATCTTTTTTCTCCCTTTTTTCTTGTTTTTCTACCTGGCTGCCCTCAATCCGATGTGTCCCCCCACATGAGCTGCTCACGGCTGCTCTGTGGGTTTCAGGCTCTGACTTCTGAAAAACAGTTTGGATCGTTATTACACTGTTGTCACAGTATATACAATTTGACTGAATCAAACCACTTCATATAGGACATACATTTGTTCTTTGATGTGTTTTAATAAATATTGTGTAGACTCTTCTACAGAGTGTGCACTTCTTTATAATCATACATTTTAACGTCTGCGAAGGGTCTCTGTCTTTCAGGTCAGAATATATTAAAAAATGAAACAAGGGCAACTGGACTTGTAGATTCTTGAATATGCTTCACCATCACCCAAGTGTCTTCTTTAGTGCTAAAGCATTGGTGGGAAGGTGGGGATTGTCTAGTAACTGAAGGAAACTGATGATCCTGTTTTCTTTCTCCATTTTATTCCCTCTCCAGCCTCAAGGTTTGAACACGGGTGAAACATTTTGGGAACAGACGTGAAGGCTGTTTTGTAAATCGATGACAGATTATATGTCAGTCAACTTGGGTTTTCCAGTTTGACAGATGTGGCCTCGTTTAATCGAAACACGTGTCTTCACTAACAAAACACAAACAACCACAATCGACAGCGAGGAGACCCTACCCCCTCAGTTGCCCTTGTTTCAGCTTGTTTTTTGGACGTCGTTTATTCATATATTTATCTGCAATAAGACATATTCATTCGTCTTTTTCTGACAACAACTAAAAGGACGGGCGACACCACGCAGTGGCCGTGTGGCGGCAGGCGGGGGCGCTGTTTACCGTGTTTACAGCGTCGTGTCATCAGCTGATGGTGGTTGGTGTGTCGGCTTTCATGGCCGCGCGGATGACAGGAGTGTCTCTCACTGTGTGTGTGTGTGTGTGCGTCTGCGTGTGTGTGACAGGAGATCGAGAGGCAGTATTCACCCAGCAGGTGGTCCCACAGGATGTCCGCAGACGACGTGATCAAGGCCCATGTGAAGGCTTTAAAGGAAGGTGCGTTGACTTTTGAGGTTAGAAGCAAATTAGCTCCAATCGAAGCAAGAATGTAGGCCGGCAGCTCTTTCAGGAGCACAGGTGTCGTGCTAAATTTTGCACACCCGTGGCAATGTGTGCCGCCGTCGCAGAGATCAGCTGTTTGAAAAACACTGATTTAAAACCAATAATTTTAAATTAACTCGGACATTTTCCTGTCGCAAATTCTACACTGTTGGTGACTGCAGCTCCCGCTGAGTTTTCTGACTTCTAATCTTCTAATCTGCTACTTGATTAAAATCTCTCACAGCACACCAGCTATCACACACGCATTTGCATCCACATCGGGGCACATGTTTTAATTTGGTGTGCAGGTTTGGGTTTATTTTGACTGGAATCACTCGACGCAGATTTTTCAATCATTATGTTTTGTATAAAGGCAGTGGATGTGTGTCAGGATAGATTTCTTCCTTTTATCAGAGTGGCAGCGGGAGAAAGATGACAGGACGCAAGGAGAGAGTGAAGTACAGAGGATGAAAACGGTTCATGGATACAAATACATCTTTGTTTTGTCTACAGTGATGTTTTAATGCCTAACACATTAAGAAACTTACACTACTAGGCTTTTTTAATAGCAGACTTGTCATAGCAGGAAGCAGGCAGGTGTCTGAATTCCAGTTAGGTGAGATCCTGCTGCAGGCTAGCTTCATTCTTAAATAAATAAGTAGGAGCAGACATGAGCAGCCACGGCTCATTGACACATGTGGGGAGTGGCACTGGGAGATGATGAATCACATTTTTCTTGTACGCCACAGGGATGGCCGAGAGTATGTAGATCACTAAGGGGCACGTGTAAAATAGGGGGCGGGTGTTGTTTCTACCACGGTCTGCCACAATCTTCAGGTAGTGGTACACATCAAAGTAACGTCCACATAAAAGTCAGTGTTGCTCACTTCACTGGTTGGTGGTTTTAATGTTGTGGCTGATGGGTTTATATCCTCATCCCTCAGGTACGGAGCGAGCCCGTGGCCTGGCTCAAACTCTTCTCAACGTGCCATATGGGGAGGGAGACGGAGAGAAGCTGGACGTCTACATACCCAGCACCAACTCTCTGGGTACGGTGGCTACCACACACTCTGTCCACATTCAGTTATGCGGAAGATTAACAGGCCTCGATCCTTCTCTTTCAGACGTCCACCTTGTCATTTACCTTCATGGAGGCTACTGGCAGTTTCTCAGGTTCAGCTTTATTCTCTCTTTGTAACATGTTCTGCATTTCAGTTCCCTTTTATTCAGGGTTAACCTTTTGGTCTTTTGTGCACACACAGCAAGGAGGAGTCAGGATTCATGGCTGTTCCACTGGTTGATAAAGGTGTAGTGGTGGTTGCGGTTGGTTATGACATCGCCCCCAAAGGTTAGATCTTTACTAAGATTTTTCTTTCTGTTCCTTTGCGAAGGTGAACTGATAAATAAAAGTCCTCCCTTTCATACAGGTAACATGGACCTGATGGTGTCGCAAGTTCGCAGGAGTGTCGTGTCTGTCATTCAGCAGTATTCTCACATCAGGTGCTTGTCTATCTCCGTGTTGTTATCACACCGTTTGAGGATGAACGTTCATCTTGCTGCATCGTGTAGGAATGAAATTGTCATTCAAACAGAGTGAAATGTCTGAAGTTCCTTATTTGATGGACACTTTCTGCTCCCACTCAGTGGTCTTTACCTGTGTGGCCACTCTGCTGGGGCTCACCTGGCTGCTATGGTGCTCTCCACTGACTGGTCACAGTACAGCGTCACTCCTCAGATCAAAGGTGAGGCCTGTAAGGAGAAATGGATGAGAAGCAGATATGGAAAGATGGTGCTGTATAAAGTTTTATTTTAAAAGAAGTGAATGTTGATATTCCCAAGAGCTGCATTGTTTCATTTCAGTGTGGTGCCTGGTTGTTAGCTTACTGAGCTGCCCCTGTGACTTCTAGATGCCAGTATTTGCCAAGCGAACACAACTTCCTGTGTCATAACCACGAGTTCCAACTGAAGGCAGCATTTAATTTACAAAATACTGAGGTGTTCCCTAACTGTCTTCTAGGTGCTTTCCTTGTCAGTGGCATTTATGACCTGCTGCCCATCCTGTCCACCTACGTCAACGAGCCTCTAAAAATGACAGAGTACGTACCTCACTACAGAACATAAATGTGCACTTTGAGTATCCTTATAATTAATCCAACAAAAAACAACAAGAAAACACCTGTGTTTATAAGATTATTATTCTGAAAGAGACAGTCAGAATGTTTTTTGTGAATATCACAATAGGATGATTCAGTGGCACTGCCGAGCTTCTTAAAGTTAAGTGGGTGTGCTACATGTGGAAGTTGCTACATGGTTAGCATACCCTTACCCAGTGCTTATTGCCAGATGTGCAGCGACCCCTGAAAAGGAGGCTCTCTGGTTCTTCAGGCTACATAGTAAATGTGTTATTTGTCTGTGATGCTTGTATGGTATGAGTGTTCGGAGGGTGGTTGAGCATGTAAATGTCCTTGTGTGTTTGTGTCTCTGTAATTGTTCTCCGTTGGTCGGCTGTGCCAGTCAGTGCTTCACTCTCGTGTCTCCTGGGTGTCTGCTGTTGGCAGGGAGGTGGCGGTGAGAAACAGCCCCAGCAAGCTGGTCCCTCAGCTTAAACTCTCCTCCTCCAGCTGCCAGATCGTCGTGGCGGTCGCTGAGAACGACTCGCCGGAGTTTCGCAAGCAGTCGGAAGAATATTTCAAAGTCAGTACTCATGAAACAAATTGGTTCCGTTCTGTGTAACTGTTCTGTGGTGATAATATTGTTCTTGTGTTAACTGATCAAACTAAAGGGTTAAGTGGATGCTTGTTTACAAAGTCTTAATTGTGTTTAATGAGTTTGTCAGTTTTAACAATGTGCAGTCACGCACTAGCGTGACACATGAACAGATTTTGTGAAACGGTTGTGTTTCCTCCCCACTTTTTGTCACTGCATTTTTTTTCTTGTGGTTTTACAGACTCTGGAGGCTTCAGGGCTGAATGTGACTATGGAGGATGTGGTGAATACAGACCACTTCAGTATCATTGAGCAGCTGGTGGATGGAGAGTATCACCTAACAAAGGTAAACATGCACACGAAACCCAGATAATGCAAAGTGACTATAGATGCCAGTGCTATTTCCCAGGTTGGCCTCTTCTCTTTCTTTCTTTGACTGATAGCATTACGATATTAAGGTATGGCTTGGAACTTAGCAAAAAAGTCACATTTAAAGGGAAAGTTCAGATGCTTTGAAGTGGGATTTTACAAGGCACTCCTCCATAGTCAGTTTGTGGACTTGGGTGGACGGTGGTTGGCATGCCTCCAGCTTGGAGAAGCAAACAGGTGTGGAGGCCAAATAATGGACTGCTGTAGAAAGGGTCTCCGATTTTAATCGGAGTAACATGTTTACATACACTTAAGTTCTCCTGTTATAGTCCGATTAAGGCAATAATTCATTTTTTTTTCACGTGCATGTAAACGCACTGACTGACCATGGATAAGTACCTCATACAACCTCGCTTAAAAGAAACTTAATTACATTAACCACCTTTAGTGGTTTCAGACCTCTGGCTAAAAACGACTTAAAGCTTGGAAACAGATTATGGTGAAAATAGTTTTGCGGTAAATAGTGTGCAACGATGTGCCCAATATACTTGAATATTTTACGTAGTGTGTCAAAGTTTTATGGTCTGTAGTATGTTTTTAAGCTTTAAGGTATTATTATGTTAGACACTTCAGAAACGAGTTGTGTATTCATTTCCTGCTTTGTCTGTAGCTTCTCTTGAAGATGATGGGGAAGAGCTGAGGTGCTTGATCGATCATCTAACATCAACATACCTCCGTATCACCATCAACACTGAAAGAATTGAGACACAGTTTCTTACCACTTGGTTTGATCAACAATAAGGTGGAGTGGATTAACTTCTCTGTAGTTACAGCTCTCTCTCTCTCTCAAAAAAAAAGCTTTGTATGTTCCAACTTATGAAAACATTGTGTGCCTAAAACCTCATTACTTCAAAGATGATGACTGTAGCAAAACTACTGCTTTTATTCAGGTGAAAACAGCGTACTCAAAACCCACTGTGCACAATGTTATTGTTAGGAAACACAGTTGGATCCTGTACTGAACACTGTAGAGTTGATGTTAGTTTTGGCGTGTATCCAGTGTTAAAGGGGCAGTGTCTGCCTGAATATTTTTACCTCTGACAATCTGCACCGAAACATAAATAAATCCAGAGTTGGAGATAAAGTCAAGAATAGTGACATATCATTCAAGTTGATTGTAGCTTTTTGTTGTAGCTTTCACAGCACTGATAATCTCATCCAGGATTCGTCACCAGGAAATGTTGATAAGGAAAAAAAAATATTTGCACTTTTATTTTAAGCTAATATAGTTGAAGAATGCTCATATGAAAGTAGACATATTTTTAACTGACCATTACTCATTCTAGCATCTTACACAATGTTTACATTAGTACTACGTAATATTCTGTTCATCATTACTGTAGATTGTAAAGAGAATAATCACAATAAATATTTATATTTGAGAATGGATGTGTGGACAGCAGTTTATGAATGTGTGTTTGTGTATAGATTGTATTTATTTATAATGACTACATACTAACTAGTGGCATGTTGTCGCTTCCAAATAAGACCATGTTCCTTATTTTTTTAGCCCATGGTTCAGTCTGTGGCCAAAATATACCAGTATTAAAACATTAACTCTTATCTGGTCCCGTATTATTGCTGTGTTTCCGTCTCAAAATCCAGTTTTGATATTTTCAGCGTGTTTGTTGCATTTGTTGCACTGTTTGAAATGTAATCTCCACAGCTTTTTCCACGTTTTATTGGTTCTACAAGTTGTTGATATTATTTATATATTTTTTTGTTTAATACAATAAGTTACAGTACACACTGTAAAAGTAAAGTCAATTAAAATGACACTTTAGTTTGAATCCGTGATGGATTTATAAGTGAAAGTATATTTTCTCTAAAATGTGATTGCTCTATCCCTCATTGAACTTGTCAGAAATAAATCTATACTGGGTGAATGCATATTTGAAATTACATTTAAAGTTTGGAAAGACGATCGACTTGTTCCGCGGGTTAAACAGACTTCCGGGTGGGAGGAGCCAATCGCCGAGAAACTTCCAACCCAGCAGTCCATCAAGTATGGCTGACCTGAGGAGCCTCTACATCAGGTGAGCCGTGAGATTCCTCAAAAATAGCGATGTATTGACCACCCAAAGCAGTTCGGCGTCTTGAAACTAGGGGCTGGATGTGTTATTAGTAGCGGTCATGGCGGTATCCTGGTATGTTTCGAGCTAAAGGTGTCAAAGGCTGATGTTAGCTACGTGGCTAACGTTTCTTTAAATGGACCCTAGTGTGTACAAATGTATGCTAACGTAGCTGCTCGAATATAAGTCAGACGATGTGGTCGTTGCCTATATTGTGGTAAATACACAGTTTGGGTTGGCATTTGTGTCAGGAGGTCAGTCAGAGTTGAAGGAGTGTCGCCGGGGTACTTTATTTGGTCCTATTTGCATTCGTGGCTGTGTTGACACAGGGAGGCAACGGGCAGTGTGAAATTACAGCCAGATATCGCTGCTAAATGTCCCTGGTCTGCGCTTGACCACCCACAATACAACCGAATTAAACAGCACACAGTGCGTTTTAGTATGACACCCACGTTCAAATCGTCCCCATGCGCGTTCAAGCTACGAGGGTTGAAGTTTCACCTCACCATGCCAGTTTGCTCTGGTAAAACCAGTTACTTCGTCCGATGAAACTTGCCAGCGCTACGGAGTTGGAGTCTCAGTGAGGGACAGGAGGACATCGGATGAACTGCTCTCCATTATGGACCGTCCATCCCATCCACTACAGCAAACAGTGGAGGGTCAGAGGAGCTCACTCTCCAACAGACTGCTTTTATACCTTGTTCTACCCAACTGTGTAACAGCTCATCTTTTTGTGTCAATGAAGCTGCTATGATCAATTAATTTCATAAAAGTCTGTTTCAGCCTAAGTCACGTTAACAATGTCCTTGTCAGAGCTACTGACATTGGGTAAACCACAAGGCAACATTGCTGAATTTATTCTTGGCATTGAAGTCAAGAGACTTCCTGTTTCCTACCATTGCCATGGCAGCTGATGTATCTGAATGAAAACGGGGCGTAAAAGCTGCAGTATAGGTGCCAACTCAAGCAGACAGACGTGTTATGGCTTGTAGTCTCATCAGGGTCTCCCAGGTTAGGCTACTAGCCAAAACATGTTCGTCTAATAAAGTTCTTCTGGAGTTTGACCTTTTTTTCACCTGTCTCCAGCGGTGGGATTAATATCGCGACATCGTTTGAAAATGTTTTGGGAAGTTAGGAGCTTGTCAAAGTCTCATAAAACAGTTTTGCAACCAGTGCCCATAAATCTCACCGGGTTGCCCATAAACAGAGGTTCATAGTCCTTCCAGTGAGCACACTTTGCAGCAGGTTACTTCCCGTCTATCTTCCCCAGCCACTATCTTAGAAATGCACAAAAGAATAACTTTTGAAAGTTTTGCAAGACTGAAACCAAGTTTTGAAAGTTTACATAGTCTTTTTTTTTTTTTTTTCATAGTTTACATAGTCTGAAACAAAATCAAATCTCTTCAAATATTATTTTACTTGTATGTTAACCTCACAACAGCTCTCTTTTTTTGTTTGTTTTAACAATGTTTCTCCAACACATTGTCTGACTTTCAAACCTGTCACTGTTCCCTTAGTGCATTTAGTTTCTCAGGTTTGAAATCTTGTGAACTGTGACCAGAAACCTGCTGTGCATTAGGTTTGTGAAACAAACTTTGACCCTCTATTTGAAACTTTGAGGAATGTATACTGTATTTGCGTGCGTATCACACACCCACTTTTCTGGAGATTTGACCGCACAGTCGTGAACTTTCAAGTTTGATAGATGATCTTGGGAGAAAAAAAAAAAGATGGGACCATTTATTTGAGGACGTGACCAAACCAAACCCGCGTCAAAGAGCTACAGTAGCTGCTGTAACGTCGTCCGTGTCTGGACAGCGCGTGTGGGAAGGATGTGACTCTAGGAAACCAAGAACAGCTCATTGCTGCACACTAAAATAGGCTTATTCAGACTCTGAAAACATTTTGGTAGCCCTCAAAACTTCAGTTTTGCAATGTTCCAATGAGGTTTATTCTTTTAAGCGTCTTTTCACTGGTGCTTGACATTACATAACTCAGTGAACATTTAACCCAGTGCAAACGCAGGTGCGGCCAAACTGGTTTCAAAGTCTTCACCTTCAGTAAGCTCACCAGTCAGTAATTACAAGCCAGGCCTTGTTCTCTTTTTTTCCTCAATTCATTATTAAAGCTCAGATTCTTCCTCGGCTTTACAGGAAGGGGAGAAATTTGAGACCGTGTAATAGAGGAGGAGGAGACTTGGTGAGGTCAGTTACTCATGAGGGACCGGAGGGCTGGGGGGGGACGTGCAATTCATTATGGGACTCGTGCGAAGAGGAGCAGCATGATGGTTGCAGCGTGTTCAGGGGAGAAGAGGCGAAGAAAGGGTGAATAGTGGAGTTCTTTCTACAGCGAGGCTGTGTTTGGGTTTATGCTGCTGCGGAGGGATTGGAAATATGGGCCATGCTTTCATTGGTGACAATAAGACCTTTATTTCACGGCCAAGTGTTCGCTCGTTCGTCTGTTTTGCTCCGTGTGTACGCGTGTTGGCCAAGGACCTAGTTTAGAGAGGTGCTGACGAGAGACCAGGAAAAATATGTGATATATGATGATTTATTTCACTTCAGTTATATGTTGAATGGCAAGTCTGCAAATTAGTCTGTGAGCTGGTTTACTTTTATATACTTACTTATTTTTTAAAACATTGTCCTGGACCTACTGTTTTCAGCTGATGTTGCTCTCAGACTAACGTTTTGTTGATGTTGTGGTAACATTTATTTATTTATTTATTTATTTATATAGTTCATTGGGTACTCAGGTGAAAATGAAGGCATGGTAATATAACAGTCCTGCTCTAAATCTTATCTTCACGAAGGTTATTGTATTCAGCATTTGTTCAAAATAACTGAGAGATCTGTTAATAAGCGACACACGTTTCTATTATTTGGACCTTCCAGGGGTGATTAATCAAGTTGAATTACTACCTTTCTGACACTGTGTCTACATTGACTGAACATTAGGGCATTCACGAAGGACTGTTTAGTTGAGGACTGTTTTTTTTTTTTTTTTTTTTTTACAGTGCATCAAATGAACAGGCAGTGAGTGTATTTTGCCAAATGGTGTAGATGTATCTGATGATTCATATATTCTGTTAATGTAGGCTTTTTAATTGCAATATCCTCCACTGCTCAAGATCTTCAGTGTGAAAAAGAAACGTGTTGTTTATTTTACAGGGAGTTTTGGCGGTGAAGCATTGTTACTGTATCACGCTGTTGGTTGCTCTTGGTAGCGAGGAAGGTTGAGAGTCACCTTGGCTGTTGCATTCTGTACACACACCTCTCGTATTTCAGCAGGTAGCATACCTGTCCTGCCAGACCCAATTACCTGATTGTGAAAGCCCAAATAGATCCGGGACTCATAAATTCCTAACTCAAAAGAAAGTTAGCAGCGGCTCAGTAACGGCTTATAGGCTCCATGTAACAAAACCACATCACAGTTACAGGTTCATTAGGAACATTTTGTTTCTGCGAATCATTTCCATATCATCCTACCATGAACTGAACACCACAGCCTCAATTTAGACTCGATGACAATGCATTTGTTACATAATCAGTGCTGAGCATTTTACTGAGTCCACAGAGGAGCAGTGTTTCCCTTCAGGACGTTCTGTAGCAGAGGTACTAAAACATCCAGATCCTGACACATCTCTTTCTGTTATCCGTCACTACAAGATTGTAATGAAGTAGTGCTGCAGTTTACTGCTATTTTACAGGTTCCAAGTGTGTTCATGCTGCTCAACAGTGGGCATTGTTTTTTTTTTTTAGTTCAATCAGTATTGAATTATGTGTTTGAACACAGCTATAGAGGCCTAACCACAGAGCAGGAAATCCTAGTACCTGTATAACTTGCATTTGGTCTATAGTTCAAGAGTGTGTAGCATTCTTACCTAACGCGGACAATTCCTGTGAAACAAACCAATACTTAGATAAACAGAGCAAAGTCCGTCTTGCATGTCCTTTGTCTCAGGGAAGTAGGACGTACCAGCTACCTACTCAGTATTCTGCCTGAACAGCACAACAAAGCTCTGTTGTCAACAAAGCACAATAGGAACAAACAACTGCTTGTCCCCACCCCATGTTCATTCTTTCATGTTCTCTAGATGATTTTTTTCAGTGTTTATTATTCAAATTTTATATAATAATGAAATGTGGGACAGAAGATGAGATGGTCCATTTTTTGAAGTGCCTCAATAGAGATTAAAGATGGTGGTATCTCAGCAGCTCCTTCAGTTTTGGACCAGTCCAGTGGCCTTCGTTTTATCTTAATTTTAGATATGTCCGGATGACTGAGACTCTTCACATGCATAATAGATTTGTTCAGTATTTTGTGTATTCCCTGAGTTTCTCCTTCAGAGCGTCTTATTTATGGTGGCTAACTTAAGGTCTAACTCACCACCCTTGCAGCCCGCTTCCATAATTTCGTAGTGTAATTTCTCATCAGCATCAGCTCTGCTCTGTATCTCGCGGCATCTTTGCTGCTGCTGTTTCTGGATTAGGTGTAAAGGATCATCCAGCAGACTAAGGTGGTCCTGGCTGAACTGCACTTTCTCCTCTTTGTGTTGTGCCACCCACCCACCCACCCGTGCCCCTCACTCACATGACATTCCTCCTTGTGCTCATTCCCAGGTTCTGGTAGCCTTCGCCCTCAGCCCACTCCTGACAGCGAGGATGAAGATGACATTTCCATGAGCTCCTTTGGCATTGCTGTCCGAGGCCTCCCCCTGGTCATGGCGTCCATGACGCAAGCCACCAACTCTGACGCACGCTTCCACCTGAAATGGCGGGCGATCACCGTGGCGACCCTGCTGGCTCTGGTGCTCATTTTATATCTGCACCGGACACTGGGGGACAGAGACACTTCGCCCAAAGGTCACTACCGCAATAGGCATCAAAGGCCCGGCGATGACATGGAGGACATCTTTACGGGCAACAGACTGACTGTGCGAAGCTTCCAAAGGAATAAAAAACCTTACAATGACACTTACCCGTTAAGTCCACCAGAGAAGACGCCACATGGTATCCGCTACCGTATAGGCGTGATAGCAGACCTGGACACGGCGTCACGGAGCACTAAGGCTCAGACGTGGTTTAGCTACATGAAAAGAGGTCACCTCACTGTTTCGGACAGCGGCGACAGGCTGGAGGTGGAATGGGATGACGAGATGGTGACCCTGGAGAGCCATCTAGCCGAGAAAGGGCGAGGTACGTGGGCTGGCGTATTGATAAGTTGTAGCATAGTTGTGTTTGTGCGCTCAAAATAATGTGCGATAACTCTGCTGCAGGTATGGAGCTGTCTGAGCTGGTGGCATTCAACGGCCACCTGTACAGCGTGGATGACCGCACGGGTGTGGTGTACAGGATCGAGGGAAGCCAGGCCATCCCCTGGGTTATTTTACCCGATGGTGACGGCTCCGTCTCCAAAGGTCAGTCTCCATTCGACCTTTTAAAGTCGCACAGGAGGTTTGACGTTACTTGCGAAAATGCAAACAAAAACAGGACGTTTCTAGGAAAAGTTCTGCACCTTTTCTCATTCGTGTCCCTGGTTTCTACGCAGGATTCAAGGCCGAGTGGCTTGCGGTGAAGGACGAGCACCTGTTCGTCGGAGGCCTGGGGAAGGAGTGGACCACGACCTCTGGGGAAGTGCTCAACAATAATCCAGAGTGGGTGAAAGTCGTGGGCTACGGCGGTGACGTAGTGCATGAAAACTGGGTGCCAAAGTACAACGCCCTGCGGAGCGCAGCGGGAATCAAACCACCAGGTGCTGACATGTTGTTTTTCATGTTGATTTAGTCGGTCCGGCCAAACAGTATCCGTTCTTGCATTGTAGAAAAATATATACAAACTATATTTTATGAATGAGTGAGTTTACACCCAGCACCTATGATTCTTCTCTCTACAGGCTACCTTATCCATGAATCAGCAGCTTGGAGTGAGCATCTCCAGCGCTGGTTCTTCCTCCCTCGCCGTGCCAGTCACGAACGCTACGAAGAGACGGCGGACGAGCGCCGTGCCACCAACCTCCTCCTGTCCTCCCCCGCGGACTTCAACCACATCGCCGTGCGGCAGGTGGGGCCACTCCACCCCACCCACGGCTTCTCCTCCTTTAAATTTGTCCCCGGCACGGACGACCAGATCATCCTCGCCCTTAAATCAGAGGAGGACGCGGGCAAGATCGCCACCTACATCACTGCATTCACACTAGACGGTCGGGTCCTGATGCCCGAGACGAAGATAGGAGACGTGAAATATGAAGGGCTGGAGTTTATTTGAAAGCAGCAGAGCTGAAGGCGCAGCAGGTGAAAAGAAGTGGACTATTACATTCCCTTTCAATTTTACTGTGAATCATTTGACCCAAAATAATGATTGAAAGATGAAACGGTTTCTTAAAATCAGAAAAGTAGAATATACATCCAAAATGGCTATCAAACCCTTTTAGTTGGCCACAATAATCCTACCCAGAAACCGTTCTTGATCCTCCGATTATTGGAGCTGCTCTCAAACCAGTTCTCCTGCCAGAGAGCCTGTTCTTCGACTGTCAAAACATGAACAAGTAGTTTGAGTTTAGACACTGGCTCCAAACCGGTTCTCGAACTGCCTTGGTGGAAAAGGGGTCGGCTGTTAGTCGGCCAACACCTGAAGGTTTTTAATGTTTTTAAAATCATAACTACTTCATATCAGCACTGCTAGAACTTTGTCAAGCAGCGGGAAATGTGGGTCTTCTTTCCTGCAGCCACACTCTGCTGGTTAAACACTCAGGGGAACAAGGTTTAAGAGTGTAAAAAAACAAAACATAAATGAATGTCTTTACTTTACTTGAAATAGGCTCACTCATTGCTCTGTGTTTCATTTTCCTGTTTGGACGTACTGAACTCTCTCTTATTATAGTGATGTAATGGGTCCAGTCATCACTCGGTGGATATCTACTACTCTATAAACAATAATCCTGGGGAGGTGCTACACAAATGTTGATTCACATATGTTAATTACTGAATACTCGATCTGGGGCGGTGTTTAGCTCAGTGGGTGGAGCACCCCTCCATGTTTTGAGGCTACAATCCTGGCTGCAGACGGCCCCCGGTTCTAATCCCGCACCGAGCGGCCTCTGTGTGTCATGTCATTCCCCCTCTCTCTGCCTCCCTGTTTCCTGTCTATCTCCACTGTCCTATCAATAAAGGCAAAAAGCCCAAAACAAAAAAACAAAGGAATACTCAATCTGCCAGAGAACACGTGATACACCAGCTGTTTTATTGTAAAGATGAACCGTTAATAATCTTAATTAATATATTCCTGTTGTATCCTCTCAGAATGATTAAAATTCCTTCACTTGTTTAAACGTCAGACTGTGGTGAGATGTCTAATGTACATAACAAATCATAACGTTGCATACTGCGTGGTGTCAACATTTTTATTGTGCTGATTTAAAACAAAATGATGTTATTTCATGACCACTCAATCAATAGCAATGCACGACTATTTTCATTTCACAGTTGGGCAGATCTAAGCATTTTAAAGACTCGGTAGGGAAACGTGGCGACGAGATGAACTGATATGAACCAAGACACAGTTTGGATCACGTTAACATGCAGTGTAGTTTAAACAGCCTTTAAACGCTTCAGACCTGAGGGAAGTCTTTGTAAAGGGCCTCGTTCACAGGCTTGTTGCCATGATAAGGACGTTCTGAGGCAGACCGTCCACTTGTATGGGTTTAAAGGAGCCGAGTTTGGAGTAAAAGTCGAACATCCTGCGATCGCTCTGCCTCAGCTCACAAAACACTCCTCTTGACCCTGGAAGGAAACACAAGATAGTGATGGCATTTTTAAATGTATATATTTTACAGCATGAACATCAACTTGTAGACTGTTTGCAGGTGTGCAAATGAACAGCTCCCCCTCGCGGCGACACTTGAGCCTGATGATCCTGAGTTTGTGAACTAGTTACAGAGCGCTTCCACGATTTGCATCATGAGTGATCAAGTTCACAGTGTGAGGTCTCGGCCTACCGCTGCTCTTGATGGAGGACAAAAGCTGACCAATCATACGCTTGGCTGGAGATGGATCAGTGACCCGGGGGAGGGCTTGAATGGCAACCAGGGAGGGGAACTCCTCAAATGCCTTCTCACTTACTGCCCCCTAGAGGTAAGAGATAAAAGTGAGTGAAGTGATTGAAGTTTGCCGTCGTCTTGTAATTCTGGAAAACGACCGCATCCTTGATCACCTGAATCTTAACGGCGGCTGGTTTGGCGTCGACGAGTGCCAGCGCATAACCACACACCCCGATCTCATCCTCAAGGACTAAAGCACACTGGGGGGAAGGTGAGATTTCCCCTTCTGACAGGCTGCCATGGTTCAAACGAAGCGTTAAGATGGAGCTGATAATAAAAGAATAAATATTTCAGAAAGAGCAACAGACCATTTGTTACCTGTCGCTGACAAGTGGAGGCTGTGCCATTTCTGCGGCTCTTTGCATCTCCCTGAAAATCCTCTGCACCTCCATCTAAGACAGGAAACAGTAATTTACTAGTTTGGGTCTTTAACCAAAAGGTGATGCGATCTCTGAGGATCTCCTGTCCTCACCTTGTCTTCAGGACAGTAGGGTCGTATGCTGTAAACTACCGTCATGGGAGGGTGTCGGAACAGGTCTCGGTTTCCATGTCCTGGAAGCATTCTCTGTAAATGCAATAGACCGTATAAATATTCACTACATCAGTACTTTACCTAGAATGTAAGAATAGAGGAGGTGTATTAGTGGCCATGCTTTATTAATGACAGGCATCCAGTCACTGTTGAGGTTACCTGGAACTCTCCGGAGAGGCCTCCTCTGAAGCCCCAAGGTTCAGGATCACTGTTCATTACGTGGGCCGAGGGCCGACCCTGACCTCCTGTGGAAAATAAAAACATCTCATGCAAAGCTAAAGCAGGCGACATCATTTGTGAAGAGTCACTCCCTGAAGTTGTCTTGAATTGTCAAGTTATTTTGGACAAGGATGTCTTGGCGGATGTGCCGCTTTTGGCGCCAGCCTCAAGTGGTGATTTAAAGATGTTTTGACACATCCTGCATTTGACTTCCTTTTCAGCCCTGGAATTTGATGCTTGGTTATTTTTGATTACTGCTACAATAGGCAGTTTTAGTGGACCATAGATATCATGATATCATCCAGATATCATTATCTTGGTTGAAAGTCACACGGTTGTGCGGTGGCAGCGTGGAGGGGGGTGACTCCAGGACGCTGGAACTCACTGTTAAGCCTTCTTGAGCTGTTGTGGGCCTGACTCAATGAAACATCTGTGGAGGGAGGTGCCCGCTTGAAAACCCCAATGATTTGCAGCACATTGTCTACTGCTGTTGGCTAGGCTAGTTAGCTGGTGTCCTCTCGCTGGTTGTTAGCTGGTAGCTAACTGCTAGCCTGCTGGTTGGTTTTCAGTTGGACTGGGCTTCTAAATGTGTTTTTCCTTTAGAACTTGGCACAAGAGATTGTAACATCTCATCCTGTGTATTAATGAATGTTAAGTTGTATGAATTCTCAGCAATATTCACACTTGATCTAAGTCACTGTTGTGACTTAGTGTTTTCTCACCTAGTGTTTTCACGTAAGCCCGAGCCAGTCCGACCCCGCTCTTGATGTCACAGATGTAGTTGTACAGATCGTACAGGATGCTCCGGTTCGGGGCATTCGACAGGCGGTTGAACATCTGCACAACCCCATCGCACAAGTCGTCAAACTGCTGCGCTCTTGCGCACCACTCTGCTGTCTAAGAAACACCAGGAAGTGAGGCATCTGCGTGCGGACAACGAACTGACTGAAAAATGCATTTTGAAAAGATTAAAACATTACCTTGTCTGTCTCCACAGCAGCCGCCTGGCTGTTGTTTTTGAGCCAGTCCAGCTCCTGCAGCATGGTCCTGGCTGTGGTGCCGTGTTCGTAAGGCAAGTAGAAGAGGTCTGACAGCAGCTTCAGGTCGTCCAGTGTCAGAGGCTCAGCTGTATAGAGTGGGTTCTCCCCAGGACCGGGAACATAGGCGGCCTCACCCATGTCTGTCTGCATGGGCTCCTCATCCGATGACTCTTTCTTGAGACAAGCTGTAGGACGACAGGTGCCTAGAGGTAGACACAGTGCATTGACTCCCCATCTTTCTTACCTTGTTTCTGTGATATTATATATAAACATATAAATATATATAGACTGAATCTACCTCCTGGTTGTTCCTTGCTCATGAACTCCTGCAGCCAGTCTGTGAGGGCCAGGGTCAGGGCTTTCTGGGGGCTGTAATAGGGGTCCTGCTCCTCTTCACCTGAGGTTGGAGGTCAAAGACAATGAGAGTGTTCATGCTCTGTGCTCATACTACAATGATCCTGTGTTACACAACAAAACCACAAAATACAAATGCTTTGGTTGACCTTCTTTCATACTGATAACTCAATGAGAAGTTTAAAATAAAATGTTGAGTTGGAAAGATCAGAGTTAAGGTCAATTAAAATCAAAAAGCTGCAACGTTCTACGTTTCTCGATAGATCATAGTATTAAATATTAGAGTTTTATCTTGTCTCAGCTGCTAGACCTGTTTTTTTGTGAGATTTGTTTTATATGTCATCACTGTGTGATAATTCTTATCTTGAAAAAAACTGATCACTCACCCATCTCCACGTCTCTTGGTCCTCCATCAACAGGTGACCTACACCATGTTGCCAAAGTGTGGATGGCCACATAGTTCGGGTAAAACTCACAGTTGGGGTTTGTGAGTACACCCTTCAGTTTGGGAATCAGTTCAGTGGGTCGATCCTTTTAGAACAAGATAACGTTCATCATTTCAAAAACACAGTCATCAACGTCAGACCGGAGTCCGCCTGTCACTCTTATGATAAAATGTACAATGTACCTTATAGGGTCCAAGGAAAAGCCTTTGAGGATCGTAGTCATTGGCATGGATATTGTCCCAGATGACTGGTGCCCTCTTCAGGACAGAGGACACCTCCTCTATGGATTCAACAGAGATTTTGTGGGATACCACTTTTGGACCTAAATGATACAAATGGAGATAATGTGTTATAGTATATCTGTCTGATTATGAAAAAATCAAAGATCGTGGCTGAGTTTAAGATTACCAGTCCAGAGTATGTCGATGCCAGGCAGGAGCTTCTCTCCCACAGTGTGTAGGTATGAGGACTGAGATACGTTGGGAGTGCAGAAAGAAGCACAGTAATCTGGAGAACAGGACAGAATAAGAGGAAATGAATATTTAACTGTCTCTCTTAGATGACTTTACAGCTCACATACACTAATATACGGTTTCTGCATCAGTTTGACACAGCTGAACTACAGTGACAGCTCAAACCCTAACCCCGTAGCCTGACGTGCACCTCCCCAGAAATGTGACAACGCAAACCACAAGAGTTGTGATCGGTCCGCTTTGTAGTAGCTACGGCATCTATGTCCCACAGAGGTATAAACCGCACTTTAGGTTGAAGTGTATATGAAACACTCCTCAGACTCTAGTTTAGTAGACTAAAACTCTAGTTTTAGTCTATTAGGACATCTACTTTACGCATGACACAAGTCAGACTGGAGAAAGCCATCCCAACTGTGAAGAAAGGTGGTGGCAGCATCATGTTCTGTGTTTGCTGCAGGAGGTACTGGTGCACTTCAGACAACGGATGGCCTCACGAGGACGGCCGACTGTGTAGAAATATTTCAAGACATAAGCCGGGAAAACTGTCCTCCGAACAGATTAAGAGCCCAAACATGCTTTAAAAGTTGCGTCAAAACAGGTGAAGGACAATAAATTTGAGGTATTGGAGTGGCTATCACAAAACAATTACCCCAATCCAATATGAAATATGTGTGAGCAAGGAGGCCTACCAACCTGGCTCAGCTCAACCACTTCTGTAAACAGGAATGGGCTGAAGTAAGAAGCTTTTCAAGAAAATGTTTGATCCAAGTTAAACACTATAAAGGCAACACTACCAAACAAATATGTTAGTGACCCACAAAAATGCAAAAGAGACAATGTGAAAGGACAACAAGGTGGAATAAATCTTTCTTTCTACTACATTTTTTATAATAAAGCGGGGATCCTAACTGACCTAAGACAGGGACTGTTCAGTTAGTCAGTGTCAGGAAATTGTGTGTAAAACTTCTCACTCGAGCTCGAATGGACTGTAGTTCAGCTCCACTGACCGACCTGTGGGGCAGAAGAGGAAGGTCTCAGGTTCCTTCAAGTGCTGATACACCTCATTAGTGATGGCCACCTGAGCGTGAGCGAAGGAGCTGAAAGTCTGTTTATCAGCTGGACACATCTCAGTCTCGATGTCATCAAAGAGTAAAGAGAATGACCTGCAGCCGAACTCCTTCACCTGAAGAGGAAAAGGGACACGTTGGGGGGGTTTGTGTTTTTTTGTGTCCTTAACTTTTATTACAGAAAAGGTTGTTCCACCAGGACATAGAATCCCACTACCCACAGCATTGCCACCCCACAGCTGTCTACTGACCTACTTGCAGTTAATCAAATGTTTCTGTTTTACTGCTGCGCATTTCAGATAAAGTACAGTGGTGGAGTAAATGATTTCTCCTGCACCACCCTCCTCGGGTCGGCTTACAAAGTCCTACCTGATCCAGCTTCCTCTTCAGGGCGGCTACTTCTTTAGGGTTGGAAAAAGTAATGTCCAGACCGGGAGAGACCGCATAGATGAACTCGACGTCATGCTGTTTAGCTGCTGATATGAGGGCGATTAGTTGATCTGTGGGAAGGGGAAAAAATGAATGTGTTTCAGTCACTTCTCATCCAGCAACGAGGGAAGTCATGTGTTAGGAGGGTAAGGAGGATTTACAACTAGTTATTTTGTTCTTTGTGTTGTTCCTGTAATTAAAACATACAAATGTAGAATTATAATAATGTAAGACGGTGAAAGGTCTTCTTAGAGTGTCTGCGCTCACATGCACCAGGTGTCTTAATAGGCGCAGAGGTTTCAAAGGGCTAAGCTTCATCATCACGACCCTTCAGTCTAGTGATGCTGTTGATAACATTCAGGCAACCAGCTGAGACACGCTCCAAGCTCAGTAATTAGGATTAGACTGGGACTTTGGTGTGAAACTGAATGAAAACGTCATAGCTCAAATTTATAAACGACCCCATCTTTTTCATTTGCAGGTGCTATAATTATTTTTCTGATGAAGTCTGATCAAATCAAAAGTGTTCAGAGGACACTTAAGGAGGCTCCCTTTAAAGAGGATGCTAGTGATCAAGGATATAAATGTATTAGCGGTGTCCTTTGTTTTTGCGGGCGTTGCACCAAACATGTTTAATGGAGTTAGTACTATATGCACCCATCACTTATTTTCCAAATATGACTTCCCATTCCTACCTTTAAAAACAGTGACTACAGAGATTAGTGACGAGACGAGACTCACCTGCCTCCTCAGCAGAGTACAGCTCTCTCCAGTACATCCTGTGTTTGTAGTCATCCTTGGGGGCGTACAGGTACGTGTTCAGGCCCCATTTCTGCTCCCTGTAAAACCCAGATCGCACCAGCGTTACCTTTTACGCTCATTTGCCAGTTCTGTAGGTACACTAGTGGCAAGTGAAAACAAATGCCTTCTGATGCAACTAAATCTTAGCTTTGTGACTGTTCTAAAGTGCAGTTTATGTTGAAACAACATCAGAAACTCAACTGTATGATCATTCTGGAGGATGCCTGTTTGTATATAATTCAGTAGTACCACAAACCACAGCCTCCAAATTAAAAACACAGATGAATCAATTATATTGAACAAGTGCTGACTACTATGACTTTGATGAAGATGAAATTTAGAGCAGGACTGTTATATTAGAATGCATTTGTTTTCACCTAATAAACTGACAAGTCAGTCACAATTGCATCATCGTGTTTATTCAATGCTGTTGTCCCAAGTCAACGTAAGGTACAGGACAAAATCTATGGGACATCAAATTTGAATCATATTTTTTGCAGAATATTAAAAAAATAAAATGTCTGACATTCCCAGTTACGTTGCTGCAACCATTGATTAGTAGAGACCACATACCTTTCAAACAGCTCTGTTCTTTGCTCCATAGTCCATGGTCTACCATAAAAACCTGCGCCAAGCAAAGGTCAGGTTTACACTCAGAAATGATTAATACATAAGCGATATTCATATGCACAGTGTATGGATGTTTACATATTGCCTCCTCGGTGGGGGTCTGGACTCTTTTGCCCCCCTGATCCCCGTCTGCTCACCTTCCACCACCCCGCTGATGAAGCGTCCAGTCCCGGCATGGGGCTGCCCCTCTGCACTGCCCGGCTTCAGCATGTTTTCCTGAAAAGTTTAGAGATCTCGTCTCTTTCTCCTCTGTGAGTTTAACAAGGCTCAGACAGCTCTGACACAGCAGCCTATCTGTCAGTCATTGCTTACATTCACTTTTCTTGTCCTCCCGCGCCTGCGCAGACCAGTCGTGCTCAAGCTCCTCGGACACTGCGCAACATGACGCGGACACCCAAAGTCTGAAAGCTGTAAATGTGGCTTGAAACAATCAGGCAGCTATTGTTTTAGTGATGACTGTAGCTCACCTCACATTCACGTTGACTGTCTCTACTTCCGGTTGGACAGCTTAAAGGGACAGCGTCCCCCGTAGCTTAAAGGGACCGTTCACCTGCTACTAACAAAGAGGCAGTCACACTATTTCAAAACCTCCAACCCGGTTTTTTTTTGGATAAACATCTTTATTAACAGTTTTATGTCCAATATAACCACATTTACTTCTATTTATCATTTGTGGGCAGCAGGTGGAATGGATATTTAATTTTACTTCCCATTTTTAGATACATTTTGCCTTACATAGGGAGGTACTTCATAAGCATTTCTTTGTTTTCATCTCCCCTGGACAACAATTGATCATCTTTATACCATTATGGTGTTATGCAACTAAACACAATTAAAAACTATTACTTCGTGCCACTCTGAGATTGTTGGTGCCTTCTTTAAAATGGCCTCAAAGTGCAGCTTGTCCATAAAAACCCAAACATCATCCTCAGTTTGTCTGGTACCAAACCAAACCTGTTGTGAGCTTAAGTTAGTACCAGCCACCTCTAAGAGAACTGATGTTTGGTATGAAATGATTAAAAATGATGCAGCAGTTGAGTTTCATTTTTGTTGCATCAAATGATGTAACAGTGAACGGGTTCAACTTCATCAGCATCTACTGATTGTTTTGACAAATTCCTGCCAGTTTTCTGTAAGTTCACAGCCTCACTTCTGTCTGATGATGAGGACATATTGTAAAATGATTGTTGGTCGTTTTGGCCTCAAACTTTTTTTGTTCTTTGCAGTGGTTACCAACTTTGGACTAGTTTTAGTAAGCAAAAAAAAAGAAAAAACACCAAAAACACCAATATGACAAACGACATGTGGCTAAGAGTGTCACAGTAAATGTTTACTGGTTTTGAGTTTGAACTATTTCACTGTCACATGTAGGTCATAGCCTTGTGGGTCAGACCTGCTGCTGTACATTCGACATGGCATAAAAACATCTAATGACAGAAAACAAAGCACATGAACTTCAAGACCAATAAACAGCCTTTATTTCAACGTACAAAACTTTGTCAGTGTCATGGAATGCAACAAAAATCTTTTCAAATTAAGAGTGCTACATGTCAACTCCACAAATTAAAAACTGCATGCATATGAGTGCTACATATTTGTACATGTGAACTGTACACATAGAAACTGCATGCTTGTATAGAATTAAAAGAGATTAGAGTCAGAACATATAAAAAAAAACATACAAACAATTGCTACATAAGTGTGAGCGTGATGCTCAGAGGTTTGTCATCTTTTCTTCCTCCACCTCGCTGTTCTTGTCCTCCTCCTGCTACCTCTTTAATCCTCTCTGAGCCTGTTTCAGCAACGAATCAAAGTCGAGGTCCTGACACCGGCTCTTAGGAGGAGTTAGTTCTGCATCTCTGTTGGCATCTGAGGAAGAGAGGGACAGATTCACTGTAGCGTTCAACATGTGAGGTGCTGGAATAGTACAACGTTGCTATTAATGTGACCTTTATAAAGCTTCAAATAGTCAAGTTCATGTTAATGCCACCACTAATGAGCTACTTAAAGCTTAAAGGGGTGTTTGGTTCAAACACCCACAACTTTGTGAGTGTTACAGCCTGTAAAGAGGTTCCCCAAAAATAATTTCAGCTGTTGGTAAAGATGCAACAGCTGGAGAGGGTAAGAAGCGGTACAAGGAAGGAAAAATGGTGAACTTGCAAGAGGTTCATGGTTCATGGGGAGCAAAGGCCTGTGTGGTGTGACCCAACAGATGAACAAGTGTAGCTCAAAATGCTGAAAAGGTTCATTGTGGCCCTGTCCACTGCTGAAAGGACCACAGAGCAATGGAAGAAGGTGACTTGGTCTGACAGTTTTCTTTTACAACACAAGGATGGTCAGGTGTGTATGAATGGGACATTACCACCTTTTACCGTGCTGGTGTGCTTAGACTACAACAATACTGAGGTGGTGGTACGCATCAAAGTAACATCTGCATAAATAGCAGGACCCAGGTTTCCCAGAAGAACGTAACATTGTGTTATGATCATCAGTGTGAATCATTTCACTGGTTGTGGCTGAATGTGAGGTAGTGACGTGTTTGTATTTCTCTTACCTAGATCAGCGTAGTCTGTGTTACAGAACTGCCGTCTCCCGCCGAAGCAGATGTCAAACGGCAGCTCATTAGGCTTCCGTAGTTTGCCGCCGTTGTCGATGGCTGCAAAAGCATCTTCCATGTTGTAGAAGGTAACAAAGCCGTAGTGGTCCCTGGGAGAAACAAAGATGGTGGAGGTTAATAATGATGAACACAGGGAATAAGGCAGATGAAACTATTTTAAGCACGCTTAAACACACCCTCTATCTCTGAAGTGAAGCGACACACATTCCACCTCTCCGAACTGAGTGAAGCGGTCTCTCAGCTCTTCATGAGTCATGGACCTGCTGATGCGGCCGACGTACACGACCCTACGCTCATCCTGTGTGAAAACATTCATCGCAATTACAACACATAAAAAAACACCAAAAATATATCAGACAACGTGCGTTTGTCATCTTTTACTCACTATGGCTTTGAGTTTTTGAATCCTGATCTTCTGCTCCCTCCTCAGCTTCCTGGCCTCTCTGCTGCTGAAGGGACGTTAAAGTTGAGATTACTGGGAGACACAAACCCTTAAAGAAGCTCGTATTTTTTGTCAAGTCTTACAGCTTCTCCACATTTACAACTCATCAACAAAATTAACTGACCTGCAAACATCTCTCCACCGCCTGTGGCATATCTGCGGTGACGGGGACCGTGACTGGGACGGGGACATGGACCGAGACCAGGACCTGGATCTTGACCTGCTGTAACCTGATCTGGAGCGAGACGACCTGTAGCGCCGAGGAGGGGAGCGGGAGTAAGAGGAAGACGACGAGCACGAACTGCTCTCTGAACGCTTGTGATGGAGCCTGTGAGACAGACGGTGGTAGAGATGAAGATGAGGGGAAAATACTCAAACACCAGGAAACACTCAGGCTGAATAGAAGGTAGAAGAGGAGTACCTTGGTCTTTTCGGAGAGCGGGATGCGGAGCTGGAGGAGGAAGATGATGACGAAGAACAGGAGCTGGAGCTTGAGTCGGACCTTGGAGATCTTCTCCAATACCTCCTTCTGTCTCTCCCTCTGAAAGGAGGGCTGGGTGGAGGTGTAGGGGGACCGCATGGGGCTGCCCCGTTTTCATTTGGTCCATCATCTCCTGTGTGTGAAAATTGCAGAGCTTTGTTTGTCGACTGCTCCGCCTCCGTTCTCATCCGGGGTTCCTCTGAGTGTTGCAGCGGCACAGACTTTGTGAGTCCAGCTGGGTTCTGCTTCTTGCCTTCACCGGCTGAGTCCTGAGTCGTCACCTGAGGTTCAGCTGTGGTTTTAGGAATTTCCTTAAATGAGGTCTTGGCTCTGCTGCGCTGAGAAGAAGTCAGAGGGGAATAATCTACAGAGCCGCAGTAATCGTGATCTGAGGATATATATGAATAAATGTGGGGCGAGTACTGAGCAGCGGGCGACTCTGACAGGCTTGTCTGAATCTTCTTTGACGGCAGAGGACGGGGGTCAATTATCTGAATGGCCTTGGGTGGAGGATTTCTGCGTCTGGAAGGCTGCTCTTGCTGAGTGCTCAGGATGATCTCAGTGCAGAGAGGCTCTGGGATGTCCACACCCTCCAGTGTTTGGAAACCTGGCAGATTCCTGACTGCTTTTTGTGTCCCAGGACTTTGTGAAGTGCTTAAAGATTCAAGGGGATCTACGGAGCATGTCTGCAGTATTCTGGATGTCTTTTCTGGTCCCGCAGGAAGAATTCTGTCCAGGTCTGAGAGTCTGTGTGTTTGTTGGTTAGCAGGTAAAGGAGCATGGGGCTTGTCCTCACAAACTCTCTCCTCTTTAGCTGGAGGATGAAAAATAAAAACAGGTCACACGAGACTGAATATGAGCATCCATTAATACACTTACATCAGTAGTCTGACCACTCACCCTGCGTCTCTTCAAACTGCTCCAGCAGGCTGGTCAGATCAGGAGCTTCAATTCCTAATGGAACAATCAGAAATTTGACTTTGGAAGATTTCCATATTAATCATGATTAGCTGTTTAATGTACGAGCAGAGAGGAGACAACAAGCATAGCTGAGCATTCAGACTGGAATCACAAAGGGAGGCTGGCTCTGCTGCCTCAGCTCCACTTACTCTCTGACTCTTTGTTTATTAACAGGGCATAGCCGCCGCACTGAGCTACACAACCACTCAGCATTCAGCCAATGCTCTGACTATTTTTAATCTGTAATCTCCTCTGAACCTGAACAATGAATACCTGATAACTGTCGGTGCTGTAAGCAAAAAGGAAATAGATGATTGAGGGCACAAATTTAAAAGTTGTTAAACAATTTTGTTTCAAACTCATTTAACAATAAAGACACCGTATATCATGTGAGCTGTGGAGCTGGTTCCAGTCTTTATACTAGGCTCAATTAACTGATCTTAGCTTCATTATCACCTCCTCCTGAAATTTCCTAAAACTTTTCCTTTCAGTCAAATGAAGTCAACTGCCACCAGGTTTACCTGAGTCAGCTGTTAAACTCTGCCCCCTACAGCTGGTCTGAAGCGCTGCTGGTTTCTCAGAAGGACGGTCGCTGGGGGACACGTCTGGTAACTCCTCCTTTGTTACCAGTATGGGACCATCTACAGGAGAAGACGGTTGACTGCAGTGTTGGGCGGAGGGGGGATATACTTTTGGTGTCACTGTATCAGGAGTCTTTGGTGGTTTGACGCTGTCTGAAGCAGATTGAGTTTGGGCTGCAGTTATACACGAGGCGCCTGGAGGTATCGTAGTTAATATGGCCTTAGGATGCAGTGTGGTGCAGCTCGGGGTAAAATCCTTATTCGGTAACGACACCCGAGTCTTTGGCTCTGAGGTCTGTCTCTGAGGAGCTGCAGCTGAGGATTTATCTTCAATTTGTTTCAAGTTTCTGCTGAGAAACTCCACTGTGGGCTCTGATGAGGAGTCTGCAGTGGATGCTGTCTGAAGGACTGGCAGGGGGACGAGGACAGGATTGGGAGGATCACTGCTGAGTAGTGTCACTTTCTTTACTGGACTTCTCTTGCTCTCTGGCACAGTGTCATTTAGGTTAGCTGTGGCGCCCCCCGGCAGCGGACTAACAGGTGAGATGAGCTTGGATTCAGTCCTTGAGCGCTTTAATCCGCTGCGACGTAGACAAGTAGCGGCCTCCGGGGACCTGGCTGGCAGAGAGGCACAACGGGATGAAGTCTTGTGATGGGGTTTGTGGACGTCTGTATAATGGTCTGTTGTCTTTGGTCTACAGCTGTTTTCTAAACAGAGGATGGGGGTCAGCTCCTTGGGGGGCACAGAAACAGACGGCCACTTGGTGGTGTACTTCCCCTGTGTCTCCACCAGGGGCTGTCTCTTCTGGCGAAGCTGCCTGTATTGTTGGAGGCTGAGTGATTTCGTCTTTGTCTCAGCTTTAAGTGCCTGCACCTCAGGCTCGTTATGACTCATTTCTGAGGACAGTGTCGGGGGTTCAAGTGCTGAGTCGTCTGGTTTCTCAAGTGCTTTCATGCTGTTCACTGACTCAGTTTCACTCATGTGGCCACTTGTTAAAATGTCCTCATTCAATCCATTTTCCACTGATTCGTCAAACAGAGCCACTTGAACTGGGCCAAAGCTCACTCTCTTCTTCTCTCTGGGTGGTGGAGGTCTAGACGAGTTTCCATTCAGCAGCACGCTCTTCAGAAGGTGCCCATTATCTCCTCGTCCACCTGCAATGGCTTCCTCCTTTGTCTTTTTCACAGGTGTCTCATCATCCGACACAACATTTATCTCCTCGTCGCTCTCTTCAGTGGGATGCTCATACTTCCACACCTCTTCCTGGGAGAATATGGTGTGCTTTTTCCTCAGTTTGTCCCCTTCCTCCACGTGCAGCTTCAGACAGTAGGAGTGCATGATCTTCACCAGGTTAGCGAGAGACGTCGAGGTGAAAACCTCCACTTCAGCCTCTGCTTTCTTAATGTTTGGGAGACAAAGCTCCATGCACTCCTGGTCACTTTCACCTTCACTCTTAACTTTGAATGTAACATTGGGTGGTTTAGGTCTCTGCCTTAGTCTGTGAGTGAGAGATGGTTCCTAAAGAGAGGAGAGAACGACAGTAAAATATGTAGGTCTGAAGAGTTGTTTCACAACAGAAAAAAGTAACAACAGAACCAGATTAGGCTCATTATTCCATTTAAACAACCCACCACAGACAATCTGTACATTCCACCGTCGTCCTTCATCTAAACTATCAATATACGTGAACTCACTGTACAGCTGCAGTCAATAACCTGCATTTTACAATGTGGCAATCAAGCTGCACGGCAGCTTGATTTTCTCTTTTCTTTGTTGTGTCTCGGTCTGTCTTGAATTATGCACACACAAATTACAGCTGTGTGGTTAATTAGCATAAGGATCACTGCAATAATCTAAGGCAACAGAGTCACTCGTGCTAATTAACAAGTGTCTCTAATAGCCATAAAACCCCAACAAACAAGCAAACGGTCTTAATTTGTGTCTTCAATCATCTGTAGTCGAGCTGATAATCAGCTGGCACAGGCACAAACGGGACATCACGTAATGCCGCTGTGAGACGTTTCTACTTGTGTGTTCTTCTGGCACGTTCTGTAACAACACCACTCACAGGCCAGTCAGTCTTTTTTGCCAGATGCATTATGTTTTTTTCCTACTTCCTGCTTCACTTTCAACAACGCCGACAGAAACTTTCGCCAAAATTTGGTTGAAGACGAGTCATGCAAATGTTTGTATCTCCAAACCTCCTCGGTTAACCTTTCCTCAGTGTGTTCCATCTTTAATGATCTACTTAAAATCCAATCAGTTTGGAGCAGAGATGGAGAAGCAGCCAGAAATACTAAAGTGGAAACACGCTACCACTAAGCTGACCAATCACAGCTCTTGCGGACTGTGATTAAAGCTCCACCTCGTCCACTAGCATCTGATGGGCTGAACTAAAGAAGAAAAACAATCATTTTAAGCTGTTAATACACTGTTGGTGCATGTTCAAGTGTCATTTCTTTGGATAAGTTTCATTTTAGTTAGTAATCTGACGCTGTAGAACCAGGATGTGGCCTAATGGTGACCACATATTTCTATACAGTCTATGGTTTGGACACACTCATGACACACTGAGGACACATTAGAGATCAGGTCACCCAGACCACATTTGGAGGTTATCTGAGCCACATGTGACCACATGTCTTCACCAGTGTGAACACACACGAGTCCTGTCCACACTGAAGGACTGTAGCCTTTAACTAAATAAATCATTAAAAAATAAAATCCAAAGAATTAGCAAACTGATTGTGGAAATAAGTTAAATATTTCCTAAATAATGACCGCCACCTATGTCTGAGTTCCAGTTATAATCTGAGCTTTGTGCGTGGTCTCTGTAACTACTGACATCAGCAAAGATAAGTAATACCTGAACATATGCCATTTCTGTGAGTGAGAGACTTAACGGCTCATTATGTTCCATAATTAGCATCATGTCCCCCTGTCAGGACGCACACACAACACAAAGTGGGGTCTGTGGTTTTGAAACAGTGGTACATAGCAACTCATTACAGACAGCAGCTGTTACAGTATTCTACTGTAGCTCTAATGTGGCTGGATGAGACACATGTACAGTTGCATTTTAGTGGTTGGCGTGAATACTGGAAACTACTGGATTACTCAGGTCCCATGTAAATGAACGGGACCCAAAGCAGCACATGAATGGATTTAATGAAGCTACTGTTTCTGTTCACCCACCACTGAGTTGTCCCTGTGCTCTGTGTGGCTGAGGAGGTTGGTGTCTGGCAGGGTGTCAAAGGGAGACAGAGTCGCGTCATCATCCTCCACACTGTCCAACATCTCTGTCAGGGCAGACAGCAGACTCTCGCTTTCTTCCTCCATTCCCATCTTGCCCTGAAATAGGGAAACCAAATCCATATATTACAGATATAATACAAAGACTGACGTGTAAGAGAAACATAGAGTTAGTAAACCTGTTTACAAGGACACTAAATAAAATGATCTGATAAAGAGATTCTTCCCGCTGCAGAGCATCAAATCTGCCAGCGATAAGTCTGATAAGAATGATTTCAATCGGATCGCAGAAATACATGTTAGCGTAGCCACCGTGATGACGAGCGCTCGTCAGATCAATCAGCTATAACTCTGACCTCAGATGCAACGGTGGAGTCTTCAAAAATGGCCAGGATGGAGCGATCCACACAGGACTGTGTGTCCATGTCCACGCCGCCCACACCACCAGCACTCAGGATCAACTGCAGACACACAGACATGAAGATAGATATTATACATCCCATTTCATGTATATTTAATCAATGAGCAGAGGTGATGCTGCCCATTAAGAGGTTCTACAACATATACATTTCACATTGTACGTTTTTAATTTATTTGTAGAAATCTGTTTTCACATTGAAAGCAAAGCGTTTTCATTTTAACATTCTTGTCAAAAAATCCAAATGATATTGGCCTGGATCCGAACATGAAAACAATAGAAGAGAAAAACGTCCAAGGGAGTGGACACTTTTCAGAGGCACTATCCCAGTATGACACACTCATTCTGAACTGACCACAACAGGACACAGTCTGAAATGAACTCATCAGCATAAAACAGGAAGAACTGTCTTTCCTGGCAAAGCGTCAAACAATTTAAAAACTAGTTGAATAAATACACTAAGAGATCAAATAAGACAGAACTGGATTGTCTTTTATTGATTCATTTGAGAACCACTTCAGGCTTTAAATTCAGGCTTCAAATACTGTGGATCAAACTTTCTAATAGAACAATAAAACCATCTCTGTTTTAATTCACAAACATCTGCATCTTTTAAATACTGAGATAATGACAATGGTTAATATTAAGCAACAGGAACTCAGTGAAGCAGCAAGAGATCTCTGGACAAACCGACTCCAGTAAAGGCTCAGTTTATGAATAGTGGGTGTTCAAGGAAGTGGATTTAGGGTCTTGAGAGGCGGATGTAACATATGCACACGACTATCTGGGACGTTGGACAGCTTCTTGTGGCCTATATTTCTGTAACGACACATTCATACCTGCGTGGAAAATAAATTCGGGATAGCGAACAGTGGATAGTGGAGGCAAAAAAACTAATGTGAACATGTTGTACTCCTGGAGGAACAGAGCACTCAATGTATAAAGATGGACATTAGTGTGATTATTAGCACACACCAGTAATGTCATTGACTAATTCGTCGTTAAGCATATTCTGTAGCGAATAATATCGGGCCGATCGCTCTGCTCAGCCAACTCCCTGGTCTGTTCCTCAGTAGTACTATGAGCCACGTGTCGCCATGCGCGCATGTGGCCTCGACAGCCGGCGAAGCACGCCGAGCTAACGCACCGGAAACCGACAACAAGCGGTTAATAACACGTCACGTTAACTAAAGATAACAGTCCGGTACCTCATTTGGGGTGTTGCTGGCCAGAAAATCGCTGTTGCCGGCGTTTAAAACCTCGTCTTTCCTCATCCACCGCGCCGCCATCTTGCTCCTCCACATGGTCCGCTGGCAGGCCGGACGGAGACACGTGGTCACCGACCGACGGCGCGCGGCGAACGCGGACCTGGGATCAGATCAGAAACACCAAGCACCGTTACCGAGGGCGAGAGCACGGTCAGAAAGCCGATCCCGGATCAGCAGTGTGTGACTAGCATTCCCCCACTGATTTTAGTTTTATCTTGAAAAAAAGATGTAAATTAATTTTTGCTGCAAATGAATAGAAGGTGAGGTTTCTAAATCAAGTAGGTGACACGTATTTTGTTCACATTTGGGTAATATATCCATTTTTAAGTCATGCTTTGCACTGTTCACCTATCATATTATCATATTATCATATATATACAATATTAATATACAAAGTTAAATAATTTACTGTTAAAACGTCTGGTGTGTTGTTTCTGTACTAGTTATTCATGTATTTATTTATTTACTTATTGTACAAAAGTGTCCAAAAGACACACTTCTTAGTCTCATGCATTTTACATTACATGCATGTTCATTTCTCCTGACCTAAAAAGCAAACAAATGGTAGCGATTCACAAGGTTTAATTTCACCAAAATAAATGTTAAAAACCGCCTGATACTAACATTAAACTTATTATTAGTTTGGATCTGTTTCTCCCTTTATGGTTTTATTGAGGATTTGTTGGAGGGCCTTAATAGTATGTTGGGGAGTCGTGTTCGAATTCTTCATTATCTCTTATGTTATTATTTCTGAAAGTGTTGGACCGTTTGGGTCTAACAATAGTGTTATTAACTCCCATGACTTGAAATGGCACCTGCTGGACCTGTTTCTCCAGTCCAGTCTCCCTGAGTGTGTTCAAGCCTCAGAAAGCATTTGCACTGTAGATCATTTTGAAGAATGAACACATTCCCAGTTCATTTTTACTCGTGTTCACATTACTACCTCTTAGGACCCATACTTTGCAGTGACAGGAATCGTCTCATCTTTCTTTCCTCTTCAACTTGTGTAGCTCCTCTCAGCGCTACATTGCTTATGATGAGCCATTATTATACAGTATTTTAGAGTAATACATACAAATGTCCAAATCAGTGTTTTCAGCTGTGGTTGATTGCATTTACATATTCAGTGTACCACCCTGTTTTCCAGTAGCAGTTAAAAGCTTTAAGCTGTGTGAGTGAAATATACAAACAATAATTCGATCTAAATGAGCGTTCAACCATTTTCTTGCATATGGTGTTTGTTCATTCTGGGCTCATGGAGGTTTGACATCTCAGCTGATTATTTAACTATTTTAGTTTTGCCCATGAACCTTCATTATGTGATCAGGATTTATTTTTAAATGCAGTGTGAGGTCACAATCTCCACTGTGCCTGATCCGTGAACTTGAGACGACCCAGTGGTCGACAGCAGTGAGTGACCTCAGGAGGCAGATACAACGCGTGGTTGTAGGAAGTCAGCGAGATAGGTTGGAGCTGGCCCATTTAGAGATTTCAGTCAGTTTTACGACTTTTATCAGGGAGGCCATTATGATGGAAATGCGCTTTCGCTTTTTGTGCTAAAAGCTGACCTGCAGCATGAAGGGCATTGGTACTGTAATGATGAATCATGCTGAAAACATGCACTGTATAATCATGATATAAAAAAAATAAATAAGAAAAAGTTACATTTGAACAGGCTTCCCAGTTTAAATTCAATGTCTATTATCCACTGAGTACAAGTCTTTTATGACTTTATCATACATCCAAGTGCAGAATGGTAAAGGCCATCCAAGCTTTGAAACACCATAATATCATTTGCATAACCGTAGATGTTGAGTGCCAATCAGATCTCACTTTGAGGCCTGTGCAGAAAACTCTGTATCTAACATGAATCAAGCTTAAAAATCCTGACTTTCTGGTGAACACCATGCCCTGTGTCTGCCTCTGTCTCTTTTCACCAGATGAGAAATATAAAAATGTCTATGAACAGTTACTCATAAAATATACTATATCTGAGCTCCTCAGGAAGCACATGTTGTGTAAGGACATGCTAACCAGTAGCAACCTACACATGCTGTGCATATCCACTTAACGGGAAGAAACCTGGCCGAACGCCCATAACGTTTAGCTGATGCTTCACAGCTTCCCTTGGCACAGCTGATTGGAAGATGATGTGCTATGTTTTTCTGGAGGTTTTGTAACTGCTAAAAGGGATAGTCACTCTGAATGTGTGCAGCATTGTTAGGCCGGAATGAAATCTTAATGTTGTGTGTTCCATCTTCAGTTTCTCTGAACCAGTAGCATATATACTGATTATCACACCTCTGCAGAAAACGTAGTGTGTTACCTTTATTACAGTACAAAAGAATACATACATTAAACCGTGCAGTTGCTGGGATTTTCAGGTAGGAGTTTGAGAATGAGGGCTGTGAATTAGGAGGTTTTATTTTGTAGTATGTCGTGATTTTAATGAGAACAACAATCTAAAGTGGACTGTCTCATCCAGTGCTATGCAGGTTCGAGGTGAAACATATCATTTCAGATCACTCTTTAGATAATTTGTACAGAAAATCATAATTTTTTTTATAAAGGGTGCTTTAGTTTTCACAGTGTATTGAGCTGAGAATGTGGTTCTTAAATGCGTGAACTGCCAATGCTTTCCATTATCAAAATCCAAAGTACTGACTTTTTATCCATCATATTGTATTTTTCATATTTTTGGCTGATATGGAGACAATATCGTAGTTCAATTTATATTTGATAGTATATTTTGTCTTGTTTACATAGTCTTATTGTTTACAGGTCTTGTGCTTCCTTTTTTCATAAATAATTCTGTTTCTGTATTTTTATTTCTTTGTTTTATTGGAACAGCTTCGACAAACCCTATTTCCCCTGGGGATAATTAAAGTATTTCTGATCCCTAAGTATTCTGCCCACTCAACCTGCTGTTGTTTATTTTCTCCACTAGATGGTGATAGTGTACACCTCCTATTAAGTTTTACTCCCTCTTCATTTGCATTAGCCTTTTAAAGTTGTGAATGAATTATTTCCCCTCGGGAAGAATGGCCCATGACCAATGCCTATCCACAGTTAAAGCCAAGTAGATATACATACAGTGAAAGATGGATGCATAATGAATGCCGGTCCCTATTTGTGTTATCTCGTGTTATCTTGTGTCTTGTGTGTGTGTGCGTGTGTGTGTGTGTGTGTGTGTGTGTGGAGGATGACTATGGATGTGTCTCGCCTGTTATCTTGTGCATACCAGCGATGACTTGACCTTTCTGCTGAATGTCACGGTGGAGTCAATGGCTGCACTAGATTAGTAGGGAGGGAACTATGCTCATGGACACACACTTTAACGAGGTACCACACATCTCCTCTCAATTCATTTGGACCCGCAGGGCCGCCTGGTGTGTGCTTTTGCAGAACATCTCTGATGGTAAACAGCCCCCGTCCTTTAAACCAGTTTCTTCCTTTGTTCGGCAGCGACATTTCTCTTCAGCCACACGCAAACCACCTCCCACCTCATCTTCTACAACTGTTAAAACACGTTACTGCCTGAAATGGGGCCAAGGCATCCTCCAGTCTCCAGTCGGTGGAGTGTGAGTGTGTTTAGGACTGTGTGTGTGTGTACGTGTGTGTGTGGTGGTGGTGAGGAGGAGGGTTGTAAGTGGGTCACCTTATTGCGGCATCCAGCACCATGTCAGCGCATGGCACCACACGCACAAACACACATACATTACATTAAACCCATCCTCTGTCCCATTTTTCCAAGAAATGTAAAATCCACCGGCTCAGTTCAGCTGCACAAACTTGCTAGACTTGTTTTTGACTTGGCGGAGGAAAAGCGAAGAAGAGCGAAGAAAAACCCTCTCCCTTCTGCTTCTCAGCGTCCTCACTTTTGACTTGCAGGCGGACTCCCACGGTGCACCTTTTGGCACGTTTGAATTTTTAAACAACCCATGAGGTCTGAGGAGTCAGGGTTACACTTTCCTCGCTTTGTCCCGCTCACACTTGCTGCATCTGTGCAAGCGTCCTCCTGTCTCGGCTGCTCAGTGATGCAGTATGCACTTTTTTGACCTCTCAAATATTGTGCCGGGATCAGTGTGTTATAAAAAAGCAAAAGCACTCTGATCTTTAACTTGACACCTTCTCCACAGGGGAAAAGCGGGACACACAGGCACTGCTTTGAGACTGCTGAGTTAGGCTGTTGTGCTGCCGTCGTTCTCATTTGATTTTTCATTACTCCGAGTGAGTGTTCTCTTTCTTTTGCTTTCATAGCAGAGGGGAGGAATGCCCTCCCACATGGTTCAGAGAACATCTGTTAGCGAGAAATGAAAGCCTGGAGGAGGAGGTGGAAGGGGACGTACATTAATACAGAAAACCAAAGGTGGAGAGGAAAGAACACGAGAGCATGCAGGGAGGTGGAAAGGGGAGGAGAGAAAGTGACGAGACGCTGGCAGGAGGAGACCACCTCTTCTACTAGAACAGCACAGGTGAGACCATACAGGTGCACATGCTCCCGTGCACGTATCCACACAAACAAGCTCAGCGTGGTAACAGAAACCTACATCAATAATGTAGCTGAGGGAAACAGGATGCAGATTCTGTCTTACATAAGAGTTTACAGAGGGCTGGCTCTCTCAGAAGAGCCTCTTTCACTCTTTTCCCCTCCGGCTGGATGCACATACGATTTCTTAAGCTAATTAACCACCACATTTGCCTTCCAAACAACTTTTCCCAATAACTGTGCTGCAACAAAGGCATGAGTGTGTTACTAAAGCCATTTGTAACTTCGGTCCATTGACTTTAGGTGATTTGTTTTTACTGTGCAGCACAACTATGCACTGGTGTTTCTGTGGTCGCTAATTTGTGCAATTTTACATTATAGAAGATCTGTAACAGGTTTGTGAAAAGGTTGCCTGGTTTGTTGTTGAAGCAATTCGACTTTAATGGCAGGGAAACAGAACTTCTTCTCCTCCGCTGCTTTGGATGAACTGTTGATGTCAAAGCATTGAGTTGTAATAGATAACCTGTAGGGTGAATCAGACCAAATCAAGTTTAGACTTTTGAATGTTTGATCAATCTATCCATTCCAAGCACACTTCAAATATGTAGTGTTTGAATAATTTATAATGTTTTTTTGACAACTATTGGCTTGATAACTATGAAATGTGGTCCATGCGATCCTGTTGATTTCATTACGTGTTATCTAGCGCCACCATAAGGTTAAGGTTTGTTCCGTACATTAAACTACAATCAAATGAGACCAAAAACAAAAGGGTTCTCATTAGACTCAGCGGTGCTTTGTGTTTACTGTCAATAGGCAAATGTTAGCATGCTAACACGCCAGTCCTTGCTAGGTTTAAAGACATATCGCTATGATATATCAGCCTGTCAGCAGTAGGCAGGCATTACATTAGATAACGTTCATGGGCTAGCTCTAGTTTATCTTCCAAACTATTTTAATGTATTTTGTGAAAAAAACACTATATGAATTAACAAGCTTGAATCGTAGCTAATATATTAGCATACCACCATTTGTTCTTGTGATATAGGGGGTTCTTGAAATGATAATCCAGTTCAGATGTGGTAAGTATTGGAAATTGGAAATTGGAATTAATAATATAATCAAATTGGAAATGGCTGCACATGTTAGTAAAAACGTACTCTTTTTAACACGTTTGTGAGTAAACCGCATGCGAATAGCTAAATAAACCCTGGTCTACGAGTTGTGACATCTTAGCCGACGTGTTTAGAAATGGAGAAATCAGGCAAGTAATGAAATGAATAGGTATTGTATGGACTGAAACATAATTGGATTTAGGTCAGGAGAGCGTGGGGGGTGAATCAATGGTATAATTTCCTTCATCCTCCAGGATCTGCCTGCACATTCTCACCACATGGGGCTGGGCATTATCGTGCACCAGGAGGGACACAGGACCCACTGCACCAGCGTGGGGACTGACATTGGGTCCAAGGATATCATCCCGATACCTAAAGTCAGGGTGCCATCAGAGATCAGTGCGCCCCTTTATGTATATGCCCCAGCAGACCATCGCTGTTACAGGCAGCATAATGTTCTCCACAGTGTCTCCAGACCCTTTCACATCTGTCACATACGTGAAAAGCACAGGGCACCAGTGCCTGCTGGAGGACATTTTTGTTGGACTTGGCAGTGCTCATCCTGTTCCTCCTTGTACAAAGGAGCAGATACTGGTTGAGTATCTACTACGACTGGGCTGGGAGACACAACAAACCTTCTGGCAATGGGACGTGTTGATGAGCCATCCTGGAGGAGTTGTACTGCCTGTTCCACCTCTGCAGGGTCCAGACATTACCACATTCTTCCTGCAGCCACACTGAGCCTGTTAATATTCCGATACTGATTCCTGCTTGTTTCATTAATCCTTAGCAGTTCTTACATTATTTTGCCTGGTCGCTAGCTTTCTAAATTGTTACTCTGTCGTGTCTAAAAGTTGACTTGCGGCGGTGTTCTTGCCACTTGAATGACAAATATCTCGTGACGTCACATGTTCCACAAACGCACATGAAGGTAACAACTTCCTTCAAGGGCTGGCATGGATCTCACCAGAGCAAAAAGGGAGCAAATACAGAACTGACATTCATCAGGTGGACGGGGCAAGCACGACATAAATTGAAAACTGTTTGGCAACACATTCACCGTAACTATAAAATGTGATGTTTTGTCAGTGTTATATTTATAACTCGTTACATTGCCATAGGTCAGGGCAAATTTATCCACGAATGCAGAGTTATTAAGATGTTTTGTAGATAAATAAATCAAGGACACTAGAAAGGAAGAACAGATGAAACATTTAAGATAAACCTCCATAACAAACTCTGTTGTAGGGCGACACAGCAGGCACTGTGACACTTGATTAGCCCCCAAAATTGCTTTTCTGTTCTCCTTCCCTATTTTCCTCTCCAACACCCTTTCTTCGCCCTCTTCTTTTGTGTTTACTGTCTGTCTTTCATACTTTAATCTCCTCCACTGCTTCCTTTGTCTCTTATTTGTCCGTGTTGTGTCGGCTCTGACTGTCAGCTAACTGGCAAACTGTTAATGTGTGTCTGTGCTTGTGTATAAATAATTATGGTGAGGTGTAAGACAGTGTCTGTGTGCACACATCCTTCTCAAAGTATGAACTTGTCAAAATTGTCTTCACCAAACTGTTAATGTGGGCAGATATACGTGTGAATCACAGTTTTCATTTATAAAAGTGTGTGCGTGTCGAAGCTCATCATGCTTGTGCTATCCTTTTTCTGCCACATTGCCATGGCGACAGTGCCCTCCCGGGGTAATGGGGGACGAGAGCGCCAGAGCTATTTATTCTTTCTCCCTCCCTCCTTTCCTCCCCCCCTTCCCTCCCTCCATCCATCGGCCTCTCCTCTGTCTCTCTCACTCACTCCATCTCTGCCCTCTTCCTCCTACAACCTCGCCGTCTCTCTCCCTCCTCTCTCCCTCTCTTCATCTCCCTCCTTCCTCTGCTCTTTCTTCCCCTCTCTGATTGGCTTAACACTCTCCTCCTCAATATGAGATGCTGCCTAATGAGACAGAGGGTGAGGAAGAGAGGGAGGGAGACAAAGAGCAAGTGTCTTAAAAAAAGGAAGTAGAAATATGTGGGGGAGGCGATCTATGCAGACTTGTGTTCCTCTGAGCATGTAAAAGAGAACCTGATGTAACAAAACCGCTGTCATGTTGGAGGGAAACGCGGCGTCGACATGCAGCATGTGGACATGTAGCTTTCTTTGTTTGACGTGTGTGAACTGTAATGCGTTTGGTCGGAAGGTGCACAGTGTTTTGGTGGCGGCTTTGTGCTCGGCTGGGGTCACGACCTTTGTAAGGCTTCCAAATCCCTGAGTGGGTTTGTGTATGCGTTGGCCAAATTGTGTGCCTTTTAAAATGTAGAAATTTCTACTCGGGACCATTTATCAGTTATTGGAGGGCTGTTCTCTTCTCAGATTAGTTTATCTTTGAAGGGATGCCACTATTCATGAGGCAGTGCCATTTATTCTGGAGGAAGTTTGAATCAGAAGAACTTTGTGCCATTATAAAGTTCAGCATCACTTGTCTCTGTAGAGTAAATATCAAGCTATAGCTCTCTAAAAAGAAGGATGAACCTGGGCTAGACGTCACCCGTGTGATAGCACAAGGGCGGTTCTGGAGCTCAGTGTGGTGGCCATCTTGGTTATATCTTCGCTTAATGTTGTACTAATGGGCAAAGGGGATGAGCATGATTGAAGCTGAGCAACCTGTGACTTAAAGAGGCCTTAAGAAGCCCTTTTTTATACATGTAATATATATGAGTTCAATCCTGTTCAATTCAGTCCTGCACACTTTTGCGAACGGCCTCAAGTGGTCATTTGAGGAACTGCAATTGTTGGCACTAGTCCATAGGGGGTCGCGGTCCCCCTGTTGAAGACCCCTGGGGGGTCCGTGGAGGTACTGCAGGGGGGTTGCAAAATCTTTGATGATCGTGAAATCGTGAAAAATTGATGATCTTAATCGTTGATTAGACAATTGAGAGCCTATTCAGTCACCAGGTGAAATCACAGGCGCACACTGCAGTGTTAGCAGAAGAGAAGCTAACAGTGCATGATATATAGAGGTATGTTTTTGTCTACGCCAGTTGCGCGGCCACCCTACTGTTGCAGGTTTGAAATAAAAAAAATGATTATTTGAATAGCTTAATAATGCAAAATGACAATAATGACGCACTAGTCTGTCCCACTTTTCAGCTTCAAAGGTTGTTGCTTGGTTGGTTTGAAGCTGGAGTCAGCAACAGGTTAGTTTAGATTGGCGTAAAGACCAGAAACCAAAGTCTATTAATCCTCCAATCGACTCCTTTCAGAAATAACTAATTAAAAAGAATACATCTGGGGACTGTAGCCCTCTCTGCACTGATACAGGATCAATTCAGTCTGGCACCCTTTGAGCAGCCTGTCTCTCCCCAGTGGTGACGGTCAACTGAAAACAGAAGCAGGCCAAGAAATTACTTTAAATGAATCTTATTTGATGAGTTTTCACACAGCATGGTGCAAAATAACAGCATTAGTTGCACAAGAGATTTTATGTTGACCAGGTGCAGTAACTCCCTTAAGCATCTTAAGCTAAACTAACCTCAATCTAATTTTCTCAGCGTAACGAAAGCGTATATTCCTTTACTCTACAAAATGTTGAACTATTACTTTAATTGTCTTACGATGTCCCGGTTTTATATTTGGATCCCTCTTGGGGCAACAAACATCTGGTTGGAAACTACTAAAAGGTAAGAAATGTGAAAAAAAAAGAACTCATCCTACCTCCTCTGTGCAACGCAGCCTCAAAGCCCATTTGTTCAAACTTAAATCTTTACGAATGGGTCAGCAATTTGTATGTTTTAAAAAGGCAAAAGTAATTACCTAAAACTGCTTGGCACTGCAGCTTTTATTATTTAGAAGTAAACAGTTGCTCAGGCTAATTTGTGCACGCCTGGTGTTTATATCGAGGTCAGTAGTATTCACCCAGTATATGAGTCAGTGATGTCTTTTAATAGTGTTTGGACAACAATGGAGCTCTTTAACTCAGAGGAATAATTGGATGTACAAGAGTATTTCTTAATTATGGATTTTAGTCCACTTACACGGTTTGTTTACGATGATATAACCAGAGGACGACTCTCCAGGTGTCTCCTTGTCAGTCTTTAAATATTCTTAATGACTCTCTCGTTGCCACACGCGCAAAGTCAAACGTCTAACGAGGAGCGACAGATGACACCGGCATGGAGGAAAGATTAGTGAGCGAGATGGAGACAGCGCGAGGGAACGGTAGAAAGGAAAGAAAGAGTAATAAGGGAGGAGGGAGAGGAGAGGAGGCGGGAGGGCAGGGGAGATAAATGGCAGAGTAGACAGGAAGATGAGTGAAGCGAGAGAGCAACACTCTGTGACACACTGCAGACAGGAAGACTAACGGAGCGAGAGAGTGAATGGGTGAGAAAGGGAGACAGCAGAGGAGACGGAAAGAGAGAGGAGGCACGTCAGTTGCCCCCACCGCTCTCCTCCTCCCCTTTTTTTTCCCTCACCCTTCTCCCTCCCTCTGCCCTCGCTGCCATGTAGCAGACCCTCGCTCGCTAGATGGTAACAAGCCACTCAGACACACACCCGCACGCACACACACACACACACACACACACACGTACAGCCAGATTTCCTAAGGATCATTTAAACCCTTGTGTGTGCACTTCTGTTCGTGTGTGTGTGTGTGGCAGCAGCAGTGAAAAACAGCCTCTACATATTTAAAGGGGAAAAAACAGAACCCACATCACATGGTTGTTATTCTCTCAAATCTGCCTCTCAGGTCACTTTGACAGTCCACTCTCTCTCTCTCTCTCCCTCTCTCTCTTTCTCCCTCCCTCCCTCGCTGTAGTACACACACACGCACACACACACACACACACTCTTGAGCACTCAGCCTCTCATTCCCTCCCTTTCTCTTCCTCTCTCCTCCCACCTGAGCTGTAATTTGCAGGGCTGATGAGGGTGAGGGCAGAGCAGAGGCAGGAGCTGAATTCTCCTCACTCTATAACACACTCACTTACACACACTCCTCTTACCCACACGGTGTGATTCACAGTGTTCAGCTACAACTGAGAGAATCTGATCCTTTGTGTGTGCACTCTTTTTTTAACCTCTCTCCTTCCCCTCTTTCTCTCTTTTTCTCCTCCCTCGCCGTCACTCTCTCTCTCTCTCTCCCTCCCTCCTCTTCTCTTTCCTCCCTGGTGGTGTGTGTGTGTGTGTGTGCGTGTGTGTGTATGTGTGTGAACCGTGGGGATAACAGACGCTCATGTGAGCAGCCTCAGTGGCGGCAGCAGTGACTGGTGAGACAGAGGAGAGAGGAGAGGAAGAGCGCAGGGATAACAGAGCCACCACCACCACCACCATCATTCTGATCGGATTCACACCAGACATGTGAGAAGATGTCCGTGGGCGGCTGCGCGTGTCCCGGTGAGTAGCTGCCGTGGCGATGGTTGCCGTTAACGACAGCCCCGCCGCCGCTGCTGTTGCTGTTTGTGTTGCCAGCCGCTGACTTTTTCTGGTCGCTGTGTTTTGGTCGGTGAGCGCGGCGGCGGCGGCTGCTGTGGCGTGACTGGAGCAGAGGGACGGGGAGAGAGGTGCCCCGGGGCCCTGGGGCTCTGTTTGCAAAGGCTCATGGGAGGTCACTCTCTGTGATGACTGAGAGGATGAAGAGCAAAGAACATACCAGACGGATCAACATGTACCCTGCTCTAAGTCCCACTTTTCTCTTTGCTTTTACCGTTTGTTCTTTAAGTTTGAAGATTAGACACAGGGGATCGTTGCTGGCGGCGCACACATCTGGGAAGTTGTTGCCATGGCGCCACTAATGCAACTTCTCCTTGTCCTCTTCCAGCTGTTGTTCTTGTTGCTTCTTCTGCTGCTGATTGCTGTCCTTGGTTAACGGCAGTTCCCTTAAAGCCGTCGCAGATGTGACACTCGCTTACACACAGTGCGGGTCCCGTGAACCTCTGGCTGCCCTCGCTCGTGCGGCGATTGCAGAAAAGTAAAGGATCAAAGTGTGACATTTAAAGGGCAGAGATCACTTGCACGGATCAAAGCGTCTCGTGGTTTGATTCTGCACCTCGTCCTGCACAAGAGTGATTAATGAATGCTTCACGTTTCAGAGCTCACGAGGAGCACGCCGTTTAGGACACACAGAGAGAGGCTGGTGAGGGCTTGTCATGCAGGTGCAGTTTTAATTACACATAGGGAATGCAGACTTGCTACACTTGTTTGACTATAAGTGGTACCAAGTTTACCTCAGTTCAAGCATGACATGGCCGTATAATGGCCTTGTTAGGGAGCTTCGGCGCTTGTTTACCCAGAAGTTCTCCGGAGTTCATGAAAGGAGGTCAGCGGCTGCAGGCCCGAGAAGGGCCGATGCTGACCTCACTCCATGATGTCTGTTTGCTTTCTCTTTTCTTTAGGAGGAAGAAGCGACAAAGACACGCACGCACGGCCTGATTTCATTTCATGTCACAGTAACCAAACAGTCGTGACTCGTTCTTTATCACCGTTTTTAATAAAATTGGTCAAAGATGAGTAACAGCCAAAAGGCCTCTGGGTGCTGAGCCACCTGGAGGGAGTAATATCCATCATATTAGATCACCATGTTGATAGGGCTTGTGAGGAACTCCCCGCAGTCCTCAGACTGTTTGGATGCAGGGCGCCTGACAGCAAATAGATAACTCTTGTCGTCGTATTGACTTTAATCAGACAGAAGAGGAAAGAACAAGAGGAAAAAAGGTACAGAAATGAACCTCGTGCCGCTGAGCCTCGGGCAATATATTATCAAACTATTCATGTAGCGTTCCTTATTGCACGTGTAGGACAAGAAATGTAATCCTACAGCGGAAAATGCATTCATAATCGTGATGGATGCACCCGGAATCTGCTGTTGTATAACGTTTGGCAGAAGGAGAGGAGGAAGTAAGTGTGATAGAGTTGTCTGAGTTGTGTGCAGGGAGCTGTATAACCCTGACGTGGCCTCCTCTCCTCTCCTGCATACCAGGCCACAGCGGCCACAGTGGTCAACCCTCAAACAGCCGGGATGTGGATAGAGAAATTTAGCCGACCGCTCATCCAGGATCACATTTCCCTGGTGCCAGTCTCGACTTGAAAAGACGGCCTGCTAACCGGTTCCATGTTTCGCGGTCTGGAAACTCTTTAATCAACAGATTAGTTTAAAGGCAGGAAAAGTTTAGGAGGAGCAAATTGGGAGAGGGTGCCAGCTCATCCTGGCCCGTGCAGCCACAGCTTGCGGACAGATGAATGGAGGACTGAGACGGAAAGCTTGATAATAAAGGAAGGTGCTGGCAACCGCCATCAAACCAGACTGTTTCGGCATCAGCGAGGACGAAGCGTCTCTAGACAGATAACAATATGTCTGGAGCACACAATGGGAGGAGATGGTGTTAAATGTGGGTGCGTGCGCACAAGAGTTTTCTCATCATGTCCGTGTGTGTTTTCAATCTCTGCGCAGTGCCCCGTGCTGCGAAGGCAAACGCTGCCACCTCAGCCGTTAAACAAGCCTGCGCAGCAGAGGCGGGAGCGTTTGTTTAGAACCGGGCCTCAGCTATCTTGCGGTCAGATTGCATACTTAATCAACGTGGTCATGGAAATTTCCAAAAAGACATATGACTGCACTCTCATGTGCTCCACTTTTGTGCTCATATTGTTTTCTCTGGTGTTCCCCTTTCTTTGTTGCCTCCGTGCTTTGCCTTCTCCCTGCAGATTTCTGCTCAGTTTGAGGGAAAAAAGTTATTCCTACGAAGCAGCTTTTCTCATCATATTTAGTGGCCGCGTATTAAACCGCGAGTGACTGTACTTTCTAAGGGGGCCTCGAACAATGTGATTAATAAAACTTCACCTTTACTTACACACTTATTTATACAACATGAGGTAACCTAAAACCAATGTAAACACCACCTCCAAATATGGAACAATCACTTCCATTCATTCATGTCAACTTCAAATGAACCCGAACTTGACCCCACAGTGATGCTGGTTAATTTGCGCACTTACGGCCAAACTGACCCCCCCTGCCCTCACACGTACAACAGAGACGGGCTGAAGGAGGCTGTGCGAAATACAATAAAGAAAAATCTGAAACGACACAATCTAAATGTCTTCAGTCGTTCTTGTTCTCTCTTGTTTACATTCCTGAGCCGTGTTCAACACAGAAGGATCCTCCCCCTTCTTGTGTGGGCTCGGAGGGTTTGTGCGTGTGTGCGCGCGGTGTGCGCGCGGGGCGCGTGCGCGCACGCACACGCCTGAACATGTGGATGACATAAACAGTGGGGCAGAGTGTGTGGGAACAGCTTCGCAAAAACCAAGTTATTGTACAGTCTGCTTCATGAAGCTACAGATGTTTTGTGGTCATTTACCATCACCAGACATGACATTACACCCCCTACCACCTCACTTACGCCCCCCCCCCCACTTTAATCTCCACGTTTGTGCGCTGTTTGTTCACTCTTTCTTTCTGTGTATATACCTCCACCACCCCAACCCTCCCTCCCCTCCCTCCCACCCTCACTCCCTCTTTCTCTTTGACTCCCCTGATTGCTAGCGTATGTTGGCTGGCTGGCTAGATGAGAGAGGAGGGGGAGAAAGAGGGAGGAGAGGAGGGGGAAGGGACTGTGCCCTCTCATGCAGAGAGTCACATGGTGTCCCTGATTGGAGGAAAATGAGTAAAGACTGCAGCCCTGGCTGAAATGGCAACAGACAAAAACGCACAAAGGCTGAGCTGTTTAAAAACGGGTTGCACAACAAGAGAGCCTGAAGAGGAGGAGGAGGAGGAGGGGGAGGAGGGTGTGACGGAGGGGAAACGAGAAAAAGAGAGAGAGCAGACACTGAGGAAAGATGAGGATTAAGGGAGAAAAAGGTGGAGGTGGAGGAGGAGGAGGAGGAGGAGGGAGAGGAGCGAGGAAGAGAAAACAGGAGAAGTGACGAAAAGGGGGTGAGGGGGAGTCAGAAGAGCCAAGAAAAGGGAGACAAGTGGGAGATGAGCACTGTAGGAGCGGGAGGGAGCTGGAGTGGGTGAGACAGAGTGAGAGAGAGAGAGAGAGAGAGCGAGATCAGACTGTGTTTCTATGTTTTCTGCAAGGCTGAGCGGTGACGTGATTGGCTGGGGGGGGTGGGGTGGGGGGTGGAGGGGGGGCAGACCTGACTCTGAGATCAGAGACAGACAAAATGGCTCCCAGAGAACAGAGAACGCAGCATCAGGGCACTGTCATCTCCACTCACACAGCTGTCAGCTGACACCAGCCGCACACACTCACATCTGTCTCACACTTGAATCGCAGCTACCTGCAAAGGAGGATGCTGCTGCTGCTGCTGCGGGGGATGAAAATGACGCTAATGATCTTGATCGTAGAGTTGCAACATTTATTTATAACCACTTTATGAGAAAAAAAAAAGCAACAACTCAGACGGTATGTGCTAATGTCAAATGGATGAGCCTTTTCCCCGTTTAATCCCTTCACGCACTGGCCCCTGACGACATGTGACGCACTTGCCGCTGAACTTCTCTTGATGCAGTGTGTCTGTGTTCGCCTGCCACAGAAAATCCTGAGTGGGGAATTCACCCAGCGAGCGAGAAAATACAGTAGGGTAAAAACAAACACACCTGCCCGCTGCGGCCACGAGAGGGCGCTGCGATCAAAGGGCAACCTCAGACTGTGGGGCAGCTCCAGCTTGTCGCTGCTGACTGGGAGGCAGGCGGAGAGTGATGGATCTCTGCAGAGCAACGCTGACAGCCACAATCAAACACAGTTTGGCCTCTTGCGTGCATTTGCACACCAGCTTTGATTGTGGCTCCCGTTTGCTTTTCAAAACGAGCTGCATCAGTAACAATATTCTGTCTTGCAGTGTTGGGAGAATTCTTTATTTTGCAAAGGCAGCAATACGCCAATGTCAGACATCAGAGTCCTACCATTTAAGAACAAAAACATTGAGGGGGCAATGTTTTGGAATGAACTTAGAACGCAATATGAGGAAAATGTAGACATAATCATTTATCAGGTCAACATTTTCTGTATTAATTTTCTGTGATGTGCTACCTTTTGGTAATCGAGTGAACCGAGAACACTGCTGTTATCAACTCAAATATCAAACTCAAATATATGGAAATGTTTGCTTTGGTTTCTGGCTCCTCCAGTGAATAGGATACATGGCAAATCAAGGGACTCACAAATGCAACAGAGCAAAATTAGGCTACTAAACATGTTAATAAAAACATGCAGATGTGTGAAATACTGATTCACTCGCTGTCCTACGTCTTGTATCTGCAGACTACTATAGGTCTGCTACTACTGCCTCTACCCTAGGTTTACTAAAATAACTACTTCTGCTAGTTTGGATGTTCTCCCTGAGCCTGTAAAGGCTCGTGTCATAGACTCTCGCTTCCTCCCGCAGGAAGCGTTAAGGTTAATTCTAACTTGGCCGTAGGTGTGCATGTGAGTGTGAATGGTTGTTTGTCTCCGCGTTGGCCCTGTGATGGACTGGCAGTCTGTCCAGGGTGTATCCCGCTTCTCTCCTAATGTCAGCTGGGAAGCCTCCAGTCCCCTGGGACCCTCTACAGGAGGAGCGGTAATAGATAATGGACTGCAAAGATGACGCAGTGCAAATGTTTATTTAAACCAAAGTTTCGGACTAAGAGTTATTTTAGCGGCTGATATAAAGAAAAGTCTGGTGTCTGCTTTGTTCCTAAATCATAAGGCTTAAAATAAATAAATATTAATAAAAGAGATATCATACAGTATGTGTTTAACTTGTTAAAGTTTCTAGATGACGGTATAATGATAATGATAACACATTGGGCTGCTCTGAGGATCGTCTTAATTACTTTATATTCTGCTGAAATGTTGAACTCGGTAATATTTCTGTTCCGTATGCAAAACCTGAATCAGTAACTCTAGCTGTAGCACTGCTGTAGTCGAGAGTGTCTTTGATTAAGAGCTGGCCACTGCTCTGCACTGGAGCTCTTTACTCGAAAAAACTGGCAGCTAGTCTTCTGGATCTTTTATCAGAGCTGAATCAGACAGAGAGATCTCTGTCCCTCCATCTGATCCAATAATAGAGTGAAGAGGACTGAGCTGCCAAATGTATAAACTCTGGCTGACAGTGATCAGTGGGAAGAGCCCCAGAGACTTGGAGCTGAGCTTCCATTTGGAGAAATAGGACAATCTGCGCCACTGATGTGATTAAAGTATTTATTTGATACTATGACGAGGATAGTAAATAAGTACGTTTGCTGGAGTACTATAATATTCAAGTACAATTTCACAATTGATGCCACTTCTCAGAAGGAAATGTCCTATTATTATTATTTTTTTTTTTTTTTTTTTACTTCTGACAGAAAGTAGTAGTGTGGGTGATATTTGCGATATCCGTGAATTAATCTGAATTCTATTTATGTGTAACAATCAAATTTGTACCAAGATGCTTTACAGAACCTAGAGCCTGAACCCCTCAGAGCGAGACCCAAGGCAATGGTGGGAAGAAAGCCCTTTGAACAGGAAGAAACCTTGAACAATAAGTGGACCAGTGTGCTTGAGGCTGACTAAGGAGAGAGATAGAAGAAGAGGACACAATACATGCATAAATACGGCATATATATGACATTAGGTGCCATGCTGATACATGTTGTGCTAGTGGAAGGGTTTGAGTGACTTTCAGTCATGAGCAGCCATGGTTCATTGATGCACGTGAGGCCGTGTAGAATCTAATCCAACAGATCAGCTACTGGACCTCAAACTGCAGAAGAAGTTAATGCTGGTTCTGATAGAAATATGTCAGAACTGTATTTTATGGGACTGTGTAGCTGCAGATCAGCCAGGGTCCTGCATCATTTAAGAACCGGAGCATGGAGTGATGGAAGAAGGTGACCTGGTCTGATTAATCGTGTTTTCTTTTTCATCATGTGGGTGGCCTGGTGTCTCTGCACCGCTTATCTGATTAACATATGGCACCAGGGTACAAGGAGGACCCCTTTACTTTGGGCCATGGGGATGTGGTGTTCATCAATATTCACTTCACTAGCTGGTGGTTTTAATGTTGTGGCTGATACATTTTGCTGCTGTTACTCACATAATAGGTCATCTACTTATAGATATTTTATTTGTAATAGCGTATTTTAACATTTCTGTATTGGCACTTTTACTGAAGTGGGGACTCTTCTTCCACAAAAGTCATGAAACAACAGGAGTGGTTTCATTCCTGTTTGGGGAAAAAGCGGAAAAAAACATCACTTAACTGATCATTAAAAAGTTAGCTCTCACATTTGAGCTGGGATCAGCTTGGCCCGGGCCTTCTCTGCAGTCACGCCAACATGAAACCGTCCTCAGATCAGCGTCGGAGGCCGTGTTGAAGGGAGGGCGACGAGGACGGTTGTTATCAGAACTCTGGCAGATGCATGTGCCGTTCAGTTTCCTGTTGACTAGTGAGTGGAAGTGGCACGTAGACACACACACACGCACACACACACACGTACTGTAGGCATCCTTCTTCCCCCTCCTCGTGCCCCTGAGCCTGTCTGTCTGGACATGGGAGATATCAGAGAGGGAGAGGCATGAAAACAGAGAACCAGCTTTCGAGTCAGATCACTGTAGAGCCGTGAAAAGTGACAAAATGGCAATGTCTGAACAGCTAGAGTCTGAAGGAGGTAAGTCTCTCTTGTTGACCTTTTCCTTTTTGTCTTTCTGGTAGCCTGGTCGGCAGCGACAGAAAATGTTTGATTTGCTCACGTATCTTGAATTTTGTTAGCGTCTAGAGAGGGCTTGAACAAGATAGTCCCGTTCTTCTCTGTTGTTGACTTTGACAAAGGTGAATTTAAACAGGTGGTACTTGTGGGTTTAAGTGGAAGCTTAGTGAAAACACCACACTGTGCACTTTGGGAGTTTATTCAGTCACTGCATGTGCCAGCTCTAATCACTTATTATACATGGATTTATGGCTTTAGGTGTGAATGTGTAGGAAACGTGGCTAGCTGGTGAAGTGTGGGTTAGGCAGCTGTGTACGTGTGAGTGTGTGTGTGTGTGTGTGTGTGTGTGTTGGTGGTTGGGGTACTGGTTGAAGATAAGGCCTGCCCTATGCCTGAGAGCGAAAGAGACGGTGTGCATAAGCCCTTCAAGCCTTATCCCGGCACACCTCCCACCCCCCACCTCCTCTCCATCGCCCCACCACGCACGCACACACTGGGGATTAACCCCGTCATGTACCATTTCAATGGGTGAGCTTCGGAGACACCCACACACACAGGATTAACCCTTGTGTGTCCATTTCCATGCATGTTTCTTAGCCTCTCTCCCCGGGTTCTGTCAGCATTGACTGCTCGTGTTGCCATGGTGACAGGGGCCAGCGAATGTAAGATAGGCAAATCCACATAAGTCACCCGCAACAGACACTTTAAGCTACGACTGACGACACCTCCCCCTGGTACTAGACACACAAAGATGCTGCCAAAGGACTGACGGCAGCCTCGTGAGCTGTGAAGTGCTCATGTCACGGGCTTACCGCGGGCAGACCAGTATACATGAACTCAACCCGGGATCTTTGCTGATGGTCGGGTGAGAGATGGGCCTCGGAGGAGCTTATCCTCTCTACATGTTCGGCTGGAGGAGAGGCCGTACCTCGCCATTCTCCACATCTGTTCACGTTTCAGCACCTGTCTTAATTTCACAGATGTGAGGAAGTTTTATCCAGGCGGGACAGTTCTTCAGATATTTCACAAAAGAGGGATGTTTTCTGTCAGGAGCCAGTAGGAAAGTAGATGGGGAAATGTACTCCCCTCACCCACACCACAGGACACCCTCAGAAGGTCCATGTCCATTCTCTGATGAGTCACAACTGGTTTGGACGCACAAGGGAGACCTACACAATATTAGGAAGGCGGTCATAATGTTATGCCTGATCAGTGCATTTATTGATTTGTTTATTTGTAAGTGCAGAAACACTTTAGTGACGGCAGTGTCTGATGGTCATTAAAATATATATTACTGCATGGGTCAAATAAAGTAAGAGCAGCCTATAACAAACAAAGGCACAAAGAGTTATAAAACCAGTGTGAAGTATATTTAACATATGCAAGAGGAAATCTATAAATCTCTTATTTGCTTTCAGCTGGCAGGTTGTGAGTTTCTAAAGTTTGGGCTTTTAACTGAAAATGCAGTTTCGGCAAAGGACGACCTGTAGGATCCATCCTGATGTTTCTTTCTTATATACATCGGGTGTTAATGGAGATTAAAAAAAGGGCGCAGGGCCCTAAATAGAAATAGAAGATATAAGGTTAGTTGCTAAAACTGTCAAAATTGATTGAATGAAAAACATATTACATATATAGATAGGATCAATTAACTCACTGATTGTACTTGCACCCATGTGATTAAAGTAAAAAAGATGACATTACATGACATGCAAAACACACCTGCTCTTGTAACCAAATTTAACACAGCTCCATACCTATAAAATACATCTATTTGAGGCCGTAGTTTTCCTCCAAGTAAAAAAAAAAATCAGTTTTGGTCCAAAATCGCAGCTCTTGTGGGGTGTTCCTGGCCTGCAGTGGTCAACCTATGAAAAGAGGAACTGGTTACAGATCAGAGGCTGACTGATGCAGGTGGGGAGTGAAGGCTGACCCATGTGGTCCGATCCAACAGGTGAGCTGCTGTAGCTCAAACTGCTGAAAGAGTTAGTGCTGGTTCTGACAGAAAGGTGTCATGAGGCACAGTGCATTACAGTTTGTTCTGTATATGACCGCGCAGCTGCAGATCAGTCAGGGTGTCCGCGCTGACCCCCCTCCACTGCCGGTAGCACCTGCAATGGATAGGTGAGCATCTGAGCCTCGTCTGATGAATCATGTTTTTTTTTGCATCTCGTGGATGGCTGGGTGTCTATGTGTCGCCTATCCGGGAAAACATACGGCTCCAGGAGGAACACCCTCTTACTGTTGTGGGTGTGGTTGGTCGGGCAACAATATTTAGATGGCGGTACATATCAAAGGAGAACATTACATCATAACAAGATCATTTATATTATTCACTGTCATTCACTTTTAATGGTTTCGCTCTTTGGTATCTTTACACTTGTCTCTTAACCCAAACAGTGATGTTGAATAATAATATAATAATAATGATGCTTTTCCAGTGTTTAGTTTTACGGCATCCTCGATGAAAGCGTGTTCACACAGCGGCTCACAACAGCAGTGAAATTTGAGAATAAATCATTAATGAAACATTGTGTAGTCATTCCCATTGCACACGGACGGTGTATAAATCTGAACCGTGTTGTCTCATGTTGCTGGTGGCTGCAGCATCCTTAATCAGCGAGGGGGAAAAGTCCTTCAGAGGCTAATAGGAAATTGTTTTCCCACCTTGCTATCGGAACACGTGACGGTCATTTCTCTATTTGGGCAAGTATGTATGTATCACATTTATGCTATACTCTGTGTGCCATTTTAGACTGGACATACACTTGCATAAATACATACAAATCTGCTGGCATGACTTGTTCTTTTTATATCCCAACTCTGGCCATATGGGTGAGATCTCGCTGGCTGTGATCTGAATATCTGATTATAATTTGAGGAGATTTAAGCAGATTTAGAGGCCTGTGGGATTCTCCTTTTGGCTTATCGCTTCCTGTGTGCCTTCGCGCGTGTGTGTGTGTGCAGACAGAAAGAGAGGGAAAGATTCCCAGTGTTTATGGATTAACTGGTCCACCTTGGAGAAAATTCAGTGTTCAAACTCAAATGCATGTATAATTACACACAATCTTTACACAAGACTTTATATGAAGGTTTCTAACAAATGGATTTACTCTCATTTGCCACTTCATTAGGCACACTAGTAAAAATGAATCATTTCTAATATAACAGTCCTGCACTAAATCTTCCTTCGTGACCCATGCTGAAACAGCTTCAGGAGAAAAAAAAAATGAGATTGTCAAAGTAATAGAAACGTGTGTTGGTTCATAAAGATACTTTTTAATAATAAATCAATATTATTATTGAGTCAACAGTTCCATGAGTTATTTTAAATAAATTCTGAATATCATAACCTTCATGAAGCTAAGATTTAGTGCGGGGGCTGTTATTTTAGAGAGCAGTTGTTGTCACTAGTGTACCTAATGAACTGGCAAGAGAGTGCACTTTTGACTGGCTGCTGCATCAGCATTGCATGGGGTCTCTGTGCACTGTAGGCTCTGTCTCAGTTCAGTTGTTTTGGAGCAAGCTGATGTGCATTAATTAGGTAAACATAAAAAGCACTTTGCAGTCAGCATGATCTTTATTTCCACGCACACACATTTCCACCCGGTTGCATTAGGCCAATTCTCATCTGTGTCAGTTATAAGGAAGGGATGGGATGCGGGGAGGAGGAAGGGAAAAATGCTTACCAGACAACCTTTATGTGCGGTTGTGCATTAGCGGGGGGAGGAGGAGGTGAAGGGGGAGAGGGCGGCTGGCGATGCTGGGCAGAGGAAAGAGGAGCAAATGCATTGCAGAGGGAGAGGAGGAGGAGGGCCTACAGCTATTGTTCATGTCCTCCCTTGAACAAAGGGCTCATCGGGGTCCGTATGTAAACCCACAGCAGGCTTCAGCCCACTGACAAGGCCTCATGCGGGACAAAACATAACCGACCGACTCCCGCAATTTTGGCCGTATTCCGTCTCACTCTCGCGGTTCGAGGAGATTTTTTTATTGATCCTATTCAAGGGACGTATTGTGTGGGTACGTTGCGTCCAGCGGGCCTATCCGTTTTTACGCACGGAGCGTACACACGGTCTATCACCACGGATCTGTAAACATCAATTTTCTGATTGGACTTCTTCGGCAGGTAAAGGGGTCGCTTTTCCCAAACACGCTCTTCCACTGTGATGCCCGGCCGACGCGGCGATTAAATGTGGTTTACGAGCTGCAGCGGTCGCGATTTGTCGTCTTTTATTCGGAGCTTTCTCGCGGAAAAGGGATTTAAGGCTGAGGCGTTAGCTAGAAGGCTAACTGGTTACCACCAGTTCTCTGCCTAGCTAGCGTTAGCTTTCCCTGCAGGCCTAGGACCCAGGGTTAGACCCAGTCAACACCTTGGTGTTCTAGGATGTCGAGGTTATGTATGTTAACTGTTTTTATGATTACACCAATGCTTCGCTTGCTTGAAAGCGAATATTGTTTTTTTTTTCTCGTCCCGTGATCCTCTGTGTGTTAGCCTAGCCAGCAGCTAGGTGCTAGCACTATGCGTTAGCTGTCTTTTAATTGCCTTTGTAGCCGACCAACTCCGACGGGCTTTTGCTGATAAAGTTGTGGACTTAAGACGTTGGGCTGTCAAATAAGTGTTTCGTAAAATCTTAAATTGATGTCGATTTGTTTAGAAAGTTTTCTAAGCAGGATTAATGGTTCAGAATAACCTGGCTACTGCTTATATCCCCGTTTGCATACTTCAAACAATCATGGTGGCAGGACTCCAAAAACACGACAGGTTATTTTTATTTAGAGGTTATTTTTTTTGTTGTTTGTCTGAAGCTGATGGGACAACAAATATCCACGGTGGTTTTTTTTTTGTTACTTTGAGACAGGACGTTGTCTGAAGGGTGACTGGCCATTACTCAGAGCTGGGAGATGTGCATGTTTAATGTGTGTATATATATGTATGTAGTGTACTGGGGCAACATGATTCCCTGTGGAGGAAGTGGGAGTCCAACTGATGTGATTGTGACTGCCTGTCATTAACCGCTAACAGGAGAGGAGAGGAGCTAATGGAGCTCTCAACAACTAATGGACACACAACCATCGATTATTTATTTATTTATCAATCTTCTGGTGGTGCATCCAGCCCATAGCATAGTGCCGGCGGGCTCTCAAAGTCATAAACAACTTGTTTTTACTCTGAAGTCTTCCAAGTGGAGGCGTGATTCATGGCTCCTTCTTTTCACTTCAGAAGATGGACATCTTGTTGTGAAGATCAATGTTTGTCTTGTGTGGAAAACTTTTGAGTCGTGTGATTGTTTATTTACGTATCTGCATATGCGGCTACTGTTTGGCACACGCGAGAGAAAACAATTATCATAGGATGTAAGTCCTTTCCTCAGAGATACGCCGCTGTTATCTATGAGTAGATGTACTCAAACACAGATGAGTGATTTTTAGGAGCGCCAGTCTGATTGCAGTGATCTGTGTGTTTAGCTCAAAACGTTGATAGCGCTGATATCTGCGTGTTGTGTTGTCAAAAACCTATAACATTATCACTGTATGATTTAGCTGACTGTTTACTGTTGATATTACATTATTCCAAGTCGTAAATTCCCCTTGCTGTTAAACATCCTTGCCACACAAGCCTGTTTGTGGTCTTAGGTGTATACCTTTGTGTCGCATAGACTCTGCATATATATATATATATAAGATGCAGAGACAAGACAGGAGACATTAAGGAGGCGGGACTTCACCATGGTGATGGCGGGGGTCGTGACCTGGAGGACGCCACGCCTGGATGGCCTTTATAGGAGAGCGGGGCAATTACAGTGGAATAGTGATTGGAGCTTTGTGTGTCAGAGAGAGTCATTGGTTTGTTTTTGTATGTGTGCGGAGTTCGTATTGGTTTGTGGTTGTTTTATAGGGATTTTATGGAGGATTGCAGTTCCTCTGTGAGTTTAGCTGGAGGCTCCTGCGCTGTTATGTTGTGTAACATCTTCATGCCACAAGACTTGTGGTTTTTTAGGGGTGGCATGTGAAGGAGTGCAGCAGAAACTGGACTATACTGGCTGGTCTGTCGGGCTGTTTAAGGTCCTTTGTCTCTGTTCTTTCATTTAAGTTTTTATTTAATTTTATTTCTAATATTTATTTGTGTTGAAAGGTTTTCACTGTCCGTAAACACTGCATTTTCTAATCTAAAATAAAATCATGTTATATTTCTGATTTACCTGCCACACAACATTTTTTTTATTACACAACATTTAAACAGAACTTGTATATTTTTCTCATATTTTCCCCTCTGGTCTCTTCCAGGCTGTTCCTCCAAGTCGTTCAAGCTGTACTCCCCCAAGGAGCCCCCCAACGGTAGCACTTTTCCCCCTTTCCACCCCGGCACCATGCTGGACAGAGACGTGGGGTGAGTCATGTGTTGTAGGTGTATTTCGGGGTCATGGGATATTTATAGCTCATGCCTTTAAACGTCAGGTTTTTGTATAATGAGTTGAGTTTGTGCGACACAGTGCTAGTCTAAAATGCAGCCCCACAGCTCAGTCTGATCAATCAACATCCGGGGGCTTTAAGTGGGTCAGAGTCAATTAACGGAGCTGTATTGTAAATTTAAATTGCGCCCAAAGTGACCAGCTGTGTTTACCCACAAACCTCTTGAACAAATACTCAAGATGTTTAAATGGACATCAAGTGTAATTGAGCTCCGTCATCTGCTTCTCTTTCTAAATTTACCAGTGAACTTTTTGAGAGTGGAAAGTTTGGTTGAAACGTGATAGTTCCTGAAAAGCTCCGGGCAGAGCTCCGGTGCTTTTTATTGCTTGTCCTGAGTTTTCCTTAAATCAACATACCCTGTAATTCCATATAATCAGCTGATGATAAATGTAAATTCAGCTGCCCATATAACTTGCAGTGCCAGTAAAAGAGACGCTGGCAACATCCCTGGATACAAAAAGCATTTAGTTAAACTGGAACCCGTCATTGTTCACATTTTGAACCAGCTGCATTATGACTTGAGAAGTGCATTATTTGTTTTCCCTGCTTGTCTTTCTGCCGTTGGTGGATCAGCTGATGTTGGTCCCTGAGTTGTTGTGTTTCTGAGAAGTGTTGTTATTTACTCTTTACCTGTATCATCTAATTTGAATCTCGTTCGGTTCATGTCCCAGGGTTGTAAATACAGACAAGTTTCAGGGTGCAGGCATATTGGCGCTAAAGCTGAATCTAATAATCTCTCTGCCTCTTGTTTCTCCAGTCCCACTCCAATGTACCCTCCTACATACCTGGAGCCAGGAATAGGGTGAGACTGCATTATTTCCCATCATATCCAGCTGCTGTGAAAACAGCAGTAGTGCAAATATTGATACATCGTGAGAAGTTTTGTTCTTATCTCCATTAAATAGAGATTGTGCATTTACTCTTTGATAAAAGAGGCCGTTAATCATCCTATGAAGTACAGAAGACACAAGAACTTTAACCTTATTGAACTCGCTCTTTTATTTTTAAATATATTTATCTTTACATTGCCAAAAACTAGCTGGTCTTGACCGCTGCTCTCCTTTTTTGCTCTGTTTTTTTTATGGTTTCCAGGAGGCACACGCCATATGGCAACCAGACAGACTACAGAATATTTGAGCTCAACAAGCGGCTACAGAACTGGACGGAGGTTTGTACGCGCACCCAGCTGTTATACGCCTGCAAAAACAACTCAGAAATGGTGTAGGTGACCAATTATTTTTTTCCATCGTCACCCTGCAGGAGTGTGACAACCTATGGTGGGATGCATTTACTACAGAGTTCTTTGAAGACGATGCCATGTTGACCATTACTTTCTGTCTGGAGGATGGACCCAAACGCTACAGTAAGAAACAAAGCCTCTAGAACAGTTAAAATCTATTTCGCTGTTTAGCAAACGTCTGATAGTCACTGTCTTCATACTACAACCAGCTAATGTTTACATGTACACGTGCGTTTTTCGTTTTCTCACCAGCAATTGGCCGGACGTTAATCCCGAGGTACTTCAGGAGTATATTTGAGGGCGGTGCTACTGAGCTCTACTACGTGCTGAAGCATCCCAAGGAGTCCTTCCACAATAACTTCGTCTCCCTCGACTGTGATCAGTGCACCATGGTCACTCAGAATGGAAAGCCCATGTTCACACAGGTGTGTTTGTGTACGTGTAAAGGATGATCCAGTACAATAAAACTGTGTCCAAGACATTTTTTTTTTTACCTTTAGTGTAGTGGTTGTTAATCTTCTCCACGGCTCAGTTAGTAAAGTTAGTAACTCTCTTGATTTTGAATGGGTTTGTGCACAGGTGTGCGTAGAAGGACGCTTGTACCTGGAGTTCATGTTTGACGACATGATGAGGATAAAGACGTGGCACTTCAGCATCAGACAACACCGTGAACTCATTCCCCGCAGTATACTGGCCATGCACGTGAGTGGACTGAATCTATACACACACACACAATCTATCTTTTCTCTGTGTGTGTTTTTTGTTTATCTTTTCTCTATGAATATCGCAGGCCCAGGACCCACAGATGCTGGACCAGCTGTCTAAAAACATAACAAGATGTGGCCTGTCGAACTCCACCCTTAACTACCTCCGAGTGAGTGAAGCACACATGCACCATGATTTTATTTATTGTCAGTTGGTCCAGTCATAATTCAAAAAAAAAACAAAACATAAGAGTCTCTGCCGGAGTTTATTTTTTGTCATCCAAGGGCATAGGTGGATGTAATCTGAAATATGTCAGAAGAATCTCATCCATGTCATGATATATATACAAAATAAAATTAGAGCAAATCTAAAGCGCAAAACCGGACTGGTTTGAGTTTGCTTGAAAACTGTTTTTCCACTCATCTTAGTGGCCATTTGTAGCAACAATTCCTATTTTCAAATGATGCACATTGCAACTTTTGAGAATGTGCTGCCCATCGAGTGATTACCTCTGCTGAAGCTGTGCAGCCTGGTCTTATTTATCAACGCTTGCATAGATTATGAACCAAAATTATACATCTCTTTTTTTTTTTGAAACTTTATAGATCCTATTTGAAGCATGTATGGCTACTAGTTATGTAGACCAGTGCTTTGATGACTGGGTCTCTGTATTGTTTGTCTCTTATGTCCTCCCTGCACACACCAAACTGAACTGGACCGGCCAGTCCAGTGTTAACGTTTACAGGAAACTCTAAGTCAAGCTACAATAGTCACAACTCAGTGCTGACCAATGTAAAGGTGTTATCATTCATTAAACTGGTCACACAGCTATGAATGTTTGCCTATGGAGTTTTTATTATTTATTAACTCCATTCTTGCACCTATGTCTTAATTTGACATATAGGTCATTCATCTGTCATTACTTGTTTGCTTTCCTCCTAGATGTTTTTTTTTTTGTCTCCTGATTACCATTTGACACTTGGTACAGCTACGTGCTGGTTACTGGTGACTTCATAATTCCTCCAGCAGGGACTTTCGCACCTTGAGTCTTGTTGCTGTTACAGGATTAGAAGTGGTCTGGTCTCAGGGTGTGGCACTGGGATATGTTATCCCGGCGTGTTTATTTAAAAGGCTTACACATTTCCATAAAACGATCTGGAATTAGTGGAAAGCGGTATTTTAAATGTTTTGGTGCTGCAGTGACCTCTGCCCCAGTTAGAGGCTGGAAGTTGAAAAATATGTCGAAAAATGACCCCCTGCGTCTGGACTCCAGCGCACATTCAAGTGCAGTCAGCAGCACCGTCTGACGTCCACGGGGAGATTTATTGGAATATACATTAGACGCCTCTGCGGTGCAGATTGTGCTCCCGTAATGGGACTACTCAGTGAAAACACTGTTTTGTGTTTGCTTTCTTTTCCTGTGATCACATCTAATGTAAAAAGTCAACCACACGTGCCATTTGTGGAAACCACCTTCATAATACCGGTGTCCAGTCAGCGCTAATGATCGTGACTAATGTATGAACTCTCTCCCTCAGCTGTGTGTGATTCTGGAGCCAATGCAGGAGCTGATGTCCAGACACAAGACATATAGCCTCAGCCCCAGAGACTGCCTCAAGACCTGCCTCTTCCAGAAATGGCAGAGGATGGTGGCGCCACCCGGTAGGTGAACAGCGAACGCGGAATACGCGTGCCCGCGACCACATTAACGCACGGTAAAAGTTTGTGTGACTCACTGTCGGTGTCCCTCTCTGTAGCTGAGCCATCGAGACAGGCCCCAAACAAGCGGCGGAAGCGTAAGATGTCAGGTGGCAGCACCATCAGCGGAGGGGGAGGAACAAATAACAACAACAACAACAAAAAGAAGAGCCCGGGCAGCGGATTCCCTCTGTCCAGCCAAGTTCCTGTGAGTACATCAGTGCCACCTAGCGTCAGTACTCTGCTACTACACCTCGGGCCATTTATTGATGATCACATCAAAACAGCAGCCGAAGCTGGAAACAGCAAGATAACAACAAAGTTGATACTGGACGAATTGTGAAGATGCTTTCTATTCTTTGTTCACCTGAACTAACTTCAGTGATATATCAGTGTTGTGCTCTAATGGTCGTTGACGCTGTGACCCCGCAGGATGTGATGGTGGTGGGAGAGCCCACGCTGATGGGGGGAGAGTTCGGCGACGAGGACGAGCGTCTGATCACACGGCTGGAGAACACGCAGTTCGACGCGGCCAACGGCATCGACGACGAGGACAGCTTCAACAACTCTCCGGCGCTGGGCTCCAACTCGCCCTGGAACAACAAGGCCCCCTCCAGCCAGGAGAGCAAGAGCGACAACCCCACCTCACAGGCGTCACAGTAGAGCCCCGCAACCTCAACACAGCCCCCTCTCTCTGTCACTCCTCAGCCCCCACCCCACCCCACCCCAGCAGCCACGGCCGCAAGAGTAACAGCCCCATCATCTGTAGCGCTCAGATTCACACACAGGTAGCCTGAGGGAGCCCAGTCTCAGTCATTTTTTTATTATTGCTGTGACTTCCCAATATTTAGGCGCTGTGTCCCACCCCTCCCCTTCCTCTCCTTCTCTCACACTCAACATGTCCCATCTGCTCTTGCTAATTTTCAGTTTGGACAACGACTGGGGTAGATGTGAACGAGCAGGAACGGGGAACTGCGCGCACTAAACTACCAATACCGGGGTTCGCATGTAGGGCCGGGTGGGTTAGGGTGCAGGGGTTGACGGCGGAGGGGCTTCTAGAGGGTGGCGAGTCGCTTAGGGACGACTCCGCCACCCGTCCTCTAAGCGTGGCTCTCTACTCTGGTCTGCTCGGCTGACGCACAAGTCGCTGATAACGTTTGTTAATAGAGTATATGTGTGTGCGCGTGAGTTAGTGTGTGTGTGTGTGTGTGTATGTGTGAAATTTGCAAGGAGAGGCAGTTTGAGCTTAATTGCAGCTTTGCTGAAGCAGCCAGACCAGAGTTTAGAGTCAGTCCGTAAAAAACATTAAAATTAACACACTAGTACGAGAGCTGAAATGTGGCACTAGGGAAGCATCACACACACACACACACACGGACACACACACACGGGCACACACACACATAAACATAATGATTGAAGGAGTCCCCTAGTGCCCGAGCCGTCTCTGATTAGACTACAGAGAGCGCAGTCTTTCAAACAGAGAACATTTACAACACACGCAGTTACACATTTTAAGAGTTTTTATACAGTATATATTTCCCTAGAATGTTTTTTAATTTGTATTAAACGCCTTCATTTCAATTGTTACTTTTTTTATTTTCTACCAATACTGAAAAGCTACAGACCAAGGAGCAACACAGGACTTTTATCCTTCCCCCCTCTAAAATATATTGTTTTTATCTTTTATGTTTATAAAAGAGAAATAATTTAGTGTGGATGTTTTTATTTTGTCTTTTTGTTCCTTTTTTTTTTGGAGATTTGAATTTTTGTGTATTTGTGCTTGTATATTTAAGGTAGTAGCAAAGTTCTGTCTGACTGTAATAAAATGTATTCTTACTTAGATTTACCTAAAGCCATCCCGATCTAATGTAAAGAAACAAAAATAGGAAAAAGGAGAAAAAACACTCATGACCCCGCCCCCCCCCCCCCCCCTCGACCTTCCTACCTGCTCTCTTTCCTCTTTTTTAAAACTTGTGTAAATTAAATTACAAAACCCCCGGGGTACAATGGCACCATGGAAGAGATGATTTTACTGTTTATTTTACTTTTTTTTTAATTTATTTAGGAAATGTCAGAAGTTCACTCATACATTTCATCGATACAGGAAAATGTTTCTTCACTTTACGTTCACCACCGTTCCGTGTGTTTCAATTTGATGTCAAGTGAATGTGCTCGCTTAAGTTTAGTTTCCTTCTCATGTCTCATCACTGACTAAGAATCATCTTTTTTTTTTCTTTCTGTTCGTTTAAGTCCTCTTTATTTGTTTGGTCTTGTTCATAGCCGTCAGAGTCACACACACACACACACATCTTCTTAAACCAGCTTCACATTAAGTTCAGTCTACATATTCAGTAGCAACGCTGATTCTGTAAAGTCTAATAAATGCAGCTGAGGCATCTGTTGTTGTTTTGTACGTTTCCATTTTGTTATTCCAGCTGCAGTTACGATTGAGTTTGAATGGTGACTTGTACCTTCTCCAAACCCTGTAGAAAAATCATTGTTTGATATATATTTTTTGATTTGGTTAGTTTCTGCCCTTGATAATTAATGTATGGTACCAATAAAAAGATACATTTTCACTTTAAAAGATTCTGTGTTGTTGGTGATTTTTCTAACAGCAGAAGGCTTGTTTCAGCGTAGGTCAGCGTGTTTTGGTCAAATATAATTAATGATGCATTATTGGCAGAAATAAAAGATGAACTAAGCTTAAAAAATTCAACTAAGACACTAAGTTAAGGCCTCAGGATATCTATCCTCCCTTGAGTTATGAAGTCATGCTTATTAATTTAAATGAAATAATTCTGCATTTGTATATGGACTCTCTTTGTGTCAACCACAATTATTTGCACATTATTAATGATCTTGTGTTGTTTAGTATTACAGAGATTGAACAATTGATGGAGCAAAAACATTATCTGACCCTTTATGTGTAAATGCCTCAGTGTGCAACACAATGAAATGATTAGTGTCTTGTTCAATGGCAACTTGTTGATGTCTCAAAAGACATTAAATACAAAGCAATAACACGTTAATAATACTTCAATGCAGGAAGATGTTTATTTGGCTCAAACCACTTCCTCATTTGAACCAATATTTGAACATTTTTAACAGTTGACTTAGACTTTTAATGATGAGTAAACAGATCTCAGAGTTCCCCTTAGTGACGTTATGAAAGTGAAATCGCTCACAGATCAGAATCCACGTCAGAATAACTTTATTGTCCTCTCACGTCAACTCATCTCCTCTGTGCTTTTGTGCAAGAGGAGAAACACTAAAACATGAACATAGTGGTGTGGTTGTTGGTGCCAGACGGCTGGTCTGAGTATTTCAGGAACTGCTGATCTACTGGGAGTTTAACACACAACCATCTCTAGAGTTTACAGAGAATGGTCCAAAAAAGAGAAAATATCCAGATAAAATGTCTTGTTGATGTGAGATGTCAGAGGAGAATGGGCCATCTCTGAACACACAACACACCCAACCATGAAGAAGATGGACTAAAGCAGCAGAAGACCACACCGTGTGACACTGAAACTGAGACTACAGTTCACACAGACTCACTAAGACTGGACGATAGAAGATTGGAAAAACGTTGCCTGGTCTGATGAGTCTTGATTTCAGCTGCAACATTCAGATGTCAGGGTCAGAATGTGGCGTAAACAACATGAAAGCATGGATCCATCCTGCTTTGTATCAATGGTTCAGGCTGCTGGTGGTGGTGTAATGGTGTGGGGGATATTTTCTTTGGGCCCTTAGTCCAAACTGAGCATGGTTTAAACGCCACAGCCTACCTGAGTATTGTTGCTGACCATGTCCATCCCTTTATGACCACAGTGTACCCATCTGACAGCTGCTTCCAGCCGGATAATGCACCATGTCACAAAGCTAATATCATCTCAAACTGGTTCCTTGAACATGACAATGAGTTCACTGTATTCTAATGTCCTCCACAGTCACCAGATCTCAATCCAACAGAGGAACCTTTGGGATGTGGTGGAACGGGACATTGGCATCAGGCTGGAGATGATACTGTGTGATGCTATCACGTCAATATGGACCAAAATCTCTGAGGAATGATTCCAACACCTTGTTGAATGTATGACACGAAGAATTAAGGCAGTATTCAAGGCAAAAGGAGGTCCAACCTTTTACTAGCAAGGTGTACCTAATAAAGTGGCCGGCGAGTGTATACAGCGGTCAAGATCAGATGAGGAGCTAATTGTCTTAGCGTCCACTCACCTCCACCTCTCCAAGACGTTTCATTCCAGCGTCTGCGTGTCAGTTCAAGACGGGCAATAAAAAACGCACCAATATGAACTTTGGTGAACGACATACACCACGTTACCTCTCGCCTCCTCATCTCTCCTCAGTGTGGCTGCTGTAACCTGTCAGTGTGAAGTCAAGCTGTCAGACAGGCTACAAGCTGCGCTCCGATTGTCCCGGTGCTCCTCAAATCTTGTCTGAAGCCGGCCCGGTCTCTCTCCTGCTGGGCGGTTAATTGCTTTCACCTGTCAGTCGGGGCAGTCCTCTAACACGCTGCTGGGAGGAAACCCACAGCGAAGCAACAGACTCCTCAACACTTACTTGTGGGACAGATTCCTACAGCCTCTTGGTCTACTCGTTTAATTCTTAAAAGATTATGATAAACTTTGCAATGTAATGACTTCATCATGATAAAATATTCATTGTGTCAAACGCACAGTCCTCAGAGACACATGTTTGTGCCGTTTGCAGGCTGAGTAGCAGAGGGTGTACACTCCCCCCGCCAACGATCACACGCTCCCTTCAGGTATTTATTTATTATTTATTTATTCCATATTACTTCTGCACCTGCAGTGGTTAGGTCTGTCAGTTCAACTTTCTTCAACTATAACGCTCTTGCTGAGCCAGTCTCAGTTTGACAAATCCTCAGTGGAAGCCCTGGAAATAAAAAGAAAGGAGGAACTATAACTCTGGGTAGTGTGCTGTGTAGAAAACTACAGAGCAGTGTTCTGCTCTGTAGTTTCCTCTGCAGTGCTAAAGTGGATTTGTAGCTGATTTTGTCACTGTGCTTCTCTGGTTCTACGGTTCCTACTCCAACATCTCAACCTCACATCCTTATTTGTTAGATCAAAAAGGGTTAATGGCTGCTCAGTACTAGTATTTATGATCTTCTTTGTTGAATGCTGTGCGGAAGAATTAGTAAAATGCTTCATAATACGGTACATGGAAATGTGTGTCGTTACTAAAGAGCTGATGTGTCATATTTATCGAATAACTCCAAGAACTTCAGAACTAGATAGTAAATAATGGTAAGTTACCAGAGAACAGATAGGACAATATCACATTAATAAATCATTAAGTAAAGATTTGTTTATAATTATTTATAAACTCATCACACTCCTCACATTCTCCTTGGTTAACTGAGTGGCACAAAACAGTCATTTCTCACCAATTACTTCAGGATCAGTTCCTCTTTCTGCAGCCTCGTGCACAGTAAACCTTTTTAACGAGAAGTCCTCAACCCTGGGCCTTATTCTAAAACGCGAAAATGTTGAAAATATCTAAAATCAATCAAACAACACGGCAACTACAGGATTCACTTGTTTATTTGTGCCATGATAAAGACACTCGTAGATTTACTGCAGAGATGAATCAGTAGCTCTGTAACTGGGCTTCAGTAAGTGAAGAACACAGCATACACAAGATTTAATTTCCGTCTAACGAAAGTGTACGCATTTACAAAATGCACCCGTCTCAAGACTCATGCTAACAAAGTGAAGCTTCGACTAAATGAATGAATGGAAATAAAACGTCTGTGCAGGTTGCTACATGGTTGGCGTGCCCTTACACTGTTTAGTGCTGGATGCACAGCGGCCCACCTCTACAGGAGGCTCTATGCTTCTTGATGCTGCGTAGTTTCTTATTATATTCACAATTATTTCCTCATGGGTGAATCAGTGTTAGCACGAGTCTCAACAAGTATTTCAGTCAACATATTCAAACCACACCCTCATTAGTATTCATGTCATCTTCTGTAACGTTAAAGATGTTGATGTCTTAATGATTAATTTAATAAACACAGTTTGAACCCATTTAAATAAGCTGTGTCAGTACGGATGAGGTATGACAACAAATTCAAACTTTTAGTTTAATGAGTGTGTACTGCACATATTTAGATCCCAGTGTTATTAAATTATTTACATATTATTGACATATACTCTATATGACTGCGTCTTTGCAAGAATGTCTCAGTGTTTTTTAATAAACCAGTGTGAAATCTGGTGGAACACCATCGTTTAAAGGTCGTTACTGAACGTCGGCTGATTTGTTGCCCCGGACAGCTCCGACAGAACTGACTAGTTCTTCTGACTGACTGGAACTACGCAGAAGTTGTCATATTATCACTGCCAGAAATGTTAAAAACTGTCTGTCTAATGATTATTTTTTTTGTGCATGTGAGTGAACAGATGGTTATTGTGCAACTTGTGTTTTCTGTGTGTGTCCATTAAAGTTCCCTCACACTGTTCATCTGCCATTCCCCTCTCCAAGTTCTTCTTCATTATATCTGTAGTTTCTTCCTCTGTCCTGCCTCATCTCCCGCTCTGCCTAATGACACAGTAAAAGCAGAACCTGTCTCATTTATTCCAAACACTGGTGCTCCGTGTAGTCTTTAGCAGATATAGAGCTCTCTTGATGGTGGAAGTTAATTTACCAAGAAACTCATGAGGTAACGAACATGGATGCATCAACGGGAGCGATCTCGAGAAAAAAGGCCTTGGGAAATAGTATAATCTTCTCTATGTGCAGTTTAACTGATTTACGTATAGATGTTGATGCATGTTTGCAAAACACAGATCGATAGAATAGATAGAATGAATAATCTGTATTACAGTAGTTAAATGCAACAGATATTTTTTTTATTCCCTCAATGCTGTTGCTGAAGCATCACTCAGACAATGTGACATCAGAGGGACAACCAAATTACAGAAGACATTTCCCTTTTTAAATGTTACCACAGATACTTTCTTGTGTACTATTCTATATATCCAAGTGATATGTTAGTCTGCTATCAGTTTTGTGTAGTTATACCATTGTTTATATACATTTTTATATACATTTTTGACACTGAAGCTTCAAAAGAGACCATTTGGGTTTTCTGCCTGCCCCTGCACTGCATTTTGCTGTTTGCTATTTTCATCTCATCTCATCTTCCATCCCATAGCAGAGTCACAGGGGTTGCTGGAGGTGAGAGGCGGGATACACTCTGGACAGGTCTCCAACCTCTCGCAGGGCTAACACATAGACAAAAAACCATTCACACTCACACTCACACTCACACCTAGGGTCAATTTATAGTCACCAATCAGCCTAACGAGCATGTTTCTGGAGGTGGGAGGAAACCAGAGTACCCGGAGAGAACCCACGCGGACACAGGGAGAACATGCAAACTCCACCCAGAAAGGCCCGAGCTGGACTATATGTAAAATTTAAAATATATTTTGTACGTATGTAATCAAATAATAAAAAGTAAAACACTGAAAACAACATATAAAATGTAATCATCTAAAACAATAATACCTGGAGTCCCTTTATAGAATTTGTAGTTTTTCCTGTTTAGTCATCTAAAACTGGGAAATTTCAAAGTTGCAGCAGCAATGTACAGACACTCGACACCATACATACTATGCAGCTAAATTTAAATAAACAATAAAAACAAAACAAACAAACAAAAAACAATATAATATAATACTATATGCAATATTTCTAAGAAATATAAAATAAGTGAATCCAATAAAAATTCTATGTTGATGAAAAACTGAAAATGAAGGTGATAAAAAATGGTAAAGAGAGATATTTGGTTATATTATTTTATATATACAGTTATTACTGTATATAATATCTAAAATAAATATACAGTCAACGGCCGTCATGCTGGTGTACGGGGCACTAAGACCCTGGAGACCAGGCCAGCAGGAGGAGGCTATCATTAGCAGTATGCTAACAGGCACTGTTGTCACAAGGATTCATGAGCCACATTTACAGCACAGGTTTTAATACTTTGATCGAGGTAAGAACAGATTTCCTTAATGAGGTAACGCTCCGGTGTTGTCAGCAATATCCCCCAGACATTAGCTAGACAGCTAACTCAAAAGTGTCAGAGTTACGGCGGACGCCGTGTTTGACAGGCGTTAGCTGAGTAGCGTTAGCCAACAGTTTAAATGCCTTTTTTGGTGACATGGCTGCTAATGGACTAACTGGCATTTTATTGTCTACTGAGCAACGATACCTTTCGGTCGACGTGTTGCTGTTTGTATTTCGGTATGACTCGGTTCGCTAGTGTTAGCTAATTAGCTAGTAGCTTAATCCAACCTGCTCTCAGAAAATACATCTATGGTAGCAAATGTCAGCTAACCAATAGCACGTTAGATAATTTACTAGTAAACTACTTGGCTCGTTTAAACATTAATCTGTGTACCGTGTCTTATTATGTTTAGTAATTTATTACAGTTAATTTTATGTATATCACTTTGCCACTTGCATGTTTTCCCCAACGTTAGTAGCTACAGTGATTTTCTGTCCCTCTGAGTGAAATAGGTTGGTAAAAGAGTCACATCCTTAGGTATGTTGTTCTGGTGACCTGGCCATGTAGCTAATTAATGAATTAAAGGCATTCAGTTGTTTTTTGTTGTTGTTTAAAAACAAACAAACAAACAAAAAACGGTCCACACAGATGTGTGTGCTGTGTATTCAGACTGAGACAGTGGCTACGAGGTAATGCTGCATCCAGTGAACATAAACTCTTAAAAAAGAAAGAAAAAGCCTTGAGAAATAAGCTTTGTTCCTGTGAAAGCTAAAAGACCTGCCAAACAAATGCATGAGAAAATATACTCACTTCCTAGTTTATACATCAGTGATAACTAATGTATTGTAAAACTAATGCTGCCCTGAAGCCTCCTTTATGAATGATACAATATTGACTCTATGTTGAAACAGCACCAGAAAACTGGATGATCATTTTGGAGGGTTGAGTTTGTGGTGCCGTTAAACTGGATTCAATTAAACACCAATTAAATACTAATTATGTTATTAAACCTAGCCCACTGACTACAATGGAGTTGTCAGTTTTTTTGATACATGCATATTGTTTTGCTGTGTACAAACCAATGCAATAGTCCTAAAAGCTACAGCCACCAAAATGAAAACACTGTTGAATCAACAACTCTATGTTACAGTTTTTTGTTGTTTTTGTTTTGTTTTTATAAATATATGCCGAATACATAACCTCCAAGTTCCAGTGCAGGACTGCTGTATTAGAATGTAAATGTTTTTTTATTAGTGTGCCTAACCAACTAGCAAGTGACACACTAATATAAATTTAAGACACACAATAAACAGGGACAGACACAGGCTGGAGAAGCCACAAAGTGCTGAGAGATCACCCGTTTAGGGCCTTTTATGTTTGGATTTGAACAAACAATAAACAGTATCACCAGCCTCACTGTGTAGACAAGATAAGATAAGATTATACTTTATTGATCCCCATTGGGGAAATTCAAATGAGACGGCAGCACAAGTCAAGAAAACTTGTGACCAAGGGGCATGAAATGGGACAGAGAGAGCAGAACAGACGAGAAAATAAGCACTGTACAAGAACACAGTGGCACAAGTTGAAGATAAAGTGACGATTGGGAAAAATAATAAACTACATATCGGCTTACCAGAGCTGTGTGCTGTTCACACTGCTGTGGTACAGTCTGAAATAATGGATGTGTGGTTGTGGTTGTTATGGATATGTGGTGAGGCTTTTGTTTCTTGTTTTGTCTGCGTCTTTCTCCTCAGACTTAGCCATGTCTCAGGTCGAGAAGAAGGCAGGGCTGCTGAGGAGGACTTCGTCCTCTAAAAAACCCTTGAAGGAGAAGGTGGTTCTGATGTATGATGAGATTTTTGCGGTAAGCGTCGTAGTGTCAAAATGTCAGCGGTTAAAACCTTGTGAAGTGTCGTGCTTGACTGTTGACCTTTCTGTTTTGATTTAGAAAGAAGATCCGGCCAAAAACAACCCTCGATTCTGGGATGAACTGTTTCTCATGAAGGTACAAATGGACGCTATGATGATAGATGTATGCTCTGCGTACAGAAACAGGAAATTGCTGTAGGTGCTCTGTGGGTGTAGCTTGCAGCAGCAGTAGCAGCAGTGCAAACTGAGGCCTATATAATCATTCAGTTTCACTGTTTGCACAGAAGAGATGGAAAAAAAAAAGTATCTTTATGCACAAATCAGATACAGCCCGAACAAATGCAGCACAGACTAACCCACAGCATAGGACACCACGGACGGGTGGTATTTGCATCAGTTTAGCAGCTTCACAACATATTCTGATTGGTTAAACTACGGCTTTTTCTAAATGGGATTTGTTTTAATGAAAACGTTCCTCTAACCATCTCCTAGTCTTGATCGCGTTATGTGAAAACCTAATGTGTGCACCTCAACAATCCTTTCGTCTCTTTTCCGCTCGTTCCAGGTGAACCTTGAATACTTGGAGTCCAAGCTGGAGAGCGTGGATGGAGAGGAGGTCCAGCGTATTCAAGACAACATCAACTCTCTGTTCCACCACTGTGTCCAGGCTCTGGGAGAAGAGCATCAGATCAAAGTGGTCAATGCCCTGCAGGTAACCACAACTCGGGAGGATCACTGAGATCTTCATAACATTAGAAGTCGCGTTTACTGTGTTCACGAAAAAAGTCCACGTGAACGACGCCCTCTTGTGCTAAATCTTTTTTTTTTTTGGTAGGTCTGAGTTCATGAGTTGTGGCCTAAATTGATTGAAATGTTTGGTGAATGTATATATTGTAATGGAGCCATATAGTTTTCTTTGCATTATTATAATGTGTATGAGTAAAACATGCCAATATGCCATTTCTGTTTCCTTTCTTATTACCTCGTGGTTAACTTGCTATTCTGAGCCTGAGCTTTGAGGTCTAGACACCACTGATAACTTGCCCTGGTGTTCTCATGACTCATAGCTAATGTTACCACATGCAAACCAAACGACCATGCAGTAAACATAAGCACACAAGTTGATCAACCACATCCTAGAAATGTGATAAGTATTGCCTTGAGCCAGTTTGAGGTTTGTCCCAATGACGTGTCGCATACTGCTGCTGGTGTCTTCATGTTGGCTGCTAGCTTGTGGCTGACTGCTGGACTGCTGGTCGGTTTTTCAGCTGAACTGAGCTTCTAGATGTGTTTTTCCTGGGATTTTGCCACAAGGGATTGTGACCTATTTTCCTGTGTGATAATGAACGTCTGTTTTGGGTTACTGTACAAACATAGTGGTGTAAAATGGCAGATTCCTCGGAAGAGGGCCACTTCCTAGATATTAATTACTAATTCTCCTCTAAGGGAAACAAACAACACATGGCTGATTGCTTATGACTTAGTTTGGAATACTACTCTCTGAATACTTTTGCATCCCTTCCTAAACCCTAAACCCTACACACAGGTACTTCAACTATACTGATAATGTATTCATCTTGGGTTGGCTGCTATATCTGGCAAACACCATGAAAAGAAAACAACAAAGAGCCGTTATACTGTAAACAGGAAATTATGAATCTATTAACAGTGAGTAGTGCATATACCAGTATATGCTATGTTAAGTGGACAGTATTAAATCCAAACTACATAGCAAAGGAAAAGGTAACAATAATGTCAACATCACCACCAAACCACTACCCTCTTGTCGGATTCAGGAAACATTTCACGTTGATAAGTGTTCTCTGTGTTCTCCGTGCCCTTCTTCCCAGACTCTCTGTGCACTTTTCCGAGGGGTGCACCAGAAGAACAAGTCAGCGTCTGGCTTTGATATCATCAACATGCTCATGGGGTTTGACAAGGCTGAGCAAAGGATGAAGGTGAGTGCGGAATAAACCCTGAAGGGGGAAAACACTGAGTTTCAGAGAGTCGCAAAATCTTCTTCTTGTATTCACTGATACAGTTTCTCATGTTTGTGTCTCCTCCAGGACCTGATGGAGAGACTGGACAGCCTTCTTTGTGGGGACAGCTCCGAGAGTCTTAAGAGCCTTTGCCTCAAGCTGTTGCTGTGTTTAGTGACGGTGAGACAGAACGTGTGGAAAACAGCAACTTGTGTTATGAAGGCGTGCGCTTCAGGAATGCTCGTGTCACTCACACATGTAAAAACATCTGTATTCACAGGTGACAGACAATATAAGCCAGAACACTATACTGGAATATGTGATGATCAATAGCATCTTTGAAGCCATTCTGCAGGTAAGTGATTGGCCCAGAGGATGCAATTGTGGTATCTTTTTTTTATATTGAATACGTGTCATGATTCTCTCTTGCCTGCCCAGATTCTGTCGGATGTGTCCAGTAGAGGGCAGCATGGTTACGATGCTGTCGTACTTCTGGCCCTCTTGGTTAACTACAGAAAATATGAGGTGGGTGTTTTGTGTATATGCCGCTGACTGGTATCCGTGCTCATTTGTCTTGATATAAAGCCTTTTGCATTAAGCCTTATATGCAGCTGGCAGACAAAATAAATCGTAGTATAAAGCCCGTCTGAGAGCCTCTCACTGCATCTAAAAGCAAGCATCAGTCCTACTTTTTTTTTTCCCTTTTTTCTCTGCCATGACTCAGAAACTAATATTTAATGTCTCATCAGAGAGAATATAATAGAAGGAGTTCCTGCCTGTATATTTAGTTAAGCACTAGAGTGTATTTAGGAAATCGTTTTCATTCAGAGTGACACCCTGCACAAGGGAAGCAGGAAGGGAGTAGAGCTGACTAACATGTTTCCCACAAAAGTCTTGCAAAATGTATTCATGACAACAACATGTATTTTTCAGTGGGTGTGTGTAAAAAAACGAAATGAACTGAATTGGATATTCTTGTGTATCAGCCACGAAGTGCATGTAAAGATAAACGTGCTCACAGTCACAGGATTGATCTCAATGTCATCTTCAGGACTTGGATTTTATCAAACTTTAAGCCTTTCTAAGAAAGCTTGCGTACAGTAAACATAATCCCCCCGTAGTCAGTTGTTAAGTTTGGGAAAATTAGCTTTTAAAACGAGCTTTGAGATCTTGACATTTTTTTTGTTTCAAGCTGTGTACATGATTGAATCACTTTGGAGCCATTCACTACTGTGGAGGTTGTGACTTGAATATTGACGTGTTTCAGTTGTATGTTCGATGCCCCTCGGCCTGACCCACTCTGATCTATGTTCTGTTGCTATCAGCGTTCATCCTGACACACGTTTTTGATTTAGTTTTAGTTTTCAGCCAGAAATGCTCATTAGTTTTTGTCACATTTTAGTCAGTTTTATCTCTCATCGTTTTAGTCAATGAGAAGTCTTAGTATTTTTGTCAACGTTTCATTATTACATTTAGTCAAACTGCTCCTAACAACATGATTTTTGGCAGCTTTTATGTGTCGTCTTCAGACAAAATAGTAATTGGAGTTTTCCTCACTTTAGACCCAGATATCAGTCAGCTGTGCTGTCCTTGCTAATTTACAAGGTTGGACCACACATTACAGACAGATGAAAGAAGGATTCATTCCAGGAACTACATTAATGTTCAGTTGTAGTTTGATAAATTATATACTGTGCACTGTTTAAGTATGTGCGAGTATAAGGTTAGCAGAGGGCAATAACTTCATGTAATGCGAAACAGCAACATGATGAGACTTCTTTAACTTCATGCATAGGTAGCAGAGTGATGCGCCTTCAGTTCAGTGTTATTCTACCGTCGGCTGCATGAGATCAGAGGAGCGTACGCTCCTTATCCAATCCAACCACGGGGACGGATATTTGGAAAGACAATCACCCCGTATGAAGAGATCCCGTGTTTTAAATGTTAGATATTCTGGTAACATCTTATCACATTCTAGTCCCGTCTTGTCTCGTTAACAGGAAAAGGCACATTTGGTCTTAGTTTTTCTCACAGGATATAGGTTTTAACTTGGTCACTAAAAATAGTTGCAAATGTTTTTTGTCGTCGTCTTAGTAATGAAATTCACAGTGGCTGGTACCAATAAGAATTGTTCTTAAACAAATGTTAACTTTGATATTTACATCTCTTAACTTGGCTTTTTCTTTTTTTCAGTCTGTGAATCCCTACATTGTGAAACTCTCCATTGTGGATGACGAGCCAACTCTAGATGTAAGTTTGTTTTCACTTGTGGCAACTTCTCAGCTACAGAATAATAAAAAGCACATCTGTTGTTGAGCCGTCCTCAGTAGATGATCAGAAGTTCAACAGAAACTCTGGATGTTTTTCTTTCCCAGGGAATGGGGATGGTCGTCCACCAAGCCCTGACAGAATATAACAGGTGAGTCCTTAACAGCTTCCATGTCTCCGTAAAATGTTTTTGATAGAGTCAGTAGATGGTGTGCAGAGACTGCTGGCATCATCAGTTTATTTTGATGTCTCGCACAAATGTTCTATTTCTATTCTTGTGAAAACACCAGGCCCTTTACACTTTCAGTTATTTATATCCGACAGCGTCTGTAATGTATTTTGGATGAAACTATGTTCGGAAATTAAATTGGTTTATGTGAAGGGGGTCTAGTCGTCCTGTGTGCGTGTATGCAGACACATCAGAGTGATGGATGACAGCACTCCACAGACAATAAAGTGAAGGGAGTGGATGGAGATGTTGGGTAATTTTATGTGTTCTCTTATTTTTATTTTTTTATTTTTATTTTTTTAGACAATACAAAGATAAAGAGGAGGAGAACCAGGGTGGATTCTTCTCCACCCTCACTAGTATGGTAAGATACTCATATGCTACTTTCATAGTGCACGTGTTTTCACAGTTAGCAGGCTGATAGCTTGGCCCTTCTCCTGTTTACAGGTGGGAAACATGTTTATAGCAGACGCTGATGAGAAGCTCTCTGTACAGTAAGTGCAAAGTCATTTAACTTCTGAGTATATTTCATATCCAGACTTTCTCTGCTGCATTGTAACAGAAAAACAAGACTTCTCTGCTAACATTTTGTACATTTGCATCCATTTTTCAGTATTTCATTTAGGGAGTTCAAGGCGATTTTGTCCTTTTAACTTTCACACACTTTAATGAGTTGTAAATTTTATTCTAAATTGATGAAATTACAGTTTGCACCTATTAGTACCAGACTGGATCATCAGAAGTAATCTGGTCTGATGGTTACAAATGTCTTGAATGTCCCAGTCATTGCAGCCACTGTGCTCTTAGGATCACTCAAAGATTTAGGAACGGTTTTATATCCTTGTCCTGGTCTGTTACTCACCACAGAGGCGGCAGAAAGTTTATTCATTTCGTCACTGGTGGACTCCAGTCAACGTCTAGACACATTTCAAGGATAATTAAACCCATGCATATCACCATAATTTAATGCCCGTAGAGCCAATGGGGGAAAATCCAGCAGTTGTCACTCACATTTAAAACTCTTCATTTATTTATTGGAGTGGAAGAACAGCAGTTGCTTCTGTCGCACAGGCTGAAATGTGACTGCCTTAAGCTGCGACTTTATCATTTGTTAGAGGTAACATTTACACATCACGGCCATGAGGCAGCAAGAGAAATCATTACCAGTTCTTGAGTTACAGTCTTGACTTTCACACAGACTCTCTCCCAAGATTTGCATTCAAGGACTGATTACAGCCGGCCCTGTCCTGCTCTTTTAGTGTAACTTTAAATGGCCGTGGGAATTGGTGCTGGCAGTATTAATTCAGTCATTTGTTTCTGTAATCAGTCGTTACTGTTGTTGTACATTACTGGACATTACAGCTCATTTATCAACGTGAGACTCGCACAGGAATGTGGCGAATGCGTGCCAGGTACAGTCTATGTAACTAATGGCACAGAAAATTAAAAGGGTGACCTGCTAACACATTAAGCCAATATTAATAAACTTTCCTCGAGCTTGACTGGAGCAAAGGCTAAAGCTTTTAAATCTAATGGTATGTAAATATTTAGGGATTTAATTTCATAAACGAATGCGCTCACGCTGACCAACTTCTCTTTAATTTAAAGGACGAACGAGGCCATCCTGCTGGCGCTCTACGAGGCCGTGCACCTCAACAGAAACTTCATCACCGTACTAGCACAGGTAAGATATCACTGTGGTTGGTTTGGACTAGGTTTTAGGACCATTGGCTGATTTCCCTCTTAACAGTAACTCAAAAGAAAGCTGGTAAAGAGCAGCTGGGACTTTATCTGGCTGACACCGAGAAGAGATTTATGAGTGTTCCTAATGGTTGATCTCTAATATAGATATGGTAGATTGAAGGCTTGTTAAAGGTCAGACAGTCTCTGAAAAACAACATCAGGACAAGTGTCGCTTCTTTTCATTTCTTCCTGTGAAATATTGACTGGAGGTTTTCTAATCTTTTTCTTCTTAAGACTCTGTGATATTGTTTGACATCTAATAATGATGAAATAGAAGTTACATGCATTGTTTTATCTGGGGATCCACCAAATAAAAAGTTGAGTCTTCCCCAGATGAAGTTAGGATGGCGGCTACAGAATAGTGCTCTGTCACAAATACAGCTCCTTATAGTATGTGCTGATGAGAAGCAGTGGTTAATATTTAATAATTAAATTAACGTGTAAATGTCCCGCTGTCCTTAGCAATCTCCAGTTAAAGGCATCCCATTCCTTTCTCTAGGTTTTCAGTTGTTTTCCCTGTTTCCCTCCTGTACATTCAATACAAGTGTTGTAATAAACCAAACCAATGGTGGACCCATGTTCCATTGTTGGCTCCAGATTTTGTAGTGTGTCCTGCACCATGAGACGAGTTGGACACCTGTCAGCAGCTTTTCAGTATGCTGAATTGGCGGTGGTCGAAGAGGTGTCTCTGATTGACTGTTCAGCTTAGAACCAGACCAAGAACTAAACAGAACAGAAACTAAAGTAAAGATTCATGTAACCTAAATATTGAAATATATGTTTTCTCACTAACATGATGACCTGAAATGAATGAAGGGTCCACCATAGATAAGATGAAGTCACGGTTGGCCTTCCTCGCTGTCTGTTTGGTTTGCCCGTACCTTAAGACACAAGAGACTCTTTATTAACGTGTTTGTGTCTTTTTAACAGAGCCACCCTGAGATCGAGATCGCAGCCACACCGATCACTCCTACTCCAACAACACCTACAACACCTCTCGGCACAACGCCGCCCTCCTTAGACAGTAAGTTATTCACACAGGCTCAGTGCACGGCGTCAGGGATGTTATCCATTGGAAGTCTACCTCTCACTGTCAACGTGTCAGTATGTTTCCGAATTGTAATGCACCCTGGAGGAGTAGCTGTGAGGCTAAATTAAATTTCAGACTGAATTATGGAAATTCAAAGTTAAATTAATTATGAAGCCATGACTTCTTTCTAGAAAGATATTCTAACCTGCGCCTTGTGGACGTGGACCAAGTAAAAACTGATCGAACTTAAACTTAGGTGAAATAACGGTCAGCACAAGAGCATCAGCAAACTCTTGTTTATTCTCCCTGCATAAATCATTCACCTTAGTTTTGCACCGTCATTTTTTTGCCTGGTCGTCAGCTTCAGAGTTCATAAGGAAGAAACGTTTTAACCTTGTGTGGTCAATCCTGTCTTTACTCCTATTTTATCCCACTGCGTCCTCTCGTAACAGTATTGACTTTTACTCATAACACTGACTCCCTCGGAGCACTCGAAGGGGCTGAAAATGGAGCAGCGCTTTTGGGTATTAGGGGTCTCTGCCTCCTTGCCTCCATTTAATCCTAACTTTTCATATGCATTTTTAAAAACCTCCAAACTTGCCAGCTCCCGTTCACCTCTCCCTTCAGCCAATAAATGCACCCGCGCCACCGGTGTCTTCAAATATTCAAAGTTTATCAGCTAGATGTTTCTTATGTAACAGCACGCTACATTGCACAAATGACACGTGTTATTACGTGTCAGTAATCAGATTACCGCACCATCTCCGTGACCCTTTGTGAGGGAGTGCTCGGCTTTCATTTCAGGTTTTGTGACAGGCTCATGTTGTTGTTAGGCCATTCAGAGGCATCTCATCTCTCATGCACACATGCTGTAACTGTTAAAAGGTGCATGTTTCTATCTCTTGCTCGCTCGCCCTCCATTGCTTCAAACCCAAGAGCCATTTTCCACATCAAATATTAACCTACAACTACAGATTCAGATGAATGTTTCACATGGAGCGTGCGTTACGCCGTGTCATGGAAGCGCCAGCACTTAGGACCTCTACTTAAACCAGAAACGGGGCCACACATGCGCCTCTAATCACATGTAATGAATACACATTTCCTTCCGCAGTGTAGGCACACCTGACTGGAGGTTTCTTGACAGTGTGAAACCAGTGCTTTCCGTGGGGCCTGCAGTGATCCCAGGAAGAAGGAAACCAATGTGGTTTTCGTGGGTGATAGAAACGACCGAGTTCATCATTTATCCATGAAACAAGCCATATGTTTGAGAGAGCAGGGATTTTTAAAAAGGGCCTGGCTCGTCTGGAAAACCCAGCCAGATACAGTAGAGCTACAAATACATGACATTTGGCTCTTGGCTGAGTGCGCAGTCCTTCTCCTCATCTAGGACTGCTCACTTTAGACCAACTTTTAGACTTTAAGTTCAGGTCCAGCTTTTGAGGGAAGACATCATTTAAAGGACGTGTCACTGACTCTCTTTGTTTAGTTTCTATCTTGTCCACCAAAAATATGTTGATTTGTTGTGTTATTTGTGCTTTTGCTGTGTAGTGATGAACAACCCAGAGCTGCCACTGGATCCAAACCTGCAGACCAGCAACCTCCTCATTACATTCCTGAAGTACGCCTCTATTGTAATGCAGGATACTAAAGGTAAACGGAAAGCTGTACATCCTCTGCCTTCATAGAGTTTCATTCCGATTTAATTCTCCACCTCTGTTAAACTGGGGCTGGAACAAACAGTAACAGTTATTTCTTCAGTTAGTTGATTAATCAGTTAGTTTTTTTTTTTGTTAATCATCAAGTAATACTTTGATGAACGTACCGCTAAATTATAAACATATTAAACTTTCAAACCGAAACATGTTTTAACATGTGATCTATGCATGAAACAACCGTTTCCTTTTACCCAATGCTACTATTATCTGCAAGGTTAAGACTGTTTGGTGTAGACCTAATTAACGTGAACATAACGTTGAGTTTGATCCAACTTTAATGGTGCTGATTGTAATTAGGTATACAGCATGTATTATTTATATGCGAAATGTTGCTTACACCCGCTCACAGCGTAACGTTAATGGAAATCTAAGTAGTTTAGTTTTATAGGTCCATATGCACATAAATAAACTGCTCTCCTTTCGTAAATGCTGTGGGGAGAAGCAGGTTAGCCATTAGCATCTGCTCCAGGAAGGAAAACGTAGTGAGTCTGAAACACAGCAGATAAGGATGAATCTCATTCACTCGCCACCAGCCATGAATGACTCAAACCTCCCTGTAGTACTCTAAATATTTGCAAATGGATTAAAGTAATCAGTGACTTGACTTTGTAGCCCTATCCTATACAATTTATTATTCCAGTCCTTGTACCTGTTTAAGAGTAATTTGTGTGTTTATAGACGAGCATCGACTCAACAGCGCCAGACTGTGCCTCATCATTCTCACCTGCATAGCCGAGGTACGAGCTGCTACACTGATGACACATTTGCACGTTTCTCTCTTTAACAATCTGACCGTGTTTGTTTTAATCCTATGGGATAGGACCAGTACGCTGATGCCTTTCTTCATGACGACAATATGAACTTCAGAGTCAATCTCCACAGAATGGTGAGCTCATGTTTGAGGGACAGTAGTTTGAGAGAATCCATCCCATTAAAAGGCCATCTGTTAAGAAAATTATGTTTTTTCAAGCTGTCGTTTATTAGATTCAGCTGTTGGTTTTTCAGGTGTTTGTATAGTGATGTGTATATCACAAATCCACTGATACGTTATTTTATAATTATGCTACTTGCATAATCCTGCAGATATTCTAAAAAAAACGTCTGTGAACATTAATTATAAATGTCAGACAGTTGCACTAGCTGTAGTAGCCATGTTTAGCATGTGCATGGTTTATTTATGCATTATTATACATACTAACCATATACTTCAAATCCTTATTTCTCAGCCAATGAGGCACCGCAAAAAAACTGTGGACAAGAACATCCCCTCCCGACCGCTGGTGTGTGCTGTTTTGGGTAAGAAAAGCACTTGCATGCCAGTTTATTAGGTACACTAATGAAAATTAATGCACACTAATATGACAGGCCTGCACTAAATCGTAGCTCCATCAAGGTTTTTCAGCATTTGTTTCTAATAAACAAGAGAGCTGTTGGTTCAGCTGTGTTATTTATTTACCAGTCAAAAAGCACAAAATTTTACACATATTTAGCTAATGTGAAATATTTTTCTTAAAGGGATATGCCACCCCTATGTGAAATTTAGTCACTCACTCTATTCCTCAGAGTTTGATAAGTGAGAAAAAGCGGCAAAATCCAGCAGCGCTTTAGCTTAGCATAGGCGCTACGCCAATTAGCCAGTCGCGTGCAAAAGTGTTAAATAAACTCAAGAATTTTTGTAACTACTTCTTGTGACCTGTACATTCACATCGAGTTCGAATGTCAATTCAGTTAACATGGAGGGATTGCCTGGGGCTGATATAGACTTGTGACTAAGCACCGATACCAGGCACAAAGACACCACGCAGCACCTGAAAACCAGTCACACCGGTGTGTTGACCGAAGTTGGGGGTTTTCAGGTTTAATTAGGAAAATTCTTGAGTCTATTTATCAGTTTTGCGAACGACTCACTAATTGGCAGCAATACATTACAGCGCATATGCTAAGCTAAAGCTAACAGCTGTGGTGCTGGATTTGGACTGATTTAAAAATGCTTTTTCTCACTTATCCAACTCTGGGGAATACAGTATGTGACTAAATTTCACACAGGGGTGGTGATTCCCCTTAACAAGGTCATGCAGAATGAATAAACTGTACAGCTACTGATCAGCATGCTTCAGGAGAGGCCTGCTCCCCAGCCTCCCAGTGAATCACAGCTCTCCTTTAAAAATTATTTCCTTCAATGCAGGTGCAGAACTTTAGTACAGCTGTCTATCGTCTTAGTGGTGTGTTTTTTTGGTGTGGTGTGTTCTTTTTGGCCCAGACACATGCAGTGTAATGTGATGTCACAGTCAGCCTTCGGTGCCGGTAGTTCTCTGATGTGTTTGTGTTTCCTTCTCACTCTTCTTTTCCTCCACCTCCGTCTCCCCTTTGTTTAGATCTGATGGTGGAGTTTATCGTCACTCATATGATGAAGGATTTCCCCATGGATCTATACTTGTGAGAACACATTAAAGTACAAATTATACACAAATTATTATGACTCATCCCCCATCCAACTTTATTAACCGCAATTTTATGTTCTTACTTTGTGGGCAGGCGCTGTGTGCAAATCATCCACAAACTCCTCTGTTATCAGAAGAAATGCAGAATCAGATTACACTACACCTGGAGAGAGCTTTGGTCAGGTAAACAACACTGTAATCTCCTTTTTGTCAGAATCAACATTGTATCTGTGTGATTTGACACAATCTCTATGTAATTCAGATTTCAGGACGTGACCTCAGAAGTAAGAGAAAACAGTTTTTGCAAAAACAAAGCCAATTTCCTTCCGAAGTGATTGGGTCTGTTGTTTTGTAAACTTATTGCATCACTGAGACTGGTAATGAGTCTCTAAAGAAAGAACAATCCATCCTAGTGGCCTTATTTTCAGCCTGGTCAACACATGATAGGATAACATTTCAGCTTGTAATGGCCCCATCGCGCTGTGTCTCATTAGAATACAGATTCCTCTAATCAGACCAATAATCAGCTTAATTCCCTGAATAACACCAACCCTCTCCTCCTGGCGGTGATAATACCATGAAATAAGTCTGGAGAGGAGAAAAAAAAAAGAGCCAAATTAAACTAATAGACGCGTTAATCTTCTTTCCGCATGTTGTGCCAACTTCTGCTGGAGTGAGTTTTAAAGCTTTTCTCGCGTGTTTGTGTGTGCGTGCACATATTGGTTCTTCTTCGGGGGTTTGTTTTCCTCAATAAAACCTCGAGAACGGGCTCGATTTGGCGTTGAGAGGCTCCCCCCCTTCTGTGTTTCCATTATCTGCCTTAATAAAGAGGCACACCGAGGAAAGCGCAGCGCTGCCATGTGCCTCTGCTGGTAGGCGATCATCAGCGCCCTGCATTGTGTCACTGATGCGAGCGTGTCTCCCTTTGCGTAGCTCTCATCAACCTGTTGAAGTTCCTGCTGTCGAATGAGACCACACTGCTGGCCAAGCACAACATCTTTCACCTGGCTTTACTGGTGAGGAGAAACACACACACAGCACACTCTTTTTTTTTTTTTTTTACTGTCTGTTTTTCATTCTTGCTAAATATGTAGTGAAAGGAGAGGGCTGTCGGACTGGTGCGGCTAGTAGTGCAGCTATGCCAGTGAAATTACACACCAGTCTCATCACCTCATTTTCTAATAAAATAAGTTTAGTGTATGCAGGATGATTTTTCTTTACAGATGCCGTCTTTGGTTTGTATCTCCTCCCTCATTCATACCAATGCGCTGTCTCCTGTTGCAGGTGGTGAATCTGTTCAACATGTTCATAACATACGGCGACACGTTCCTGCCCACCTCCAACAGCTACGACGAGCTGTACTACGAGATTGTGCGAATGCACCAGGTCTTCGACAACCTCTACTGTATGGGTACGTTAGAAACCACTGCCGCATCAAAACGGAACGGATCGATGATTACCTCGTCTAAAAATTACAGTTTAAAGCAGCTACAGTCGATATGTTTGTCTTTGCTGTGGATGAAGTGTGCTGTAAAACGGATAGCTTGACACGAATAGAATCAATAGGATCTGCTGTGGCCTTCTGTCTTACAGAGCTTTATAGTTCCTTACTGTTGTTGTTTTATACCCCAATAGTTATGTTTTCATTCACTCTATCTACGTTCCTTTTGTTATTTCTTGCAGCAGCAGACAGCTAGAAGCTCTAAAACCACACTTTGCTTTGCTCTGCAATAAATAACGGGCATATAAATTTAACAAACGGCTGGTGAACCCAGTGTGCTATTCTGCTCCTAAATAGCCACTTAGCTGCCTCCAGGCACAGGGTGGAGACCAAAACTAGAGCTTAAAGGAATGTTAATATTGCATTCAAGGCACTAGAGGTATAAATAATCTAGTCATGGGTATTTAGTGGGAATTAGTAGTCAGTAGTAATTAGAAACACCAGGTAAACATGGAGGATGGTCTTGGTTTACGTTAATTGTGAAACGGGAAAATTTAGAATAGTAGTCAAATAGTGTCTCGGATAAATGCCTACATAAATAAATTACATAAACTTAAAGAATTTACACTCATAAACTGCTTCTGTATTTTTGGTGAGTCGAATAAACATGATTTAAGAGCTGGTTCAAGCCTGATTTGTGTCGTAGTATATTTAAATATTTTGTTAATATTTTAGAATTGAGGATAACACCTCAGGCCTCAGGGAAACAACTGATTTTTGGAACAGACCAAACGATGAATGGGGATAACAGTTGTAAATGATATGTACATGTTTATCTCAAACCCCTTTCTGTCATCCTCTGCTTTCCAGTTCTGAGAGTATCAACCAACACCGGCCAGTGGAAGGAGGCAGCCAGCAAAGTCACGCATGCCCTTGTCAATGTTCGGTAATGACACACACGCACATGCACATACACAAGGAGATATGAGTCATATTGGATTGAAAGTAATTGCTGACAAGAAAAAGTGCTGGAAAAAGGTCAAATATAAGTGAATAAAGTCTTTAGAAGTGTAATGTTCCATCTGCAGCCTTTTCTGCTTCCCCCTTTATTTGATCATTTTAAAGCTTTGATCTTCTTCTCTCCATCCCTGCACACATGCTCTGCTTGGTCTTTCCACCATAATCTCTCTTTCCTCTTCCGCCTTCGCTGATGAGATGATCCTCTGAGGTCACCCTGGCTTGGAGGCCCCTGAGGGCGCTCGTATGAAAGGGACGCTCCCAGAGGATTCACCCATCTTGGCTCCTGATGGAGCAGCCTCCCTGCCTAAATAGGCAGTCACAAGGGCGGAAGAGAACGCAGGGAGTAAGAATATGAAAAGAGGAATATTTAAAAGAGCAGATGAATAAACCAATGGAGGCGGAAAACTATAAAGAACCCAGAGACTATATTGAAATAAACTTAGACAGATGAGCCAATTTCATTTTACTCCCATCAGTTCATTCCTCTATAGGCAGACTTCCCACACGTAAATGACGGCAAAATTACCACCACCGACAGTCCTCTGCATTTTTGTCATTATAATCGGTTTGATATATGACCCAGTCTAAATCAGTACAAAATGAACTGTTTAATCTCTCATTTGAGCTTATTGTATCAACTTATATTTGAGCTATAAAGCAGTTTATCTCTGAGAAGTGAATGCTAATGCTGGAAAAGATTGCCTCTGAATTTGCATGTGAAATTCCCCGGTGTGCTCGAACAATATGAAATGGGCACCAAGATGGAGATTGAGCAGAAATGAGGCTTGGTGTTAACAGCCGTTCTCTTAACTGCTATTATTTTGAACTCTTTGATGTTATAGGCTATTTTATTTTTAGTTTGCACTGAGACGTAACCGTTCAAACAGCTTGTAAAAGTGAATAAATGTGCAGTAAGTGAGGCTGGCTGAAATTATACACTTCATATATCCATAGTCAAATGTGTGTGGACACTCTTATTTTCTGGTACTTTTGAACTGGCACTGTTTTCCATCAGTAAGGGCAGGACCATCAGTTTCAAGTTCCTTTTTATCCTTAAAGTTAATCTTTTAGAAGCAGGAAAAACAAGCTAGTGGAAGGATTTGAGGGACTCGAGGCTAGATGACTGGATGAGAACATCTCAAAACTGCAGCTCTTGAGTGGTTCCCGGTCGAGGCTCACCCAAGTCTGACCTGTGTGGGCCGATGCAACAGACGAGCCACAGTAGCTCAAATGGCTGGAAAAGTTACTGGTGGTTCTGACAAGGACATGAACCCACAGTTCTTTGCTAAGTCTGCAAGAATGTTCAGGTGGTGGTACATATCAAAGTAACATCCACATAAACGCCAGGAGAATGTCAGTAGGAATCCCCAGAAGAACATTCACTCAGACCGTGAGCTTGCCTCACCTTACTTATGCCACTAAGTTTCCCTTGAACACACCACAGAGATCAAAACCAACTTCCCACCAGCACATACATTCTGCTTCTGCATGAGAGAAGATCACTCTCTGTACCAGCAGATGCCAGTAGTCTGTATTTATCATCCACGAGGGAGGAACCAGAGGCGCTATGACTAGCTGGGGAGCCCCGAAGCCCGTCTCTCCTGATGTATGCTCTTGTGTGGATCTCCAGTACAGATGAAGTGAAGATGAAAAATGTGCCTATTGGTTTGGTGTATCACGATTCTGAACTGCTGTATTGCAGATGTTGATTATTTTTGATCGGTCATGGCTACTAGAGATCGACCGATATGGATTTTTTAGGGCCGATACAGATATCGATTGTTTTGAGCCGATATTTGGAGCCGATACTGCCTTTTCTCGTGTCTATTGTCTATTTGGACTACGGATGGAATTGACCTTTCTCTTAAATCTGGTGCACACATTTACATGATAAAAATGACACAGTAATAACCAATGGCACAAGTCTCTATTTAACCAAAAACAGAATAGTTTGTTGAACTCAAAGAATATTATAAGAATATATTAGAGCACAAGTATTTTCCAGCTTCCAGCCGGATGCACTGCTACTGGGGGAGGGGCACTGTATGGGCTGCACGGGTCTCCAGCAGCTCAGGGCTGCCCGTGGATGCATCTGTCTGTAAATGTTGCTGGTGACAAAAAATATATATGTATCAGGGAACGCACCCGCATATTGGCCAGTGCCGGTAATAGTAAAATATGCAAATATTGGCTGATCTCTAATGGCTACTATACTGTCTGACAATACAGGAAAGATAATACGGTAGTTGTGAAAAAGATTTTGTGTTGGCTGAAGTGCCTGAATTTTGCCAAAGCCATCAGGTCAAATCTTTAAGGTTTATCTACTCATCCACAAAGCTCCATTTTTGGGTGCCGAGTTTTTGGTGGCCAAGTGAAAAATCATGCATCTATGCGCGGATAGAGTGTTGAGCCGTTATGTTCACCTGACATGACACATAAAAACTAAGCCTCATCACCTAACATGCCTGGATGATGGGGCTGAATTTGACCAAATGCCATCAGCTCAAAAACGCCTGTGGAAAGTTGTCCCCAAAACAAGATTGCTTTGCTGATTGCTTTGCAATGATGTTACACTCACATATTTCAGTAAAGTGACTTGGATTTCGAGGAAAAGTACTCTCTCCATATCTTTACAAACGTATTTGTGTTTTTGTCTTCCAAGGGCCATTATCAACCACTTTAACCCCAAGATTGAGTCGTACGCTGCTGTGAACCACATCTCCCAGCTCTCAGAAGAACAGGTAAACACCGCGCACTTCACCTCCGTTTGCACCCTTGCCTAAAAGTTGCATGTGAATAAAAATGAACTTCAGCAATATCTTGGATCCATTTGGGAGGAAACTCCCCTGAAACACTGCTCTTGTCATTTCAAAAGTAAATCTCATGAATATTTGAGCAAACAAAGGAAAACGCTCAGCGCTTTAAAGTGTGTGAACAGGGGCTCACTGCTTTTTGTTGTGAGAGAATGCCTATTCATCAAGAAGTGTGGCAGCAATGAATGAGTCAAACATGGGTTATGGTGATGAGGCACCTAGAAGAGTTGTTGGTGCACACACACGCACCGCTGAGTCTGAAAACCCATTACGGCTGATTTATTGTGGACAGTTGAGGTGGGTTGCATGACACACTAAGGACTCGAAGCTTTTGTAATCTTTTCCTAGAAATACACTGCACACTTAAAACATTACAAACTAAAAAAGATTCTCATTATTTTTTTTAATGTTTTAATTTAACGTACAGTTAAGGGTGAAGTTTCTCTGCTCTCTGTCTTGTGAAATTAACAGCGTTTTTTTATATATTTTTTTTTCACGTGGTCCCACTGGATCGCTGACATAGACAGAGAGCACAACATAGAGCAGTTGTTGTTATTGGGAAAAGCTTTAACTAGTATGAGGCTGAACAGATATTAGTTCCATTTAAGGCTTTATCATTTGTGTCAAATCTGTAAGAATGGGGAAACAGCCGGAAGAGTCCCTTTTTTTTTTTTTTTTCTTAACAAGCTGATAAGATAGTGATGGATTTGCTCATTATGTTCCACAATTACCTCTCTGCGTTTATCTACTAGATTTATTCACAACAAAGAGGAACGGCACAAGTTGGCTGTGGTGTTGATGCGCTGCCAGTAGTTTTATATTATTTTCTCACATGAGGTGTTATCAACCTTCCGATTAGATAAAGTGACTCAGAAGAACCGGTCATTTACCTCCACCTCTGTAAACTGATCATTGGCTGTAAATTTAGTCAACACAAAAGTTGTGCATTTGTGTTGAAACTGAAATGTTCATTGAAACAAACGAACTGTTTTCTCGGGGTTTGTAAATGTTTGTTTTAATTAACCTTTTAATTTCAAGCTGTTTCAATGCAGTTGTCTTTAAAGACATTATGCTGAGTTCCTGGTAATTTTTTGGCTTGTTAATAATTGGCTTCCCACGCTCATCGTTTCCGTTAAATGGAATTTGGATTACTCACGGCAATCTTCAGTATCAGCAAAAGGAATTTAATGCTCTCTGTAGTGTAGACAACATACATCAATCAACGTTCAATCCACCTTCCGGATATTGTGTAGGTCTCCCTTGTGCCTCCAAAACAGTTGTGACCCATCAGGTAACGGACACAGGCTCTCTGACGGTGTCTGACACCAGGACACTGGAAGTGGGAGCTTTTGGGTCCTATGGGTTTAGTCAAAAGCTTGGACACACCTTCTCATTTAATGGTTTTTCTTTATTTTCATCACTATTTTACATTCTCACTGAAGGCATCAAAACTATGAACAACAGATGTGGAATTGTGTAGTGAACAAAAAGCGTGAAATAATTAAATATGTTTTATATTTTAGATGATTCTAAATAGCCGCCCTTTGCTTTGATTACAGCTTTGCACAGTCTTGACATTCCCTCCGTGAGCTTCATGACGTATCAGACCACAGATTTCCACTGGACTAATGTCCATCCCTTGTGTTTCTTAGGCCAAACAAATCTCTTCTGCTTGTCGTTCCTCAGTAGTGGTTTCACACAGCAGCTATTGGAGCATAAAGGCCTGATTCACACAGTCTCCTCTGATGATTTTGAGACTTAGGGGCCACATTCACAGTTTTTTTTTTCATTTTCAGTCCTTCATAAAACATATTTAGAGTTATTTAACAATCTGTTCTCTTTGCTACATAATTCCACATATCTTGATGCCTTCAGTATGTATCTACGATAGTGTATATATTGATTTAAACCATATCTCACTGGCATGACCACAACACGTCACATCTCAGCTACGCCCGCTGTCTAAAACACGCTGAGCATCGTGAGTGAATGAACCACGGAGCGGTGTGCTTCAGGGAGAGGCTGAAGAAGCTTAGTCCTGTCCAAACCTTATGACACAGTTGCTTCATACTGACATATATTATGAAGGACACTGCTGGGTGCTGAACAGAAGTACAGTTATGTTTTTTTTATCTTTTAAGCTAATTGTGCTTCGAGCAGGATTCCTCTCAGCAGATATTCAGTGCAGACAATGACTTGGATCAGGAGCAGCAACATGAAAATGAACAGTGTGAAGGACTTACTACACAGTAATTTTGGCTTGGGGCAATATCTATTCATCTGTTCATCATACTATATATATCCACTCTTCTCTCTGCTTTTTTCCTATTTTGTTCCATCCCTAGCTGCTTGTTTTTTAATGACATGAAAGAAATATTCAATTTCCATTCCTCCTCCTTTTGACATGCAATCCTTAAAAACACACACACACTAGCTCATATTACCCACCTTGGCTCCCTCCCCCCGGGGCGTCTCCATCCCCTCTGGTGACAACAGAAGATAGATGGCTTCCAGAAACACGCAGCATTAAAACGAGCTGCTACGCTGTCAGATACAAAGTACAACACTGGAGCCTTTTGGATCTGCACTTCGAGACAAACACAGTGACAACTACATGCACACAATCATATCAGCTACGTGATGCAGAAAGTTGCTCGGTTTACTGAAGCGTGTGTTCACACACTCATCATCTCCATCTTTGCTAAAACATCTTGTACGATAAAGGTTTTTCTTTCATTCAAGTTTGTTTTTCCTTTATCTTTTTCCTTATATTTTTTTTTTGCTTCAAGTCGGTTTGTCACAACTCAGACTTTCCCCCTCCCTCTTTTATCATTTAGGGTTTTTGTCTGAGTTGTGGTCATGATTCAATCCTAGCTTTAAGTTTTCAGAGCTGAGAGGGAGCTGTGTATGAATTTTTCATCAGTTCACCGCCAGGGGTTCAATAAGAACAACAGCACTGGTTTCCTGAACAGAGCTCTGGATTTATTAGGAGAAAATAAGAGGAATGCCTTCCTCATCTTCAGCCTTCTCATGTTTAAAACATACAGACTATACAGCTATGTATGCAAAGAAATTTGCTTTGCATACATAAAACAAGAGATACAGGTTAACATAGAGAGGAGTATGCATGTTTATAGTGTGTATCTCAGTGTGTGCTCTGAGTGTTGCGTGAGACATTAATAAAATAACAAATAAAGTCTCATTGGAGGCTGAACAGATGTCAGTCGTCGACGTATGGACAGTCTCTGTGTAGCTGATTCCAATTTTGTCCCACTTTCTTATCTCGGCTGGACTTCAGTGCAGGCAGCTGTGTGCTGTGTACACACAAACACACACACTCCCTTTACTGTACCTTACTTGGTTTGATTTGTATTTGTATTTTGATTTAAACAGGAGTGTTTTATAAAGTGACCTCACAGAGTAGAAAAGTCCTTTAAGTCTCGGTTGTAGTCATTTCAAGACCAATTTGCTCGATAAAAAACCCCCAAAACAATTTGTTGGGATGAAATGGAAAGAAATGGTGAAGAAAATGGAGAGAAATCCATCAAGCTGCACTTTTCTGTTCCAAACAGCGTCTGTCAGTGATTCAGAGTGGAAAATGCTGGGCATCTACATGGTGAATCCTCCACAAGACCCTTCATCAATACAAATAATCCACTAAACTTTTAAACAATGAATGAATACTTAAAACATAATAATATAGCAATATAATACAGCTGGAAAACTTTTGGTCCTGGTATTCATTCATGTGGATGTTACTTAGACATTGACACTGGAACAAACCTCAGTTATCAGTGTAGCTTTAATTTCATTGGCCCTTTCACCCTTCTAGGTGTTGGAGGTGGTACGGTCCAACTATGACACGCTGACCCTCAAACTGCAGGACGGTCTGGACCAGTTTGAGCGGTACTCGGAGCAGCCCAAAGAGGCTGCTTTCTTCAAGGAGCTGGTAAGAGATTTATCTAGTCTACCGTGTGACGCTCAAGCCCTGTTCAGACCCGATATTAACATGCAACCATGGTGATTGGATCACAAGTATCCAGCTTTACATAGGTGTGTTCACATCTGGCATTAAAATAGTTTTCCACATTTAACTCAGTTTTGAGCTCAGTGTGCAAATAAACACAACAGTAGAATATTATGCAAACAGCTGCTGTCTCTAATTGACCACTGTTTCTTCAGAACAGTGAATGATGCGCGGTTTGTTGTGTGTACATCCAGACATGGGAAGATGATAGAAAGTGTGCACTGTAATGGGCCATTTAATCTTTCTCATATGTCAAAAAAAAAAAAACAATCACGTTTAGTCAGGGTCTTCAGCGTTTTTCAGCCTAGTGCTATTTATAAATGTACATTATTAGTCATTTTGCATTCAATATTAAGCTATCACTTATTCCTTCAATAAAATATGTTGGATTCATGTTAATGTGTATTTAAAGAAGTATAAATTTGTGAGGGGACATTCATTTTCATTAATTTTTGTTTTAAAAAAAAAAAAGTCTAATCAACCAAAGATTTTGTGACCCCTCCCTGCAGTACCTCCACGGGTTCCCTAGGGGTCACAAACCCCCTGTTGAGTTATTATTTATTGTCCAGTCTGAGGTATTTTAGAGAGACACACAAAGATTAAAAATCAAACCCTGGATCGATATATGAACAATAATCTCTCCAGTATGCAGCAGGAAAGAATCTCTGGTGATATGCTGTCAAATGGTTTTACATGATTCCTCAGGGACATGTAGATAGAAGCTGAGAGGATGTGGCAAAGGTGTAGTGAGTGCGGGGGATTAAGTATAAACCTCTCTGTGTGTGTTTTTTGTTTTTTTGTTAAACCTAATTCCATAAACCTGTGTGTCCCCAGGTCCGCTCCATCAGTCTGAATGTGAGGAAGAACGTCTGTCTGAACACGCTGAGCCAGGACATCCTGCTCAAAGAGTTCTCCACCATCTCCTGAGAGACACTCAAACTCCCAGCCTTCACCTCCCTTCAGGCGCACACGCACACATACTACACTAACACCAACCGGGAACCAGTCCTCCATTGATTTCCATAAATCGTCTCGAATCCTCTTCCTCTGCCTCTTGAACTGAACGATAGAAAGGACGGAGAGGGACGACCCTGACGGGCTAGATGCACCTTAAAGAAAGACCCACACAGACTGTTCATCCCTCTGTGGTCGTTGGTGTGCGTGTTGATTTGAAGGAAGGGCCCGTATTGCACCAGTTCCTCATGCGCAATCAGCAGTATTGGCTGGACTGTTAAGTGACACATGAAAGTTTTAAGTATTTCAGTCTTCTTGTGGCCAACTAACCGCAGTACATGATTTATCTCTCTATTAATCCTTTCAGCTTTGAGTATGTCCTTCCTAATAACGCTGAGCTTTTTTCAGTCCTCTTAATTAGAGCATTAACTCTTTGCGCCCTGATGCTCGTTTTGCGTGAATGTTGAATTGATTTTCTCTGTCTTTGCAACGAATTACAAGTATTTTGCATTTTAGTGTTTGCTAAGGGGTAGAAAATTTTGATGCTTTGAAGTGATAAAAACCCGTTTTTAACCCGAGCCCATACCAACAGTCACTACTGTGCATTGTGTAAGTCATTTCTTCACTGTCACGTTACTCTGAATGTGTTGAAGTGAGCTGTTAGTTTAGAAGGAAAACTGTTTGGTGGTTCAGTGTTATGGGTTGTAAAAGTCATCATCCTTGCTGGTGTGTCACTGGAACATGGGAAAACAGTGTAAAGTGTTACTTTTTTCATTTTGAGTTCATCCTTGTCAACATGTCAACAGATCTGAATTATGCAATTTTTCCAGGTGTGTGTTCTTCTTTCTTTCATCCCTAATCCTTGTAGGTATATTTATGTTTCTTTTTTAAATAAAGATTGGTTTCCTACTCTATCAGCTTCCAGCTAGCTTCTTCCTCGCGTGCTGTCCTGACGCCGCCGTCCAAGTCTGATTCACGAGGCCTCGCTGCGAGACGTCATTTCTCATCCCCACGCACTGTAGGGCTGAAAGATGCCTTTTCACTTGATGAATATAGTCTTTGATAAGAAATGTTTTTGTCTCGGATCATTTCTTTACCTGATGTTCCCTGTCAAGCACGTATGAAATGGATGTCGGGACCTGTTGAGCGAGAAGTCAAGATACTTGGACTCTGATGGAGTGTGCTTGGGTCAGGCTCTAGTAGAAGATGACCGCGCTGAGCTCCAATGAATCATACACAGAGAGTCACAGCTTGGTCCCACTCATGACCACGTTCACCACTTTGTAATTAAATTTGTCTTCTGTTTGGTGGACGGCAGGTTATGTTAGGATAGTGTTAAAACCAAAACAAATTGCTAAATGAAGCTAAAATACTTCATAGTCCTGAGAGGAAATAAAAAGTCGGGATTTATCAGGGCGTTGTTTATCTGTTGTCAATATAAATTACTGATTGGAGCAGCGTTAAATATGTGGAAACAGGAAACCATGACAATCTACAAAATCAACTAACCTTTATGAAGTGCTTTACAAAACTGAAGTTAAAAAGGTTATGTTGACATCTCTAAATCTACATGCATCTTGTTTAAATGACATTTATTTGGGATCACTAACTTGTCCACAGTCGTGATCTGAAAACACTCTGGTCATGGACACTTTCCTGCTCTATTATTAATAGATATACAAGGATGTGTGAAAATCAGGGTATAAGATATGCACAGGTCAACCATGACATTATGACCACATGCTCATTACTGTGTAGGTCACACAACCAATGCCTGACCGTTTAAGTCACATACCCCTTTCACATAGAAAATACCGGGTTAACACAGGATTTTCAGACCCGGCTCAACCCGCCTTTGTTGTGCTTTCACATTACCATCAGTCCCTCCCGCCGTGAGAGCTGGCTGCCTGTTTTTTTCCCCTCTCTCATACGTCATCGCATTGTCAACGTCATCATTAAACATTTAAGTCCGCCAAATCTCCTCTTATTCGTGGATTATGCGTTGCTATGATCAATTAAAAAAGGGTACCATATCACTACACAAGCTGTATCTAAACACAGCTGCGCATGCGCAGTTCACATCCAGTTTCCCTGTTGCAACATGCTATTCACTTCCATTGACAATTGTGTGATTTGCTTGATTGAGAAAATGGACAAAAATCTCTGTCCTTCAGAGATCGGTCTTTAATGGGACTAGACCAAAAAATTTGCTCTGTTTTTTGAGCTGCTCACACCCCTGGAGCTTCTACAGTGACACAATCTGACAATCCATCCAGTGATAAAATCAGACTGTGACAGGCAGGGTGGGGCGGGGGGGGGGGGGGGGGGGGGGGGGGGGGTGTTGGTGTTGTTGATGACATGCTGTGCAGTGTTTTACTCCTACAAATATGCAGTGATTTGCAGAGGGTCCAGACCATCAACATAGGCGCCCTGTCTGTGTGTTAGTATACCCAGGTGTTCTTTTACTCCGTGTTCATGGTTGAACTGCACGTTTAACAGCAGAAGGAAAAGAGGCTGTTGTTTCATGAATGCTGCAAGACCATTGAAATTAAAGCTGTGAGACAGAGCACAAAAAGACAATTAATAATCCTCTAACGGACATGGAGACACGACATTAACTCAAAGATCCTGTTCTGGAGACAACAGTGTGCTTCTGTGCAGGGAATAATGCTTCAGTGTATATTTGTGATTATTATGTGAGTCTATTTCACTTCCTTTAATCCTTTTTAAACTGTATTAAACATGTGGGCTGTGTCATGTGTGTGTTCAGGTGTGTTTTTACCAGTGACTCTGTTAGACTCCCAGACAGAGCCGGGCCGTTTTACTGTGACAACCCATTAACGCTGCATAGTATTTATAACGTGTCATTTAAGTATATCAGCCTCCTCATAAAATATTCATTTGAGGGGAGATTGCCTACTTTGTCTGGACTCAACGTCTCCCCTCCCTCTTTCACTCCTTCATTTCTTTATCAGCTTGTATCTGCATAAAACATGAAAACACAAAATCAACCTCCTCCTTGTTAAGATAAGCTGAAACACCACCCGAGGACAAGTGCTGCCAGTTTTTTTTTTTTTTTCTGTCTTCACTGAATATCATCTTCCTCTTAGCTCGGCCTGTGCCAGCTCACCTGTTTGTTATTTGTCGCCTGCATCGTCGCTGCGTACCTCGCACTACTCCAGGCATCAGTCAGAGCTCATTATTGGTTATCTGTCCGCTCCACTTTCCAACTTGCAGTGGTGCGAAACTTCTCCGTAAACTCCCGCGGGAGATAAACACCATCAATACTGAAAGATTTAACCGTCCCACAGCACATAATGTATTAAAATACCTCTTCACTCTGTTGCCTCTGTCTTCTTCTGTTTCTCCTTCTAGTTTTTCTGCTTCTCTGTAACAGATTTACTCCAGCCTCCTCTTCGGATGCATCCCTCTCCCAGTTTGATATGTATTTTTGACTTCACCAGGCTCTTTTTTGTCCTCCTCTGACTCTCATTTTTCTTTATTCTCTCTGCTCTCCTCACCATCAGTCTTCTGACAGGGGACATGATAATCCCTCAGTCGTCTGCCTGTCTTTAAAGACGCGTCACCCCACTGTTTATCCCCAACAAGCATTATTTTGGCTTTTCTCGGAGAAAAGAGTCACACCGGTTTCGTCTATCTGTGTGAAAGAAATAAAATATATAAATATGCATGCAGAGAATAAATCTGTTTACTGTGGGGTTTGCATTTAGATTCTGAGTGTTCGTGTCATCATAATTTGTTCTTTTAAAGAGCTATGAATCAAACAAAGTCAAAGGTGGGTTGTGAACTGGGATTAAGGGATATTTTGCATGCCAAAGTCTGCTTACTAATCATGGGAAGTCTGGAAACAGCTGGATAACTGCTTCATCATGGCTAAACAAAATGTCCTCATGTCACTTCTAATGAATTTTAGCTTTTAAAGCCAAACTCTGAATGCGACCTCATGAGCGAATATCACATGGGACTGCTGGCTCATGCACAACTTTGAAAGAATTCACTGTCAGGCCTTTCCTTTGCTGACAGCTGAAGAAAACAAACAAAAATCTTCCAGAATATGAAACCAGAAGTCTGGTAAAATATCTGTAATATTATTCACTGTGAAAGATGAATCACTTGGATGATGCCAGAACTTTATGAAAGAGCAAGTTGGTTCAGATTCAGATTTTTTTTTCCTTTTTTTGCTAAAACAACGTTTCTTGCTCAAATTAAGTTTCAAGCAGATGAAGTAAATGCTGCTGAATGTCCTCTTGAGACTTCTCTTGAGATAAGCTTAACGTTAGAAAATGTTTGAACAGAAAGTCTGCATCACTCTCCAGGGTTTAAGCCCAGCCCTGCACGATCATTGTTCATTAAAATCTGTATCAGTCTCTGGTGCAACTTCTCCTACTTCCAAGGGACACGGAGGAGAGAAATAAGTTCACAGTAGACAAAACCCATGTAATTTACGGGACACACATTACATGTGTTGCAAATAAAGCTGCAGCCTTTATGTCTGACATCGACCACAACAGCAACAAAAAAGACTGGTTGTGAAAAATACGAAATTGGGCCAAGGTTTCTGAAATGTACTCATACACATAATTAAATATGAATCAACAACTTGCTTAATTACACCACTAAACCTTTCAGCCTTGCTGGTGTTACAGAGAGGCTCACCGGGATCACAAAGTTAAAGCTGAAGTTTCTGGTGGGAAACAAATCTGCTGGTATCTCCAAGTTTATCTCACACACCAGGAGGAGCTCCATCAAGCTTATGTGTTAAGATCAACTATTCAAGTCTTTTTTTTTTTTATTTCTTATAATCGCGACCTTGGTGGAATATGAGTGAGCCATCCATCAACTCGACCAGCTCAAGGACAATCAGCTGGCAGGTTATTGATCCGCAGGTATTACTTCCTCGTGCAGAGCTGCTCAAGTCCTGAGCCAGGGTGAGACCATTCAGCTGATGAGGAATGGATCGGCAGCTGGAGTGCACTCCTACAATCCCTCTGTGAGCAGCACGCCCTCTCCTGCTCCACCACTCCTCTCAGCTGTTTCCCTCCCCCCGGTGCCCCCTCTGCTCGGATAGATGCGTGCGCTCCAGGTGTCAGGTAGACCCTTCAGTCACTCAGGACGGTCAAGTCAGCCGCGTCATAGCGTTTGAAGCTCGGGGAGCGGGAGAGGAGCCGAGGGCGCGGAGAGGCGAGCTTTTGCGCGGACTTTTCCGTCCCCGTCCTTCATCTGTCTGCAGCAGACTGACGCTTGACTGACGCTTGCACTGAAGTGACATGCGAGCATTGATCGGGGCGCAGAAGTCGTAGATGAACTGCGCGCACACATCCTGCAGGTTCAGCCTAAAGCCGCGGCGCTCCGGTAAAGAAGTCTTTACCAAGGACCGAACATGAAATCCACGAGTCAGGATCAGAGTTTGTCAGACTCCAGAGAGCTGGACAGATCTTACGATCCGCTCACAGGTAAGTTTTTTTCTTCTTCATACCTCTCCATCATACCGGTTTAAAAACGCTCGGTTCAATTTGTGTTTGCTGGCTGCTTTAAATCTCAGGTCACAAGTGCGCGTTGACTGACAGCACGGATAAAGTTTGACCTCAGGGATGAGATACTGAATTTAATGCACACGCCTTAGTGACGCTTTCACTTCATATCATTTTGGCTGATTTAAGGTGAACGACATGAAATGCGTGCGTAAGGACGGTTCCTAAGCTAAAACAGTGGTGATGTTCGTCGATGTGAATGTTTCTTGGAGTCTCCTTGTCACTGCAGTGCTTCAGGGTGAGCACATCGTGTTGTGGATGTAAATGCATCATCACTCTAAAGGAGTCAGTGTTGGATACACAAGAAGAGCAAAGCCTTATGGGTCGTTAATTAACTGTCTGAGCAACAGGAGCAATTAAGGTTAATTATTTAAAGAAACGGGCAAGAACAACACAGACATTTGTGGTTTCTGCTTTTGAGTTGTGACTATTTTGGTCAGTTGGAAATAATTTCTGACGTTTTATCTGTAGCTTATAATCCTCCAGAACAGCTGAGGCATTTAAATGTCTCAGGGAGAACCAAAAAAGAGAGAGAACAGAAACATATTGAAAAAGCTGTCACCTTAAATTGTGCCTGTCGGTGTGTGTTTATAACCTAATTAGATCAGAGGCTCCTGTCTTTGGCAGATTTCTTTTTCATTCCTTCTTGAGTGCTTGCAAACTCCTCTTTAGAGATCAGACACGACTCTCCGTGCAGGTCTGTCGTTCCTTTGACAACTTCCCAAAAATAGTTTTCTCCTTTAAAAATAGCTCCATAAATGTGTAAAAATAACCTCGTTGATGTCACACACAACCAGCGCAGTTTGTTTTCAGGATGTTTCTATAGGAAGGTGGAAGAATGGCCGTCATGTGGCTGGTTTAAAGGCTGCCACACCACATCAGTGATTCAGCAGCAGGGTAACTAAACAGTGAACAGGTGCATGGACTGAGGATTTAGGGGCGTTCAAGAGACACAAACGCACCATTCAAAGCTCAGGCCCTGGTGTTCCTATAACTATTGTGTCTGGTACAGGTGACTGCATAGGAGCTTTTGGAAGTGGATTTAAAAAGATTTTCTCTGCTATATTAAAAAGAACAATCTTTCAGACTGAATGCAAAATTCTCTGGAAGTCCAGCTGCCCTGCTCAACAGCTGCCGGGAACATCGTGTTGTTTACCTCTGTGTGCATGCATTATAGATACACAGGATTTTTGTTAAGTCAACACTTTCTGCGGGGCAGTTGACATGTTGACTGGCTGACTGCTGCAACCAGGATGTCATGGAAAGATGCTTTTTATAGTTTTTTAAGGTAAAGCTGAAGCGGCATCCATGTAGTTTGGGATAAATAAAACAGAAAAACACACTGCTGACCGGCATCACTACAGATGACCACGCTTTGATTCATGAAACTGATTTGAAGGTGAACACAGTCACATCTCCTGCTGTCAGTCTCTATTTTGCTCATAATTAAAGATTCAGTGCAGACTATGGGGTCACATGTGCACGTTGTAGATTCACGTTCACATTATTTCCAGGCTGCTTTTACTTGTATTTGTGTTGTGTGTTTGAATTTTATTCCACCAAATGCAACAAAATGACAAGATTCAAGATAACTTTATTGATCCCTGCAGGGAAATTGTTTTGTCTCAAGATAACAGAGAACATGAATGTGACCAGACACAGACATAAGAATACGAGTCACGGAGAAAAAATAGAATGAGATAAAAATAAAAAAAATCTTAAAAATAGTGTAAGAATAAAGGAGTAAAGTTACAAGAAAATATTCTGAAAATATCCAGTCCAATCTACAATCACAGACATGAGATATATGTACATTTTAGTTGTGTCTCAGTGTTAGTTGAATAAATAAATAACAGAAACTCGCGTGCCTCTATTTTCACTGTGGATTTGTGAATATTTGATAGAAAAGAGTGTACCAGAAAAACACGAATAAAAAACATTTTTGCATAAAATACACTCACTTGCTAGTTTTAAATGTATTCTAATACAACAGTCGTGCATTTAATCTAAGCCTCGTGCAGGTTATGGTATTGAGCATTAGTCCTGAGAGATTCACTGACAGTGCTGTTGATTCAACTGTGTTTTAATTTTGTAGTCCTATTGTGTTGCACTGTGTCGTACCCATGCGTGTTTCTGTTAACCTCATCTCTGTCAGTGCGCTAGACTAACAGAAAACAACAGAAACAATGCAGTTTAACAGTGCCACAAACTACAGGTTCAGAGGAGAAGGGAGGAACAAAAGGACGCAGATGAATTACACGTCGGGTAAAACACACATGCAGCTTATGAACATGATACAAAGACGAACACATGATACTAGGTGATGCATATATAAATATCAGAGTCGGTGGCTGTAGTGTGGATTGATGGAGAGTGTGTTGTGTAACCAATAAGACTGTGTCGAGGTGACGTCTGTCTGCGTGTGAGGACACACGAGCTTTAAACCCCTGTAATAATGACTGGTGAAGGTCGTGGTGTCAGCAGCAGAGGGAGAGTGTGTAAATTTTAATATGTTTCTGAGAATGCGTCCATGTTTTTTTTTTTTTTTTTTTTTTTTTAAAATGAGATAGACGTATAATCTGAATCATGTCCTTCTTAGGGATTATTATAAGCACAGAGGCTGTTGCCCCGGCAACATTAGTTCATTTAGAGCTGCTTCTTTAAACTGACGTGACCTGAAGTAAACACGAAATCCAACTACAGAACCATGTTTGGCTTTACGTTTCTCGTTTAGATTTGTTTTTACATTAAAATTCAACTATGTTTGCACCTATGGGCAGTTTTCTTCTTTATTTATTCCCTGATTTGTTTTAGCTCAGAGTCAGGAAGAAATATTAACATTTAGGAGGCTGGTTTTGTCTTTTAGATCAGAGAACACTGACGTCTGAACTTTCTGTTTGGATTTGTGAGTTCTTCAGGAGAAAAAAAAAAACAAATAAGGTAAATGAATGAACCCACTGTATCCAAGAAAAACAAGAATAAAAACAATTTTTTTCCATGAAATAGGGTGAAGCCTACGCGATTAAATTGATTTCCAAAGAAAACATTTTCAATTGAACAGAAACTTTCTGGTTTCTCGAGCGAACTCATCAAAAGCAGAGCAACCACAGCAAAAATACGCTGGGGGGGGGCGTTCTAAGTAATGTTTGTCCTCTGAACCTTCTCTCGTGTTTCTCCCTCGTTCAGCTTGAGACGTTTGCAGCAGTGAATAAAAGACATTTTAACTGTGTTTGTAAAGGCGGGGTAGAGGGTATCGATCTCCCTCAGAGGGCTGCACTTCCTCAAATTGATTCACACGACCAAAGTCACCCAGAGGGTCTGTAGGACTGAGAGAGGGTCGCTGTGTAATCAGCTGAAGAAACTAAGTGTTGCTCATGAACTACTCGCTTGCAGATACAGTGTGCTCATTTATGTGCTATAAGACACTAAACAAGTGTATTATACGTAACAGAGCACTGTGACATTGCCCAGTTGTTGTTTTTTTAATAACTCATATGTATAAGGAAGGATTTCTGCTCTTTGGTTTGGTGGCTTTTGATAGTTTTAGTGTACTGCGTCACAGAGCTGAGGTGTTGTTGTGTCGCCTGTGCCTGTGTGGCATCATATGAAGCTCTGTTTGTTTTTCCATGGTCACACAGCTGCAGCATCCTATTGATTGATATATCCTCAGCATCCACTTCCACTGATGCTCCTGATAAGTTCACTTAAAGGTAACTGCCACCGTGGGAGCCATATACTGTGCATACTGATTTACTGTGGCATAAACTGTGATCGATAAATAAACACTGATGGGATGCTAAATATAACGCAGGAGTGAAGGAAGAATAATAGCTGGATTTCTCTAACAAATAAGACAGGATATGCCCTTATCCATCCCACAAATGGAGAAATGGTAATATTGACGATTTTACACTGATTTGCTGCTTTCTCATGACAGTGAGTGAATGTTTTAATGCACAGGTCTCCAGCAGGGGGTCCGTGGAGGTACTGCAGGGGCGCTGCAATTGGTTGATTAGACATTTTCTATATTTTTTAATATATTTTCACCTGTAATTTCCCCCCAAAAATGTATATGTCTTAAAAAACACATCAAGGTGAATCCTGTCAGTCTGTACCCAGTAGGCCCCGCCCCTATCGCTGCTGAGCCAATCAGAAGTTATAACTTGAATCTGTCAATGAGTTTCTTTATTTGCCACCCTACTGTTGCACATGTTTGAAATAAAAAAAAATGAACATTTGAACCTGTGTATTATTGAATAGCCTAATATTGAATGAAAAATAACAATAACAATGTAAATTTTGAATTAGCACTAGGCCGAGTTTAAAATAGAACACAGTTTGGGGACCTTGGCCTTAAAAACGTTAAAGACCCCTGGTGTAAAGCTTAACAATCCTTTCTATGCTCTCCCAACGTCATTCAAATATCTGACTGATTTTTCCTATTGCCGTCAGGTGTCTGTATGGATTAATACATCCAACAGGTTTCTGTTCGAGTCTTGTCCAAAGCTATGTGTTGCTGCCTGACTGTCTCTGCATTTACAGCCTTTTAGTCTAATGCTGCCCTCTGAAGGCAGGATTGAGAGGCTCCTATATGGTGGAAGTGATTACATGATTTTTGCAGCTACTATCAGATTCAACAATCGTGTTGTTCAGCAGGAGCTTTTGTAGACATGTACTCGAGTGTATGACTTTGAGGAAAATACAAAGTAAATCTGACAAAAAAAACAGAAGAGACAAGTTGAAAGGAAATATATGACACAAATTGACTGTGAGCAAAGAGTTGTAGTGAAGCAGAGAGAGCAATCTGTGAGAGAAGTAAATGTCAGAATCACTTCTTCCATTCAGTGCCTCCCATCTGCTGCTTGTTCATGCCGCTGTTTCTGATCAATATAAAGTTTGGATTAAAGAGGCTTCAAAACAAGATGTCTTCGCAGCCTGAGAGAAATCAAGCTTTAGATCCATTAACAAAGTGAAGTGAGGAGCTGGAGAAGCTTCACACATAAAGGAAAAGAGAAAGAGGAGGTCTGAGGTTTAGTCTAGCGGGGGGTGTTTCTCCTCAGCTGGAAGAGGACAGGAGGGAGGATGGCATGTGTCTCTTTACTTCAGCCATCGGTTCGATGAAGGCGCAGGTCGTTCTGTCAGGTCAGGATTACTGATTGATTCACATGTACTTTAGAGCGGGTTATCAGACAATGAGCCTTGGGTTGAAGGTCGCTCCTCTTTGAAGGGACACATAAAAAGCGTCAGCTCCATCAGGGGTGACAAACATACAGCACCTGAGACCCAGAACTAAACAGCAGAGCAATATCACTGTTCTTTTCATACATTTCAAACATTATCATAATGCACTTGTTCTTCTTTTCACTAAAACAAAGGGAAACATTTGGAGTTGTTGTTATATCTTCAAGTTCTTTTTATTTCTGAGATGTATTTCAAGAGCTTTTCTGATTAAATGAATGATTTAACATTTAGGCCACACTCCGCTGTACTTGACTGCTGTAGTGGATCTCAGAGCTCAGACCTCCTAAGTCCAATGCTGTGCAAGCAGCTTTGATCTGTTCGGTCACACTGGTCCAAAGCCAGGCCGGGAAACCAGCTTACTTGCGCCAAGTTGCCTGAACAAGCAATTCCAAGTACTTAGTTCCAGTTTCGCCAGTGTTTTAACCACTTCTTCGTCTGCCTCTAATCTCTGCTCTGTTTCCAGGCAATCCTCCATCCAGGCCCAGTAAGAAGACCATAAAGCAGCGCTTCCTCAAACTGCTGCCCTGCTGTCGCTCTGGCTCCAGCTCTTCAGTCAATCAAAGCAAGTGACAGGACTCACACTCACATGTGAATTCAGTATGCAACTGAGTAGATGAAACATATTTACGCTTTGAGTTTCCCCTTTAAGGATACAGCACTCCACGGACACTCAGGTGCGTCTCAAGGAGTAACACCTTCCCTTCTCCCTCTGTTCCTCTGTCCAGGAAGTATAATTGATGAGTCTGAGCTGGCCACGGTGTGGTATAGGCCGGAGGGACTCGACCGTCTTGTGCAGCAGACAAATTTCAGCAAGAAAGAGCTGCAAGTTCTCTACCGGGGATTTAAAAATGTCAGTGAAACACTCCCGAGTGCGTGATTATGTGCAGCGTCTGAAACCCTCATGGACAGCATCATTGACGCAAAGCAAGTGTTTATTACAGCCTTTTATTGACACAATGTATTTTTTCCGGTTTCTGCAGGAGTGTCCAAGCGGCTTGGTGAATGAGGAGACGTTTAAAAGCATCTACTCCCAGTTCTTCCCTCAGGGAGGTCAGTCACTCTCAGGTCACACTAACGTCTTCCTGTAATTTAGCTCCATCTCTGCCAAATGCTTTCCGGGTATTTTTCCAGACATATTAAAGGGTCTTATCTTCATTAGAGAAGCTTTAGCTTGGCATGAAAGTCTGTGAGTTTAAATAAAAACCCAGTAAGATTTCTTGAGACTTTCAGAGACTAAATTTCAAACTCCAGTGTGTGAGTTTGTAGAAAAGATTTGTGACTGAAACAGCACACGCACATTTTCAGATACTTACATGTGTACTGTACATCCAGTAAGGGATGAAAAATCCGGTCTTTGTGTAGCATGAATTTATTATGAACATATTCACAGGTTTACTCAGTGTGACGACAACCAGTTTAGAAAAGAATCATATGACGCTGTCTCGAATGCACAATTACAGTGAGATTTTGTTTGTTGGTTTGTGTTATCTTTGTTCCAGATTCAGGCATGTACGCACACTTCCTGTTTGAAGCCTTTGACACTCATAACAACGGGTCGATCAGCTTCGAGGTAGATACACGCACATTTTCTTTACACTCAATGCTGCGTGACAAACCTGCTTCCTTTTTCCTGTCCATCTCCTCAGCTGCTCCGTTTTCTTCATCTGTGTCGTACTGCCTTCTAGCATGAATGTCTTCTCTGTCTTAGCTTGTGACTGCTGCTCTCTGAAAACAGGAACATACATTGTGGATTAAGACTTAAGATGCCCTGAAGAAAACATGATTTTTGATATTGAGAGATTGTTAAATGCTGTCAACAAAGTAAAATATGGTTAAAATATGAAACCAATTCTGGTTTAACACCTATTTGTTTACTACATAATAATGTGCTCCTTCATAGTTTTGATGCCTTCAGAATAAATCTACTATGTGGAAAATAATGTAACATTGAATGAGGAGATGCGTCCGACATTTGACCGTTACTGTGTACCAGTAAAGCTGTATACTGAATATTCTCACGTTGTGACTCAGTGTGTATATCACACCCTGAGTACATCACCTTGTATGGATGTGTAGTACAGTGGTTAGTGATGCTGGCTACCTTTTTCTTCCTCCTGCTGCAGGACTTTGTCACAAGTCTGTCGATCATCTTGAGAGGCTCCATCACCGACAAACTCAACTGGGCCTTTAACATGTACGACCTCAACAAAGACGGCTGCATCAGCAGAGAGGTACGTGAGCCACTCGCTCTCAGAGTGCGCTGTTTCGTGTTATGTCAACTCATGGCTCGTGTTTATGTCCTCCTTTCTTTTTGTCCAGGAGATGACAGATATAATGCACTCCATCTATGACATGATGGGGAAGTACACCTACCCCTGCATGAAGGAGAGCGCTCCGAAGGAGCACGTCGACAGCTTCTTCCAGGTAAACCTCAAATCTCCAACAGCAAAGTCAAGAAACTGATGTTAAAAATTTATGCTTTTCTGCCTTGATGGAAGAATCACTGTTTTGTGTGGAGCTGCCATAAAAAGGCCTTGATGAGCCTATGGATGCCAGTGGAGGTTTAAAGTGGAGCTGTTAATTATGTTTATAACGAGGCCTCCGTTTGTGTTACTTCACTTGAAGTTCAATCCACACCAAGCTGTTACCCTGACACCTTTTATACCCGTCTCATATAATGTGATGCTTCACTTCAACCTTTTTCTTCTGTATGGGGGACCAAATGTGTCAAAAATTGTACAAATAAACGTAGGCATTTATGTCTCTTTATTTATTTGAATAGAGAGACATAAGTGGGAGAGCAGAATGGAAATTTATAGTTTAATCATAAGGAGGATGTAGGAAGATGGAGGGACAGGGCCCCCTGGAGTCGAGGCGCTGTAAATGACTGGTTGACGTAGCTGGTTTTTGAAGTATGAGGATAGGGATCAGGGTCCGGGGTCGAGTCCAGCCTCTCTGGGTGGAGTTTGCATGTTCTCCCTGTGTCTGCGTGGGTTTTCTCCGGGTACTCTGGTTTTCTCCCACCCTCCAAAGACATGTTCGTCAGGTTGAGCGGTGACTCTAAATTAGGTGTGAGTGTGAATGGTTGTCTGTGTTGGCCCTGTGATAGACTGGCGGCCTGTCCAGGGTGTTCCCCGCCTCTCGCTCAGATAGGCTCCAGCAACCCCCCGACCCTAGTGAGGCAGTATTAGATGAGGACAGGGATGGATTGGCTCAAAGAAGTCAGGCAAATAGATCATTACACAAGGATCATGTTGGTATTGAGAAAGCAGGGATTTTAACAACGTGGGAAAGAAATAGAGCTTATGTTACTGAAATGTTGCCTAAGCTCCTTAAATTCATATTTCACAGGTTATTACAGTTATTTTCCTTTGTTGTTATTGTCCTTTGTTTTCCTCTTTATTTCTTCATTCTTCTTCAACATTTCATTATCTATTTATGATTTGCTCTGCAAATAAGTGTGTCATGAGTTGGAGTTCAACATCTGAACCAGGATAACAAGAGAATGGCTTCCTCCTGTCAGGAGCATGCTTCAGTTCAAATATAATTTCCTAAATACTGATTACAACAATTTCAGGCTTTTGTGCCTTTGTTGATGTATTGCTGAGCTGAAACATGTGACAGTTAGGAGGACTTCTGTGTATGTATGTCTTTGTCAGAAACTCACATGTTTTCTGATGGACTGATGTTTGGGCTACTTAAAGAGACATATTAGTGTGTTTATCCCTGTAGAGCAGAACACTGATTTGTTTATATCTTCTGGTACAATGAGACACATGCATTGTGAGGTTCTTGATGCTCTCACTGTAAGAGTTAGGCTGTTTCCACTGTGGCTGAATTAATATCAAACAAAAGCTAGGGAAGAAGGACTTTCCAGCTAACAAGCATGACTTCAAACAATGTAGGTTGTGATGCACTTGTTTCATATTTTGCATATGCTTCAGCAAATGCCTTGACGACAATTCTAAGAAAACTTCTGTTATATGTTGGATTTTTACAGAAAATGGACAAGAACAAGGATGGAGTGGTCACCATTGAGGAGTTCCTGGAGATGTGCCAAAAGGTACGTTGGACTTATCTCAGCTCTCAACTACGCTGCAGCTCCAGAATAGTCAAAAATGTAAATATTTCCCTTTTTTTTTTCCATCGTGCAGGATGAGAACATCATGCAGTCCATGCAGCTGTTTGACAACGTCATCTAGACATTGATAGACACACATGGAAGAGATATTTCCCACCTGCCAGAGCTCTACTGCAGTCATACGGCTCCGAGCCACGTTGGGTGGTGTTTCTGGGCCTAAACCCAGCGGTGGAGGGTTCAAATGGCAAAGACCTGATGATATCTACCCTAAAAACACCCCCTCTAAACTTCTGTCAGTGGAGAGACTGGGCAGAGCGACTCAAGTCTGCAAAATGTGAAACTGAATTTTTAAATAGTTGTAGAAAATAATGTTTTAAAATGATGGTTAAATGGTTGTTTTATATACTGAAGAGAGACTGTACAGACACCTGGAACAAATGAGATACATGTTGTACAGTATCAAGCACTTTCTTTACTCAAACTTATCCTATAATGAGGGACAGGTCTAAGTTCGAAGCAATAATCCTAAAGTAACATGTTATAAGTTCTTCACTGAGCTCGTCTCTTCCTTTCATTCTTCTACATGGTGTGTATTGTGTCTGTATGGTGTATCTGTTTTGACTCAGAAATGTTGAATTAAAGTGTTAATATGTGGACATATTTACAATGGTGATGAGGAAACTCAATAAAACCGCTATGCACATGCTTTCATTTGTTTTTCTCACTGTGGATACTCACTTCAGTCGGATGAAGGAGAACATGAAGAGGCTGCCACCCTCAAGTTGGTATGAACATACATCCTGAGTAATCCCATCGCAACTGGCTGTTTATGAGCACGAAACTACCATTAAAAAACATCTGTGCATGCGGCTCAAGGTCCAATCACAGTTTTTATCTGTGTAAACAAACACAAACCGTAATTGTGGATCACTAGAACACTGTGTGATCTCGAAACACTTTGTGTGTTGCGTGCGCATCCTGACATGGAGACACATTGTGGAGCTTAACTGTTGAGTTTCTCACTGAGAGCACACCCACTGTTTATTATTTATTTATTTACCTCTGCCCTGATAGTTACTGAGCTGCACAAATGTCTCTGGGTGTCCCTGCGACAGTCATTATAGACGACATATGGAACTTAACTCCACTTTACATATGGCAACATGAACATACTGCAGTTCTGTTGTTATTTCAGTTGTCCAGACGATTGGACTAATTATCAAAAAACTCATACTTTCTGTTCAGATATATTCATTATTTAAGGTTAAGAGATAATATATGACAAGACCTGCTAATGAACGTCCCAGTGATCATTCCAAATAACGGTTTTCTGAATGAATGAGGCAAAACTTACACTGGTGACGTCAGCTGAGGAGGTGGTTCATCAGTGTGGCCAATGGTGCATTGTGCGTTCACACCACCAAGAATGTGTTGTGATGTGTTGTTTGTCATATCATTTCTGTATTTCTTTGTCTTTGCGGTGTGGTGTCCTTTCTGGTGAGCACAGTGAATGGTTGAGGTTTACAGCTAAAATGCCGCGGGTGGAGCTGGGTTTAGTATTTGCTCTTTGTCCAGGTTTGTTTCTCTTCACCTTTCTTTCAGGCTGATGAACGAAGTCCCCTTGTGTATCGTTGTGTTAGGTGAGTCTGCGCCTCATTTTGTTGATGTAATCAAGAACACATTTTCGTCTCTGGTTTAAATTGCATTTACATTTGATTCCCTTTGAGCCGCTGCAAAGATTTTAGCCTTTATTCAGCCATAATCATTACATCCAGATGTTTTTATCCTCCAGCTGTGAGCGCTCACTGCTATTTCAGTACAGTCACATGTCAGCCCTGAAACTGAACATATTACAGTAAATTTATAAATTTGCATGAGCGTTTCTTTAAATGTACCCATTTTAATGATCTGATCCACTGAAGACGAGCGTGCAGCCTGTGTTCTGTGTAATAACCTTGTTTGGTATTCTCATTCTGAGAAAAGTTGACATATGCTGGATGAGCAACATTAGCTTTGCTTGGCATCTGTCTGGGGAACATGGGACATGGGTAACAGCCTCCAGAGTCGTTATGACGGATGCGATGCAGCATAAGAGGGGGAACATTTCTCACCTCTGACGCAAAAAACACAAACGACAAAACACGTTTAATATATCCTTTATTTTTATTAAACAAAATTTCAGTAAAAACTCTTATTAAGTAGAAAGACAAATTTCCCTGTCAGTAGTTTGCTCCAGCTGTAGGGCCATCCCCGACGGTATTATCTCATGTGTCGACTTGTGAAATCAGATAAATGAAACCATATTAATTTGCTTTGCGCTGTTTTCTTGCTACAGACATAATATTCTCTTCAAAATCAAAGACATCTCTGTTGGTATTCTGGTAATGACATTTTACTTTTCCCAGTTAATAACTTATAAAAGATGAGAAACAAGTGATAAAAAAAAAACAAAAAAAAAAAACAAACCTCTGTCTTGATCATCCACACCACCTGTAATCAGCTGAGTACATTAGGAGCGGGGAACGGCCCTACACTGCCCTCTCTAAGACCTCCACACGTCCCTCTTACTCAATTAGTGCCACAAGACTGAAGTGTTACCTTCACTGACTCCTGTGTCACAGTGGGAGAAAGCCGACAGTATATAAAGTCAAAACTACAGCAAAGACAGTAGTGTCTGTTACAAAGGCATTAAGCGGAGCGGTGAGTAGGTGCACTGTGCACATTGAGACACCTGTGGCAGTGTTTTCAACCATTATTCTCTTTTTCTTTGTTTCTTTTTCTTAAAAAAAAAAAAAAAAGGAGGCTACACGATTATCATCACAAAATAAAATCTCTTTGGCATAGAACACCCACCCGAAAGCATTAACACACATACTCACATGCACACACTCGTAAAAGATACTCCAACAGAAACCTACAAGCAAAGTCACTGTCAGAGTTATAATCAGCAAAATTACGCTATAAAACAAAGCCCTGTTAAGATTAGGAGTCCCTTACTCTAAGATAATTGCATATATTATTTCAGGTGAAGAGCTGCTGATGACCGTGTCCTCTTGTTATCCTTTGTCTCATCATCGCATCCCACTTCAGCTCCTCTGCCTCCGCTTGTTTATTTCTCCTCTGGGATGATGGGAAGAAAAAAAGAGATTTTTTTTTTCAACAATCGTAAAAAAAAACAAAAAAAACAAACAAATGTCAATGGCACGTAGTCAAGCAAGAAAAACAGTGAGTTTAGGTTGAAAAGCAAGTGATTAATAAAATAAAAATGAAAATAATCCAATATCTACAACACTGATCCTACACATTTAATCATTAATCTCTAATCTGTGTATGTAGTTAAAAATAAATAAGTAAAAAACATTATTTTGTATTCACAGTATTTAGGACTTTGCCTCACTTCAGTTGAGCTTATGTTATGTTTTTCACGCGTTAAACTGTTACCGAACAGTAAATCATTTAAAAGGCGACTGGTTGACCCAGCGTCACCGAGCACTGACCTTTAATATTGGTCACCATATTGTTGCCTCTCGTAGGCCATGCTGCTGGGGTACTCGTCATGCATCATTTCCATGGGCTCTAGGGGCATGCCACTTGGATAGCCTCCGTAGTCCTCCAGCTCTGCAAGAGAAAACAACATTGGTTTAGTTTAGTAGCTGCACATCGCTGCATGAGTCGTCACTTTTTACTGCTCTGGTTACCACTGTGGCAGCACACAGCGCACGCAGTCAAAGATGCTGGAAATCCACATTTATTCTACAGTTCTAGCCACGCTGTGATAATAGAGAGAAGAGCAGCTGAACCTTTGAGCCGCTGGAGCCTCTCTGCTCGTGGTGGAAGAATGCCAAACCATAAAAGGAAAAGATGTCAAGTGGAGGAAAGGGTCAAAATTTAAAGAAAGACGCGAACACAGACAAAGGACAAAAACCGAAACACGACGGAATAACGGAAGATGCATTGATTCATTTATAGAGATATGAGAGCAAGAAATATAACAGAAGGACTGAGCTGCTTTGCGATATAAATGTATTTATGTGTCAACAACAGGTACTATGTATTAGCTTTGTTAATTAAAGATAATGTAAGCGCCACTGCAGGGAGGCAGCCTGCTAACTCAGTATCCACGCTTGTTGGAGTGACCCGCTTTGGAATGTGCTGCATGTGCACATTTCTGCCATCGCTACTCACCATCTGGATAGGCTCCTTCCATTTGCGTAGCGTTGTGAGCCTGAGGGGAGGTCACAAGAGGGCAAGGGTCAAAAAACATGTAACACAGACAGCTTATCAATACCCCTTTAAGTGTAAATTACATTCTTATAATCAATTGGCGTATTTTTTTTCAGCGGCGCAGAATGAGACAGACCTTCTGGGATTTAACTGATATAAAACCACAAGAGCTGATATAATAGTCATATACTAAAATGAGATGTTCAGTTGCAGGTGTTCTGGCAGCAGAGGGTGCCACACACACACACACACACACACTCACCATCTCCCAGGCGGCCGGGTCGTGTTTGAACAGAGAGTGTGTGAGCTCCACTGACACTCGCTTCTTGTAGTCTGAGGTCTTATCCTCGGAGATGCGGAAGAGCACAGCTGCAGCGTAAGTAGCTGAAGGAGAAAGAATCAGTAATTTAGTGGTGAATGAAAAAGTAAAAGTCACAGAAGCTGTTATAATGTGTCACATTTTAGGTGTTTTAAGTTAAATAAGTGATCGCATATAAACTTCAAAAGCATAATATTTGGAGTGGCATACAGACCACATTAAGAAAACGGACGATGTTGTAATTTAGACCCAATAAACTGGCAGATGCTACATTCATTTGAGTAGGTTCGCACAGATTTGCAGGCCTGGCCTTTCTGTTTTTAAGGCTGGTGATGAATCCTCCGAGGTTCTGGTCATTAAGTCCTTCTTTTTACTGCCGACAAGGAAGCGTGTGCACGGGTAACCTTTCCTTGACTTACTGTGCAGTGATAATCTAATTTTCTACATCTCACAGTTGCGTTTCCTCTCGTCCTCTCAGGGCTGTGCTCCTCTGTCTACCAGGTTGATGTTTTTTTATTTCTCCTCTGTGGAACTCTGTGGTTGTTTTTAATGGTGTACCCACTAACAGACAAGTCAATTAAATGTCCTAAAAGGCAGCTCTTAATGAACTTTGAGACACGTCTGGGCTGTTTTGTGCATGCATGACAAATTTTAAAAATATAAACTGAAGTATTTAAGCTAAAAGTAGCAAAAAAACGTAAGAAAAGACAGGGACCTCTCTCATTTCTAAACTAAAAATGAAGCAACAGTTAAGAGCTGGTAAGCGGAGCTCAACTTGAAAAACTAGTCTGATTCCAAAAGATAAGAAAGCGTGGCTTCAGCAACTCTAAAGCTCACATAATAACATGTTACATAATGTTTGTTTAATTGCTACATTGAACTAAAGACTAATCTGCGTCCCTGGAAGCTGCCTTCTCTCATGCACAACGATTTGTTTGTGTTTGTTTTGTGTTCGCTGGGCCTGGAGCCGCCCTGTTTGGAACTAATTGAGCCTTAGAGAAGATCAGACAGGCAATTGAATTATTTGGGCGTGTCTTGTGCGGTGTTTCAGAGTAACAGTGGCGTAGTGATGCAACTTTTGTTTGTTTATAACATAATGGGTAGAACTATTCAATTGTGCGCGGAGGTATTTTATTCTCCGCATCTCAGTGGAAACACTCACACACCCACAAAATGAAATCCAAGTTGCTCATTACCTATGCCAAGTTAGGCGTTGGCCTCATATCCTGGAAAGACGTTGCTTACAAGTAAGCAGTAACGCAAGTACTAGTTCTCTTTATTGAGATTAAAAAAAAAATACTGTAATGTAAATCATCAAGCTAAATTAGGTAATGTCTGCAATAGTGAGACACTAAACGTTGCTTTATGATCCCACCGTTGTTAGGTGTCGATATAAAAAGTATACTGTCTCAGAAAGAAGGCACAGTCATCGTGTTCAACGTGAGCACCTGGAAGCTGCACTTACAGTAAGTACAGCACTCGAGTAAATTGACTGTGCTGCTTCCCAGCTACAACTAAATGCTGCATTACGGTAAGCTTATCACACTGCATTATCCGGGTGTCCTACCGATGCCCTCATTGCTGGAGTGGAGAAGCTCCATCAGTGGAGCAGATGCTCCCTCGCCGTCGATGATCTCAGCGGATGATTTGTCCAGAGACAGCTCACACAGGGCGCCTGCTGCCACGCGCTTCACATTGTCCACTGGAGAGTAGAGCAGCTGCAAAGGTTGAGAAGGGAGTGGTTAAAAAAACGAAATGAACGTAAACGCAGCTGGTTATGAACAGAAGGAAATGCGACGGCTTGTGTTTCCTCCGTTTGGTACCTGGACAAGTAGAGGAATGAGCTGAAGGTTGGCGATCTCTTCTCTGTTGATAGGATCTCTGGCCAGGATGTGCAGAGCGCCTGTGCAGCCCTCCACGATCTCCTCCATCCTCACTCCATCCTGTGAACCACATTGAAGGGGTATATGTTGATCTACAGAAAAGCTACCAGTTTCCTGGATAAATGTTAGTTGACGCTCGCGGCTGACTGACCTGGTATGTCTGCTGGCTGGATGAGCCGTGCTTCTGGGCATCCTGGTAGGCTTTGATCAGCAGGTTGTTCAGGCGGGGAATCGCTCCTGCGTCCCTCAGAGGGGCTTGGTTCTCCCTGCACAAGGCCAGGTTACGGATCAGGCCAACTGCAGCCTTCAGGCAGGAAAAAGAGCGAAATAGATACAATCACGACACAGTTTTCTTAAATAGCTCAGCAAGAAAAACATCTGTTAAGAAAAAAAATCCAGTTTTTGTCTCCATTACAAATACAACCAACTGCTGTTGTTTATTCCTCTAAAAGCTGTTCTTGTGAAACATGCTGCTCTGGCTGTTGAAGGCATATCATGCTCTTTCAGGCTGATTGAAACTCTGGGTCCCTGCCCTAGCTGCCATCTCCTCCGTCCATCTGTCTCTGTCCATCTGTCCATCTATCTATCTAGGCTCTAGGACCCTTTCCGCCATTTTTCCTAAACAGCCACATTTCATTGAGATAACACGTTCCCAATAACTAGACTCTACCTTGATGACAGGCCAGTAGTAGGGCTGGTTGAGCATCTGGATTATGGCAGGGATGCCATAGCAGGTCCTCACTGCATTCTGGGCCACCTCAGCCTGGTGGTGGCGTGAAGTCAGGTGGCGCAGAGCGCAAACGGCCGGTTCAGTCACATCCTGCTTCTCGCGAGCACGCAGTATGGCTTGGATCAGTGCCTCGATGCCGTTGCTTTGGGTGACCAGCGATTTGTTGTGAGCGTTGTTGCATGTGAGGTTAGACAGGATGCCGGTGGCACAGGTGAGCATGCTGAGGTCTTCTGAACAGAGAAGGCCCACCAGGACCTGCAGCAGACTGTCCATACCCTCCTGGAAAATGACAATCAATTTCTCATGAGTTTTCCAGGTGCAGGTAGCGAACAAAAAGAGAAGGGAAACGGAAATAAACCTAAGACACAAACCTGCTTGGTGGCAGCATCAGACAGGTTCCTGAGAGTCCACAGGCAGTTCTGCATCAGGCGCTGGCTGGACCCCATGAGGTGTTGACCCAGAGCCTGCATCCCACCTGCAGCAAACATAGAAGTCCAATCACTCAGCAGCGTCACATAAATTGCGTTGTCGAGGAGACACTGGCTACAGTTCAGGCAACAAAAAGCTGACACACCTGTATGACTATCTTGTACACACAGGTGCGTGCACACAAGGAAGACATTTTACATACCAGCCTCGACAATGGCGGGTTTGTTGCTCGGACACACAGAAAGGACTTTGAGCACGCGGCTTGTGGTCCACAGCAGCTTCTCGTAGCTGTAGTTTCTCATGATGTGAACCAGACCCTCAGGACCTCCGTTGGCAAGAATGATGAGCTGTTAAATGCAGCATTTGTGAGTATGTTGCCATGTAAAGTGCTGATTCATTTTTTTTTTTTTTAATATTCAGGCTTCATTTGTGGAAATCGAAATCCCTTCATTTTACGATGCAACTCTAACAAAGCCCCAACCTGTCCAGGCACATCAACCCCTATTAACCCTCTCACATTTGACTCTTCTGAACAAGTAACCACACCCAAAGCCTCGCTGTTTAAGTACCTGAACGACTCGGTTCACATGCCACACCCGAAACAAGTCAAGCACGCACATGCAGGAAAACTTCAACAGCTTCACATTACAATGCTTGGCTGCTGTGAAACGCACCAACCATATTATTAGATGTGCTAGGACAATATGTAACCGTCAGTCTCACACACACACACACACACACACACACACACACACACACACACACACCTTGCTCTCCTGGTTGCCATAGGACAGCAGCTGCAGGCAGTCTGTGGTGATGGCCAGGAACTTGGGGTTGCTCTTTTTCAGCAGGGGAACCATCCTCTGCAGGCCGTCGGCCAGGCGCACGGCCATCTTAGCTCCCTCCTGGTGCAGCAGCAGGTTGTGGAGGGTGGTGATGGCGTAGAAGAGCACAGACTCCATGGGGGAGCTGAGGAAGGGAAACGGCTGTGCTTAGAGGGCATCACAATATCACGACAGGATTGTTCTTCACAGGAACATTCCACGACTGGGTGTGTTCATGCTCAGATACCATCACTCATGACGTTCTTAAATCGCTAAGGTCTGTCTCAATCTGATTTTCTACATTTCCCAGACTACCAGTCAACACTCTCCGGAGAATGTGCCTGAGCTAAACTAATGGTAGGAGCAACAACAAGGTTCTTCAGTGAGCCTCTGGCTGCTTTACAGTGTCGCCTTTCCAGGCTCTCTCCATTAAACATCAGAACAATGTGATTGTCTGTATTTAGGGGCCATGCCTCAGCAAAGATTTAATGCAATCTGGAAGTGCTTTTCCTTGGTGCGGATATGCTCCGTCATATGTGTAGACTACTATTATACATTATGAGTTCACAAGCAACTAAGAAAAAGATCAAACTGTGATGAATGAAGTGATTGGCCCAGAAGTACCTGAGCATTCGGACAAGAGCGGGGATTCCTCCGGACTTGAAGATGGAGAGCAGGCCCTCTCTCTGGTGGGAGAGGTTGTGCAGGATGCTGGCCGTGGCCCTTGCCGTCTCCATGTCGCTCGTGTTCTGCATGGCCCGCACCACCGCTGCCACCATCTGAGGGGACTGCATCAGCGCACGGCGGGACGCCTCCTTGCGCGTGAGCTGGTTGACAATCTGCGCCGCCTTGCTGACCACCACCTGATGATTGGAGACGAAGGGAAAAAGAGAAGAATTCATTTTTAGAATTCCTGTTTGACCAAGAATGAAAGTGAGGGCATTCTCTGACAATGAAATTTTATCTGTATAGACGGGATAAAAATGTGGGGCTGCAAATAAAAATGAATTTGATCTTAAACAGTCTTAGTTCTTGGTGATAGCTCTAAATTAAATTCAAATTTGGCTAACCAGATTTTAAAAATCATAAGAGAGATACAAGGATAAAACAGTTTAAGGACTTAAACTATTGATGAATAGATGTTGGTTTAATAAATGGTTTTCTAAAAGTGTTTTTTACTTTGCTGTTTTACGCCTGAGTTTTTGTATGTGTTAATGATTGAAATTCTGCCAGAGTGGTGGGCAGATTTTCACATGTAGGGACAAAACCATGTTTGTCTGCCAACATAAGCTAAGCTAACCAGCTCCTGGTGCTACCTCCATATTTAGCACCAGGTGTAAAGCGATGTCTCTGTTCAACTCAGTGAGCCACAACAATGGACCATTGTGCACAACAACCTTACAATTCACAATATCTACTCTAAATGGCATCTCTACAGAGAACACTTTAGCATTAAATGCATTTACTGTTTCTCTTGTTTTTCTCTCAGTCTACAGTAGTTTGACTACTTTCCAAACGATGTGTCCAGTTAAAGGCAAATTTCAACCAAATTCCACACTGACGTCTGATGTCTATGTACATGGGCACATCTTCATGATCATCACCTGGTCTTCATCGTTGAGCAGCTTGGTGAGCTCCGGCACGGCGCGCGTGGCCAGCTCGGCATCGTCCTGGTAATTAATCAGGTGGATGATGGCCGCCTTGAGCATCTGAGACGGCTCAGCCAGCCGCTGGACGTTAGTCATCTGGGACGGGTCGGTCTGAGTGGACAGAATGGTGGTGCCTCCCTCCATGGTCTCTGGGAACATGGCAGCCCGCACCCGCTGGGCTCTGGTCAGTGTGTACTGGGAATCCAAGTCTATCGAGACAAGAGACAATGATATCACAGCCTGCAGGTGATTAGAGGAACATATTAACCGGCTCGAGGCGCGCTCTGTCTTACCGGGCTCTGTCGTCATGGTGGTGGTGGTCATGGTGTACTGCTTGGTGGTGTACTCTCCGTCGTCATCTCTGACTGTGGTGGCTCCGGACTGGATGCCTGAATCTATGCCATACATGGTCTGCTGCCACTGTGCCACCTTCACAGAGCCGTCCATCTCACCCACTGCAGAGGACAGAGGAACAGGGCACGTCACATGTGTTAAGGAAGTCATTTAAAGCAAGAGATTAAATAAATACTGAAGTGAGAGGAATCAGATTGAATTATTCACAAATAATAATGATAATAATAATTTTTCCCTTGAGATGAGAGTTTTATTTCTATAGCAAGTAAAGGAACCTTTTTATAGAAGCAACCTTTAGCTATCTTTTGTTACAGGGAAGTGCAAAACGTATGAAAACAATAGCTGGAAGTATTCAAAGTTCATTGGCTTTCCAAAACAACGCAATGATATAGGCAAAATACATCAACATAAATTCACTACAGTACGAAAACACACTTGAAATCCACTAAAATGATCAAAAATAAAAACTGAAAGACTTACTTTGCATTGCCATTGTGGTCTGTTGTTACCAAAGCAATGATGGAGAAAACCTAAGACACAGAGAAAAAAACCAGAGTCAGGATTTCCAGCATTCCTTCCTCAACTCGCTACATATTCCCTTCATAGTCTCTCTAGACTGTCATACTTTTTTTTTCTCTATATATATTTATACACTCCTGCGGTGTGACGGCTCACAGGAGGGACCTGCCCTAATGATGACAACACAGAGGGGCGGACGTTGCTCGTGTGGGAGGGAAAGTGCAGTGAACTGAGAGACAGCTGTAAGCCAGAAATTCGAAGCAGTCAGAGTGACCTTCCACCTCCGGCCTCTGCTCCTGCAGCAGTGGGAGTAGCCTGCGGCTGACGTGCAGCATTCAGGAACCTGCTCGTCAGGTTTCGATTCCAGTGTATGAGAAAGGGTGTGAGTGTGTACACGAGACAGTGAGCACACTTCTCGTCACAAACACACACACACACACACATGTCCAGATCTTTAAAACAAATCCTACTACTCGGCTTTAACTTTTGTCCTTAAAACAATAAACTTCCTCCAGTATGCAAATTAGACAACACCACCGCGCAGGTTGTGTGGCTTCTTTCCGACAACGCTCGACATTGCTTAACCGCCTCCCTGTTTGCTACTTGCTGGTGCATGTTTGTTCCACGCCTCCTTCGTCATTACTTTTTCCAACAAAAATAATTTACCTCACCACATTTAGTTGGAATTTCGAACCAGGTAAACAACCGAAAAAAAAAAAGGTCTCAACATGTGTACATGTGAATCACAGACTTTTTGAAATACTAAAAGATTAAATGAATCCCCTTCCAGCACTTATAAATGAATTCTTTTGTTGAGGTCTCTTTTGTGTATAAAGAGAAGGAACAAATAATGCTTAGAAGAGAGTTGACGGATCCGACGTGAACTCTGAACAGCGGAAGCTGTTTTCTATCTCCCCTTGGCCACGGCCTGCAGGTCATCCACCGCCCAAATACTTCACATGAAAATCTGCATTTGTAACAGCTGCCCGCCGCTGCATGCAACATATGACCCACAGTACAATGCATTCACTGTGCTGCTTACAAGTGTTGTCAGACATCTGACTGTCCCACAGCACATAGCTGGGCCGGATTGCGTGCGTGTACATGTTTTGCAGGCACTGCAGCGGAGGCATGATGGATGAGGAGGGGTCTCTACGCACGGCAATGCCTAGAAGTAAACAGCTCAAACGGGAACGGGAAATAAACATCTCCATCACCGAGGTTGTTTTCTGTGACATCTGGTTGTTGCTTGTGGCGTAATAATCGACTATCTTCCCTCTTCACCACTCATAAAACAAGTCACAGCTCAAAGTCCTTTCAGCTTCACCTGTGCGTTCATTCATCTTCATGGAACAAACAACATAACAATGCGGTGAGTGCTGTAATGGAAACTGACCGATAAGTGCGTTATAATTCGTGAAAAACATGAATTGTTTTGTCTCCCTGACTGACGCTGGGGTTGTACACAGTGTACAAGCAAAAGAAACACCCCCGCATCTTCCCTTCCCTCTGAAATATGTGTTTCAGTCCCTCAGCCCGGCTTTTGTCCTACAGATGTGTACTGGCGTGTGTGTGCACATCACTGTAGCTCTTTGTCAGGGGTTTCTATTAAAAAAAATATATGAAACTGACGGCGACAAAATGTGTAAATCAGCTGTCGACTTCCTCTCTGCGTCACTTGTAGGGACAAGATCCCACTTCAGAGTCTGCGTGTTTGTTTTATTTACAAAATACCGATCTTCAGTTAAGATGCCCCCCCTTTTCACTTTTACAGGAAACTTCGGCTCAGCTTCGTCAGTAGCGCATCTGGCACGGAATCCTGCACGACCAGGCCCCACATGACTGTCTGAGCTTGCAGCTACATGTCACCTTTCAGATAAAGCACTGACTCATCAGACCACAGTCAACTATGCAGGCAAACAGTGCGCGGTCCCACCTTTCTCACTAAAAGGTGTGTCCACTTTTTAAAAGTGAGGGGTTATGTGTCGAAACGGTAAAAAAAATGACCACAGAATAATGTGTCACACGCACACGTCACCGGGAATAAACTGACAAACTAAATGCTCATCTGCTTTCTAAGTTAAACACATAGATCATGATCATCCACCGCTAAACGGGCGGAGTCACCGCCGGTGTAAAATCAGGTACATGTGACTTTTTGTTCACAGAGAACTTTCACGTTGTCTGTAAATCAGGGACGGTGTTTGTGCAGTCTTTGTTTCCCTGGGCGAGGCAGTGGGTTCAGCCAACTGTTGCAACGCTGCGACACGCCCCGCCTATCGCCTAGGTAGCTGAAAGTCCGTGGGGGCTTTATCTGCTGACCCATCTGATGTCTGGAGCTCCGGGCACTTGTTTTCAGATAACTGCGCTTCTCCCAAACCCTTTTTTTTCCGAGCCACTTCTACAAACGCACAACTGTGGTCCAAGTACAGAAAACCGCTTGACAGCTTGGATTTAAAATAATGTAAAGTCAATAAAAGCCAAAGCTGAGCAAACAATTCCAATAAAAAGGAACATTGTTTTGCATATTATGGCGAGAACAAAGCTTATCTACACGCCCCTCCCACAGCGTTCAGCGCAGAGAAGCAGCTCTCGGTTGAACTGTGCACTTCTGACTGGACTTTGCCCTCTTCCAGTTAATGAGTGATGCATCTTTTTTCACTCTAGCTGGACCTTGCTCCGTCACCGCCGCTGCCACCAGCAGTCACCCGCCCACGCGCTTACATGGAAGCCATGCTTCGGAATAACACGCATTTCACGCCCGTCACCTCCCACTATCCTGTTAAGCAACAGCCTCTGTCAAAGGGTTCAGGAGAGAAGAAGAAGAAGAAGAAAAAAAAACAAACTGCACAGTAAAAGTCAGGAATGCGTATCGGTGAAAGCTGCCAGCGAGCGAGTTGAAACAGAAAAGCAGAGACGGATACTGAAACACTGGCGTGACATTCCACACCGACACCATACATTCAAACTGTCCCGGAGTGCGTCTGAGCGTAAATCACGCACTGAGCAAAAAAAGTACACGATTTGGACATTTTCACCGTTCTCCTCTTCTACTTCTACATGAGTCATCGGCAGTTACTGTGAGGACACGGCTACAATGACAAATAATGAGTAACGTATAGTGAGGACACATGCACTGTCCTGCCCCCCCCCCCCCCCCCCCCTCAGGCATGTCAGACAGGGAGTGTCTCCACAGCGGTGACAGGCTCTCAGTAAGGGTGTGGCGGCGGAGCAGAGCGTTTGTTGCATGAGTGGGTGAGGACGAATACACCTAATAGCTGGAGGGACGCTTACATTTCGCTCATCACCTCCGCTTCCGCCCACTAATTAAAAAGTCGAAAAACTAAGCGTAGTGATGACAAAAACATTCCAGCAGGCCAGAGTTTTGACTTTGCTGGCCTAAGCTCTCCTTTGTATCACAGCAGGATTGAATCAGGTCAGGGAAGAGGCCCGGGCAGGGGGGGTGGTGTGGGTGGGGGGTGGGCTGGAGATGAACCCTGGTCATGTTCCAGTCTTATTCAAGTGGCTCCTAACACACTCTACAGAGTTTGCAGCGATTCGTTATTTAGCTGGCAGGCAGGGGTCTAAACAACATGCCTTTGGTATTTTGCTGTTGCCGCTGGTGGACTTTTGCGTATTAAGATGGCACAATTACACCCATGTTCAAAGGAATATTTTTAACATCCTGGAAAAAACGCTTGTTTGTTTTCTCGCCGGGGTCCTGATGAGACGCTGCTCTGCTTCTGTTACCGTTTTGCTTAGCACAAAGGCTCGGGATAATGCTTTTTTGATGAGTTCATGCAAAACCAAAAGGGAACAACAACAGGTTCCGCAAATAACACCCTATAAATACAAGCTGCTTTACTGCAAGCAACGCTCTGATAATCTAAACTCGGAGCAGCCTCGTTATTAATCGTCCGCGTTAAATGAATATTTTCTTGGCGACGAGAGCGTCACAGGCTTTGTTGCAGAAACGCGGCCTCGTCTGGTGCTTCTGTGGCTCCTAACAGGCTCGGCTAATGTTATGTTTAGGCTGACACGCAAATGAAGAAGATTATTTTAGCGCACATCTGTAAAGCTTCTTGCGCCATCTGGACAGATAAACTATTTGACATATAGGCCACCGCACCCACTCTCCCCCTTGTCCCCCACTCACGCCCTGACACATATATGTTCCCTGACATGTAACCGACACTCCTCTTACTATGAAGTGTTTCCCAGATGACCTTAACACACAGCCTGCGCTCACGCGGCCCAAACCTCCCCGACAGACAGAATGGCCGAGCCCGGCCAGCTGAGTCTCCAGACGGAAGCTGACATTGTGCTCTCTGCATCCTTTCTCCGCAGACTTGAGGCTCTGATGTCCCAGTGGGATACAGCTTAACACATCCACTAACCCTCCCGGTCCCCTCGGCCCACATGCCTCTCGTCCCCTACTTGTGTAACGATGGCCGTTATGGCACTGTAATGGCAGCAGCAGGGGCCAACTGGATAGCTGTTAGCTATGAATCAATACGGGAGGATGTGAAGTGGTGCACAGCTAATGGATTTATTGTGGTGGGTGACAGGAAGTGGTGGTCAACATTATCTGACTCACCAACGCTGCTTGGCCGTCTGGTCGGAGAGGGGAAGTCTATAAAGAGAAGCTGCACCTTCTGTTCCCGTAGACGGGAGAATACGGTGCGCCACCACCTTAACGTCACGTCGCGCAACTCAGATCGTGAAATTTTGTAAAGGCCCAAACTCTTGGAGAACGAGCATGCATCATCCGAATGTAACAGGCAGCTGATAAAATCCAGACCACGGCAACGTCACCACGCCAAGAGCCCACAGATGATAAAATGTTAGTGGTGCGCACTTGTGCAACACGCAAACTGAATTTGTCTAACTGTGGCAGATAGAGCGCAGACTGCTGCTCCCCCTTGCCTGATCTGGAAACATTCCCAGCAACACAGTCAACCACTGCCAATGAATAAAATAAGAAGCGGAATGGCTAATGGCTCCTTGATTTGTCAGATTTGCAGCTGCTTCAGCGAGTCAAATTAGGACGATGGGCGCAGTGGCTGTGAAAAGCAAAAACTTAATGGTGTATAGTTGTTGTTGTTTGCTTTCCGTGGGATCGCGCGGTGAATCAAAGGAAATGCGAGCAGTCTCGGAGGAGGTGCCCAAGTGCAGATGAGAATCAGATTACAGGGAACTGATAAAGGAGAGGGGAATGAGTAAAAAGGGGTGTATACCGTGTAGCAATAAACTCTCATTTGAAGGAAAAGGAACAAAGTGCACTAAATGGCTCACATCAGATACGGTGGGAGGAGCTGAAGTCTAGCATATCCAAAGATCGTCCTTTATATAAGAAACAACAAGGCAACACAAAAATGTGGAGGCCTAATGGATATATTTAGTTTTACATGAGCCTTAGATACACAGTTACTGAAGGTTTGGTTGAAGAAAGGGCACAGATTTAGTCTGTGGACCTGCAGGAAGAAGGATACACCCCCCCCCCCCTCAATGTTGTTTGGTTGCTGGTAGGAAGGAAAAGGATGAACTAAGTGTCTGATAGCACAGAGGGCGCCTGTGTTACTTTGGGGTAGAGAGGAAAAGAGTAGCCGCATTGTCCCATTGACTGCCGTCCCAGTGAAAAGGAAACCTCTCTCAAGTGTCCCCACTGAATGCCACCAAAAAGGCTGAAGCACATCAAGATGGCTCTGTGTGTTCACGGGCCAAGTTCGGTGGCCAACGCCGCATCCAAAGCCCCATTTTAAAGGCCCGACAGGGAGCCTTGAACCGCCACCGCTACGCATCAGCGTGCGCCAGAGCGCTGAGGCGATGTGACAGATGATTAATTTTTCAGGGAGATTAGAGGCACGAGGGAGCAGCGGCGGAGGGGTGCTGGAGAGAGCAGGGACCCCAAAGGGTACGGCAAGTTGACGGTTTGTTCATTTCATTTAGTTCGTTAAAAGAAAAAAACAAAACAACTAAATATGTAAAAGTTTGCAATATTAAAAACTGAGCGAATTCCTCCGGCAGCAGCACATCATTTGTTTCGTACGCGGATGTCGTCAGATCAGACCCACAAGAGCGTCAACTGACAAGGCGCAAAGGAAAAAAAATGAAAAACAGAATAACAGCCTTTATTGTCACAAACGCCCATGAGGAGTTTTTTTTTTTCAGTTTATCCAGTGTTTTGTAAATTATGCACAGGCACCAGGCTCGCACGGTTTTCACAACCCGTGCGCGCATGGAATCTTGCAAAGGCAGGGAAACAAAGAAAACAAGCAAGGCACGAGGCTTCGGCTCTCAACATATGCAGAACCAACTTCCTTGTGAGACCTCGCATCTCTAACGAGTCGAGCTTCCCTGTTGATTTGATTTTGGTTTCTACCACACCCTCGCTGCCCTCACTTCAGTCTCTCATAGAAGTGTAATTAAGGGACAGGGAGGAGGCGAAGAAAAACACACACCGCAGGAGTCATCAGTCAGGAGTCGCTGCAATGAGAAGCCAAATCATCCGACTGTGAAAACTTTGTCTTTTGAGTCAGTGCTGGAGTCTAGTTCACTCCCTCCTTGACAGTGATGAAAAAATTATCGATGGTAATGTATTCATGGAGAAAACAGTGGGATTCAGCTATTTCCTGCTCGCTGTCAGACTGATGTGTGGGTGTTTTGGACAGCTTTGATAAGAGCTGGCTTAAGATGACCAACCTGGCAGACATTCGTGATGGTTTTAAAGTGAAAGTGAAGGGAAGACGCAGCAGCAGCCATTAGGCCTGTGACATTTTAAGTGAGGGACGTTTTTTCGTGCTCTTGTCAGATCCAGCCATGAGAACAGCTGAAGGTAAATAATTAACTTCAGGGTTGAGCTGGGCGACGCCAGCTCCACTTGCTCAGCATTATATCACTGCACTCTGGCAGACAATTGCGATCTTGTGTTTTGTCTGTGACAGTTTGGTCACTGCTGCTGCTTTTGTTAGGGTATGTCTTAAATAAATGCTTTGACTGGAAATCGCCTACTCTGGCCGTCCTTGATTGGTTTACTTTTATGGTTTAAAATGAAATTATCCCCTATGAAAGCAGATTAGCGTTGGTTTCTTGCTCATTAGATGTAATATTACAGTAATGAAACGAGTTCTACATGTCTGGAGGCTGCGGGTTTGAATAAACCCGCTCTGTGTTTGTCTGGTGAAGACTTCCTTCCAGGCCTCTGGCCGTGAACCCCATGGAGATTTCAATGCCGTCACACGACTTCACTTTTGCTTCAACCCCTGTCGTCGCTGACGGGAAACTTTATCTCTCTGCATTTCCTTCTCCATGGGAACAGTAAAACAGAAAGGCAGGGCAACATGCAAACACAGAGCAGGTCACTTAACGTGCGCGCTGAGTGGCTGCAACCGAGCCCCTTGAAAGTACCCGGCCAGGCGTCACTGGACACAGACAAAGACGAGGTAAATAATAAAATAAACTAAGGTTAGGATGTATGCCACGCAGTAATCTCACTTGAAAAGTGTAGGCCTATTTATAACCCGAAGGATCCCCTGGCCTCTTGCTCTGTTAATGTAGGACAGTATCAGGGAATTAAGCGGGGTGGGGTGGGGTGGGGGGGGATTATCACCGTCCCACCACAGCTGTAGCTACAAATCCTACTGTAAGTCACCCCCATTGCCGTCCCACCATCCATCCACCCTCTTCCCTGAGGGCAGACAGCAGCAGCTTTCCGACCATGCTGCTGTCTGCCGCTGCACCACTTGATGAGGCCAGGCTGGCACAGGGTATTGGCACCGTGTCCTATTCAACCTGACACACATTCAACAACCTCAGCTGGACGCGCTGCTCTGGAAACAAGCCGGACGCTTGGCGCTTGCTTTCGGCGCTTTGTGATGCTTGCTAATAACTCAGACACGAGAACAATAGGTGATTAGGTTCCTTTTAAGGTCTAAGTCTGTCTCAAATGGACTCTGATGTTAACGGCGGTAATCCCAACTGGATCTCAGTCTTAAAATCAACTGAAAGATGTTTGTGCTCCTGCATCTGCGAAGATAATGACTTCATGGAAGAATTAGGCAACACCTGGAGGGATGAGTGGGTGTGGACGGAAGCTATAGTAACACACCATCACATCACTGTCATAAATCACAAAAGTACATGACGTTACATCCCCCCACCCCCACGCTCTCATTGCTTAGCTCATGGTATTTTCCTGTTGTTTGGCCTCAAATGTCCAAACTTGAGTTCATTGATCTATAAGAAGCCAGAAAAATGTGAATATTGTTTTTAAAGGCGGACAAAGTGTCAAAAACAAGTATGATCACCAAGGATATGAAGAGCTCACTGTAGCTTAACTTAGAGTATAAAATGATTAATAATTATTTCTGGTTGATTGTACGTAGCCAGGAGATAGTAAACTCGCTGTTGTTTTATTGCCTTGCCTGTTATGAGGTCCATAAAATTTTATATGAGACTTCATTGCGATATCAATCGTAAAACCTTCTTTCTTTCTTTCTTTCTTTCTTTCTTTCTTTCTTTCTTTCCTTCTCTTCTCTTCTCTTCCTTCCTGCCTTCCCCTCGTATGTGGACACAAACGGACCCAACAGAATAAACTTGGACCTCCAGCAATGACACTGTGGGGCCCCTATTGACAAGTGACGTCCAGCTTTATGATCAATACATGTCGCGATGAATCTGTCACAATAGCTCTGTGGCACTTCGGACAGTTAAGAAGCAAACAAAAGACGTCGGTTAACAAAAAAAAAAAAAAAAAAAAAAAAAAAAAGACATCAAACTTTTAGAGGCTGCAGCTCGCCAAGAACTCACACACTCACTCAACACAACAGCAGCAGGAGACAGTTTGAGGCATGCGGAAATGAATTTCTGATACAAAGCAGAATTAGCACCCAGATAAGAAAAAGATTGACCAAAACCAGCGAACACTTCCTGCGTAAACGCCTTCTGCGAGAAATCACAATTTAAGTGCGCAAAAAGCAGACAAATAACCGCAAGTAACAAAAACACAAAGAGCAGTTTAAGAGCTGGTAAAAAAACTGTCGGGAAATCGAGTGAATCCTACCTCTGAAAAACACACGAAGCCTTTGAGGATTATTCCAGAGCAGTGTTTTTTTTCCCTCTTCGGTACGGATCACTATTTCTCCTTACTTCTCTCCACCACTGCTGCTGGCCGACAGTCCTCTGGACAACAAAAAAAGAAAAAGCCCTGTAAAAGGAGCGTCACCTCAGCCCAGACTCCGCCTTCCTCAGCCCGACCCCACCCTGCACACAGTCTGCACACACTGGGAGAGGCGTTGTAGCCGAGCATTGTGTTTGAAGTGTACTGGGGAGAGATGTAGGCAGCGGAATGAAACATACAAAGTTTCTTTCATTGCTACTGCAACAATGAAAATTGCTCCATTCATTAACTGTCTGTAGGTCTGTGGGGAAAAAAAGAGTGTTTTGCAGGAAATAATTATAGGCGACGACATCAGGTGTGAATTGTTTTGGTATTCGGTTTGTGTCTTTTCACAGAGACTACAACGACGCCTCGCGCTCGCGTCCATTCCCTGCACCTGCATGACGCCCGACCACACCTTGATTACAAGAGAAACCAGACGGCCCAGGATGAGTCACAGCAGCCGGGAACAGAGAGAGATAAAGATATGACCAGTTTCGTGTGTGTTGTGTCATGAGTGTTTGACTCAATGAGGCCTTTGAAAGAAAAACAAGAGGTTTTGAATACTTAATTCAGAGCTCATCCTCTGAAATGATCCTCACGTTGAGGCGTTGTCTGGTGTACTTCACAAATCAGCAAAGCTAAGCTGTTATAGGATTACTTGTGATTATTTGTTTACATATTACTTGTTTGGTATAAAAACACACGGGTAAATTCTGAAAAGAACTCTTTAGCCCATTGAGAATATTTGTTTTGTTAGACCAACAAAGTCCAAAACCTAAACCCTCTAGTATATAGTCACGTGTAAAATGATAGAATCATAAAACTATTGTAAACCTTAACATAAAATCAACTCAGTTATTAAAGTTATTGCAGACACATTTGGGACTGAAGTACAACTTCATTCAGCCACCCTTGCGTGCACGTACACAAATACATGCAATCTGACTCCACTTACACATTGTTCTTTGTGCGCTTGAATAGGTTGAATAGGTTCATTCAGGAAGAAACCTATTTAAAAGAAACAACAAGGGGTATATACACAGATCATCAACAACATTAAAACAAATGACGGGTGAAGGGAATAACAATAATGTTGTTGCAATGCAACGTTCTGCTGAGAAACCCGGTTATGGTGTTCACGTAGATGTTATTTAGACATGTACCACCCACCTAAACATTGCTGCTGACCAGACACCACAACCCCTTAGCAACGACACTCCCTAATGGCAGCAAAACAATGAGACCCTCCACACGCTGGAGAACAACAAAACATGGGATGCTCTGGAACAAGCCTGATCCGCAGAGGGCCCTCCCCTAAAGACTCTCCTGCCAGCCTCGTGGTGGGCCTGTGTTCACTTCCCAATGAACCCGAACTGTGTGGGAGGCAAAAGGGAGAACTGAACAATGTTTGGCAGTTTTAATGTTGTGGCTGACAAGTGTGTACAGGTGATGTGGATCAGACCGCACAGTGTCAATGTTGAGTGTAAATGTGCATAGGTTAAATAGGTAGATATCTACACACACGAGGAGAACAGCCCCACCTACCTGATACAGTCAGACTGACTGACAGAGGAGCTTCACTTTATTATGTCTGTGCAGGGTGAGGACTGCCATTATTCATACATGGGTGGTTCATTCAGTCCTAAATGACTGGTGTGAAGTTTAGGGATGTTCAGAGAGGAGTCTATCAGTCTTATGCAGATGTTGTCCTGTATTCCCCTTTCGAACCAAAAGCTAAAATGTCTCTTGTCCTTCAGGTGTAATGTGGTCTGCTGAGTCCTGACCTGAAGAACTTGTTCAACTCCTGTGTTGCATTTATGTTGTTTGGTTTCTGCATTGTACAAGTCTGTACCTTCTCCACTGCACTGAACTGTATGAACGTCTTCCTCAGTGCGTTACTGGGCTTGAAGTGCACTGGGATTTGGAGGTTATTGAAAATTCTCTTGACTTTTTCTGGCACTCCAGCCACAAAACGCCATTAATGGGCTGTGAGAGTACCATTCACTGGGGGAATAAACCGGGATTAAAACTAATTCCTCCAATTACAGGTGAGTATCTGGTTGCAATTTACCCTAGTCATGTGAGTTTAATGTGAACGCCACCCACAGATGTACCAAATAAGAACCTAAACTCCCCACCAGGCATCTGTAACTCCAGAAGCCACTTCAATACACAGATGTACAAATGTCCACCACAACATTAAAACCACTAACCAGGTGAAGTGAATAGCATCTTGTGGCATTTCATTGTTCTGGTGGAAAATTCTTGTGGATGTTACTTTGACATGTACCACCCACCCCAGACCAGACCACACACCCCCACCCATACCAATGACACTCCCTGATGGCAGCAGACATCCCCAGCAGGATGCAGCCTGACACAGATACACTATAGGAACAATCAAAAAAAGAAAAGACAGCACAAGGTGTCCCTCTCCTCAACTCAAAGGCCCCCACTAAGAGAAGAACACCCAGAAAGATACCCACAGAAGGCCCATGCCCATTCTCTGATGAGTCAGAACAGTTTTGGAGGAACAAGAAAGACCTTCACAATGTGTTTCAGAAAAACAGAGACTAAACAGACTTTTAAAATTAACACCAGACTGGAACAACGACAGCCCTCCACTCTGCATAGAAAAAACTGTGACTGAATCATGTTAAAACTATTGCAGTGTAATCACAGTGAAGCTCCTCCATCTGCTTCTCTGACAGACTCAGACAGGTCAGGCTGAACTCCATGTCATGACTCAGACTGTATTGTCACGGGTCTCTCGTAGGCGACCGTTGTGACAGTAATCATCTCTGCCTCAGGCAATGAATGAGGCAGAGGAGAAGACAAGGCGTGCTGGACCACTGCTGGTTATACAGGCCATTATATTTGTCACACTGAATGTGTGAACTGACAACCCTCTCTTTAAAAATAGCCACAGACCCAACTGACACTCAGGTCTTCATGTGCTGCTTGAGGGGCATGATGATTATTAGACTGTTCATCGAATGCAACAGCACATTCATATTGCTAGACCTGACCATATGAACATACATTTTGCTGTGAGAGTAAATGACTTTTTGTGTGTTTTTCTGACTTTGGTTTCTCGGATATCCCTGGATAGTGGACACAGGGGGCGCAGGGACATGAATGGCACCATTGTTTTCAACACAGCAGGCTCTTTATTTTGAAAATTAGCCAAGAATTAAAAGAGTAGGATTCATGTGGAACTGGAGCTCTGGCTGACACGACCAAAACACCTCTCTTTTAGTCCAAGATTCAGCTTATGAAGTGTACGTCGTTGATAAAACTTTCTTTGGAAGCATTTGAAAGGCTCATGAATCCTTTCTCTTGAGCTTAAGTGTTGATAGTGTTATGCGATACATCCCATGTACATAATGCCTTACGCGACGGCAGGCATATTTCCAAATACATTTTATTTCCATCCTGTAGGCAGGGTTCAAAAAGATGTCTGGGTTTCTGTGCTCCGGTCTCGGCCTGCGACCTCCCAGTGAACAGACCATCAATCTCGATGCACAGCCGAGCCTGTCTTTCATCCCAAGGACAGGACACAGAGATATGATGTCTCTGCTTTACAATACTCGCCTGTTTCACTTCGTGTCTCTGGTGGACTCGACTTTGCGCCCTGCAGGAAATGGCCCCATTGTCCTTGGGAAAGGAAGTGGCCTGAGGCAGACCACTAGCTCACCACTAGCCTTGATGGAGATGGTGGTAAATTATTAATCATCAGTAACAAATGGAAGATACACGTATACTGTAGCGCTGGCTGTCCACTTAGGAATGTTTTTGGAACAATGGACAGTGGAGTTGCAGCTGACCACCTGGGGAGAGAGTGCTTTGAGTATAAAAACCTGTTTTATGTGTTGTCAACGCATGAGAAGAGTCGAGATATAGAAAGAAAAAAAGCTGAACAAAAGTCTTGTTTTTAATTTTAAAAATGTAGTCACATAACCTGCAATGAAGCTGAGCACGTATGTTCATATTTAACATTTGAAAGAGCCCAAACAAAATCTTCTCCTATCCAGGGCCACTCGCTTTTCCTGCTGCTTTTACCATCACATAGTCTTCGTTGTGTTTGCTCCCATGTCATTCAAATGTTTTTTGGCATTAAATGCTGAGCTGGCCAAACAATCTCTACTTAAAACCCACTTAATTTATGAGCATTGTTTTGTGAGCTCTTGCTGCCAGTTCAGTGCAGTTGTATTTGCTATATTAAGGATCACAATTATATGATGCCTTGTAATTTATGAATTGATCAAAATATCAGCACTGCGTGGGTTGCATGACCACGTTGGCTAAAATCTTTCTGTTCTACCAGTGCGTTACCACTAGAGGTAGACAGAGACTCGTATAATCAGTTGACACTCTGAATGGCCTCCAGCATCTGCTCTGCGGTCAGATCCACTAGTTGGCTCTCAGGGTTAAAATAGATCAACATTTGCTCCAGTCACATGTGGGAGTCCTTGCTAGTTTGGGAGGATCCAGATAAAATAAGAGAGGCTGCTAAAATTAACATCTATGACAGATGTTCTTTAATGGCGCATGTCAACATCAGATAGCTGTAACCGTTGTAGAGTTTGTTGTGGGCAGTGGAAAGAAGGGAGGTTTTTGTCTATTTCTTTATAAGCAGAGGTATCTGTGTACATCTACTGGTCTGCGTGTACACCTGCTTCTTATCTTTAGCTAATTTAAGCTGCAAGTTTATCACCTGTCAAATACTCTCAGAAAAGGAGACCAAAAATATCCACAGGGTGTGATGTGATTTCTCTGGCTTGACATATTTTGGTTGTGAACGAGTCTTCCTACAAAGCATCTTATACGGGATATATAAACTCACTTTACAAAACATTAATGTCAGGCAGGAGAATGCTTCACAAAGTGAAAGCCATCTTGGACAATGAGTCGAACCCGCTCCATGACGTGCTGGTCAGACACAGGAGTTCTTTCAGCATCAGACTGATCACACTATGATGCACTACAGAAGTTATTCCTCCCTGTGGCCATCAACCTGTACAACTCCTCACTCTGAGTGTACAATAACTCATGTTCACTTTATTTTCAAATACTTGTACATATTTCCTCATATACTATTGGACTCTGGACTCACCATGTGCATAACCCATATTTATAACCATATTTATATTGATATTGCGCAATATCTCATGTTCACTTTATTTTCATATACTTGTACATATTTCCTCATATACCATTGGACTCTGGACTCACCGTGTGCATAACCCATATTTATAACCATATTTATACTGATATTGTGCAATAACTCATGTTCACTTTATTTTCATATACTTGTACTGTGCAATAATTTCCCGCTGTGCAATACCCCATATTCAATGTTATTATAGACCAACAACTCGGAACACAGGTTCACTTATTCTTGTACATATTGTTATATATATTTCTAATATTTTTTTTTACATTGACGCGTGTATTCTTACTACAGTTGTCTAGATGTATCACTCTAACCTATTGCCTACATTGCTCTTTGTTGTTAACACTGGAGCACCTTGAGTAGAAGCTGCTGTAAGGAAAAGTAATTTCCCCCTGGGATCAATAAAGTAATTCTGATTCTGATTAGAGTCAACGGATTTAACCGTTGCTGCGTGACCGGAAAAAACGCATTTCATTTGAACACTACATGTCCCGTGATGCCTCGCTTTCAAGATGACCAAATGATACTCCCGAGCAGACCAGCCGCGGTGACAGCTGAGCTTCCAGTTTACCGAGGGGGAGACTTCTGCGCCGACCTTCAGCACACACGAACGAAACAAACATGTAAGTTTACCTCGTCTCCCCATGTTTTACCTTCTTTTAACATGTCACAGACACTCGTGTCGTGTACCTGTCGCTTCGCTCTTGTTTCTAAACTGTCCAAACTCGGTGAGGGGAAATTTCCATAACGCCTCAGGAGGGTGGGATTTAGCCCTCCGTGGTTGGAGGTGTTGATGTTATTGTTAACATCTTCTAAGCTAACTAGCAACCTAACTTGGGTCTTAAATTCTGTGTCTGTTTAGTTAAATATAAAAGTTTTTATCCTTTTTTTTTTTTTTTAGTTTGCTTTTAGGTTTATCTGCAGCTAGTTATTTAATTGTGTTGTTCATAATAACAAGTGAAAAGTCGCCGGTAAAATGACACACCCTGGTACTGAAGTAATGTTCTTTCAGTTCTAGTCTATGTTAATTAATTTTGCAAAAAATAGGGAATAATTTCAGTATTTTTCAGTGTTTAGAAGCCCCCCTTTCTTTCTTCGTGTGTGGTGTCTTCTGTACTACTATTTTACTGTACACGTGCAAAAGGTGTGCACTTTGTACACACTCACGCACTGCTTGGACTTGAATGGCACCTTTGTGTGTAAAGCTCACTTAATTCGTTGTGTATTAACATTGTCAATTGAGATGTTAATTCCTGGCTTTAGTATAGGTAGATTGGAAAAGGTTGTTAACCCAAATGTGAAGTCTGGGTATTAGGTACAATAAATGAAGACAGAAGCACGTGATTACATTAGGCTCACTTCTTTTTGTTTCTCTAACTGTCACACAATTACTCGTGTGTATGGGGAAAGAATCAATTTAAATATTCACAACACTGGCAAATGGAAATGTGCTACAAGAAGCCACAGCGTAAACGTTTTGAGGGGATCCCAAAAAGCAAGAATGAACCTGGAGGAATGCACTTGCTGCATGGGATTGTTGACATCTGCTGCCTGCAGTTGTGCTAGAATAATGACCTATTTTTCCAGTGTTATTGTTTTTGATTTTAACATCCTGATTACATGGTTTCTCATAAGCTTTCTATTAGCTTGCCAGTTCAAATAACACAAAGGATTGATCGGCAGATTGACGGTGTTAACATTGTTTTAAAAAGTATTCAGACCCTTTTAGTCACAGAGAATTTACTACTACTAATACAATGACTACGACAGATGTTGTAGTGAATGTTTTTCTTTCTGTTGTTTCCTGTTTTCTTGTTTGCTTTGTCTCAACTAGTGTCCTGTAGCTTTGTTCCTAGAATTAAGTTAAGTTTTAATTGACAAACACCGGCCTCTGTGAGTAGTATGTTAAGCTAGTTACTGAGCTGTTATCGTAGGATATGACCAGTACACAGTAGCAAAATAAGTCTTCCCCAGCCAACCCTGGAAGATACGTTTATAAGATCAAAGTATACATATAGGGGATTAGACATAGATGAGATTGATTTGTTAGTAAAGTAGTGTAGGTCAAGTAATTCATGGCTGATTACTGTTTGTAAATCAGTGACAGTCCTGGCTGTGTTGTTTTGAACTACAGCAGGAAATATCCAGACAATACAGTTGAGATCAGAGTCTGACCCTGTTTGCCGATGCAAATCACCGTGTACAAGAGGAAGAGGGAAGTCCTGACCTCATCATCAAAATGAACCAGTGCTGACTCTCAGATTTCAGTTTTGTTCTTCTGTCAAGTCACTTGGGTCCGTGGCGCCTGCACGCCTCTTCTCCGACGTCCCTGCTCCTCCTCCCGCCTCACTGCCCCCCTCAGCTCCAGCTCCACCCTCCCTCACCGTTGCTCTCGCTCTTTCTGACAGGACACGCTCAGGACAGGACACGAGCTGGCCGGTAAAGCAGCACTAGCAGCGGAGCCTTTCGTTTGATGGGGATACGCTGCAGGAGCCATTCTACGCAACACGTCAAATTCGGAGAGAACAGCCTCAGCAGCAATGTGAGTTCGTTTCACAGCTTTGTGACCAGTACTTGACTTGTGAGCCAGTCCAGTGTTATTAGCATTTTAGCACTGAGTCTCTGTTAATTAGTCCTGATCCAGCTCAGAAGCTTTTTGTTTTCCTGACACACGTCTGAACTAAATGAAAGGAGGTTTTGTTTGTCAAGTTGTGCTATGGAAAGAAGACTAGAAAGAGGTGCCACGTGCTATTTACGTGGGTTGAGTATTTTATCTGTGTTTTATCAGTCATGGTCATTCTTAAATATTGCTTCGGGCTTTTCTCTTTGTACTTTGAAGCCAACCCATTAGATGATTAGTTTCATTTTGCATCAGGTGTGACTTCTTTTATTTCTGCACGGTGGTTCATGTTCAGCCGTTTATGACTTAGCATTACGTCAATCAGCTAAGGGACGGGATCATAACATCAGACTGGCCAACTGACAATTAAATCTTAAAATAGCTTTTAATTCATCCGCAGTGTTTGTGTCTGCGTTCATGTTTAAATTCATGCAAGACCTTAAGATGAGTGCAGGCATCTGCCAGCTTCTGTGTATCCAAACCTTCACAGACACATTAGTGTTTGTGTGTAGCATTTAGAGACACAAGAACCTGTAACACAACGAATGCAATACAGCTCAGCAAATTTAATGTGGTGTGCCCTTTGGTTTGTGTCTCGGTTACTCATTCAGAGGTTTGTCTTCCAGTGTGTGTCACACATCAACTGTGGGCTGTGTCCTCTAAAGGAAAACACTCCTGGAACCTGAGGTCATATTATGACCTTTATGAAACTTAAATTAGAGAACTGAGAATGATAATTAAACGTAGTGTAATTCAAATCTCTGCAACATAACAACTCCCTTTAAAACCTCAGCCCAGCTTTGTGTGACTTAGGACTTTGGAATGTACTGATGAAAATGTACAGTCTGAATGAATTATTTCAGCCGTATCTTTTGGTCTGCGTTTCTTATTTTGAAGTCACAGTCTCTCTGTTGTAGCCAGCTCTTTAACTTCAAGCCTCACAAGTTTCTTTCCGACTCAAAAATCTTTAAGTGGTTTAAGTTGGAATGGGCGTCTGATGTTTTAAAAGTGTCCCTCATAGCTGCTGTAACCAATTGAAAGGACGACATGTTGAGTGAACATTAGAGAGTGAATGATGGATATTTGGGCTTTTGAGACCACTTTCTTTTCACGTGGAGCTGCTGTCCAGATTTAGCTCTCCCAGTTGTCAGGGTGACATTCTTGCACTCTGAAACTCCTCTGTTCCTCCTTTTCTCCGGTTATTTCTGTTTCTACCACTGGCTAGCGGTTTACTGTTAACTGTGATGAGCATGTGATCTTAGGCACTAGCTCATTCATTTAGAAACACTAACAGATTCAGTTATTGTCTAAAAATGATTATTAGCTGCATTCCTGCTCTTTCCTCCTGTTCTCCAGGTTTTTATCTGAGGGCGTATTCACACCAGGAAAGTCCGATAGTTCACTTGCTTTGATCCGGACTTGTTTCGGTTTGAATTCACGTTGTATTTTTTGACCTGTGGAGCAACGTTGTAAACAAACCCACGTGTGTCCTGTAGCTGCTCAGTCACCGGATAAAAATGATTGGTGGGATCTTTGGGGAAGTTTTTTCACTTTAAGCCGACACTGCGTCTGAGTCCAGGTAAAGCCTGCTTCGCACATTCTCTCTGCGATTTGGGATTTTTGACATTGGGAGACATTGGGATTTTTGTGCGTCGAACAGCTGATATATGCTCTCCTCTGGCCATATATCGAGGAGGCAGTGCTCTCTTCTGTGCCCCACGTTGACCCACAGCTCAGTCTTGGTATTAAATAGAAACGAATGAATGAATGAATGAAACGACGATGACCGATCACAACATTTTTTGTAGCTTTTTGTTCCTGGTATACCAGTTAGCGATCGATCGCAAATTTTTATTTTTTTTTCTTGTCTTTGTGGACAAAACTGTCGCTTATTTTTCCTTTGGACACCTGCGGTGAATGGATTATATTAAGTTTGTTTAACTTCACGGCATAAGTGGCCATGAAGTTAAACGAAATTAATATAATCCATTCGAAATGAACTTAATGTAATTTAAACATTAAACCTTTAAGAGTGGGTTGAATGGGGCAAATTTAAGTTTTTTCGTTAGATATGGAATTATTCTGAATTTACATAATGTAAAAAAGGACAATATTTGTGCCTACACTCATGTGTGTGTTATATTGGTGGTTTTTCCGTAAGATATTAATTACATTAATAGGTATTGTTGTCCTGACAAGATCCCCTTTGTGTGTATGATGAATTGTTTCAAACGGAAGCCCGTTAAATCCAAAAAGGATCTCAGATTTTGCATTTGGTTTGGAAAAGGTTCGGATTGCATCCACAGGACAAACAAAGCGTACCAGGGTTTGTTACGGACTCTGGTGCGGACCAAACAAGTGAACCGAGTCCCAGCTGCAGAGGTGGTCACGGTTCGCACCAGAGTCTACGAGTTTGTACTCACACCTACAGAAAAGGTCTGCACCAGAGGAACAAGTCAGTTTCAAGTGGACTAAAGGAGCCTGGTGTGAATACGCCCTGAGGCTTTTGATTGGAATCAGTCCGTTTCCCGAACACTTCCAACTCTCTTTAATGTGGCCAACCTCTATGTTTGTTTTGTGTCTTGCATCATAACCTGTCTTTTGTCATGATGTCGGCTTTGTGTTTGCATTAAGCTGATGTGTGCTTGATATTTTTAAATAAAGAAGGTATTAATTGTGTGTCAGATATCAGTGTAGATATTGTTGTACAACATCTGTCTTGTATGTTGGTCCTCGTCAGGATGACAGAGCAGCCGTGACCCACTATCCTTGTGTGATCTCAAGTCACAAGGTTCTCAACTTTTATCTTGAATGTGCTTTATGACTGATATCACAAAATGTCTAATAAATGTGCCCTTTTATGGGAACTTGGTCAAGGAAGTATGGGTTGGTAATGTTTTTCCGTAGTATTTTCCTCATTCTGTGTTGTCGTTGTTGTTGTTTATAGTAAGTCTGTTTCTGTGGCTTTTAGGAATATGCACAGTTATTACTGTTATTTGCTGGGATGTGTGATCTGTGAGGATCACTGCTAAAGCGTCTCAGTAATTCATAAACGTCTTCAGTTGGCAGGTTAGCATAAGGTCTTTATTTGATCTGGAATTGAAGAACGGCTAAATGTGATTTTCAGTTTATGTGTGTGTTACTAAATTGTAACAGGATGTTCAACGAATATTCTGAGAAACAGAATATTGCGGTTAACGGTGACACAGATCCATCTCTTGTCAAACATAATATTGCAGCTTGATTGGGCCATAAATGTCTTGTGATGTGTGTTTGTAAGGAGGTTGCAGGTATTATGAATTGTTTGCAGACTTAATGGTGCGTTAAACCGTGATCTCATGCACGTCCACCTGTCTCTGTACTGTAACGTGCTATTTGGGTCATCTTATTCTTTTAGCTGATAATGTTGGATGTTTATGTTTGTTGATGTTTTAAATTTTTGAATTTCCCCATTGGAGATCAATAAACCTTATCTTAACAGGAAGTTAATGTCAGGATGACATAGTCAACTGAAGAGTTGGAGCTTTTAAACAACTCTTAATTTTTCTTTTCTGTTAAACTAACCTTGTAATATCACACAGATTCCAGGTTTTAAGACGTCAGCTGCACAGCAGAATACATCAAAGCCTCTTAGCCCTCTAGTGAGTCTTAATCATTAGTTGCCTGTAATGGTCCGGACATGTGTACGTTCTTCTCTACTGTTCTTGAGGCCTGTAGTTTGAAGTGTGCCGCATGCTGAGTTTATTTAATCTCCAGGGGGTAAGAGTTAGTCATTTTTAATCTTACAGATGTTTGTCAACATTCAAAGAAAAAATCAGGCAGGGAAATTTTCCTGTTGTATTAATGACATTGTCATTGACATTGTAAGTTGTGTAAGCAGGAAAGTACTTGTCTTGCTTCTCTGTTGAGGGAGGACAGAAAATATTTTTTCTTCCCTTTTCTTATATTTTAACCACCTTTATTCAATTATAACTATATCTTCACTTAAGGCCAGTAAACAGTAATTGAAATCAAAGCAACATTTGTCTTTAAATTAGCATCAGTGGTGTACACTAACAAAGTGGAGACCAGACATATTGTTTTTTTTTTGGAGTTGTTGTCACAATTGCAAAATAAGAAAGATCAGGAACAACATCAAGTCGTCTTGGGAATTTGAAATAAAGTAGCATTTTAAGTTACGTTGAAGAAGAAGATCAGCACTAAACTCAAGTGTAAGATACAAGGACATCTGACATCATTTTACTCATAATGTCTTGGTGCATGTGTCAGGGATACTTCAGTCATATTTCTGTGGAGGGAAATGACATTTAAGTTTTCATAAAGACACAACAGTGTCACATTGCATGGGCACAACACTGTACAGTGCATGTTTACTGTGCTTTGTCAGAATTCTTCTCACATTTCTTGAATGTGTCAAACAGGCCTAAAACAATCCTGCAGGAGTAAACAAAACAATAACGAAACCTCCTCAATAAAAAAGCTTTTTCTGTGAAACCTACTGTATGTCTCACGAAACACTAGAAGCCTCAAATTTAAGTCTTAAATTATACTTCATACTATATTTGTTAACTTTAATAAGAGAGATGAAGGACACTGCAGTCGTCTCCTGATCACAGTCGACAGTTTGTGCTTGGGGTCTGAGTGTTGCAGATTTCAGGTCAGAGTAGTCGACAGAAGACGCTGATAAAAAAGTCTTTCAGTGTTCAAAGTGTGGTTTATTAAATCTGCTGGTGACAGCGTGAATAGAAAGTGTTGACAGTTCAAGGCTCCTCTTCTGCCCTCCCGTCTCGTCTCCGTGTCTCAAATGCAGCCCTCCTTGAATTCGATGAGCGCAGGCGTCCTCTGTCCCTCCCCCTCTCCCGGCCGTATCTCCGGGCTGAGTCCTGTGTGACTCGGCTCACGTACACACCCTCCTGGAAGGGCATTGTTTGCACAGAGCGCCCGTGTAAAGCTTTGCCCTTTACCTCCGTTGAGTTCAGCTCAGCTGCAGTCCAGACTCTAAGGTCATAGGAAGGATCGGCTGCCGCGCTGTTTCAGTTCAGACGTCAGCTCATGAAAAACAGACGGCCTTTCTTAATATAGTTCATTTGTTGTTATTTCACGAGATTGAATGTTTTACCAAACATGGTTCTGGGTGCACACACTCAAAAATCCCCAAAGGCATTTTAAGTCTGTTTTCTGTTGCTGTGTTTGAGGTAATCTTCTCTGCAGCTTCATTACGTTCTGTTTGAATGATGTCCTAGCTGATTACTCAGCTTGCTGGAGTTTCTCCCTCTGGCATCCTGCCTAGAAAAAAAAAATCAGGAATAAAAGGCGGGGTATACGGCTAATAACCGTGTCCTCTGGTGTCACCTCTAAGTGGCTGACAGGGTCTCGCTTGGCTGCACGGTTAAACAACCAACGGCGTTTTTCGGCTACTGCTAAATTGGAACTGACATTGTGTTCAAAAGCTTGGATAAGCCTGCTTTGTTGCTCTGTGAATTCACAGCTTTTATTTTGTGTGCCGAAGAAACTCTGATAATTTGCTCTCACAGTGTCTTCATCAGGTCAGTGTTTTTCCATCATGCATAAGCGCAAGTGAGAACCAGTAATATAACCACATGTCACAGGTGGATTTATGACTGGAAGCGGTTTGTCTGCTGGGGGTGGATATAGACGCTGAGGTCTGTGAGTGTGATGTAACTCCTGCAACATGGCTCAGAGAGAGAGAGAGAGAGAGGATTGATGTTGAGTTGGCCAGAAACCAAAACACTCAGCTGATTGGATAGTCTGTGCAGTGGGGAGCAGGGGAGAGGAAATGAACAAGGAGAAAGGGGCTCTGCTGGGGGTAGTGACACTGATACTCTTGGGGCCTCTGGTGTTGGGGGTTAATTCATGTGTAATCAGGTAGGTGTATTCAATAGGGTGTGTACACAACTATAGTATTCAGTGTTCTCTTGCCATGATAGACTGTTATCTACTGCTTTAAATGGTTGAACCCGTTGCCTCCTGACAGCCATGTTTTATTGACTGCAATAACTGGGCAGAGGTATCAAATGTCCTTTTGTTAGTTTTACCAGCCTGGTTAAAACATGGAGCCTTGTGGGCTCCAATTAATAAGAAATGTGTTCATATAAGAAATAGTGCAGCTAAATGCACTGCTGTCTGAAATGTGTGGGATTATTTTCATCATGTCTGAAGAAAATCTGGACTTAATGGTTTAAAGTCATGCATCAGCCAGCGGAAGTTCAAACATGTGCTTCAGCAGAGAGAGTGAAGGAGGATCTGGAAAAATGGGATCTGTCACAAACCCTAATATTAATTAATATTTTAAAACCGTGCAAAGAAAGGAGACATGCTTCTTTTGTTGAAAGTCAGGCTTAAATTTAACAGTCTTTGTCATAAATATGCCTCTGTACATTTTGGCGTAAACAATTGATACATATGCACATCATTATATATTTATGCTTGCAGTCTATTGCCATCTAGTGCCACATGTATATTTTCTTGTCTAAAAAACATGATAGTAAAGTTTATTAAGTCTTTATTTAACCTTCTGTTACCTATGAAAACATGATATATAAATTCAAATACAAAGATGGTGAAATCCATGTCCTAACACCTTCCTCTACACTATAGAATATGGTATAATGTGACATGAATATCATTTGTTGTGTTGTGTTAAAATTTTGCAGATGTATTTAGAGCTTCTGTAGGTTATGGTCCGGTGTGCACCTCCTCCTGCTGTACAGTGTGTTTATAAGAGTGTGATGTTACGGTGATGAACCTGATCTGTGTGGAGCTGCAGGCAGCGGGAACTTGATCTGTGTGACCCCTAAAACTCAGGGCGGAGGCGAGACCCTGCTTTGTTAATAGTGAAAACAATTGCAGAGCTATCGAGTTTCCCATGGTTAAAAACCATAAAGCTGTCATTGTATTTCTAATGAGTTAATGTTGGCCAACTGTGTATCAGTTTTCTGCACCATACTGCAGTCTAGGCACGTACAATAACAATACAACATTCAGAAAATAACGTGGCCTTACATCAGAGACGGTCTTTATAGTTTAATGTTTCTCTCTTTTCTTTTCTCTCCTGTTTTCTCTCTTTAGTCATAACCTTCAGCACAAGTCAGAGTCGATGCCCTGGATACCTGCGTTTTCTCCCTGAGCCACCAGGGGGCCTCAGTGTCACAGCGGAACACACAACCCTGACTTAGTCTTCACCCTGAACTCTCCCTCCCAAGTCAAGCTGTCCCATCCTGCCTCAACGCCCCTCTCTTCTCCTCGAGCATCTCTTTCTCCTCCCTCCTGGCCCCCACAGGCCCATCTGGACTCCCAGTCATCCTACTCCCTCAATGAGGGGCTGGGGGAGGCGCCGGGGGCCCTGGATGTGGACCCCCCGCCTCTTCAGTTCACTTCATCAGGGAACCTCAGCGACTTCAGACCACGGTCTCGCCACGATGTGTCCACTCTTACAGGTAAATTGTCTTTTTTGCGGATCATAAACAGTTGGCATATGTGTTGAGAAGGAGGTCATTGTAGGTTCGTGCTTTTAACAACAGAGGGCAGTGTGTCATAACACATGACATGTCGGTCTAGTCGTGGCTGTTGATATGCTCCTCTCTTTCTCCTTATTTTTCTTTTTCTCACAAACAAACCACACATATTCCCCGCACTCAGACCTTTGTTCAGACCTGCCAGAGCTGGAGATAGTCAGCCTCCTGTCAGAAAGTCAGCCCAACTACACACTTCGAGCGGACAGTGTGTTTGGATACGACAATGACGACTGGCTGCACACCCCTCTGCTGCCACCAACGGTCGTTCTGGGACTCACACGTGAGCAGATTGAAGAGACGCTCAAATATTTCTGTGAGTACTGTTTTATTTCCACTGAGCATGTGCTTCACTGTGTCTCCTGGATTAAAGGCAAGAGAACACATATGGCTTATCAGCATTAAAAAAACACCACCTGTGATGAAATGCATGAGTGCACATGCCATAGGTGACCTGGACGTCTGTGAAGGCAACATTAAAGCAGAAGGTTATATATACGATATTTGTAGCAACATATGCTGCCATCCAGATTAAGGAAGGCCTTTCTTATTTCAATAAGGCAATGACATACCATCATCTGCAGGGAATGCAAACATTCTGACTTCAAGCTGTTAACTGGAGCATGTATGTGATATACATGCTCCAGTCTTGTTTTTTTCCCATATAGGCTGTTGGCATCAAATTTAAAATGAGCACACGTTTTTCATATAGTTTTAATATTTGTAGTATTTTCAGTTAAGTACAGGGTGCAAATGATTTGCAAGACGTTGCACTGCATTGCAAGTTTTTGGTAAACATTCTTTTCTTTGTGGTTACAATGGTGTGAAAAGTGTTTGCACCTTCCTGCTTATCTTATTTAGGCCTGATTACTGCCACACCTGTTCTCAAACAAGAAATAATGTAAATAGGACCTGTTGACAAAGTGAAGCAGACCAAAAGATCATCAAAAGCTAGACATGCTGAGGTTCTAAAGCCATTTCTAACACATCTCGATGACCCCCAAGACTTTTGGGAAAATACTCCGTGGACTGACGAGACGAAAGTTGAACTGGTGTAAAAGTAACACAGCATTTCAGAAAAAGAACATCACAGCAGTAAAATCTGGTGGTGGTAGTGTGATGGTCTGGGGCTGATTTTTGCGTGACCTCAAGCTAAATGAAGACTCTGGAGTGGCCTAGTCAAAGTCCTGACCTGGATCCTACTGAGATGCTGTGGCATGACCTTAAAAAAGTTGTAGGTACATGTTGGAAAACCCCCAGTGTGGCTGAATTACAACTATTCTGTAGAAATGAGTGGGCCAGAATTTCTCCACAGTGCTACAGAAGACTCATTGCAAGTTAACGCAAGCACTTGCTACTACGTGTAGCCCAACCAGTTATTAGTTTCAGGAGGCATTCACTTCTTGACGCAGGGCCGTGTAGGTTTGGATTTAATTTTCTATTACTAAGAACAACCTTCATTTAAAAACTGTCTTTACTTGTGTTGTCCTTGACTATTATTTTAGTTTGATGATCCGAAACATTTAATTGTGACAAACATACAAAAGCATAAGAAATCAGGACAGGAACCAACATTTTTTCACACCACTGTTTATTTATCAGTAAAATCTATTGAGTGTAAAAACACAGGTTTCTTCACAGTGAAGGAAATTTTACAATATAGGGGGTGTCCCAGCATTAATACCAAACTGTTCCAGTGTTTACTTTTAGCCTTTCTTTCTCTGCACGTATAAGTTTGTTAAAGGTTAATGTGTCACTTTTTATTGTTAACTAAGAAATTGATTACAGCCACTTTGTATTGTGCAGGAGGGATGTATGAAGATAAATGAGGGTGTGTCATCAAAGTTAGGTAACAGTTTCTGCTGTTGTAGGACATTCAAAACAATGTTTTCCTGTGATAAGGATTCAAGATCACAGTGCATGTAGGACTAAATGTGACCAAGAGGATCTCTTGTTAACAGTGAGCTGCAGACAACTTTGTGTTTCTTTAACTATGGACTTTAAATAGTTTGTCAACTATCTGCACATAAAACAAGTTTATATTCTGAACTATTGAACTAAGTGAAACCTTTCTAACAATAACTCTTACCAGTTTCTTTAACTTCTTTCATTAAGGCTTTATTGAGATGAAGCTCCTCTGGAAAATTTTATAATGACAAAATCAAGCAGTTCTTAAACTGCAGAACAACTCAAATAGTGGGATCCTGATTAGTTATTAGTGGCATTACAGTGTCCTCAGTCATGATATATGACATATAACTTTTATGAACAGACTCTTTCAGTATGACTTGAATCAAAAATATCCTTTAGATAATCTACAACTAAAGCATCTGGACTTGAAAACATCTCACCACTCATCCCAGTGACTTCTTTAGTTGAAAATGGCCAGTGGAGAGTATAGGTTTAATTGGTACCATCTGTGGGTGGTACCCACCTCATACGTGCACGATTTCATCTGCCATACATTCATGGCAGATTCATTCATTGATTTTCTGTAACCGCTCTAGAGGGTCGCAGGGCCCTGGAACCTCTGTGTTATTGGGTGAGAGGTGGAGTACACCCTGGACAGGTCTATCACAGGACTAACACAGAGAGACAGAGAACCTTTCACACTCACACCAATGAACCTAACGAGCATGTCTTACTCAGTGAGAACCCACACAGACACAGGGAGAACTTGCAAACTCCACACAGAAAGGCCCCAGTCAGCTGATGGACTCAGCTGAAGTTGTGGCTGAGATGACTTGAGAATATTCACGTTGGATAAGATCAAAAAGCACAATCTGTGCCACTCACAATCTTGTTGGGGGAAGTAGTAGTCTGGCTTTGTCCAAAGGGAAGAAAACATGCAGACCTGTAAAGCCGAGTACCAGTTCAACATGATCGTCACCAATGTAACTACTGCTTAGCACCTCAAATAACTTGTTTCTTGTATTTTACTGTTTTTAACAAAGAAATGTTTGGTGAAGCCTGTTTTATCCAGTAAAGTCCATAACCACCTATAGAGACCTAGAGAGCAGACTTCTCTCTAGATAGATAGATAGATAGATAGATAGATAGATAGATAGATAGATAGATAGATAGATGGACGGATAGATAGATGGACGGATAGACAGATACTTTATTTATTATATATTATTATTTATGCTGGAAATCACTTGAGAAAACTCATGCAGACACAAGCAGAACAAGTAAACCCCACACAGTCGATCAGTAAGTTCAAACCCAAAACCTTCTTGCTTCGGGGCATATTTCCATAGAAGTGACATTGTAATTCTCAGCTTGTAATGTGATGCCTAATCTCCCGTCTTTTCACCGCACCCTCCTTGGTTAAGTTCCATACTTGTGAGTCACAGATGTCAAATGTCACCAAGCCGATTAACCTCCCGTCTCTTGGCTTCCTAAGCATTTTCCAAAGGAGCTCTGCAGGTAGAATATCCTGGTGACCACTCTGACATCATGATGACAAAGTTGGCATGCCAGTTGCTGTAGCAACACAGAAAGAGTTTGTAATTAGATACATAGGTTGTCTAGACGTGAGGCCAGGTGAGGTTGTATTAACAACTGGTCTTTTTCATTGTCTTTTCTTATTGTCCTAAAACACGTCTGCTCTCAGATATAAAATAGTGTTGAGTGAGTTTGAGAGACTCTGCTTTGTTGTCATAGTGGTCAAGTATTCATGTACAGTACGGAATACAGAATACAAGTATTAGTACTAATAACATGCTTATAAAAAGTCAGATGTGTAAATAACCAAACTTGTTGAGAAATTTGCCAAGGGTTAAGGAACAGCCTTGTAGTCTTCAGAGCGTAAACATTTGTTCAGAATGTCTGATTCACATACATCTTGGACTGGACTGTCACTTATAAAGTTTTTAGAGTCTGCTGTGCAATATTCACCAAATGATAATTCATCACTATGTGTATCAAATATTTACCTCTGAAGACTTTGTTTTGTAGCAGAAGTGCTTGATCAGCTTGCACGGTTGAGCCCTCATAAAACTAAATGGGCTCTATGAAGCTGCTGCCAAGCCACATGTTGCTGTCCGGAACAGGACAGACTAACTTGAACCACGCAGATTGTGCCATGTGGTGCCCTGCTAAGGAGTTTGACTCTGTTTGGAAGGCGACATATGGTGTTGTTAATTAGTGTTCTTTATTCTGCTTACTCCGCTGTTTCATTTCATGCATGAGTTTTATTAATATTATTTAAATACCTGTTCTTTCTATGTTTGAGATAGAATATCCTGGTGACAATCTTTAAAAAAAAGACTTCCTATACCCCACTGCTAACTTTTTCCATACCTTAAATTCATCCAGATCACAATATGAAAAATACTATATAAAAAAGATGTTACTTTCACCACAATGGTAACAATGTTTCTCATCCAATGGGCAATCCTGCGTTATTTCATTTAAACTAATTTTGTAAACCTGACTTTGAAACCTGACCACACAAAAAACAGAGCGCCATGGAAATAATGATCAGTGTTATGTTGCAATTGTTGCATATTTCTCACCCATAAAATAATCAATATTTGGATATTAACAATGGATTAAATGATCACATTCAGTGAGAGTCATTTGCCAGTAGTGCCAGTAGAAGTCACCCATCTCTGCTGGGGTATTTATGTATTTGTGTATTTATAGTTTATTATCCCTCCTGCTTCACTACTTTCTTTGTTTTTCATCACACAACCCTAATTTCAGTGATCTAAAAAACTATCCTCAACACAGGTGTACATGCAGTAGGAAACACCTTTAAAGCTCAGCTCATGCATCCATTGCAAGCTCACTCCTTTGGTTAAAGGAGTTGCCGCATTCAGTTCAATGTAATGTGTAATTAACAATCTTTGGTTTCATATTTACTCAGGAATGTTAGCGCTGCATGATTGATCTGCTGAACTCCAAAGAATAGAAAAACACTGTTGCTCTGTTCCAAAGAATAGAAAATGACCTTCCCCCATGTCAGTGATATCAGCTCTCAGTTTGCAGTGAAACGCTGCTTAGTGACCATGTTAGAGGCTCACATCCAGTTATATGTATGTTGAGTTGATTTAATCGATGTGTTACTCAAAATCTATGGAATTGTGTAATTTTATTTTGTAATCGGGTTTAATAAGTGTTTAGTTTGAACAGCAAATTCCTTTGAATATTCTCTGTTGACACATGATGTGATTTTCTAAGGAAGTCCGATATAAAGCACTAGACTCCACCTTTGATTTTGTTATTGGGACCTGAGGACAAAGCATTTGGCACGTCTCTGTTCGCTCTTGTTGCCAAAGTCCTCCAAACATTACTTCCTTATGGCCGGCAATTTTGCTTACAGCATTTTAGTTTTTGTTGTGACTGACGTGCTCAGATGTTCTTCAAAGACCGTGCATGTTATCAGCACGTGCTCTAAGATTTTATTCTGTGAGAACCAACAAATGTTACAGACAAGAACACAGGAAAAAGGATAGTGTGTAAGGCAAAGGTTGTGTCTTTGCTGTCTCTTGCGTGCAGCATTTGACCTGCAAAGAGTCAGTTTGTGGGTGAAAAATTAATGAGAAGGTTAATATTTGATTACAAGAGACTTATCTGTCGAGGAGATGGCAAAGATGGACAGGCCAGAGCCAGAATATGATAACAGTGTGTAGAAAGAATGTGGATCTTGGCACTTCTTTAATAGATGATAAGCTCTTCATTGCGTCTTGGTTGGTTACCATACTCATCTAGAAAAGCTGAATATTCTCTCACTGTGTGTTAAATATTTACAGATAACAACCTCCATTTTTATTACAAAAATGCTTTGAACTGCTGCCAGTGGAGCAGTTGTTCATGAGGCATTTTTCCCGTGTACTGTATACACTTGCTCTCTGTATTTGTGTAAAGACTCCTGCTTCCATCAGACCCCGGTGGGTGTGGCTCAGTCTGCACCAGTATTACGCAGAGCCCTCTCTCTGTCTGCTATTACGTATGTCTTCAGCAAAGAGCAGCCATTGGCATGGGACCTACCATCTCCCTCAATTCACGGGGGGGGGGTGGGCTTTGTGTAGCATCTCCTTAATCTGCATCGGTTTTCTCACTCTAAATATTTCTTTTCAGTTATATCCACATCTGCTCCTTTTTCTGTGATTTATACAAGGTCGGTGTGATCAGCTGTCGTGACTCATTGTTTAGATTTAGTTTCCTCCTCCAGCCCTCCTCCTCTTCTTCCCCTCTTTTCTTACCCAGTAGTCCAGCGTGGCCAGGTGAACGCAGGCAGGCAGGCATGACGACAGATGGACAGCACAGGCCGAGGGATTATATATTAACAGCGAGCAGCTCAGATTCTCTTGCACACACAAACACAGGTGTACCCGCCCACTCACGTAGGCCAGAAGATACTGTTTTCCCCTAGACACGAGCCAGCAGAGTCATGCCAGGGGCACAGCTGGTGTGGCACACCACAGCTGACACACAGTAGAATTAGAGAGGGAAGGATTTATCCTATGGACGGAGGACTAGAAGGCAGTTTTTCTCCAGTCACCATGGAGGTATGGAGCTCCTCTGCATCTGAAGAAGATGACGAAGAGAAGAGCACTTCCAGCTTCCTGGATGAAATGGACGAAGCGGAGAAGAAATGCCTCAACAGCAATAATAATAACAATAATCACCAGCTTTGCAGAGAAGTGACACAAGGTGAGAAAAGAATGAGACGTGACTGAGAATATGAAAGGCAGGTAGCACGCAGAAGAGGCTGCTCAGTCTACAGAGCTCCAACATAGAAATTGTGTTATAGCAAGAAGTGCAGAAGATATTAATTATTGTGTTTTATCTGTCCTGCAAGTCAAGTTTACTGGGGTTCATTTCTTCATCAAGGTCCCTAGTAGCCAAGTGCTTTGATACTTAATAGTGCACTGCAAATGCTGCAGGGTGCAGTAATGTCATTGAAGGTGCATCATGCAGTGGGAGACTAACGTCAGATGTAATGCTTTGTTTCTTGTAATATTTAGATCAATTTGAAGGCTTGTGAAGTTTTTAAATATATGCAGCTTAAATATTTCTTCCTATTTTGGTGAAGGTTACTCAGCCTGTATGTGTGTCTGTTTGTGTGTCTCCAAATGCACTGCAGCAGCATAACCAAACTCTGCGTACATGACAGCACACGTAACTGGTCGCATTTTGAATGTGTCCTTTCGTTCTCTTTGCTCTTTACTTTTTTATTACGTAGAAGACAAAGGAGAATTATTACATTGTAATTTAATCCTGCAAATTTTCATAAATACGTTTTCATTCTCCAAAACAAAATTACCAATAAAATCTAAATTGGTTTAGTAAATATGTTAAAATGATACACAATGACCAGATGACTGTCCATGGTGGTGGAGCACAAACTCCTGCTGCTCCGTTTCCAGTCCAGCAATGTCAGTCGTCCTTGGGCGTCTTCCTTTAAAATTCCTTGAGTAACGTTACACTATTGGTGTATTTAAATGGATATTTAGTAAATATAGTATGTTTATAAAAGATAATATAGGGGTATTTCTGGGCTTATTCTCAGGAACAGTGTGTATTAACACAATTTGCTGTTGTGGCAGTACTTTTTAAATGAACTATAAAGGTGCTCAGACTACATTTCTGTGTTATTGTGAGCACGGTGTCTCCTTTTCCTTCCCTTTGTATGTGGCATTGTATGACATGTGGCTGGTACCTGAGAATACTGCAACATGGGCGTCCTTCCAGAAAAAAAAAAACAGGACACTCTGGGCCATTTGTGCATATGTTTTTAATCTGTGTTGAGATTTTGAGATGGGAAGTCCACATATTTGCTATTTTATAGTATAGTTTAGCTTCACTTAAATAATCATTAGATAGACGTACTCTAGGAAGCTTGCAGACAAATTCTAGCTCCTGCTGATCTTGTTAAGCGTGCACCTCCATAACAATATGAGGTCAGTCTTATTTTCGTAGCTCGGAGCCACAGTCCGGCAAGGTCTCTAAGTCAGCAAGGTTTATCCGTAGTAATCAGTATTAGCCTAGCAGTTCATAGTACCTGTATGGATTTAGTGCAAACCGGACCCTAAAACCTCTAGTTGGCATAGCGACACCTCTGCCCTTGATCCTCTGTGCTAAGTCTAACTCTGTCAGGTCAAGAGGAAATAGTTTAGGGGTTTAGCTCAGGTGCTGCAGTCCAGAACAATGGGATTTGTTGTGCCTTAACTATTATCCCATTAGCCATTGTTAATTTATAGAATGTGTTTTGGGAATTACAAAATGTATAAATGATTGTCATTATATTATTTAGGGTCTAGTTAATCCGTTTATCAGGATTGCTCTTTGGTTTACACCAAGTATGAATAATAAGCAGGATGTTCTTGTCATAAATGTACATGTTTACACCCATGGTGACACATACTTCGGTTATAACCTTATATTTGTTTTTAGGAGTGTAGGGAAAAAAGGTTCCTTACTTCAGTACTGACCTCTAGGTGTGTTTAGCTGTTGATCTTTCAAACACACCTCAGAGTTCCCATCAGCATTTGGATTTATTTTTTCAGTTGTCATTGAGTTGTAGACATTTATTTTGTTCACACTTGGATTCACACATCAGATCTATTGCTCTCTCCTGTTGGAAGTTAGACAATTTCCCTGCCTGGTGTTTGAGAGAAAAGGACAGTGCTAAACGTGTTCTCATATTAAAGACTGGGTGTTCAAGTGTCCTTCTGCATTGTCCTTGAGAGTCACTTGAGCTCCTGTCAGCTGACCTCTTATACAGTCAAGAGGAGTATTGTGATGAATGTGTGTTCCCAGCAGCGTTTTTTATCTCAGTGACTTTGAACAAAGGCATTTTTTAAGGTGACTTATATTTCAGATGTGGCACATTAATTGAAGCGTCCTCTGTCGCTTAGGAAGCATTTTGTCTGTAATCTACTTAGTAAAGATGGAAGCATGTTCTCAATCTACAGTGACAGGAGAGCAACTCTATTCTCTATACTATAGACATGATTTATTTTCTGCAAGTCATGGCCAGTATTCGTACACTTTGCAGTTAAGCTCAAGGTATTCTTTCCATTAGGATGATTAGATACTGATACAGCTATCCAATCAACGTGTTTACAGGCCAAATTCACAGACCCCAATCTAATTAATTTACGATATGGCAACTTCCCATCTCTTTAGTCCAGCTAAGCTTTCGCCTGCAGTAAGATTACGTCACTGATTTTGGTTAAGATGCACTGTACGTAGTCTGTATATTTACAATGCCAGTAATCGTCAAATGTATGAAATGAGTGTAATTAACAAATGAAAAATAATGTTGAGAACACAAATGACTTTAATTAAAAAATACATTCACGTCAACGATAAATCTGCCTGAACTTTTCTGAGTAAATGACTAATTAGTCTTCTGTGCCTCGTTAGCTCCATTGACTTTAACACGCACATAAACAAGCCATTGTCCAGTGTATATAAACAAAGCGTCAGGCCGATAGCCAGCCACTCTTATCCCTTCCAACATGTCCTGCTGCCGTGAACACATTGTGAGCTTAGCTCTGGCAGTCTCTCCCGTCGAGCTATATTGGTACGCAGGGGAACGAGGTCTTTACTGGTGTCTTATCTGGACTTGAAAGGATCAAGCTAAGAGGATCTTTATCTGGCTGACCACATGGAGATGCTGGGGGGAGTAGCTCTGAGAAGCTGGGAACAACAATACTGTTTTCTGGGTTTGTTGTTACTGATTAATATTATATAATAGTATGGCATCTTCTGTACATGATCTGTAATCTGTGAATAATGAAAACAACATGTAATCTGTAATCCTTTTCTGTCAGGCCTGAACATCCAAAAATTATATTATGATGACAAAAAAAAGAGAGCGAGAGACAAAGTAGAAAAACTTGAAAATGTGAACAAAACATCATGCGAGTTGGCAGGCCGCCGTCTTTTCTGTGTCACCCATTCTCTGCTTTATCTTCTCCGTCATTCATGAAATCTGTCCCTGTCTCCCTCAGTGCTGTGCTCAGACAGAGTGGGCCAGGTCACCAAGACGTATCATGACATTAAGGCAGTCACCCACCTGCTGGAGGAGGTAAGAGACAGACTCAGAGCAGATGAATGGGATTAAAGAGGATAAACAACCCCCCCCCATCCACCCCAGCAGTTTGTGTTTTCTGCACTGTTATTTCCGTCGCTACAATCACATGAAAATAAATTGAATGTTTGAGTAGGATATGAAAATCCTTGCATTTATAAGATGTCTGGTTGTCGGTGGAGACTTTCAGACACAAAATACCAGGGTGGACTCAGTTATTAGTGAAGGAGGATCTGTTGTGCAGCAGTTCATGTTCAGGGCTGAGGTTGCTGCGTAGTCCTTAATAGGTGCTGCAAAAGTGAACAAAATTCAAATATCGGAAATTTCAACTTTAAACTGCAATTATGAAAATGCAAAACCAGGTCTGAAAATATCTCTTTTTATTTCTGACTTTGCAGAAAGAGCGGGACCTGGAGTTAGCAGCGCGGATTGGTCAGTCCCTCCTGAAGCAAAACCAAGAACTAACAGCACGCAATGAAATGCTGGATGAACAGCTTGAAATCGCAACGGAGGAGGTAAAAATAAATATGGAGTAAGACTGAAATACCTGATGTATGTCATGTTGCAGTCTACTGAGCTGTTGATTTCTTTTCTAGATTGCACAACTTCGCCATGAGCTCTCTATGCGAGACGACCTCCTCCAGTTCTATGCGAGCACTGAGGAGATTGAGAACGCTCAGTCAAATTCACCGTGAGTACACATAGTAACACAGGTGTTTAGAGTATTTCCACATTTGAACAGAATACACCTTATTTCAGTTTTCAAAACTCAGTGAGAGCATTTTGTTTTTCTTGTTTTTTTTCTAAAACTCAGGTAACCTGTAATTTGTGTTTCACAAACGCTCTCATAAAAATGTAAAAGTCTTCCTCCCGCTAGAGTTTAGTGATAAACAACAGACAACTTCGTGTTGAAGATTCTAATTGTCCACTAAGAAGGATTTTGCTTTGTACTGTTGCTCATTGCACTAAGCTTGTTTGTGAGTAAACATGCGTCAATGTTTCCAGCGAAGCTTTTTGTGCAGTGAACGCCTCCTCCTTATTCTTCTGTCTTTTAATTCTTTTTTAATTTCCTTCAATTACTGCTAGCCATGATCTACTTTGTAAGGATGTTACCCAGTTCAACAGCTGATAGTTTGACATGCTGAAGAAGCAAACAGCTCATTTCTGTTGTTTTGTTTTAGCATTTGTGATTCATTGTGTCAGTATTTCCCAAAGATACTTTTCCCTGAAAGGGGACTTACTTTACGCCGACATGTTGTCTTTTCTTGTGTAGGATGAAAAGGAATGAATCTAGCAGTTCACTTGGAAACTTTGTCCACTACGACTTCCTGCAGCAGAAACTAAAGGGTTTAGAAGAGGAGAACCGCAAACTGAGATTAGAGGTAAACAATTGCCGCACTGACTTAAATTATCAGTCAACACTTACTTATTGTACATGACGGTGTTTTAAAGTTTTCCAGAAAAACCTCAGGTTCCTGATATCATCTTGTATGAAATAACATTAAAAAAGACATCATCATTATTTATCTTCATGGTTTTGCTTGTATTTTGTAATAGACAATAGAGGATGCAAGTCTCCATTCACCGCACAATGCAAATAATTGACAGTTGCATTGTTTCTTTAGGCCAACGAGCTGTCAACTGAGACGACCAACTACGAGGAGCAAGAACAGGAGCTGATGATGGTGTGTGTGGAAGAACTATGTAAGTTTGACAGTCTTTCCTCAATAAATTACAGGGAAATTGTAACTCAAGAATAGTTGCATTCATGGTGATTGTGTGTTTCAGCGTCTGCCAATAAGAGGGCGGTGGAACTGTCAGAAGAGCTGGCACGGAAGGTGGAGGATACTCTCCGACAGCAGGAGGAGATCAGCTCGCTGCTCGCTCAGATTGTTGACCTGCAGGCCCGATGCAAAGGGGTGAGGACTCACTCTCACACATGACTTCTGATATATATCTGGAATTAAAACTCACCTAAATCCTTCTTCATCTCTGTAGCTCTCACATGAGAACGAGGAGCTGAATCAGCACCTGAGTACCTCCCGTGAGAGCCAGCTGAAACTTACATCAGAGGCAAGACATTCACTGTACACACTCACTGTACTTCAACAGAACAGTTTAGTTTCAGCTTAATGAATCCTTCGCTGCGTCCTTCTGTAGTCAGGCAGGAATATATGTCCTGGTTTGTCATTTTGAACGATTTGTCTCCCCCTGTGTGCAGCTTAAGGACCTGCAGGACAAATACTCGCAGTGTGAGGACATGCTCCACGAGGCCAGAGAGGACATCAAAAACCTGAGAAATAAGAGCCTGCCCAACAGCACGGTGCAGCGGTACACGGCACTGGCCTCCGTCCTCCCTATGGACTCTCTGGCAGCAGAGATAGAAGGCACCTTCCGCAAAGGCCTGGACACCCCGGCTCCCTCAGAGTACAAGTAAGCCTGTCACCTGTAAATATCACTACTTTATAACAGGTTAAGAGTTCAAACAGCTAGTGTCACTGGAGTAAACATCAAACTCCGTATCAGCACTTTTACTTAATGTCTTAAGCTTATAAATGCCTTGATTACTCCTCTCCCTACGTTTATGAGGCTTTTAAGCTGGGATATAGTCCTCCAGTGTGTCTTTGGCCTTCATTACACGAGACATGCATGTCTGGCAACTTCTTTTATTTTGCAAAGGACATTGACCTCACATCTAAGCTGACTACCGCATCTTTTAATACAGTGTATTAACTGTATGTTAAAGACGTGTATGTATTCTGCATTGTATACAAGAAAATATATAGACAGGAAAAAATTAAGAAAAGATTTGGTAAGTGCAGTTTCACTACACTCTAAGTTTACTTTAGTCCTTTAGACGTAAGTTAGGAGATCTTACCTTGTATTAAGTTTTCTTAATACAAGGTAAGATCTGTGGAGGGTTTGTGTTTTGCACTGTGACAGATTTCACGTTGTTTGCTTATGTTGCCAGGAAACTGTTTATCATACCTGGTCAAACTCCACTCACGCCCATGCTGTCTTATCTTGTGTTTTGGAATAGGCAACAAAGGGACTTGATAGCGGCTCCAAAAACTCTAATCTGATTTCTCAACTTATCTGCAAACATTCTGATTAATCAGTATTGTCTGGATGGAGTCCTGTGAACTCTAATGGCGGTTACAGTTAAACCTTCATGACCTTTCAGTTTTCCACCAATCTGATGTAACACAACAACACACCATGAAACGTTATACTACTGCTTGTATTGCTATTGTTTTATCGTGTCTTTAATGGCCGCTCTGTTTTCCGTGACAGGAACCACCCGTGGCGTGTGTTTGAGACAGTGAAGGTGGCGAACAAGGCCGTTAGGCTGCGGTCTCGGTGCCACTCACCGGGTTTGCCAGGTTCCAGTCCTGTGTCTGCACATTCCAGCTGTACCAGCACCCCCAGAACCAGCTACTATGGCTCTGATAATGCCAGCCTTACCCTGGAGGAGAAGCCCAGCTCCAATCACACTCAAAAAGAAGACAATGGGTGAGCTCTATATAAAAAGGAAAATGTTACGTCTTTTAAGTGCAGCATGGTAGGAAGTTGACTTAACACTTTCTCCTTGTAGTGCCAGTGGGCCAAAGCGTCTGGGTCAGCCAGGCACGCCGGGAGGCCAGGACCTCGAAGCAGCCTTGCGCAACCTCTCAGCCCGCCAGCAGAACCACTCCTCCGAACGGCCTTTCTTTGATGTGGAGCGAGAACGGAAACTCCGTGCCTTGGCAGCAAACTCTGAGGAGGGTGAGGGCTCCAGCGGATTCCTGACTCCAAACGACAGCCTGGACTCCAGCCCGGGAGCATCGACAGGCACCAACTACTCCAACGGTAGCTCACGGCACTCCTGTGGCTCCTCGGGAGGATCCAGATCATACCTGCCGGACCGACTGCAGATTGTCAAACCTCTGGAAGGTAAAACCTGCAGCTTTATACAGTGTCAACAATGTCTTTGAATCTGCTCCAGCTTTTGTACAGTCTCGTCGCAGAATAAGAATCCAAAGTAGGACATAAACTGCTGATTATTATGGACATTTGTCTGTACGTCTACAATAAAAACCACTCACAAACAGCTTTCAAGTCAAAACTGTATTACCAAACATGGACAAAGGAAGCATTTATTTACTTACAATATGGTGGCAAACATATTTAATGATAAAAACTTCCCCTCTAATTAGAGTGCAGGTTATTCCAGTCTATAATTTAAGACGTGTAACCTCTTTATTAAGCTTTGCATTAACCGACTTTACTAAGAATATGTCTCTCCTTTTTATAAACCGTACCGGAAAGCAGTGCTGGTCATTTTAATTGTAAAATGTGTGGTCACATTGATCTGGGGTCAAAAGAAGTACAGATGTAAATCACTGTAATTTCTAATGCACCTTCCTTATCACATACTTCACCATCAGGCTCAGTGACTCTGCACCAGTGGCAGCAGCTGGCCAAACCGAACCTGGGAGGCATCCTACATCCACGCCCAGGGGTCCTGACTAAAGACTTCAGGGAGCTAGAGGTGGACATACAGCACGTCTACAGTCTGAACGACCTGGAGGAGGATGAGCTGGACCTGTCACAGCTGTCTGGAGCTCATGGCATGGGTACGACACATATTAACCCATATGTATAAATGTATATTATATATATCTTTTTTTTCATCATTATTTTAGATGGCCATGTCATTTGTGTGTGTATGTGAAGGTATTCAGTCATCCAGGTTGTGGTATATCTAAAAAACAAAACTGGACTTGTTGGGTTTCATCATCACTTTGAAACTCACATATTTCACAAGTGTCTGGAACAACCAGACACCTGTGAGATATGTGAGTTTCAGGTGGACACCACCCACAGGCGTTCTTAATAAAAACCTAAATGCTCCTCCAGTCATTTAGAACTGAGGAAGCCAATTTTTTCAGCCTTTTTTCAGCTTTGTTTTGTAAAAGTGTGTGCATGTGTTCTCCTCCATGTGTAGCTTTATAGTCATTTCTCCTTCCATGACTTCACAGTCTCCCCATCAGGTCCCAACCTCCCTCAGACCTCTCCCACACATACCATTACCACCTGCCAAGTCCACCAACCCTCCATCCTCATCCCCTCCTTCTCCACTAGGTAAGCATTCACTGACTGTAAAGATGTCCTTTAGCTTTAGTTCCTTTGCTATTTTCACAGCCCTGACTAAGACGTTTTCCATGTTGGGTAATAATGTTGGATTTGTAATAATGTGGCAACTTCACTTGGTGTTTATAAGGGATGGATTAACCTGAAACGTCATTTTGCAGCTGGCTTTCATTAAACATCTGTGTTTCCATCTGGATATTCCAGATATCATCTACTCATCCAAAGCTGCTGCTGGTTTTCTCTCTTAACTTCTGCTCTTTACTCCCCCAGTGGCAGAAAACGCTTGTCGCGGCTCTTTCTCCAACTCTAGGAGGAGCCCTCGGGGCAAAGTAAGAGCCAAGTGTCGTGGCTGCACCTGGCATGAGAAATAGTTTATAAAAATGATTAACGACAGAGGCACAGTACTGTCTTGTACTGAAAAATAATATTCTCAGTAACACGTGAGAAACTATCAAAATAAAGGCATAAAAATAACAAGACAAACCAAATAATGGCATTGGAAAGAAAAAAAAAAACAAAAGTTACCAAGGCACTGATCTTAGAAAAAAGTAAAATGACCTTAATAAAATTACAGGCAAGACACGGTTAAAAGCCTGTGGCAGAAAGCAGCTCGAGTCAGATTTTGTCAGATCTTCCTTGGAATCAGACCATTCATTTGTCACGTCAAGTGTTTGTGTTTAAACATGCCTTTATTGAAGGCTTTTCCCTTTTTTCCAAGAGGAGTGCCTTGTTACCTTTTTTTTTTTTATTTTCCACTGTCTTTCCTCGGAACTAAAGAGCACCATCTTCAGTGACTCAGTTGTTAGTTGCAGGCAGCACTCCTACTACTACTTCCAACACTGTCTTAAAAGGGAAGAAATTATGTTAAACCATGTTAGAATATCATTTGTGTTCTGACTTTTTTTTTTTTATTTTCCACTGTCTTTCCTCGGAACTAAAGAGCACCATCTTCAGTGACTCAGTTGTTAGTTGCAGGCAGCACTCCTACTTTTCCAACATTTTAGTAAATGACACATGGCTCCTTTTAATGTTAAAAAAACAAAAAAACAGTGGCCCTATGATTCTTGGATTCGTGGCCCTATGATTCTTGGATTCTTGACACATGGCTCCTTTTAATGTTAAAAAAACAAAAAAACAGTGGCCCTATGATTCTTGGCTTCTATATAACCAAAACTTACTTACATTAATACACTGACCAACAGGTGAAATCTATATTATGTTGTTATAAAGCATTTGTCACCTGTGGATGTTCTGCTGGAAATACTGAGAACAGTAAGATAAGATAATCCTTCTTTCTTTAATGTGCCATGTACTGTGCCTCTCTCTATAGTGCATCACCTCCTACTAACACTTCACTTTATGCTTCAGCTCCTGTGCTTGCTCTCCCATTCTTGGTTTTACGTCTCTTGCCCCCTCTAGGCTTTCATCAGCACCAGCTCCTGTTCATCAGCACACTAACATTGTGTTTGATTTACTAACCGAATCTTTTTCAGTTGTTTTGTACCGTATATCTGCATGCAAAAACTGATGTTCATCAGGTGTGATATTTTATTTTAATGGCTTTATGTCTTCTTGTTTTCAGCCTTCACTCTTTCGCCCTGCCACCTTGTCGGAACTGTGAGCACGTAAGCACTTCGACTCCTTCCCACCAGCAGCCCTTTGGCTGGGGAGGACAAACCCCCCCCACAACCGTACCCTCTTCATCACTGGGACTCCTCGAGCTGCTGCAAGAGCGCGGCATCTCCGCCTCTTCCAATCCTCACCACAACCTGCACTACAGCCACCCCACAAAAACTGCATGCTCCACAGTAAAACACAAAGACGGAGACTCGTCCGCGGACAGACAGGGAAGACAGAACACTTTTAGCTTGAACCTGGTGGAGAAACTTCAGAGTCTCGGGCTGCACCGAGTGGCAGCCTTGGGGATGATGGGCCGCGGTGGCAAAGCCAGAGAATCGTCCCAACATCCTCCCAAAGTGTTCACCACTCTCTCTCATTCACCGTAGTGACTTTTCATCATGCCATGTGATTCCCGCTGTGCAGTTCACGGCCCCGCCACTGCAACCGTGTCTTGAAAGCCACAGAATGTGCTAGAGCCATACCTTTAGTTGTTGGTAGTGTATTCTTTTCTATGAAGAGTAAATACTTGTTTCAGTGTGAGACATTTTCATCTCAGGACAGCCGCCTGATCACCAGTCTGTTTGATTCACACCTTTTCTTTGTTTTACACAAATAAGAAACATCATGACGGGAAAAAAAGACTTTTTATATCTGTGTTTTGTGGATTTTACAGTTCTCCCCATCACTGCTTTTAAAATCATCTGTCTTTTTCCAAAGTGAAACACCAGGTATGTGTAAATATTAACATTGTCCTTTAGGAACATTAGTAAAAAGAATACATGCAGTATATTACTGTCGGTTGAAACCACAAACCAAACCGTTGCTGTCACACTGAACATTTCAGATGCACTAAAGCACTCTCTGATCCTGCTGCTTCTACGCTTCTGCATTGAGAAAAGCATGTTGTACATACGATTGTTTCATTTGACGAAGACATCTGCCACTAGCTGGGCCAGATGATGACTGAATCATATAAATAACCTTTCACTTGTCTGGTGCTCGTCACCCACACTCATGTTGCACTTGCAGTCTCACCTCCGTGCTGTTTAAAGTTCTGTGGACTTTATTCTAAGCCAAACCTCACGAAAACCAAAATCAAGACACTGAATTTTGAAGCAATATATACGTACTAAACAACTGTGCTTGTACAAATCTGCTGTGTTTCACACCACGTTCAGGAATTTTGCTGAGATTTTAATTAGATCAAAAATCACACTGGGCATTCGAGGTGATTTCTCAATGAATACTTATTTAATTAACGCAAGCAGAAGAGTGGCAATAAATGTTAAAACAGCACCTCTCTGAACAATCAACTGTAGCAAAAAAAAGGCATAGGATACCGTGGATTTAAAAGGGAAGAAATGATGTTAAACCATGTTAGAATATCATTTGTGTTCTGACTTAAATCAACCAAACTGCTGTTCTCTGCACTACTGTTTGCTATAGTCTGGTAGCATCACTGCTGTACTTGTCAGTGCGTGTATAAATTGTGAATAAAACTTTACATTCAGTTTGGGTGTCTCTCAATCCGCTCAAATCAATCAATCAAGACGTCTGTGATAAATCTGCAAAATATTTTAATTTATCAAGTTGCATGGGAAGTAAAATTTTTTACAAAAGCCGAACAAAAAAAGCAGGAAGCACGAGCTCTCCAGCCGCTCTGCCGTTGTTTTTATCGTGCCTCATTCCGCGTCCCTGCGTCCAAAGTCCACCCAGCCCTGGTAGTCCCGGTCTGACATGCAGTCGGAGTTCATCATCTCTGTGAACAAACCATTCCTACATGAACCACACAAAAGGCTTCAGTACACACGCCTGTTAAGGTTGTATTTTATTTCTGCCCATTTCTCTCATTAATACAAGCATAAACAAAACGCCTCATGTGAAAAACAACTGTGCGTGCAGCATACCTGAAATTGCTTGCATTATCTGTTTAGTCATAATCTCCCGTTCATCCTCCGATAGGTGCGCCCGTCTCTCCACCCTGGCACTGTGAGGCCCTGGCTTCTGTCTGCCAGCTGAGTCTCTCAGGTTGTCCCTCTTAGCTAGGAGCTCCCTCAGGACATTAGTCTCTTTAGCCTCTACAGCTGCAGGGGTCTCAGGGGAGGAGATCACACCAGATACCAGCAGCGCAACCAACAGTCCAAATACGACAACAACCTTCATGTCTGTGGGCAAGAACAAAGAACAATTTCTGTTAAAAAGGACATCGAGTGACTTAAATATTCAAAGTTTAACGTACTACACCTGCAGCAGTGGGATGAGAGGTGTAAGTCTAAGGAGAGTGACGTCTGTGGTTGCCAACCTGGGGATGAATCTGAGCAGGTTCTCTCTTATATACTACAGGTTTGGTGAAAGCAATATGGCTGAAAATCGAAGCCTGATAACAGTGTTCACCGCAGGGCGTTGGATCGATTCAAAGACGGATACGCTGGAAGGATGTGCGTAAAGGAAGCGGTGCACCTTGACATGTAGGAGCCCATCATTGTGGTGCTGGAAAGGCCCTTTTTGCACCGCAATAACTATAAAACGACTCAATGTGTTTACATTAGAAATCCAATACCCCTTTAGAGCCCATTTTAACCAATACGAAGGATCTGGGGTCAACATGCAACGGTGAAACATCAGGTGTTTTGAAACCATCAGGCGGCTTCCACAAAATGACAGTTGTAGCAACCATTCTCATTAGCTGGTTTTCATTTGTCCTTTTAGGACAATAGAGCTGGGCAAAGACAAAGCTTATTTGTGCTCAAGAGGATGACTGATTATCACTGTCATTATATCCTGTCCAGATGACGCGCTCGCCACCCTTTTAGTCAAAACACACGACGGCTCGGATGACATTAGCTCTATTTACATACTGTATGGATTCGTTTTGGCTGTTTCCAGTTTCCCATGACAATATGTGAGGTGTGAATGCCAGCCTGTGCCACCATTAAACATTTTCTAAGAGGCAGTGAATCATGTGTCTGTGGTGAGTTTTTATTTATGCAATAAATAGACGTGTCAGCCGCACAATGGAGAGCAGACAATGTACATGCATGCAGACAATACCTCTGGATTTGACCGCAGAATAAATGAGAATAAAACTAAGCTGAGCAGCAAATAAAGCCCTGAAACATGATCCTACAGGTTGTCACAGAGTTACACCTGCCCTTTATGCGACCTTGGTTGTTTTATCTATTAATACTGCGTTGAAAAGATAATCACATGTCTCGACGGCTAAGATTTGCACTCTGCATCTAGACCGAGGCAACACACACCCATCAGTCATAATTAATAAATGCATCAGATCCCACACACCCATTTTATCAGGAAAATCAGATGCTCTTTGTTTTCTTTCACGTTAGCTTGTGTTCTTTGTACGGCTGGAGAAAGTACATGTTGAGTCCAAGTCATTTTATTGGTCTAAATGTCCCTTGTCAGTCTTGATAATATCCTAAAAAAGTAAATATTAAGATCAAAATTTAAAATGAAAACGTCATTTTATTAGTGTTTTTTAGCATATCCACCGATAGCCTTCGAGAACAGGACTTTGTTTTGTTTTTTACAGAAAAAGACTTTTATTTTTTTATTATTACTTTATAAAAAATGGGAAGGGTCGATGTATACTCTGGTCAGACATAACATTATGACCACAATCCAGAGGAAACCACGTTCATCAATACAGCTGAAAACAAAGAGTCCAGACCCTATCTACAGCCTGTAACCATCAACTGGTGTAGAGGTGGTTCAGACCTGGGTCTACACCTGGATCACAAACTGGACTGGTTGGCTAACACACAGTCAGTTTACAAAAAAGATCCCTCAGATTCCCTCAGGAGGCTAATATCTGTTGGAAGCTGTTGGACATGTTCTACCAGACCATTGTTGGCAGTGCCCTCTTCTACGCTGCGGTGTGCTTAAATATCTTTCATATCTTCGATCCATCTCCATCTGCATTCATCTGCCATGAAATATACCTTCTTCCTGTTTCACTTGCTGGGACTATATATAACACAGAAGAATTTTAGATTTGCATGCCAATCAAAATCCTGTGTGCTCTGACAGTTAGTATGAACATGCATCCAAGGAAAATTTTATAAAATATAATTTTGGAAGATTTGCGTGCTTGTCACTTCAGGAAATATTTAGTGTGATGTCGGATTCCTCCGAAAAAAAAAGGTGCGGCAATGGTTTTGTCTGCGTGTGTTTTAGAAATTCTAGAGTTAAAATATGCAGTTGTGTTAGTTGAGATTAGCTGGTATGCCTAGAGCATTTAAAACTTTTGTTCAACAGAAACAAAAACACTTCCAGAGAAGAACCAGTTTGATGTGGTTAAAACACTCCTTCCTTCTTTATGGTGTGTCTTCCTTTGTTGATAATTCAGACTTGCAATGTGTGAGGTGAGGTGACACACAACTGACATCACAACAATGAGGATGAGAATGAGGACAGTGCAGGTAGATGTAGCACATTAATGATTTTATAAAGCCACGCATTGTTAACCTGTAATGTGCCCAGTGTGAACCTCATTTGTCTCTAAGGGTGTTCAGATGTAAGATATCAGAAAACGGTAAAGCTCAGCACATTGTAGAGAAACAGACATTAAGTCAGAATGTCAGATCGAGTGCTGTTGAAGTCACTAGATCCAGGTGAATACAAATCTCTCTCCATACTGCAATTTCACCTGCTGGATTTCACAAGTAACAGTAAAACAAAAAATGTACAGTGATGTGAAAAAGCGTTGGCCCCCTTCCTGATTTCTTATGTTTTTGCAAAAAAATAAATCCAAACCTACATGGTCTTCCTTTTAACATAACTTACTGTGAAAACTGTGGTTTATCACACATGAGGTCAATGTCTCTCGCCACACCCAGACACACCTGTTCTCAATCAAGAAGTCGCTTAGACAGGACCTGGCTGACGAAGGGAAGTAGAGCAAAACATCCTCGAAAGCTAGACATCATGACGAGATCCAAAGAAATTTAGGAACAAATGAGAAAGAAAATAATTGAGATCTGTCAGGCTGGAAAAGGTTAGAAAAGCCATTTCTAAAGGTTTGGGACTCCAGTGAACCACAGTGAGAGTCATTATCCACAAATGGTGAAAACAGTAAAATCTGGAGGTGGTAGTGTGATGGTCTGGGGCTGTTTTGCTGCTTCAGGACCTGGAAGACTTGTTGTGATAAACGGGAGCATGAATTCAGTTGTCTATCAAATAATCCTCAAAGAGAACATCCGGCCATCTGTTCATGACCTCAAGCTGAAGAGAACTTGGGTTCTACAGCAGGACAATGATCCAAAACGCACCAGCTAATCCACCGCTGAATAGATGAAGAAAAACTAAATTAATCCTATTGAGATGCTGATGCATGACCTTAAAAGGGAGGTTCATGCTGGTAAACCCCCCAATGTGGCTGAATTACAACAATTCTAGAGAGATGAGTGGGCCAAAAATCCTCCACAGCGCTGGAAAGACTCATTGCAAGTTAATGCAAACACTTGATTGCAGTTGTTGCTCCTACAGGTATCCCAACCAGTTATTAGCGTCAGGGGGCAAACACTTTTTGACACAGGGCCATGTAGGTTTGGATTTTGTTTTCCATTAATAATAACAACCTTCATTTAAAAACTGCATTTTTTTATTTTTTATTTATTTGTTCGATGATCTGAAACATTTTAGTGTGACAAACATGCAAAAAAAAAAAGAAGACATCGTTCAGGAGGACAACACTTTTTCATACCACTGTAAATAATACACCACAGATAACAATGCTGCGATTGTTGTTCCTAATAGGACTAGTCGACTAGTCGACTAGATGCTTTACGCATCAAGGCGACGAGGAGAAGACAGGTGAGGAGCCCAGTGGATCACTGCAGCAAACTAGCAGTGGCTAATCTAGTGTGTGTAAATACTCCACTAGAGATGAAGTCCATTACACCGTGACATACAGAATATGTAAGAAATACATAAAAAGTACTACTGCAATGCGCACTCACCTGAAAAGTCATCCGCTAGCGATAGCAGAGGAACGGTCCACACATTAGGGCCAAATCATCTTGACTGCAGTCAAGAGAAGTAGACTGCACATCAGCAACTTGCTGGTAAATGTTATCATCTAAAGTTATTAGACGTTTAGCTGCTGTACGTGGTACATGATTTTTTTTTTTTTTTTTTTTTTTTTTTTTTTTTATCCCGGCTACATTATCCTGCTATAGGCTACCTGCAGCGTTTGTGTGGCCATGTGTTTATGTTTGGATTTTATTGTGTTCTGCTGACAATGTTGCCGTGGTTGTAGAGCGTTTTTTTGTGTGTTTTTTTCTCGAGCAGTATAGAAGCATCAAGACTGGTGGTGTGTATGGTGTTGTCGTGGGCTGCTACGGTCAACAGTAGTCTTCTTGCTTCAGTTACCTCGCCTGAAAGCCTCCGTAGTTTTTCTTGTGTGAAACGCTACAGTATGTATTCAGCTCAGGAATGTAGATTTCATTGTTGCAAAGCATTCATTTCTTTTGTATTTGTATGCCTGACGTCATCGACTAGTCGACGTTGATTCGACTTTCATCACAAAGTCGACTTTAAAATCCGAAGTCGTTCACCCCCTAGTTCCTAAACTGGATTTTGTATCATTCATCTATTTAGGATTGACTGAGTTTAGGAGCGACAGCAGGAGACAACAAACATCCGAGTGAAAAATAAAGCTAAATTGACACTTATTGATGCCAAAAATGTGAACAACATCCACATAAAGAAAGGTGGGGAAGGTCTGAAATGTCTGTCGAGGTTCAGTCACTAGGTGATGGTATATATAAACGATAAAGCTGAAACAATCGAGGTTCTTGAAGATGTTTTCATTATTCAAGTGACTTCTTCAGTTGTAAAAGACTGGTGGAGATGTTCTTTTTATTAGGAGCCTCTGTTGACAGTGCCCACCTGAGACTCACACAATGACCAGAAAATCACATGTAAATGAAGGAATTTGTACTGATCCTGTCTCCTGTCCCCAGTCAATGATAGTCTACTGACAATTAACGACCAGAGGCTCCAGTCCCAGTGTGTGAACGGGACTGACACTATTTCTGTTCCTAAAAGGTTTTAGAAATCCAACACATCCATTTTCCCTTGAGTCAGCTGTGTATACTGAATGAGCTTTAAAATATGAATAATTGCTGAGTATTGAAAGATATAAATAGTACATATTAATGAATGACTGTTTTCTTTTCACAAAGTCGACTTTAAAAAATCCGAAGTCATTCAACCCCTAGTTCCCAAACTGGATTTTGTATCATTGGTCTATTCCCCGTTGTGTTCTTGTTATGCACCATGACATAGAGATGTGGGGAATCTGGAGGCCAATCGACCTTCACAAAGACCACGTTGTTATGTTTCTCAAATCCTTCCTGAACGATTTTTACTTTCCTTAAAGGTGTTTCTGTCATTAGTTTTTCCTCACTTGTTTTACTGTGTGCCTGTGTTTTTTTTTTAATCATGTTTGATTAGTAGTTTTGTTATGATTCCTTTCTTTTTGACAAGGTCTCACTTTGTATCACCAATATGTTACACACAAAAAATAAACCCACCTATTAAAAGGTTTGCAGTCTACATTTTCTCTCAAACCTGAAAGTCTCATTAGTAAAACTATTAAGTGAGAGACAACTGTTCTGATATCACTTGGTCTATCAGTCTTGCTGAACTGGATACTCCACCTGTCTGCCACGGATCATTTCTAATGAGCCTGTACACGCCTAATGATTTAAAAAAAAATATGATTTGCATACCACACATGGTTGTTTGGAAGACCTGACCAGTCCTGCCCTATAAATACCCACTAGTCTCAGTCAGAATCACAGCGCACCAGTCTGCACATCCTCGACTCACCATGGCCCAGTCTCCCAGCCAGCAGAGCACCAGCTACAGCTCCCAGGGCATGTCCACCGGCCGTGGTAACTCCGCCGCCTGTGGCAGCTCCACCGCCCGCAGCACCTCCACCTCCTGCGGCACCTCCACCGCCCGTGGGAGCTCCGCTGCCTGCGGCACTTCCACCGCCCGTGGCAACTCCACCTCCTGCGGCTCCTCCACCGCCCGCAGTGTCTCCGGCAGCAGCGCCTGCAGCCTGGGCGGACGGATGAATGGACGCTCCTCCGCTGGCTGGGTGCCCAGCATGTACGGAGGAGCAGGAGGTTTTGGGACCCGCATAGCCCAGTCCTCCAACTCCTCCTCATCCTCTGCATCACTGAACATGGGCGGAGGGGCCGGCGTGGTCGTGGATGGGAAGTTGACCATGCAGAACCTCAACGACCGCCTGTCAACCTACCTGGACAAAGTAAGTTATCATATCACCTCCTGTAGGATTTTATAAACAACACACACATGGCATTGCCTCATAAATTTGTCACATTATAATTGATGTCTCATAATTAATCTGCTCTCATGAAGCTATGTGTGAATGATTTGGTTTAGAGAATGTAAAGTTAGACACTGCATGGTTGGTTATTATTGAGGGGAAAATAGTATTCAAGAAATATTTTAAAAGCCCTCGACTGACATTTAAAATACGATATAATACAAGGATCTGACTTGAAAAGTTTTTACCTTTTGCAACATGGACAAAAAACAACAAAGAGGATGTCAGTTGTTGATTTTAGATAGAAATTAAAGGAAAGAATGATTTTTTGATATATATATATATTTAAGAGCTGACAGAGATTTGCTTATCTGACCCAGTATTTCCATCATTGTCATAAAGCACAAGTGGCTAAAGCAGGTGATAATAAAAAAGAAGAACAAGAAGAAACTGATGTTGTCTGGTTGTGTGTGCAGGTGCGCTCTCTGGAAGCAGCCAACAGGAATTTGGAGCAGCAGATCAGAGACTTTTATGAGAAGAGAGCTAACGATGTCCCTGACTACAGTTGCTACTACGCCACCATCAGTGACCTGAGAGCTCAGGTACCTTTCACATCAATACATGTTGAACCGACAATGAAGGAACACAAAATTTGGACTAACAGTTCTGTCCACTCCTCCTGCTGGTCATTGGAGAATAGAAATACTTCACACTGCTCAAAGCAAAACTAAACTGTGGACCTAGATTACTGTGATTGAAAAGACATGGTTAGAACTCAGTCATTCAGTTCAACTTTGGTCCAGTTTGGTCTGGAGTCAAGTAGCAACAACAGAAAGACACACCATTATACTGAGTAAATGATACTTTACCAATGAAACCAAATGTGGTCTGATTAGACAGGAGTGACAGCAAACATCTGACTGTCACCCTTGAAAAAAAAAATGCTAAACTGACACCTATGTGAACACATCCACATAAAGGAAGCTGGGGAAAGTCTGAAATGTCTGTCGAGGTCACGACTAGGTGATGGTATATACAAACACCAACGCTGAAACGATTGAGGTTCTTGAAAATGTTTCCATTATTCTAGTGACTTCCTCAGTTCTACAAGGTGGAGATGTTCTTTTTATCAGGAGCCTCTGCTGACAGTGCCCACCTGAGACTCACAATGATGACCAGAAACTCACGTGTAATTGAAGGAATTTGTACTGATCCTGTCTCCTGTCCCAGTCAATGATAGTCTACTGACAAATAACGACCAGAGGCTCCAGTCTCAGTGTGTGAACGGGACTGACGCATTCTGTCCCCAAAAGGTTTTAAAAGTTGTACAAATACATTTTCCCTAGAGTCAGCTGTGTATACTGAATAAGTTTTAAAATATGAATAATTGCTGAGTACTGAAAGATATAGATAGTACATATTAATTAATGATTGTGTTTTCTTTTCCCCTTCTTAGATTGAAAAGCAATGGTCAGAGAATCAGAACATCATGTTGCAGATCGACAACAGTCGGCTGGCTGCAGAAGACTTCAAAACAAAGTACAGCAAATTTACCTTTCTGTGTTGGTTCATGCTGCAATTTTTGTAGAGTTGGAATAACACATTTATGAATACTGAAAAAAGATAATCTTTTAAATATCACACCTTTAATAGAGATAAAAATGACTCTAAGTGCATGTTAATGAAGTCTAACCCCTGACGGTCCTGTGCAGATATGAATTTGAGCACCACCTGCACAAGGTAGTGGAGGCTGATGTGCTTCGTCTCCGCGGGGTCCGGGACAGCATGACTCTTACCATCAGCGACCTGGAGATGCAGATAGAGGGTCTGAAGGATGAGCTAGTGTGCATGAAGCAGACCCACAAGGAGGTGAGAACATCGTCTGTTTTTGAAACACAGAGGAACCGCGAGCTGTTGATTGAACTGCAAATGGCGCCACCTGTTGGCGACAGCAGTAATGGACACTGAAAATGTTGAGCAAGTCCTTCTTGAATGTTGCAGGAGACAACTCAGATGAGGCAGCAGAGCAAGGGTTCTGTGAATGTAGAGGTGGACATTGGCTGCTCTATTGATCTGTCAAAGCTCCTGGAGGAAGTGAGGGAGCAGTATGAAAATGTGGTGAAGAAGAACAAGCATGAAGTTGAAAAATGGTTCCAGTCTAAAGTAAGGTGTCTCCAGAATAAGTCTTTGAAAAAGAAAATGTGAATGAAGTCATTCAAAGGTTGTTCATTATGTGTATGTATGTGCCTGTGCCTGTGAAAAGGTGGAAACCCTCCAGAAGACTATTGTTACCTGTGAAACAGAAGCGAAGGCAAGTGCCAAAGAGGTGGCAGAGCTGAAGAGGACGTACCAGAGTTTGGAGATCAACCGGAACAGCGCCTATGCAGAGGTAGAGATAACAGGAAGCACACCTTGGTTGTGTTGGATAAGTTGGTCATAATTTTGATTGAAGAGTAGTGTGATATTTCTGTCTGTCTCAAAGCAACACTAATGACCAATGGAACACAATATTTCAGCAATATATTGCATTTATTCCTGATGCTGTTTGAAGGGACAGAATTCACTGTCCCATTCGAAAAATGTACTTGGAAAAACTGTGGGCCTTTTGAAGAAATCTGTGTTGTCCAAATTCATCACAACATGGACGAGGTGATTCTTTCCTCTCATCACTCTCACCAACATCTTTCCTGTCTGTCCTGCAGCTCGAGCTCCTGGGGCAGAACTTGAAAGAAGTGAAGACCTGTTACGGCGCTCAGCTCTGCGAAAGCCAGAGGCGCGTCACCATGATGGAGACGGAGCTGCAGCAGCTGAAAGCCTCCATCGAGCAGCAGCAGGTCTGTTACAAGCAGCTGCTGGACATCAAGATGAGGCTGGAGATGGAGATCGCTGAGTACAGGAGGCTGCTGCAGGGAGATCAGTGTGTGCAACAGCTGACGTGAGACATGAAATATATATTTTGATCCTTTATTACTGGAAATGGGAGTTGTTTCACAAAGCTAACTGTGTTTTAAATAATTGTTGCTCCCTCCATAGTACCCAGTGCACCCAGGCCCCCCAGGCCCCCAAGGCCCCCCAGGCAACCCAGGTCACCCAGTGCACCCCGGTCGCCCAACCGACCCAGGTGACCCAGGTCGCCCAGGCTCCCCAGGTCCACAAGAAGGTGGAACAAAAAGGGGAAGGTAAGGAATAGTGATCACTCAGTGAACTACCTTTCTCATCTTGGAACAATATCAGTGAATGCGCTGACGTCACATGATGGATTATTTTTTGTTCTCTGCAGAACATAAACCCCACATCGAGAGGCGGGTGAAGACCATTGTGCAGCAGGTCGTCGATGGACAGGTGGTGTCCTCCTCCGTTGACACCCAAGTGGAGACCATTCAGTAATGCTGCTGCTAAACCCTATACACTGACTTAAATGGCGTAAATGATGTTCAGTGTATCTCTGTCACATGGGTTTAATTAAGGCTTTAACCGTAATTTACTTTTAAGCTTGCAAAAGCAGTTCAGCTTCTTCAGTGAGTTACGTTGGTATTTTCATTCTTGATTGGTGATGTAGGGAAAAGTTTCAGTGAGTGATGATATTTACCTGGTGGATGCTTCTTCTGATAAGTCACAATATGATTTAAAGTCATACAGATGATGCGCTGTCTTAATTATAACTCTGAGAGGTGGATGGTATGAAGGCAGACTGTGTTTTTGAACAATTTCATCATAAAGTCAACTGAAACACTTTTGTTATAACACTTTAAAATTAGTATGTGAAGCTCCTCAGACATCCAGGTCATAGTATAACAATAACAACACCAACTGCATGCGCTTAAAGTCACCATCTCCTCCTGACTGTCCTGACAATAAAAATACTGCAGTGCTTGATAAAAACTGTGTTTTTGCTTTTTTTTTTCCAAAAATGTTGAAATATGATTTTAAGCAATTATGCTACTCTGCAAACCATGTTAAGAAAAGTATTCAAGTGCAGAATTTAGAATGAAATTCAATTGATGACCACCAGGTGTCACCTTTGGTTTCTCCCCTGGCTCAACCTGAGTGGTTTTAACCTTTAACCACTTTGCATAAACCTGTATACTTTTTGATGTTGGGTGGGGGTGCTGGCAGGTTTAGGCCTAATTTGATAATTAAAACTACTGACAGGAGAAAATAACATTGACCATCACAGGCACTTCAGTGTTCTGCTGGGAAACATTTGGACCTGGCATTCATTCATGTAGATGTTACTTAGACATGTAGCACCCACCTAGACCAGACCAGACACCTCGACCCCATAGCAACGACACACTTGGTGGCATCAGACATCCCCAGCAGGATGCAGCCTGACACAGACACACACACAAACAGTTTAGGAACAACTCAGAAAACACAAAGAACAGCATAAGGTGTTGACCTGTCCTCCAAATTCACTAGATCTTAAACTGATCAAGTGTCTGAACTAAATTACTAAATTAATCCTATTGAGATGCTGAGGCATGACCTTAAAAAGGAGGTTCATGCTGGTAAACCCTCCAATGTGGCTGAATTACAACAATTCTAGAGAGATAAGTGGGACAAAAATCCTCCACAGCGCTGGAAAGACTAATGCAAGTTAAGGCAAACACTTGATTGCAGTTGTTGCTCCTACAGGTATCCCAACCAGTTATTAGTGTCAGGGGGCAAACACTTTTTTTGACACAGGGCCATGTAGGTTTGGATTTTGTTTTCCATTAATAATAACAACCTTCATTTAAAAACTGCATTTTTTTATTTTTTATTTATTTGTTTGGTGATCTGAAACATTTTGCATAAAAAGAAGACATCGTTCATGAGGCCAACACTTTTTCATACCACTGTAAATAATACACCACAGATAACAATGCTGCGATTGTTGTTCCTAATAGGACTAGTTGACTAGTCGATTAGATGCTTTACGCATCAAGGCGACGAGGAGAAGACAGGTGAGGAGCCCAGTGGATCACTGCAGCAAACTAGCAGTGGCTAATCTAGTGTGTGTAAATACTCCACTAGAGATGAAGTCCATTACACCGTGACATACAGAATATGTAAGAAATACAACAAAAGTACTACTGCAATGCGCACTCACCTGAAAAGTCATCCGCTAGCGATAGCAGAGGAACGGTCCACACATTAGGGCCAAATCATCTTGACTGCAGTCAAGAGAAGTAGACTGCACATCAGCAACTTGCTGGTAAATGTTATCATCTAAAGTTATTAGACGTTTAGCTGCTGTACGTGGTACTTATTTTTTTTTTGATCAATTTTTTATTGAAGAATGTACAGTGTATATATATATTCACATTATATACAGAGTTTTTACCTTTTTTCCCCCCCACACTAAATAATGATAGAACCCCCCTCCCCATCCTGCATGGCGATTTCCCATGAACCTCCCACCCAGGATCCCCCCCCCCCCCAAAAAAAAAGAAATATATATATATCAAGGTCGATCGTGCTGCAACCTTTCCAACTAACTTGTATGCTGCCTCCCAGGCCTGCAGAGTCTTATGATAGGCCCCATGCATACGGGCAACAGACCACTCAATCAGAACAATGTCGAGAAACGAATTGGCCCACTGCTGCCAAGCCAAGGAATGTGGCGGTTGCCACCTAAGAGCTAGCATCTTCTTTGCTGCTGTGAGACCGGCCCATACAATACGTCTATACTGCAGGGACAGATTTAAAAAAGAGTCGTCATTAAGCAGAAGTAGGGCTGGGGAGACTGGGATGCTGATCTTGTCACTTAAACTGAGAGATACTTCCTTCAAGAATCTAGCAACACCAGGGCACTCCCAATAAACATGCAAGAATGACCCCTGGGCATTAAGTGGGCAAAGATCACAATCTGGAGATGTGGTGATCTTCATAGAATAACGCCTTCTGGGGGTGAGGTACATCCTATGAACATATTTATAGTGTATTAATTGATGGTTGGGGTTTTTGGATGTACCACTGAGATTTTTCCACACTGTGTTCCAGCAAATCTCTCTATCATTTAACTCATTTAAATCTCTATTCCAAACACCCTCTACTGGTAAGGGTTTGTAAGTTCCAAAAATGAATTTGTACAGTTTAGAAACCATCCCCCGTGTAGGTCCAAATGAGGCAAGTTACTTACGTAGAGGGTGAGTGGGTAGAGCTGTACCCCATGGGACACCATATGCCCGCATAGCTGATCTTAACTGCATATAGAAGAAAAAAGATGAACCTGGAAGATCAAACTCAGCTTGTGGATCGTTAAACGCTCGTAAACCATGGACGCTATACAGGTCTTTTAGTACATTCACACCCTTATTCTTCCAATGCGGAAATGAAAAGGCTATATTACCAGTAAGTAAGTTAAAAATCGGTGTATGATTCATTACAGTACGATAAGATGTGAGTAGAAATGAAATAACAGGACCTAAACGTAATTTTGCTTTTTACAATGGTATGTTAGCATATACCAGGTCTTGCAACCTGTGAGGCAGTGCAATATTCTCTTCAATTGATCTCCAAGAAACAGAGGAACTAGGGTTGAACCATGTAGACAGAGGGCGTAGCACATAAGACCAGAAATAGATTTTAAAATCTGGCAGAGCTAAACCCCCCAGTGTCTTATCTCGTTGGAGAGTTGTAAGTTTTAGGTGCGGTCTCTTTCCTTTCCATATGAATTTAGAAACTAATGACTGGAGTCTATCCCAATATCCCAAAGGGGGAGCAAGAGGGATCATAGAAGAGTAAAAATTAACAGTCGGAAGTACATCCATCTTAACTATTGCTATTCTGCCTTGAAATGAATTTGGAAGATACGACCAGTGCTCAAAGTCCTTCTCTATCTGATTGTATATACCCTGAAAATTTTTTATTGCAATGGACGACGTGGAGGGAAAAATTTCAACCCCAAGATATCTAAAGCTTTTAACTACTGGTATATGAGGTGGCAGGTGAACTTGAAGTGCAGCTGAGTTTAAATGCATCAACGCTGACTTTGTCCAGTTAATTTTGTATCCAGAGAGTGAGCTGAATGTATCAAAAGAGGAAAGCAAATGTGGGATTGAGGAACCAGCACTGCCTACATAAAGAAGGATGTCATCAGCGTACAAAGATATACGATGCTCTGTATTACAAAAAGTGATGGGATATACTGATGGATGTTGTCTTATTTTCTGCGCCAGTGGTTCAAGGAAAGAGCAAAAAGTAGGGGTGAAAGGGGGCAGCCCTGGCGAGTGCCCCTTGATATTGGGAACAGGGCAGAGCATATGTGGCCTGTGCAGACCATTGCTGAGGGATTTGCATATAAAACCTTAATCATATTAATAAAATGTATACCTAGTCCAAATTTGTCCAACGTTGTCCAGAGATATTCCCATTCTAACCGGTCAAACGCTTTTTCAGCGTCCAACGATAGAACTGAGCAAGGGGGATCAATGCTACTAGCTGCATGGATGATGTGTAACAGGCGGCGCACATTGTCAGATGCTAGGCAAGTTCTGATAAAACCAGTTTGGTCGTTGTGTATAAGTTTTGTAAGATGTTTCTCCTACCGGGTTGCAAGCACTTTAGCATATAGTTTAATATCCCCATTCAGAGGGAGAGAGGTCTGTAGTTACCACATGGGCAAAACTGTAATTATAGCTGTGTTAATGCTAGAGTTAAATGCACACTTATCAATGGCTGTATTAATCATATCCAGTAATGGTTTGCCCAGTTCATCCCAGAAAGTAAGATATGGCTCAGGTGGAATTCCATCCCACCCTGGGGATTTGCCCTTTTTCATATTAACAAGAGCCTTCTTCAATTCTTCTAGAGAAATTGGGGTATTGAGTAATTCTGATTCATTGTCAGACAGAGAAGGTAGATTTAGGTCCTGAAAAAAATCTGCAAAATGCCTGCGCATCAAGGGAGATTTCAGAGTTGTAAAGAGATGAGTAGAAAGATTTAAATTTCAAATTGATATCAAGTGGATTGCTCAGGGTGCGAAGAGGTGTTTTTAATGGCTGTAATATTTGAATATTTTTCATGTTTTTTCAGTCTTAGGGCTAAAAGGTGACTTGGTCTGGCGCCATTGAAATAATATGTTCTTCTGGTTCTGTGCGTTAAGAACTCCGCCCTATATCTTAACAAAGAGTTCAACTCAGTTGTTGTCACAGCTATTCTGCCTTGTAATGCCTCAGAATAACTTGTTTGTTGTTGGACCTCTAGTTGGGTGAGAGTATTCTCCAGTTCAGTTATCTTGTTTAGTCTGCTCTTATTAAGGTGGGATGAGAATGAGATTGAAGAGTCCCTGATACAACCCTTTATAGCGTCCCATACAAATCTAGGATCATCTACTGAGCCTGCATTGACGTCTATAAAAGTGTTTAACTTTTCTCTGAGAAAAGTGCAAAAATCTCCATTTTTAAGCAGTGAGATATTGAACCGCCAGCGAGGAGCTCTAAGGGGTGTACCTAGGAGCGTGAAGCGTGAGGCGACAATGCTATGATCTGATAAAGAACAAGGCTTGATAACAACATCATGTATTCAGAAAGGGAAGTAGCTGAAGTTAATATGTAATCTATTCTGGAAAAACTCTGATGTCTTGCCGAATAAAAAGTGTATTGCTTAGATGTAGGGTTGACAGTACGGTAAAGGTCTGTTAAGCTAAGTACTGACAGAAAGTTCTGAAAGTCTTTTGATGCCTGAAGCTGTGTGGCTGTGGAGCGCTGAGCTGATTTGTCCAATGTTACATTTACACTACAGTTCATGTCTGCACCTAGAATAAGCGAGAAGTCCTGAAGTTGCAATAAGACTTCTGTTAAGCTGGGAAAGAACTCTGGTTCATACTGGGGTAGAGCGTAAACTGAAATAAAAGCAAATTTTGCGTCCAGATATAATAGTCTTAATGTAAGAGATCCTACCATCCTCACTGCCAAATTGTCCAAGTATAGTTATTGAGAGGTTACGCCGCAATACTACTAGTGAACCCCTAGTTTTGGTGTTCAAGTGATGCTGAGGCAGCCACATAATAGTGTTTGTTTGAAAATCGTGGACGTCTATAGTTCTTAAGTGGGACTCCTGTATAAAGCCAACATCCACATGTTGTCTGCGTAAGAGGTCTAAGCAAGCTGTACGCTTAATTTGACCATTCAGCCCGTTTACATTCCAGCTAATTACATGCATACTACTCATAACGACTTATAGAGGCTAGTATGCTGTACGTGGTACATGATTATTTTTTTTTTTTTTTAATCCCGGCTACAATATCCTGCTATAGGCTACCTGCAGCGTTTGTGTGGCCATGTGTTTATGTTTGGATTTTATTGTGTTCTGCTGACAATGTTGCCGTGATTGTAGAGCGTTTTTTTTTGTTTGTTTTTTTCTCGAGCAGTATAGAAGCATCAAGACTGGTGGTGTGTATGGTGTTGTCGTGGGCTGCTACGGTCGACAGTAGTCTTCTTGCTTCAGTTACCTCGCCTGAAAGCCTCCATAGTTTCTCTTGTGTGAAACCCTACAGTATGTATTCAGCTCAGGAATGTAGATTTCATTGTTGCAAAGCATTCATTTCTTTTGTATTTGTATGCCTGACGTCATCGACTAGTCGACGTTGATTCGACTTTCATCACAAAGTCGACTTTAAAATCCAAAGTTGTTCACCCCCTAGTTCCTAAACTGGATTTTGTATCATTCATCTATTTAGGATTGACTGAGTTTAGGAGCAACAGCAGGAGACAACAAACATCCGAGTGAAAAATAAGGCTAAATTGACACTTATTGATGCCAAAAATGTGAACAACATCCACATAAAGAAAGGTGGGGAAGGTCTGAAATGTCTGTCGAGGTTCAGTCACTAGGTGATGGTATATATAAACGATAAAGCTGAAACAATCGAGGTTCTTGTAGATGTTTTCATTATTCAAGTGACTTCTTCAGTTGTAAAAGACTGGTGGAGATGTTCTTTTTATTAGGAGCCTCTGTTGACAGTGCCCACCTGAGACTCACACAATGACCAGAAAATCACGTGTAATTGAAGGAATTTGTACTGATCCTGTCTCCTGTCCCCAGTCAATGATAGTCTACTGACAATTAACGACCAGAGGCTCCAGTCTCAGTGTGTGAACGGGACTGACACTATTTCTGTTCCTAAAAGGTTTTAGAAATCCAACACATCCATTTTCCCTTGAGTCAGCTGTGTATACTGAATGAGCTTTAAAATATGAATAATTGCTGAGTACTGAAAGATATAAATAGTACATATTAATGAATGACTGTTTTTCTTTTCACAAAGTCGACTTTAAAAAATCCGAAGTCATTCAACCCCTAGTTCCCAAACTGGATTTTGTATCATTGGTCTATTCCCCGTTGTGTTCTTGTTATGCACCATGACATAGAGATGTGGGGAATCTGGAGGCCAATCGACCTTCACAAAGACCATGTTGTTATGTTTCTCAAATCCTTCCTGAACGATTTTTACTTTCCTTAAAGGTGTTTCTGTCATTAGTTTTTCCTCACTTGTTTTACTGTGTGTCTGTGTTTTTTTTAATCATGTTTGCTTAGTAGTTTTGTTATGATTCTGTTCTTTTTAACAAGGTCTCACTTTGTATCACCAATATGTTACACACAAAAAATAAACCCACCTATTAAAAGGTTTGCAGTCTACATTTTCTCTCAAACCTGAAAGTCTCATTAGTAAAACTATTAAGTGAGAGACAATGTTCTGATATCACTTGGTCTATCAGTCTTGCTGAACTGGATACTCCACCTGTCTGCCACGGATCATTTCTAATGAGCCTGTACACGCCTAATGATTTAAAAAAAAATATGATTTGCATACCAGACATAGTTGTTTGGAAGACCTGACCAGTCCTGCCCTATAAATACCCACTAGTCTCAGTCAGAATCACAGCGCACCAGTCTGCACATCCTCGACTCACCATGGCCCAGTCTCCCAGCCAGCAGAGCACCAGCTACAGCTCCCAGGGCATGTCCACCGCCCGTGGGAGCTCCGCTGCCTGCGGCACTTCCACCGCCCGTGGCAACTCCACCTCCTGTGGCTCCTCCACCGCCCGCAGTGTCTCTGGCAGCAGCGCCTGCAGCCTGGGCGGACGGATGAATGGACGCTCCTCCGCTGGCTGGGTGCCCAGCATGTACGGAGGAGCAGGAGGTTTCGGGACCCGCATAGCCCAGTCCTCCAACTCCTCCTCATCCTCTGCATCACTGAACATGGGCGGAGGGGCCGGCGTGGTCGTGGATGGGAAGTTGACCATGCAGAACCTCAACGACCGCCTGTCCACCTACGTGGACAAAGTAAGTTATCATATCACCTCCTGTAGGATTTTATAAACAACACACACATGGCATTGCCTCATTAATTTGTCACATTATAATTGATGTCTCATAATTAATCTGCTCTCATGAAGCTATGTGTGAATGATTTGGTTTAGAGAATGTAAAGTTAGACACTGCATGGTTGGTTATTATTGAGGGAAAATAGTATTCAAGAAATATTTTTAAAAGCCCTCGACTGACATTTAAAATACGATATAATACATCAAGGATCTGACTTGAAAAGTTTTTACCTTTTGCAACATGGACAAAAAACAACAAAGAGGATGTCAGTTGTTGATTTTAGATAGAAATTAAAGGAAAGAATGATTTTTTGATATATATATATATTTAAGAGCTGACAGAGATTTGCTTATCTGACCCAGTATTTCCATCATTGTCATAAAGCACAAGCGGCTAAAGCAGGTGATAATAAAAAAGAAGAACAAGAAGAAATTGATGTTGTCTGGTTGTGTGTGCAGGTGCGCTCTCTGGAAGCAGCAACAGGAATTTGGAGCAGCAGATCAGAGACTTTTATGAGAAGAGAGCTAACGATGTCCCTGACTACAGTTGCTACTACGCCACCATCAGTGACCTGAGAGCTCAGGTACCTTTCACATCAATACATGTTGAACCGACAATGAAGGAACACAACAATTTGGACTAAAAGTTCTGTCCACTCCTCCTGCTGGTCATTGGAGAATAGAAATACTTCACACTGCTCAAAACAAAACTAAACTGTGGACCTAGATTACTGTGATTGAAAAGACATGGTTAGAACTCAGTCATTCAGTTCAACTTTGGTCCAGTTTGGTCTGGAGTCAAGTAGCAACAACAGAAGACACACCATTATACTGAGTAAATGATACTTTACCAAATGAAACCAAATGTGGTCTGATTAGACAGGAGTGACAGCAAACATCTGACTGTCACCCTTGAAAAAAAAAATGCTAAACTGACACCTATGTGAACACATCCACATAAAGGAAGCTGGGAAAGTCTGAAATGTCTGTCGAGGTCACGACTAGGTGATGGTATATACAACACCAACGCTGAAACGATTGAGGTTCTTGAAAATGTTTCCATTATTCTAGTGACTTCCTCAGTTCTACAAGTGGAGATGTTCTTTTATCAGAGCCTCTGCTGACAGTGCCCACCTGAGACTCACATGAGACCAGAAACTCACGTGTAATTGAAGGAATTTGTACTGATCCTGTCTCCTGTCCCCAGTCAATGATAGTCTACTGACAAATAACGACCAGAGGCTCCAGTCTCAGTGTGTGAACGGACTGACGCATCTGTCCCCAAAAGGTTTTAAAAGTTGTACAAATACATTTTCCCTAGAGTCAGCTGTGTATACTGAATAAGTTTAAAATATGAATAATTGCTGAGTACTGAAAGATATAGATAGTACATATTAATTAATGATTGTGTTTTCTTTTCCCCTTCTTAGATTGAAAAGCAATGGTCAGAGAATCAGAACATCATGTTGCAGATCGACAACAGTCGGCTGGCTGCAGAAGACTTCAAAACAAAGTACAGCAAATTTACCTTTCTGTGTTGGTTCATGCTGCAATTTTTGTAGAGTTGGAATGACACATTTATGAATACTGAAAAAAGATAATCTTTTAAATATCACACCTTTAATAGAGATAAAAATGACTCTAAGTGCATGTTAATGAAGTATAACCCCTGACGGTCCTGTGCAGATATGAATTTGAGCACCACCTGCACAAGGTAGTGGAGGCTGATGTGCTTCGTCTCCGCGGGGTCCGGGACAGCATGACTCTTACCATCAGCGACCTGGAGATGCAGATAGAGGGTCTGAAGGACAGCTAGTTGCATGAAGCAGACCCACAAGGAGGTGAGAACATCGTCTGTTTTTGAAACACAGAGGAACCGCGAGCTGTTGATTTAACTGCAAATGGCGCCACCTGTTGGCGACAGCAGTAATGGACACTGAAAATGTTGAGCGAGTCCTTCTTGAATGTTGCAGGAGACAACTCAGATGAGGCAGCAGAGCAAGGGTTCTGTGAATGTAGAGGTGGACATTGGCTGCTCTATTGATCTGTCAAAGCTCCTGGAGGAAGTGAGGGAGCAGTATGAAAATGTGGTGAAGAAGAACAAGCATGAAGTTGAAAAATGGTTCCAGTCTAAAGTAAGGTGTCTCCAGAATAAGTCTTTGAAAAAGAAAATGTGAATGAAGTCATTCAAAGGTTGTTCATTATGTGTATGTATGTGCCTGTGCCTGTGAAAAGGTGGAAACCCTCCAGAAGACTTTTGTTTACCTGTGAAACAGAAGCGAAGGCAAGTGCCAAAGAGGTGGCAGAGCTGAAGAGGACGTACCAGAGTTTGGAGATCAACCGGAACAGCGCCTATGCAGAGGTAGAGATAACAGGAAGCACACCTTGGTTGTGTTGGATAAGTTGGTCATAATTTTGATTGAAGAGTAGTGTGATATTTCTGTCTGTCTCAAAGCAACACTAATGACCAATGGAACACAATATTTCAGCAATATATTGCATTTATTCCTGATGCTGTTTGAAGGGACAGAATTCACTGTCCCATTCGAAAAATGTACTCGGAAAAACTGTGGGCCTTTTGAAGAAATCTGTGTTGTCCAAATTCATCACAACATGGACGAGGTGATTCTTTCCTCTCATCACTCTCACCAACATCTTTCCTGTCTGTCCTGCAGCTCGAGCTCCTGGAGCAGAACTTGAAAGAAGTGAAGACCTGTTACGGCGCTCAGCTCTGCGAAAGCCAGAGGCGCGTCACCATGATGGAGACGGAGCTGCAGCAGCTGAAAGCCTCCATCGAGCAGCAGCAGGATCTGTTACAAGCAGCTGCTGGACATCAAGATGAGGCTGGAGATGGAGATCGCTGAGTACAGGAGGCTGCTGCAGGGAGATCAGTGTGTGCAACAGCTGACGTGAGACATGAAATATATATTTTGATCCTTTATTACTGGAAATGGGAGTTGTTTCACAAAGCTAACTGTGTTTTAAATAATTGTTGCTCCCTCCATAGTACCCAGTGCACCCAGGCCCCCCAGGCAACCCAGGTCACCCAGTGCACCCCGGTCGCCCCAACCGACCCAGGTCCCCAAGAAGGTGGAACAAAAAGGGGAAGGTAAGGAATAGTGATCACTCAGCGAACTACCTTTCTCATCTTGTAACAATTTCGCTGAATGCGCTGACGTCACATGATGGATTATTTTTTGTTCTCTGCAGAACATAAACCCCACATCGAGAGGCGGGTGAAGACCATTGTGCAGCAGGTCGTCGATGGACAGGTGGTGTCCTCCGACGTTGACACCCAAGTGGAGACCATTCAGTAATGCTGCTGCTAAACCCTATACACTGACTTAAATGGCGTAAATGATGTTCAGTGTATCTCTGTCACATGGGTTTAATTAAGGCTTTAACCGTAATTTACTTTTAAGCTTGCAAAAGCAGTTCAGCTTCTTCAGTGAGTTACGTTGGTATTTTCATTCTTGATTGGCGATGTAGGGAAAAGTTTCAGTGAGTGATGATATTTACCTGGTGGATGCTTCTTCTGATAAGTCACAATATGATTTAAAGTCATACAGATGATGCGCTGTCTTAATTATAACTCTGAGAGGTGGATGGTATGAAGGCAGACTGTGTTTTTGAACAATTTCATCATAAAGTCAACTGAAACACTTTTGTTATAACACTTTAAAATTAGTATGTGAAGCTCCTCAGACATCCAGGTCATAGTATAACAATAACAACACCAACTGCATGCGCTTAAAGTCACCATCTCCTCCTGACTGTCCTGACAATAAAAATACTGCAGTGCTTGATAAAAACTGTGTTTTTTTTTTTTTTCCAAAAACGTTGAAATATGATTTTAAGCAATTATGCTACTCTGCAAACCATGTTAAGAAAAGTATTCAAGTGCAGAATTTAGAAATTTAGAAATTCAATTGATGACCACCAGGTGTCACCTTTGGTTTCTCTCCCTGGTTCAACTTCAGTGGTTTTAAACAACACTTTGCATAAACCTGTATACTTTTTGATGTTGGGTGGGGGTGCTGGCAGGTTTAGGCCTAATTTGATCATTAAAACTACTGACAGGAGAAAATAACATTGACCATCACAGGCACTTCAGTGTTCTGCTGGGAAACATTTGGACCTGGCATTCATTCATGTAGATGTTACTTAGACATGTAGCACCCACCTAGACCAGACCAGACACCTCGACCCCATAGCAACGACACACTTGGTGGCATCAGACATCCCCAGCAGGATGCAGCCTGACACAGACACACACACAAACAGTTTAGGAACAACTCAGAAAACACAAAGAACAGCATAAGGTGTTGACCTGTCCTCCAAATTCACTAGATCTTAAACTGATCAAGTGTCTGAACTAAATTACTAAATTAATCCTATTGAGATGCTGAGGCATGACCTTAAAAAGGAGGTTCATGCTGGTAAACCCTCCAATGTAGCTGAATTACAACAATTCTAGAGAGATGAGTGGGCCAAAATCCTCCACAGCGCTGGAAAGACTAATGCAAGTTAAGGCAAACACTTGATTGCAGTTGTTGCTCCTACAGGTATCCCAACCAGTTATTAGTGTCAGGGGGCAAACACTTTTTTGACACAGGGCCATGTAGGTTTGGATTTTGTTTTCCATTAATAAAAACAACCTTCATTTAAAAAACGCATTTTTTTTTTTTTATTTATTTGTTTGGTGATCTGAAACATTTTGCATAAAAAGAAGACATCGTTCATGAGGCCAACACTTTTTCATACCACTGTAAATAATACACCACAGATAACAATGCTGCATTGTTGTTCCTAATAGGACTAGTCGACTAGTCGACTAGATGCTTTACGCATCAAGGCGACAGGTGAGGAGCCCAGTGGATCACTGCAGCAAACTAGCAGTGGCTAATCTAGTGTGTGTAAATACTCCACTAGAGATGAAGTCCATTACACCGTGACATACAGAATATGTAAGAAATACAACAAAAGTACTACTGCAATGCGCACTCACCTAAAAAGCTATCCGCTAGCGATAGCAGAGGAACGGTCCACACATTAGGGCCAAATCATCTTGACTGCAGTCAAGAGAAGTAGACTGCACATCAGCAACTTGCTGGTAAATGTTATCATCTAAAGTTATTAGACGTTTAGCTGTACTTTTTTATTGAAGAATGTACATTATATATTATTATCAGTTTATGACAGAATGTTTACCTTTTTATTCCCCCACAACTAAATAATGATAGAACCCCCCCCCATCCTGCATGGCATTACATGAACCTCCCACCGATCCCCCCCAAGAGATTCATAACCTCACAATTACCAAAAAAAATAATATAGATATACATATCAAGGTCGATCGTGCTGCAACCTTTCCAACTAACTTGTATGCTGCCTCCCAGGCCTGCAGAGTCTTATGATAGGCCCCATGCATACGGGCAACAGACCACTCAATCAGAACAATGTCGAGAAACGAATTGGCCCACTGCTGCCAAGCCAAGGAATGTGGCGGTTGCCACCTAAGAGCTAGCATCTTCTTGGCTGCTGTGAGACCGGCCCATACAATACGTCTATACTGCGGGGACAGATTTAAAGAAGAGTCGTCATTAAGCAGAAGTAGGGCTGGGGAGACTGGGATGCTGATCTTGTCACTTAAACTGAGAGATACTTCCTTCAAGAATCTAGCAACACCAGGGCACTCCCAATAAACATGCAAGAATGACCCCTGGGCATTAAGTGGGCAAAGATCACAATCTGGAGATGTGGTGATCTTCATAGAATAACGCCTTCTGGGGGTGAGGTACATCCTATGAACATATTTATAGTGTATTAATTGATGGTTGGGGTTTTTGGATGTACCACTGAGATTTTTCCACACTGTGTTCCAGCAAATCTCTCTATCATTTAACTCATTTAAATCTCTATTCCAAACACCCTCTACTGGTAAGGGTTTGTAAGTTCCAAAAATGAATTTGTACAGTTTAGAAACCATCCCCCGTGTAGGTCCAAATGAGGCAAGTTACTTACGTAGAGGGTGAGTGGGTAGAGCTGTACCCCATGGGACACCATATGCCCGCATAGCTGATCTTAACTGCATATAGAAGAAAAAAGATGAACCTGGAAGATCAAACTCAGCTTGTGGATCGTTAAACGCTCGTAAACCATGGACGCTATACAGGTCTTTTAGTACATTCACACCCTTATTCTTCCAATGCGGAAATGAAAAGGCTATATTACCAGTAAGTAAGTTAAAAATCGGTGTATGATTCATTACAGTACGATAAGATGTGAGTAGAAATGAAATAACAGGACCTAAACGTAATTTTGCTTTTTTCAATGGTATGTTAGCATATACCAGGTCTTGCAACCTGTGAGGCAGTGCAATATTCTCTTCAATTGATCTCCAAGAAACAGAGGAACTAGGGTTGAACCATGTAGACAGAGGGCGTAGCACATAAGACCAGAAATAGATTTTAAAATCTGGCAGAGCTAAACCCCCCAGTGTCTTATCTCGTTGGAGAGTTGTAAGTTTTAGGTGCGGTCTCTTTCCTTTCCATATGAATTTAGAAACTAATGACTGGAGTCTATCCCAATATCCCAAAGGGGGAGCAAGAGGGATCATAGAAGAGTAAAAATTAACAGTCGGAAGTACATCCATCTTAACTATTGCTATTCTGCCTTGAAATGAATTTGGAAGATACGACCAGTGCTCAAAGTCCTTCTCTATCTGATTGTATATACCCTGAAAATTTTTTATTGCAATGGACGACGTGGAGGGAAAAATTTCAACCCCAAGATATCTAAAGCTTTTAACTACTGGTATATGAGGTGGCAGGTGAACTTGAAGTGCAGCTGAGTTTAAATGCATCAACGCTGACTTTGTCCAGTTAATTTTGTATCCAGAGAGTGAGCTGAATGTATCAAAAGAGGAAAGCAAATGTGGGATTGAGGAACCAGCACTGCCTACATAAAGAAGGATGTCATCAGCGTACAAAGATATACGATGCTCTGTATTACAAAAAGTGATGGGATATACTGATGGATGTTGTCTTATTTTCTGCGCCAGTGGTTCAAGGGAAAGAGCAAAAAGTAGGGGTGAAAGGGGGCAGCCCTGGCGAGTGCCCCTTGATATTGGGAACAGGGCAGAGCATATGTGGCCTGTGCAGACCATTGCTGAGGGATTTGCATATAAAACCTTAATCATATTAATAAAATGTATACCTAGTCCAAATTTGTCCAACGTTGTCCAGAGATATTCCCATTCTAACCGGTCAAACGCTTTTTCAGCGTCCAACGATAGAACTGAGCAAGGGGGATCAATGCTACTAGCTGCATGGATGATGTGTAACAGGCGGCGCACATTGTCAGATGCTAGGCAAGTTCTGATAAAACCAGTTTGGTCGTTGTGTATAAGTTTTGTAAGATGTTTCTCCTACCGGGTTGCAAGCACTTTAGCATATAGTTTAATATCCCCATTCAGGAGGGAGAGAGGTCTGTAGTTACCACATGGGCAAAACTGTAATTATAGCTGTGTTAATGCTAGAGTTAAATGCACACTTATCAATGGCTGTATTAATCATATCCAGTAATGGTTTGCCCAGTTCATCCCAGAAAGTAAGATATAGCTCAGGTGGAATTCCATCCCACCCTGGGGATTTGCCCTTTTTCATATTAACAAGAGCCTTCTTCAATTCTTCTAGAGAAATTGGGGTATTGAGTAATTCTGATTCATTGTCAGACAGAGAAGGTAGATTTAGGTCCTGAAAAAAATCTGCAAAATGCCTGCGCATCAAGGGAGATTTCAGAGTTGTAAAGAGATGAGTAGAAAGATTTAAATTTCAAATTGATATCAAGTGGATTGCTCAGGGTGCGAAGAGGTGTTTTAATGGCTGTAATATTTGAATATTTTTCATGTTTTTTCAGTCTTAGGGCTAAAAGGTGACTTGGTCTGGCGCCATTGAAATAATATGTTCTTCTGGTTCTGTGCGTTAAGAACTCCGCCCTATATCTTAACAAAGAGTTCAACTCAGTTGTTGTCACAGCTATTCTGCCTTGTAATGCCTCAGAATAACTTGTTTGTTGTTGGACCTCTAGTTGGGTGAGAGTATTCTCCAGTTCAGTTATCTTGTTTAGTCTGCTCTTATTAAGGTGGGATGAGAATGAGATTGAAGAGTCCCTGATACAACCCTTTATAGCGTCCCATACAAATCTAGGATCATCTACTGAGCCTGCATTGACGTCTATAAAAGTGTTTAACTTTTCTCTGAGAAAAGTGCAAAAATCTCCATTTTTAAGCAGTGAGATATTGAACCGCCAGCGAGGAGCTCTAAGGGGTGTACCTAGGAGCGTGAAGCGTGAGGCGACAATGCTATGATCTGATAAAGAACAAGGCTTGATAACAACATCATGTATTCAGAAAGGGAAGTAGCTGAAGTTAATATGTAATCTATTCTGGAAAAACTCTGATGTCTTGCCGAATAAAAAGTGTATTGCTTAGATGTAGGGTTGACAGTACGGTAAAGGTCTGTTAAGCTAAGTACTGACAGAAAGTTCTGAAAGTCTTTTGATGCCTGAAGCTGTGTGGCTGTGGAGCGCTGAGCTGATTTGTCCAATGTTACATTTACACTACAGTTCATGTCTGCACCTAGAATAAGCGAGAAGTCCTGAAGTTGCAATAAGACTTCTGTTAAGCTGGGAAAGAACTCTGGTTCATACTGGGGTAGAGCGTAAACTGAAATAAAAGCAAATTTGCGTCCAGATATAATAGTCTTAATGTAAGAGATCCTACCATCCTCACTGCCAAATTGTCCAAGTATAGTTATTGAGAGGTTACGCCGCAATACTACTAGTGAACCCCTAGTTTTGGTGTCAAGTGATGCTGAGGCAGCCACATAATAGTGTTTGTTTGAAAATCGGTGGACGTCTATAGTTCTTAAGTGGGACTCCTGTATAAAGCCAACATCCACATGTTGTCTGCGTAAGAGGTCTAAGCAAGCTGTACGCTTAATTTGACCATTCAGCCCGTTTACATTCCAGCTAATTACATGCATACTACTCATAACGACTTATAGAGGCTAGTATGCTGTACGTGGTACATGATTATTTTTTTTTTTTTTTAATCCCGGCTACAATATCCTGCTATAGGCTACCTGCAGCGTTTGTGTGGCCATGTGTTTATGTTTGGATTTTATTGTGTTCTGCTGACAATGTTGCCGTGATTGTAGAGCGTTTTTTTTGTTTGTTTTTTTCTCGAGCAGTATAGAAGCATCAAGACTGGTGGTGTGTATGGTGTTGTCGTGGGCTGCTACGGTCGACAGTAGTCTTCTTGCTTCAGTTACCTCGCCTGAAAGCCTCCGTAGTTTCTCTTGTGTGAAACCCTACAGTATGTATTCAGCTCAGGAATGTAGATTTCATTGTTGCAAAGCATTCATTTCTTTTGTATTTGTATGCCTGACGTCATCGACTAGTCGACGTTGATTCGACTTTCATCACAAAGTCGACTTTAAAATCCAAAGTTGTTCACCCCCTAGTTCCTAAACTGGATTTTGTATCATTCATCTATTTAGGATTGACTGAGTTTAGGAGCGACAGCAGGAGACAACAAACATCCGAGTGAAAAATAAGGCTAAATTGACACTTATTGATGCCAAAAATGTGAACAACATCCACATAAAGAAAGGTGGGGAAGGTCTGAAATGTCTGTCGAGGTTCAGTCACTAGGTGATGGTATATATAAACGATAAAGCTGAAACAATCGAGGTTCTTGAAGATGTTTTCATTATTCAAGTGACTTCTTCAGTTGTAAAAGACTGGTGGAGATGTTCTTTTTATTAGGAGCCTCTGTTGACAGTGCCCACCTGAGACTCACACAATGACCAGAAAATCACGTGTAATTGAAGGAATTTGTACTGATCCTGTCTCCTGTCCCCAGTCAATGATAGTCTACTGACAATTAACGACCAGAGGCTCCAGTCTCAGTGTGTGAACGGGACTGACACTATTTCTGTTCCTAAAAGGTTTTAGAAATCCAACACATCCATTTTCCCTTGAGTCAGCTGTGTATACTGAATGAGCTTTAAAATATGAATAATTGCTGAGTACTGAAAGATATAAATAGTACATATTAATGAATGACTGTTTTTCTTTTCACAAAGTCGACTTTAAAAAATCCGAAGTCATTCAACCCCTAGTTCCCAAACTGGATTTTGTATCATTGGTCTATTCCCCGTTGTGTTCTTGTTATGCACCATGACATAGAGATGTGGGGAATCTGGAGGCCAATCGACCTTCACAAAGACCATGTTGTTATGTTTCTCAAATCCTTCCTGAACGATTTTTACTTTCCTTAAAGGTGTTTCTGTCATTAGTTTTTCCTCACTTGTTTTACTGTGTGTCTGTGTTTTTTTTAATCATGTTTGCTTAGTAGTTTTGTTATGATTCTGTTCTTTTTAACAAGGTCTCACTTTGTATCACCAATATGTTACACACAAAAAATAAACCCACCTATTAAAAGGTTTGCAGTCTACATTTTCTCTCAAACCTGAAAGTCTCATTAGTAAAACTATTAAGTGAGAGACAATGTTCTGATATCACTTGGTCTATCAGTCTTGCTGAACTGGATACTCCACCTGTCTGCCACGGATCATTTCTAATGAGCCTGTAGACGCCTAATGATTTAAAAAAAAATATGATTTGCATACCAGACATAGTTGTTTGGAAGACCTGACCAGTCCTGCCCTATAAATACCCACTAGTCTCAGTCAGAATCACAGCGCACCAGTCTGCACATCCTCGACTCACCATGGCCCAGTCTCCCAGCCAGCAGAGCACCAGCTACAGCTCCCAGGGCATGTCCACCGCCCGTGGGAGCTCCGCTGCCTGCGGCACTTCCACCGCCCGTGGCAACTCCACCTCCTGCGGCTCCTCCACCGCCCGCAGTGTCTCCTGGCAGCAGCGCCTGCAGCCTGGGCGGACGGATGAATGGACGCTCCTCCGCTGGCTGGGTGCCCAGCATGTACGGAGGAGCAGGAGGTTTCGGGACCCGCATAGCCCAGTCCTCCAACTCCTCCTCATCCTCTGCATCACTGAACATGGGCGGAGGGGCCGGCGTGGTCGTGGATGGGAAGTTGACCATGCAGAACCTCAACGACCGCCTGTCCACCTACGTGGACAAAGTAAGTTATCATATCACCTCCTGTAGGATTTTATAAACAACACACACATGGCATTGCCTCATTAATTTGTCACATTATAATTGATGTCTCATAATTAATCTGCTCTCATGAAGCTATGTGTGAATGATTTGGTTTAGAGAATGTAAAGTTAGACACTGCATGGTTGGTTATTATTGAGGGGAAAATAGTATTCAAGAAATATTTTAAAAGCCCTCGACTGACATTTAAAATACGATATAATACATCAAGGATCTGACTTGAAAAGTTTTTACCTTTTGCAACATGGACAAAAAACAACAAAGAGGATGTCAGTTGTTGATTTTAGATAGAAATTAAAGGAAAGAATGATTTTTTGATATATATATATATTTAAGAGCTGACAGAGATTTGCTTATCTGACCCAGTATTTCCATCATTGTCATAAAGCACAAGCGGCTAAAGCAGGTGATAATAAAAAAGAAGAACAAGAAGAAATTGATGTTGTCTGGTTGTGTGTGCAGGTGCGCTCTCTGGAAGCAGCCAACAGGAATTTGGAGCAGCAGATCAGAGACTTTTATGAGAAGAGAGCTAACGATGTCCCTGACTACAGTTGCTACTACGCCACCATCAGTGACCTGAGAGCTCAGGTACCTTTCACATCAATACATGTTGAACCGACAATGAAGGAACACAACAATTTGGACTAACAGTTCTGTCCACTCCTCCTGCTGGTCATTGGAGAATAGAAATACTTCACACTGCTCAAAACAAAACTAAACTGTGGACCTAGATTACTGTGATTGAAAAGACATGGTTAGAACTCAGTCATTCAGTTCAACTTTGGTCCAGTTTGGTCTGGAGTCAAGTAGCAACAACAGAAAGACACACCATTATACTGAGTAAATGATACTTTACCAAATGAAACCAAATGTGGTCTGATTAGACAGGAGTGACAGCAAACATCTGACTGTCACCCTTGAAAAAAAAAATGCTAAACTGACACCTATGTGAACACATCCACATAAAGGAAGCTGGGGAAAGTCTGAAATGTCTGTCGAGGTCACGACTAGTTGATGGTATATACAAACACCAACGCTGAAACGATTGAGGTTCTTGAAAATGTTTCCATTATTCTAGTGACTTCCTCAGTTCTACAAGGTGGAGATGTTCTTTTTATCAGGAGCCTCTGCTGACAGTGCCCACCTGAGACTCACATGATGACCAGAAACTCACGTGTAATTGAAGGAATTTGTACTGATCCTGTCTCCTGTCCCCAGTCAATGATAGTCTACTGACAAATAACGACCAGAGGCTCCAGTCTCAGTGTGTGAACGGGACTGACGCATTCTGTCCCCAAAAGGTTTTAAAAGTTGTACAAATACATTTTCCCTAGAGTCAGCTGTGTATACTGAATAAGTTTTAAAATATGAATAATTGCTGAGTACTGAAAGATATAGATAGTACATATTAATTAATGATTGTGTTTTCTTTTCCCCTTCTTAGATTGAAAAGCAATGGTCAGAGAATCAGAACATCATGTTGCAGATCGACAACAGTCGGCTGGCTGCAGAAGACTTCAAAACAAAGTACAGCAAATTTACCTTTCTGTGTTGGTCATGCTGCAATTTTTGTAGAGTTGGAATAACACATTTATGAATACTGAAAAAAGATAATCTTTTAAATATCACACCTTTAATAGAGATAAAAATGACTCTAAGTGCATGTTAATGAAGTCTAACCCCTGACGGTCCTGTGCAGATATGAATTTGAGCACCACCTGCACAAGGTAGTGGAGGCTGATGTGCTTCGTCTCCGCGGGGTCCGGGACAGCATGACTCTTACCATCAGCGACCTGGAGATGCAGATAGAGGGTCTGAAGGACGAGCTAGCATGCATGAAGCAGACCCACAAGGAGGTGAGAACATCGTCTGTTTTTGAAACACAGAGGAACCGCGAGCTGTTGATTTAACTGCAAATGGCGCCACCTGTTGGCGACAGCAGTAATGGACACTGAAAATGTTGAGCGAGTCCTTCTTGAATGTTGCAGGAGACAACTCAGATGAGGCAGCAGAGCAAGGGTTCTGTGAATGTAGAGGTGGACATTGGCTGCTCTATTGATCTGTCAAAGCTCCTGGAGGAAGTGAGGGAGCAGTATGAAAATGTGGTGAAGAAGAACAAGCATGAAGTTGAAAAATGGTTCCAGTCTAAAGTAAGGTGTCTCCAGAATAAGTCTTTGAAAAAGAAAATGTGAATGAAGTCATTCAAAGGTTGTTCATTATGTGTATGTATGTGCCTGTGCCTGTGAAAAGGTGGAAACCCTCCAGAAGACTATTGTTACCTGTGAAACAGAAGCGAAGGCAAGTGCCAAAGAGGTGGCAGAGCTGAAGAGGACGTACCAGAGTTTGGAGATCAACCGGAACAGCGCCTATGCAGAGGTAGAGATAACAGGAAGCACACCTTGGTTGTGTTGGATAAGTTGGTCATAATTTTGATTGAAGAGTAGTGTGATATTTCTGTCTGTCTCAAAGCAACACTAATGACCAATGGAACACAATATTTCAGCAATATATTGCATTTATTCCTGATGCTGTTTGAAGGGACAGAATTCACTGTCCCATTCGAAAAATGTACTCGGAAAAACTGTGGGTCTTTTGAAGAAATCTGTGTTGTCCAAATTCATCACAACATGGACGAGGTGATTCTTTCCTCTCATCACTCTCACCAACATCTTTCCTGTCTGTCCTGCAGCTCGAGCTCCTGGAGCAGAACTTGAAAGAAGTGAAGACCTGTTACGGCGCTCAGCTCTGCGAAAGCCAGAGGCGCGTCACCATGATGGAGACGGAGCTGCAGCAGCTGAAAGCCTCCATCGAGCAGCAGCAGATCTGTTACAAGCAGCTGCTGGACATCAAGATGAGGCTGGAGATGGAGATCGCTGAGTACAGGAGGCTGCTGCAGGGAGATCAGTGTGTGCAACAGCTGACGTGAGACATGAAATATATATTTTGATCCTTTATTACTGGAAATGGGAGTTGTTTCACAAAGCTAACTGTGTTTTAAATAATTGTTGCTCCCTCCATAGTACCCAGTGCACCCAGGCCCCCCAGGCAACCCAGGTCACCCAGTGCACCCCGGTCGCCCAACCGACCCAGGTCCCCAAGAAGGTGGAACAAAAAGGGGAAGGTAAGGAATAGTGATCACTCAGCGAACTACCTTTCTCATCTTGTAACAATTTCGCTGAATGCGCTGACGTCACATGATGGATTATTTTTTGTTCTCTGCAGAACATAAACCCCACATCGAGAGGCGGGTGAAGACCATTGTGCAGCAGGTCGTCGATGGACAGGTGGTGTCCTCCGACGTTGACACCCAAGTGGAGACCATTCAGTAATGCTGCTGCTAAACCCTATACACTGACTTAAATGGCGTAAATGATGTTCAGTGTATCTCTGTCACATGGGTTTAATTAAGGCTTTAACCGTAATTTACTTTAAGCTTGCAAAAGCAGTTCAGCTTCTTCAGTGAGTTACGTTGGTATTTTCATTCTTGATTGGCGATGTAGGGAAAAGTTTCAGTGAGTGATGATATTTACCTGGTGGATGCTTCTTCTGATAAGTCACAATATGATTTAAAGTCATACAGATGATGCGCTGTCTTAATTATAACTCTGAGAGGTGGATGGTATGAAGGCAGACTGTGTTTTTGAACAATTTCATCATAAAGTCAACTGAAACACTTTTGTTATAACACTTTAAAATTAGTATGTGAAGCTCCTCAGACATCCAGGTCATAGTATAACAATAACAACACCAACTGCATGCGCTTAAAGTCACCATCTCCTCCTGACTGTCCTGACAATAAAAATACTGCAGTGCTTGATAAAAACTGTGTTTTTTCTTTTTTTTCCAAAAACGTTGAAATATGATTTTAAGCAATTATGCTACTCTGCAAACCATGTTAAGAAAAGTATTCAAGTGCAGAATTTAGAAATTTAGAAATTCAATTGATGACCACCAGGTGTCACCTTTGGTTTCTCTCCTGGTTCAACTTCAGTGGTTTTAAGAACACACTTTGCATAAACCTGTATACTTTTTGATGTTGGGTGGGGGTGCTGGCAGGTTTAGGCCTAATTTGATCATTAAAACTACTGACAGGAGAAAATAACATTGACCATCACAGGCACTTCAGTGTTCTGCTGGGAAACATTTGGACCTGGCATTCATTCATGTAGATGTTACTTAGACATGTAGCACCCACCTAGACCAGACCAGACACCTCGACCCATAGCAACGACACACTTGGTGGCATCAGACATCCCCAGCAGGATGCAGCCTGACACAGACACACACACAAACAGTTTAGGAACAACTCAGAAAACACAAAGAACAGCATAAGGTGTTGACCTGTCCTCCAAATTCACTAGATCTTAAACTGATCAAGTGTCTGAACTAAATTACTAAATTAATCCTATTGAGATGCTGAGGCATGACCTTAAAAAGGAGGTTCATGCTGGTAAACCCTCCAATGTAGCTGAATTACAACAATTCTAGAGAGATGAGTGGGCCAAAAATCCTCCACAGCGCTGGAAAGACTAATGCAAGTTAAGGCAAACACTTGATTGCAGTTGTTGCTCCTACAGGTATCCCAACCAGTTATTAGTGTCAGGGGGCAAACACTTTTTTGACACAGGGCCATGTAGGTTTGGATTTTGTTTTCCATTAATAAAAACAACCTTCATTTAAAAAACGCATTTTTTTTTTTTTTATTTATTTGTTTGGTGATCTGAAACATTTTGCATAAAAAGAAGACATCGTTCATGAGGCCAACACTTTTTCATACCACTGTAAATAATACAACACAGATAACAATGCTGCAATTGTTGTTCCTAATAGGACTAGTCGACTAGTCGACTAGATGCTTTACGCATCAAGGCGACAGGTGAGGAGCCCAGTGGATCACTGCAGCAAACTAGCAGTGGCTAATCTAGTGTGTGTAAATACTCCACTAGAGATGAAGTCCATTACACCGTGACATACAGAATATGTAAGAAATACAACAAAAGTACTACTGCAATGCGCACTCACCTAAAAAGCTATCCGCTAGCGATAGCAGAGGAACGGTCCACACATTAGGGCCAAATCATCTTGACTGCAGTCAAGAGAAGTAGACTGCACATCAGCAACTTGCTGGTAAATGTTATCATCTAAAGTTATTAGACGTTTAGCTGCTACTTTTTTATTGAAGAATGTACAGTGTATATATATATTCACGTTATATACAGAGTTTTTACCTTTTTTCCCCCCCACACTAAATAATGATAGAACCCCCCTCCCCATCCTGCATGGCGATTTACCATGAACCTCCCACCACGGATCCCCCCCCAAAAAAAAAATAAATATAATATATATCAAGGTCGATCGTGCTGCAACCTTTCCAACTAACTTGTATGCTGCCTCCCAGGCCTGCAGAGTCTTATGATAGGCCCATGCATACGGGCAACAGACCACTCAATCAGAACAATGTCGAGAAACGAATTGGCCCACTGCTGCCAAGCCAAGGAATGTGGCGGTTGCCACCTAAGAGCTAGCATCTTCTTGGCTGCTGTGAGACCGGCCCATACAATACGTCTATACTGCGGGGACAGATTTAAAGAAGAGTCGTCATTAAGCAGAAGTAGGGCTGGGGAGACTGGGATGCTGATCTTGAGAATGTCACTTAAACTGAGAGATACTTCTTTCCAGAATCTAGCAACACCAGGGCACTCCCAATAAACATGCAAGAATGACCCCTGGGCATTAAGTGGGCAAAGATCACAATCTGGAGATGTGGTAATCTTCATAGAATAACGCCTTCTGGGGGTGAGGTACATCCTATGAACATATTTATAGTGTATTAATTGATGGTTGGGGTTTTTGGATGTACCACTGAGATTTTTCCACACTGTGTTCCAGCAAATCTCTCTATCATTTAACTCATTTAAATCTCTATTCCAAACACCCTCTACTGGTAAGGGTTTGTAAGTTCCAAAAATGAATTTGTACAGTTTAGAAACCATCCCCCGTGTAGGTCCAAATGAGGCAAGTTACTTACGTAGAGGGTGAGTGGGTAGAGCTGTACCCCATGGGACACCATATGCCCGCATAGCTGATCTTAACTGCATATAGAAGAAAAAAGATGAACCTGGAAGATCAAACTCAGCTTGTGGATCGTTAAACGCTCGTAAACCATGGACGCTATACAGGTCTTTTAGTACATTCACACCCTTATTCTTCCAATGCGGAAATGAAAAGGCTATATTACCAGTAAGTAAGTTAAAAATCGGTGTATGATTCATTACAGTACGATAAGATGTGAGTAGAAATGAAATAACAGGACCTAAACGTAATTTTGCTTTTTTCAATGGTATGTTAGCATATACCAGGTCTTGCAACCTGTGAGGCAGTGCAATATTCTCTTCAATTGATCTCCAAGAAACAGAGGAACTAGGGTTGAACCATGTAGACAGAGGGCGTAGCACATAAGACCAGAAATAGATTTTAAAATCTGGCAGAGCTAAACCCCCCAGTGTCTTATCTCGTTGGAGAGTTGTAAGTTTTAGGTGCGGTCTCTTTCCTTTCCATATGAATTTAGAAACTAATGACTGGAGTCTATCCCAATATCCCAAAGGGGGAGCAAGAGGGATCATAGAAGAGTAAAAATTAACAGTCGGAAGTACATCCATCTTAACTATTGCTATTCTGCCTTGAAATGAATTTGGAAGATACGACCAGTGCTCAAAGTCCTTCTCTATCTGATTGTATATACCCTGAAAATTTTTTATTGCAATGGACGACGTGGAGGGAAAAATTTCAACCCCAAGATATCTAAAGCTTTTAACTACTGGTATATGAGGTGGCAGGTGAACTTGAAGTGCAGCTGAGTTTAAATGCATCAACGCTGACTTTGTCCAGTTAATTTTGTATCCAGAGAGTGAGCTGAATGTATCAAAAGAGGAAAGCAAATGTGGGATTGAGGAACCAGCACTGCCTACATAAAGAAGGATGTCATCAGCGTACAAAGATATACGATGCTCTGTATTACAAAAAGTGATGGGATATACTGATGGATGTTGTCTTATTTTCTGCGCCAGTGTTCAAGGGAAAGAGCAAAAAGTAGGAGTGAAAGGGGCAGCCCTGGCGAGTGCCCCTTGATATTGGGAACAGGGCAGAGCATATGTGGCCTGTGCAGACCATTGCTGAGGGATTTGCATATAAAACCTTAATCATATTAATAAAATGTATACCTAGTCCAAATTTGTCCAACGTTGTCCAGAGATATTCCCATTCTAACCGGTCAAACGCTTTTTCAGCGTCCAACGATAGAACTGAGCAAGGGGGATCAATGCTACTAGCTGCATGGATGATGTGTAACAGGCGGCGCACATTGTCAGATGCTAGGCAAGTTCTGATAAAACCAGTTTGGTCGTTGTGTATAAGTTTTGTAAGATGTTTCTCCTACCGGGTTGCAAGCACTTTAGCATATAGTTTAATATCCCCATTCAGGAGGGAGAGAGGTCTGTAGTTACCACATGGGCAAAACTGTAATTATAGCTGTGTTAATGCTAGAGTTAAATGCACACTTATCAATGGCTGTATTAATCATATCCAGTAATGGTTTGCCCAGTTCATCCCAGAAAGTAAGATATAGCTCAGGTGGAATTCCATCCCACCCTGGGGATTTGCCCTTTTTCATATTAACAAGAGCCTTCTTCAATTCTTCTAGAGAAATTGGGGTATTGAGTAATTCTGATTCATTGTCAGACAGAGAAGGTAGATTTAGGTCCTGAAAAAAATCTGCAAAATGCCTGCGCATCAAGGGAGATTTCAGAGTTGTAAAGAGATGAGTAGAAAGATTTAAATTTCAAATTGATATCAAGTGGATTGCTCAGGGTGCGAAGAGGTGTTTTAATGGCTGTAATATTTGAATATTTTTCATGTTTTTTCAGTCTTAGGGCTAAAAGGTGACTTGGTCTGGCGCCATTGAAATAATATGTTCTTCTGGTTCTGTGCGTTAAGAACTCCGCCCTATATCTTAACAAAGAGTTCAACTCAGTTGTTGTCACAGCTATTCTGCCTTGTAATGCCTCAGAATAACTTGTTTGTTGTTGGACCTCTAGTTGGGTGAGAGTATTCTCCAGTTCAGTTATCTTGTTTAGTCTGCTCTTATTAAGGTGGGATGAGAATGAGATTGAAGAGTCCCTGATACAACCCTTTATAGCGTCCCATACAAATCTAGGATCATCTACTGAGCCTGCATTGACGTCTATAAAAGTGTTTAACTTTTCTCTGAGAAAAGTGCAAAAATCTCCATTTTTAAGCAGTGAGATATTGAACCGCCAGCGAGGAGCTCTAAGGGGTGTACCTAGGAGCGTGAAGCGTGAGGCGACAATGCTATGATCTGATAAAGAACAAGGCTTGATAACAACATCATGTATTCAGAAAGGGAAGTAGCTGAAGTTAATATGTAATCTATTCTGGAAAAACTCTGATGTCTTGCCGAATAAAAAGTGTATTGCTTAGATGTAGGGTTGACAGTACGGTAAAGGTCTGTTAAGCTAAGTACTGACAGAAAGTTCTGAAAGTCTTTTGATGCCTGAAGCTGTGTGGCTGTGGAGCGCTGAGCTGATTTGTCCAATGTTACATTTACACTACAGTTCATGTCTGCACCTAGAATAAGCGAGAAGTCCTGAAGTTGCAATAAGACTTCTGTTAAGCTGGGAAAGAACTCTGGTTCATACTGGGGTAGAGCGTAAACTGAAATAAAAGCAAATTTACGTCCAGATATAATAGTCTTAATGTAAGAGATCCTACCATCCTCACTGCCAAATTGTCCAAGTATAGTTATTGAGAGGTTACGCCTCAATACCACTAGTGAACCCCTAGTTTTGGTGTCAAGTGATGCTGAGGCAGCCACATAATAGTGTTTGTTTGAAAATCGGTGGACGTCTATAGTTCTTAAGTGGGACTCCTGTATAAAGGCAACATCCACATGTTGTCTGCGTAAGAGGTCTAAGCAAGCTGTACGCTTAATTTGACCATTCAGCCCGTTTACATTCCAGCTAATTACATGCATACTACTCATAACGACTTATAGAGGCTAGTATGCTGTACGTGGTACATGATTATTTTTTTTTTTTTTTTAATCCCGGCTACAATATCCTGCTATAGGCTACCTGCAGCGTTTGTGTGGCCATGTGTTTATGTTTGGATTTTATTGTGTTCTGCTGACAATGTTGCCGTGATTGTAGAGCGTTTTTTTTGTTTGTTTTTTTCTCGAGCAGTATAGAAGCATCAAGACTGGTGGTGTGTATGGTGTTGTCGTGGGCTGCTACGGTCGACAGTAGTCTTCTTGCTTCAGTTACCTCGCCTGAAAGCCTCCGTAGTTTCTCTTGTGTGAAACCCTACAGTATGTATTCAGCTCAGGAATGTAGATTTCATTGTTGCAAAGCATTCATTTCTTTTGTATTTGTATGCCTGACGTCATCGACTAGTCGACGTTGATTCGACTTTCATCACAAAGTCGACTTTAAAATCCAAAGTTGTTCACCCCCTAGTTCCTAAACTGGATTTTGTATCATTCATCTATTTAGGATTGACTGAGTTTAGGAGCGACAGCAGGAGACAACAAACATCCGAGTGAAAAATAAGGCTAAATTGACACTTATTGATGCCAAAAATGTGAACAACATCCACATAAAGAAAGGTGGAGAAGGTCTGAAATGTCTGTCGAGGTTCAGTCACTAGGTGATGGTATATATAAACGATTAAAGCTGAAACAATCGAGGTTCTTGAAGATGTTTTCATTATTCAAGTGACTTCTTCAGTTGTAAAAGACTGGTGGAGATGTTCTTTTTATTAGGAGCCTCTGTTGACAGTGCCCACCTGAGACTCACACAATGACCAGAAAATCACATGTAAATGAAGGAATTTGTACCGATCCTGTCTCCTGTCCCCAGTCAATGATAGTCTACTGACAATTAACGACCAGAGGCTCCAGTCTCAGTGTGTGAACGGGACTGACACTATTTCTGTTCCTAAAAGGTTTTAGAAATCCAACACATCCATTTTCCCTTGAGTCAGCTGTGTATACTGAATGAGCTTTAAAATATGAATAATTGCTGAGTATTGAAAGATAAATAGTACATATTAATGAATGACTGTTTTTCTTTTCACAAAGTCGACTTTAAAAAATCCGAAGTCATTCAACCCCTAGTTCCCAAACTGGATTTTGTATCATTGGTCTATTCCCCGTTGTGTTCTTGTTATGCACCATGACATAGAGATGTGGGGAATCTGGAGGCCAATCGACCTTCACAAAGACCATGTTGTTATGTTTCTCAAATCCTTCCTGAACGATTTTTACTTTCCTTAAAGGTGTTTCTGTCATTAGTTTTTCCTCACTTGTTTTACTGTGTGTCTGTGTTTTTTTTAATCATGTTTGCTTAGTAGTTTTGTTATGATTCCGTTCTTTTAACAAGGTCTCACTTTGTATCACCAATATGTTACACACAAAAAATAAACCCACCTATTAAAAGGTTTGCAGTCTACATTTTCTCTCAAACCTGAAAGTCTCATTAGTAAAACTATTAAGTGAGAGACAATGTTCTGATATCACTTGGTCTATCAGTCTTGCTGAACTGGATACTCCACCTGTCTGCCACGGATCATTTCTAATGAGCCTGTAGACGCCTAATGATTTTAAAAAAAATATGATTTGCATACCAGACATAGTTGTTTGGAAGACCTGACCAGTCCTGCCCTATAAATACCCACTAGTCTCAGTCAGAATCACAGCGCACCAGTCTGCACATCCTCGACTCACCATGGCCCAGTCTCCCAGCCAGCAGAGCACCAGCTACAGCTCCCAGGGCATGTCCACCGCCCGTGGGAGCTCCGCTGCCTGCGGCACTTCCACCGCCCGTGGCAACTCCACCTCCTGCGGCTCCTCCACCGCCCGCAGTGTCTCCGGCAGCAGCGCCTGCAGCCTGGGCGGACGGATGAATGGACGCTCCTCCGCTGGCTGGGTGCCCAGCATGTACGGAGGAGCAGGAGGTTTCGGGACCCGCATAGCCCAGTCCTCCAACTCCTCCTCATCCTCTGCATCACTGAACATGGGCGGAGGGGCCGGCGTGGTCGTGGATGGGAAGTTGACCATGCAGAACCTCAACGACCGCCTGTCCACCTACGTGGACAAAGTAAGTTATCATATCACCTCCTGTAGGATTTTATAAACAACACACACATGGCATTGCCTCATTAATTTGTCACATTATAATTGATGTCTCATAATTAATCTGCTCTCATGAAGCTATGTGTGAATGATTTGGTTTAGAGAATGTAAAGTTAGACACTGCATGGTTGGTTATTATTGAGGGGAAAATAGTATTCAAGAAATATTTTAAAAGCCCTCGACTGACATTTAAAATACGATATAATACATCAAGGATCTGACTTGAAAAGTTTTTACCTTTTGCAACATGGACAAAAAACAACAAAGAGGATGTCAGTTGTTGATTTTAGATAGAAATTAAAGGAAAGAATGATTTTTTGATATATATATATATATTTAAGAGCTGACAGAGATTTGCTTATCTGACCCAGTATTTCCATCATTGTCATAAAGCACAAGCGGCTAAAGCAGGTGATAATAAAAAAGAAGAACAAGAAGAAATTGATGTTGTCTGGTTGTGTGTGCAGGTGCGCTCTCTGGAAGCAGCCAACAGGAATTTGGAGCAGCAGATCAGAGACTTTTATGAGAAGAGAGCTAACGATGTCCCTGACTACAGTTGCTACTACGCCACCATCAGTGACCTGAGAGCTCAGGTACCTTTCACATCAATACATGTTGAACCGACAATGAAGGAACACAACAATTTGGACTAACAGTTCTGTCCACTCCTCCTGCTGGTCATTGGAGAATAGAAATACTTCACACTGCTCAAAACAAAACTAAACTTGGACCTAGATTACTGTGATTGAAAAGACATGGTTAGAACTCAGTCATTCAGTTCAACTTTGGTCCAGTTTGGTCTGGAGTCAAGTAGCAACAACAGAAAGACACACCATTATACTGAGTAAATGATACTTTACCAAATGAAACCAAATGTGGTCTGATTAGACAGGAGTGACAGCAAACATCTGACTGTCACCCTTGAAAAAAAAAAATGCTAAACTGACACCTATGTGAACACATCCACATAAAGGAAGCTGGGGAAAGTCTGAAATGTCTGTCGAGGTCACGACTAGGTGATGGTATATACAAACACCAACGCTGAAACGATTGAGGTTCTTGAAAATGTTTCCATTATTCTAGTGACTTCCTCAGTTCTACAAGGTGGAGATGTTCTTTTTATCAGGAGCCTCTGCTGACAGTGCCCACCTGAGACTCACATGATGACCAGAAACTCACGTGTAATTGAAGGAATTTGTACTGATCCTGTCTCCTGTCCCCAGTCAATGATAGTCTACTGACAAATAACGACCAGAGGCTCCAGTCTCAGTGTGTGAACGGGACTGACGCATTCTGTCCCCAAAAGGTTTTAAAAGTTGTACAAATACATTTTCCCTAGAGTCAGCTGTGTATACTGAATAAGTTTTAAAATATGAATAACTGCTGAGTACTGAAAGATATAGATAGTACATATTAATTAATGATTGTGTTTTCTTTTCCCCTTCTTAGATTGAAAAGCAATGGTTAGAGAATCAGAACATCATGTTGCAGATCGACAACAGTCAGCTGGCTGCAGAAGACTTCAAAACAAAGTACAGCAAATTTACCTTTCTGTGTTGGCTCATGCTGCAATTTTTGTAGAGTTGGAATAACACATTTATGAATACTGAAAAAAGATAATCTTTTAAATATCACACCTTTAATAGAGATAAAAATGACTCTAAGTGCATGTTAATGAAGTCTAACCCCTGACGGTCCTGTGCAGATATGAATTTGAGCACCACCTGCACAAGGTAGTGGAGGCTGATGTGCTTCGTCTCCGCGGGGTCCGGGACAGCATGACTCTTACCATCAGCGACCTGGAGATAAAGATAGAGGGTCTGAAGGACGAGCTAGCGTGCATGAAGCAGACCCACAAGGAGGTGAGAACATCGTCTGTTTTTGAAACACAGAGGAACCGCGAGCTGTTGATTGAACTGCAAATGGCGCCACCTGTTGGCGACAGCAGTAATGGACACTGAAAATGTTGAGCGAGTCCTTCTTGAACGTTGCAGGAGACAACTCAGATGAGGCAGCAGAGCAAGGGTTCTGTGAATGTAGAGGTGGACATTGGCTGCTCTATTGATCTGTCAAAGCTCCTGGAGGAAGTGAGGGAGCAGTATGAAAATGTGGTGAAGAAGAACAAGCATGAAGTTGAAAAATGGTTCCAGTCTAAAGTAAGGTGTCTCCAGAATAAGTCTTTGAAAAAGAAAATGTGAATGAAGTCATTCAAAGGTTGTTCATTATGTGTCTGTATGTGCCTGTGCCTGTGAAAAGGTGGAAACCCTCCAGAAGACTATTGTTACCTGTGAAACAGAAGCGAAGGCAAGTGCCAAAGAGGTGGCAGAGCTGAAGAGGACGTACCAGAGTTTGGAGATCAACCGGAACAGCGCCTATGCAGAGGTAGAGATAACAGGAAGCACACCTTGGTTGTGTTGGATAAGTTGGTCATAATTTTGATTGAAGAGTAGTGTGATATTTCTGTCTGTCTCAAAGCAACACTAATGACCAATGGAACACAATATTTCAGCAATATATTGCATTTATTCCTGATGCTGTTTGAAGGGACAGAATTCACTGTCCTTTTCGAAAAATGTACTTGGAAAAACTGTGGGTCTTTTGAAGAAATCTGTGTTGTCCAAATTCATCACAACATGGACGAGGTGATTCTTTCCTCTCATCACTCTCACCAACATCTTTCCTGTCTGTCCTGCAGCTCGAGCTCCTGGGGCAGAACTTGAAAGAAGTGAAGACCTGTTACGGCGCTCAGCTCTGCGAAAGCCAGAGGCGCGTCACCATGATGGAGACGGAGCTGCAGCAGCTGAAAGCCTCCATCGAGCAGCAGCAGATCTGTTACAAGCAGCTGCTGGACATCAAGATGAGGCTGGAGATGGAGATCGCTGAGTACAGGAGGCTGCTGCAGGGAGATCAGTGTGTGCAACAGCTGACGTGAGACATGAAATATATATTTTGATCCTTTATTACTGGAAATGGGAGTTGTTTCACAAAGCTAACTGTGTTTTAAATAATTGTTGCTCCCTCCATAGTACCCAGTGCACCCAGGCCCCCCAGGCAACCCAGGTCACCCAGTGCACCCCGCGGTCGCCCAACCGACCCAGGTCCCCAAGAAGGTGGAACAAAAAGGGGAAGGTAAGGAATAGTGATCACTCAGCGAACTACCTTTCTCATCTTGTAACAATTTCGCTGAATGCGCTGACGTCACATGATGGATTATTTTTTGTTCTCTGCAGAACATAAACCCCACATCGAGAGGCGTGTGAAGACCATTGTGCAGCAGGTCGTCGATGGACAGGTGGTGTCCTCCGACGTTGACACCCAAGTGGAGACCATTCAGTAATGCTGCTGCTAAACCCTATACACTGACTTAAATGGCGTAAATGATGTTCAGTGTATCTCTGTCACATGGGTTTAATTAAGGCTTTAACCGTAATTTACTTTTAAGCTTGCAAAAGCAGTTCAGCTTCTTCAGTGAGTTACGTTGGTATTTTCATTCTTGATTGGCGATGTAGGGAAAAGTTTCAGTGAGTGATGATATTTACCTGGTGGATGCTTCTTCTGATAAGTCAAAATATGATTTAAAGTCATACAGATGATGCGCTGTCTTAATTATAACTCTGAGAGGTGGATGGTATGAAGACAGACTGTGTTTTTGCACAATTTCATCATAAAGTCAACTGAAACACTTTTGTTATAACACTTTAAAATTAGTATGTGAAGCTCCTCAGACATCCAGGTCATAGTATAACAATAACAACACCAACTGCATGCGCTTAAAGTCACTATCTCCTCCTGACTGTCCTGACAATAAAAATACTGCAGTGCTTGATAAAAACTGTGTTTTTTCTTTTTTTCCCAAAAATGTTGAAATATGATTTTAAGCAATTATGCTACTCTGCAAACCATGTTAAGAAAAGTATTCAAGTGCAGAATTTAGAAATTTAGAAATTCAATTGATGACCACCAGGTGTCACCTTTAGTTTCTCTCCTGGTTCAACTTCAGTGGTTTTAAGAACACACTTTGCATAAACCTGTATACTTTTTGATGTTGGGTGGGGGTGCTGGCAGATTTAGGCCTAATTTGATCATTAAAACTACTGACAGGAGAAAATAACATTGACCATCACAGGCACTTCAGTGTTCTGCTGGGAAACATTACCCCCACCCCATAGCAACGACACACTTGGTGGCATCAGACATCCCCAGCAGGATGCAGCCTGACACAGACACACACACAAACAGTTTAGGAACAACTCAGAAAACACAAAGCATAAGGTGTTGACCTGTCCTCCAAATTCACTAGATCTTAAACTGATCAAGTATCTGTGGGATGATCCACAGAGGCCCCTCCCCTCAACCCATAGGATCCAAAGACCCCCACTAACACCATCCTGTTAACAGACACCACAGGACACCCTCAGAAGACCCATGTCCATTCTCTGATGAGTCACTGTTTTGGAAGCACAAGGGGGACCTCACAAATATTAGGAAGGTGGTCATAATGTTATACCTGGTTGTGTATATTTTAAAAAAGTATTAATTTTAAGTGCAGAATTTAGAATAAAATTTATCACCAGGTTCACCTTTGGCTTTCTCACCTGGCTCAACTTGCTTAAACCTTTATAGTTTTCTTTTTAAATTTTTATTGGTTGTCCTCAGGAAACAAACTTTTTGGAGATCACATAAACATGGGCACGTATATTGTCAATTTTTCATTTTGATGTTATATACAGGTTCAGCAATCAGCTCTGAGCCAACATATATTTTAATTCATGGTTAAGGCATTGTCTGTATGATCAATTTTCATTTATTTTCATTTTTAAGTTGCATGTATTTCTCTTTTGCTCAGTTGAATATTGCAAATTGAACAATATTGAAAATGGACAACATTTAAGCATTCGTGCAGCTTGGGGTCAAGGTCTTATCAATGCAGAGGTCCACACGGTCAGCGCTTGGGAGGTTGACTCGTCTTACTGCGTAGCTGCTGCTGAAGTCAAACATAGCAGAAAGAGTCCGGAAGCTCAGGCAGGAAACTACCGTTAAGATGTGACAAAGAAGGGATATGTTTGCTCCATGACTCCTGTGTGTAATAAGGAGGAACTGTATTGACAATTCATATGCTAGGTTTTACCAAACAGGCGGCCTAGGTGTGCGTGTGAATGCGAGTGTACCCCGCCTCTCACCCAATGACAGCTGGGACAGACTCCAGAAACCCCCGTGACCCTAGTGAGGATTAAGTGGTATGGAAGATGAGAGGAGATGAGATAAGGTTTTACAAAACAGTAAAGCAAGGTCCATAAAGACATGGATGAGTGAGTTTGGAGTAGAAGAACATGACTGACCTCAACCTGATAGAACACCTTCCAGATGAATTAGGTGACTGTGAGCTGGGCCTTCTCATCCAACATCAGTGTCTGACCTCACAAATGCACTTCTGGAACAATGGACAAAACACAATGTTGGCCCGACCTCATATTAAAGCCTATGGATTAAAAATGGGATGTCATTATACAATTTAGAATGTCATTTAACTTCTGCCCACCAGGTGTCACCTTTGACTTTCCCTTTAGGAGTGGACTCCTGGCTGTACTTCAGTGGGTTGCACAACCTTCCTGTGCTTAAGTGGAAACAGATTGCTGCTCCACAAAAGACATTTAGGAACCAGATGAGCTCACTCACAGAGCAATGAGCAGTGATCTGCAAAGAGCATAAAATTAAAGCACATTAGTGATGCCCTTTTCGGAGATAAATGGCACTGGTTATTCTTCAGTGCCTGAAGACATCTTTCTTTGGATGGAGTTGGATCAAGCAGAGGCGTGGACTGCCTTTCTTTCATTGCTTTTGTGTGTAAATCCTTTATATAATATATCAAGAGTAATTAGCACCTGCCTTGAAAATGCAGGAAAGCGGTATCAGGTTTAGGCAAGAGCCATTCATACATGTTGTCCGGACCTCAAATCTTATTTTGTTCTGCATGCCTAGACAAGATAAAAGGGCTTATTTATTGATCACATGAAGCATGAATGCAGAAAGTCACATTTCTACTTGAAATTCTAACGTTACATTTGCCCGACTGGTGCCAAACTTGTGTCAAACTGTTAAAGATAAAAGCTGTCACACATGTTCCCTGCATAATGGGCTTTCTGCTGTGGCTGACTGATCAACAGAGAAAGGCATTGTTTTACCTCATGGTTGTATCACAATGAGGAAATTAAGTTTTCTCTCAGCTGAATTGTCAAATAATTAAGAGTTTAACTGTGAGCACATGGGCTCTTCAGTTAGATCAGTTGAGTAGATTTAGAATATCTAAATAAAATGAAGCTTTAACGGCAGAAGAAGGGAATCTAAAGCTTTGCTTTATATATCTGCTGTAAATTTCCAGACCTCTCAGAGCAAGGCTGCAGGGCATTTCAAGAAATGAGATGCAGCAGAAACCAGTCTGGGCCTGAATTGGAACAAGCTCACACACAAAGTCATCAGAAAAACATCTGATTTGGCAACGAGTCTTCACGGGTCGCGCTTCCTCCTCCACAACAGAAGATTCTTTTTTTATTGTCAGCCCATACCTAAGCGCCACACCTAAGTAAAAGTACTCTGTTCTGTTTATCCTGCCACATTGTAAACATACTGTTCTGAATTTCCTCTCTAGCTGCAGTTATTTGTCTCGGTGAGGCACTTCATACTCAGACTTGAATGAGGCTTTTCACATTCTGACAAGTCTTTCCCATTCACATGAAAAGTGGTTTGGATCGTTGACACAGTAAATGTGTCAGAAAGATTTAGAGATATAGTTTCTGGCAAGCAGAACCAAACATCCATCACCTACTTATTGCACAATACTGCAGCCCTAGTTACAGGACATTGATCATCAAAGGAAATCTGCAATGAAGTTTAATAATCTTGTTAATTATCTTAACTTCTGCACTTACCTTCTGCAAATGTAATTCTCCTTTCGCTAAATGGAGCATTTCACTGGAGTTTCAAATAAAACCCTTAAAGCCCCATTATTACAGTATGTTGCTTCACACATGAGAACCAAAGCCACACCTTGCTCTACCCCCACACATACCACCCATCACTCGTCTTACTTCTAAGCACATTCTTATTGCCACAACAAGAATACGTGTGCAGTCTGTGGGACCGTCAGGTACAAGTGAGAGACTGGAATGTGATATTTTCTGTTTCTACTTTTTCAGTTGAATTAAAGTTGTTTATCACACGTTCACATACAGGCATGTCAAGCAGTGCATCTCAAAGGAAATTGTTGACGTTTCTGGACAAGGGGACATTTTGTCCTCTTGGGAGAGACTGAACAACACCACAAAGAAGCATTCCAGTCCTTAATTCAACAATCACATTCTGAATTAATGAATGCAAAATTCTTAGCTGGAAAAGTTAAATAGCTACATCATTGGCCTCAGAAGGTAGATTTGCCCCTGTCATCAGTTTGCCAACGTTTTAGCCCTCTCTTCTGTGAATGTTGTGCTTGGATACATGCATTTTCGTATCCGTTTGCCTCAAAACATGTCAATGAGATTTAAATCTGCGCTTTGACTAGGTTACTTCATTCCATTAATTTCTTCTGTTTGAGCCATTTTTTTCATTGAATTCCTCTTGTACTGAGGATTATTTTCCTGGTGATAGCTCGTCCTCTGGTTCCACTTTAATTTTCAGACAGACTCTAAGAGTTGCCTTCAAACTCACTGTGTGATACAGAATTTATAGTCGAATCGCTGACTGCAAGCTGCTCAGCACAGGCAGCCAGGCAGCCTCAAAGTACAACACAATTCTTCACAATTAGTTTGAGGTTCTTCTCTTGAAAAGCTGATTTTGTTCTCCAGCACTGACAGCATATGGCTACTGTTAGCGGTCGGACTTTGCCTGTATGTTCATAGCATAGACTGAACAAAAAAAAAAGAAAAGAAATATCAATGGCAGTGATATGGGTGGGGCCGTCTTGCAAGTTTGGAGCAAGCATTTGGTTAATACTGCACTGGAAAGAGAAACTGAGGTGGAGCAGCAAAATCAATTCAGAAATAGGGAAGCAAAGACACCTTAAAGAGAGTCATATTCTCCAACTTTATAAAGTATTTTGTCATCTGAGGGACCTCTGATGCCTTGTGGACCACCTGTTGAAGACCTATGTTTTACAAGATTTTTATAATTTTACACCATTAAATTATTCTGAAATAAAGGTATTAAGACAAAAGACCATTTTTATTTATCCCACGTATGGGAAATTACCTTGTCAAAGTAGCAAAGAGTTTGGTAAGAAATATATACAAAAAACAATAAAAGAATTTACAAAATACACAAGAATATAACAGCACTCTGAAAATGCTAAAAAGAAATTGGCATATAATATAATTACTAAGACATTAACTTTGTATTTTGATACAGTGTTTTGTATACAGTGTTCATCTGCATTCATTTAACACACTGAAGCTAAGTTAATATTCACTAACAATATTCGGCCACTGACTTACAGTAACATTTGCATGAACTGACTGAGTGCACTGTGTTGTTTGAACACTTCAACTAGAACAGACGGTTTTACTGGAGGGTAAAGTGCCACAAGGCTGTACTATATGTTAAACATAAGGGGTTGGCACGTTAGTGTGAAATGTTCATATATAACAGGGGCTTTAGAAGTAATCATTATCATGGACATAATTTACTGCTGCTTGACACAGGCATGAGGTGGCTTTGCAACCTCAAAATGATAAGCAGCTGCGAAAAGAAACATCTGGTTTGTTTTCCTCTAAGTTTTGCACAGTCTGCAGAAAATAACTACAACTCTTTGTCTGATTTTAGTAAGCACAATCTACATGCTCACACCACATGTATTGTTGCTATAAGTGCCAGCATTCAGAATTAAATGCACAACTATATGTAAAGTCAAATCACTGCTTGAAATAAATGAAAAAAAAAATCAAACATTGTTTCCACAAGCCAGATGTGAGACAGTTGAAGAAGATTCTCTGGGGAATTGTAAAATACACAGTGGTAAGGAGGAGAAACGCAAACAGGCAAGAGCTTGTTCTTCTTTGGGCATGATGCACAAGCCAAAAAACAGAGCCAAGAAAACCACATAAGATGTGGGCACATTGTGAGCTTTCTGCTCTGCCCTATCTTAATAAAAGCCAAGTCTGACATCATGGGGGCATATAAAATCTGCCTTTAACCAGTAAGCCTGGAGGGCAGTTGCAGCACAAAATACTACTGACTCAACAAAATACCTAGTTCATACAAGGTGATTTTTAATGGAGGGTAACAAGAAGAATAGTTTGGTAATGGGAAAGAAGACAGGGGAGGGTGCTGACTGACGACCAAGTAAACTTGATATTGATCAGTTTACTGCACTTCCAGCTCTTATTTCCATGGGAACAAAACATTTTTTTTGGTTTTGATTATGGCACAAATTTGGTGAAGTCCCATCACCCGACCTTGTAGATTTGACTGAACAAAGTATCTTGAGGCACACAGTAAAGGGCGTTCCTGGTTTACAGTTTACAATGCATTAGACCGACACAAAAGACAGAGGTCCACATGGATCGCTTGTCTTTATGCACATTATTATGAAGGGTGAGAATAAATGTTGAATTAATGAAATGCTTGTATTTTTATGAGGTTTGCAGGTAACTGTATTCTGGGCGCTGCTTTGGGAAAAGAAGGATTCATTTTAGTCCCACTCTCCTATTGACGGCTGCACAGCAGGAACAGACACAAGAGAGGACATACGTGATGGGTTGGGCTGAGTACCCATTTAAGGTGACGCTCCTCCCTTCGGGCCTCCACCCACACTGGCAGTAGCACCAGAATCATGCAGGATATAAAGGAGGGGACAGAAGCATACGGGTGCGTCTCAGCAACCTCCTTCTCACAGCAACCTCCTCTCCGGTGCAGCCAGCCTCAACAATGAGCTCCTTCTCCAGAACCGGTGGCATGTCCAGTGCCTATTCCGTGCGCTCCTTTGGGATGGGAGGAATGGGTGGCGGACTGGGTGGCGGACTGGGTGGAACCAAGATGCAAAGGTCATATGCTTCGAGTGTGCATGGTGGCGCAGGTGGCTCAAGAATCTCCATTTCTTCTGGAGGTTTCGGAGCTGGAGGAGGCGCAGGTAGTGGTTATGGCTTTGGAGCTGGAGGAGGCGCAGGTAGTGGTTATGGCTTCGGTTCTGGTGGTTGTGTGGACATCAATGTTAGTGTCAACGAAAAAGCCACCATGCAGAACCTGAATGACCGTCTGGCCTCCTACCTGGAGAAGGTGCGCAGTCTTGAGACGGCCAATGCCGAGCTGGAGCTCAAGATCAAGCAGTTCTTGGAGTCTAAGACTGCCCCTTCTGCCCGTGACTACTCAGCTTATGAAGCCACCATTGCTGACCTGCAGGGGAAGGTAAGTGACATGATGTTTTAGTCCTAATCAGTGTGCAAAGCTTTCTTTTTTTACGGTGTGTTTGCAGCAAATTGTTATTATATAACTATAAATGTTGCTTCATCTCATAGATCCAAGATGCTGTTCGTGTCAACGGAGGCATCTTGCTGGCAAACGAGAATGCAAAACTGGCAGCAGATGATTTCAGACTCAAGTGAGTGTCAGGGTAGTCTTTAAAATTTAGTGAATGAGGCAAACTGTGAATGTACTCTGAAGCAAAAGGTTTACAGTAAGATTGGGATGTGAAGTCTGAACACTATCTGCCTCACAGGTACGAGAACGAGCTTGGCATGCGTACATCAGTAGAGGCAGACATCGCTGACCTGAAGAGACTGCTGGATCAGCTGACACTAGCCAGATCAGACCTGGAGATGCAGATAGAAGGACTCAAGGAGGAGCTCATTTACCTTAAGAAGAACCATGAGGAGGTGATCAGCACACACACTAAACTGTCATTTGATCAAACTCTTAATCATTAGCATTCCTGAATGTAGAATAAAATCCACTTAAATTACTAAGCAAAGTATTACTCTTATTCAACAGGAACTGGCAGCCATGAAGAGTCAAATGACCGGGAACATTAACGTAGAGGTGGATGCAAAGCCTCAAGAAGACCTGAGCTCCATTATGGCTGAGATCCGTGAGCAGTACGAAGGTGTGGCCGCCAAGAACCAGAGAGACCTTCAATCCTGGTTTGATTCCAAGGTAAGTCTGAAGAAAACCTTGATGGTGTCATTTATCGCCTAAGTAATTTAACCTTGTGCACAGAATGTTGTTTGTAGTGATACATGATTCCCACATGCCTACATCTCTTCTGCAGACAGAAACACTCAACAAGGAGGTGGCAGCCAGTACAGAAAGTATACAAACAAGCAAAAGCGAAATCTCAGAACTCCGTCGCACACTGCAGGGCCTGGAGATTGCGCTACAGTCACAACTGAGCATGGTAAAGGATGAGAATCTGGTTACACTCTGCCTTACAATTTACTATCCCACATTCTGTATTCTGTATTTATTTTGTCTCTACTCCGTCCCCCCTCTCATCAGAAAGCAGCTCTGGAAGGCACTTTGGCTGAAACAGAGTCCCGATATGCCATGAAGCTGCAAAGCCTCCAGGTGCAGGTCACAAGCATTGAGGAACAGCTGATGCAGGTGCGTGCTGACACTGAACGCCAGAGTCAAGAGTACAGGATGCTCCTGGACATCAAGACACGACTGGAGATGGAGATTGCACAGTACAGGAGGCTGCTGGATGGAGAGGGCAGGTAAGAAAAGAGAAGAAAAGAAGAAATGTTAGCCCGTAATTTACCTGTAAAGAAAAATTACATAGTTTTCATCATGAACCATCTGTATTAATTGAAGCCTTACAATGATTTTAATCCGAGCGCTTTGTTTCACCTCTACAGTGTTGGCACCTTAGGAACCACCTCCACCACTACTAAAAAGGTGATTGTGGTCACAGAGGAGCTGAAGGACGGCAAGGTGGTGTCCTCCTCCTCCACCACCTCCTAACCTGCTTCACACAGCAAACACAAGACCAGAGGCCACAAGATCACTATCTTCAAATACAAATGGGAACATAATAAAAGGCTTTCAGTTTGCTGACTACCACTGTGTCCTGTTTGTGTCTGCTACATTTCAAATAATGCCAAAAGGTCCTTAGAAATCTTTGCTCTGATGAGATATCTCTTGTATCTGGGATATCATTGTTTTCACAGGCATGAAACTTCCTCTGAGTTACATCATAACAGATTTAGGCTGAGGTACATTCTTTGACTTGATGGGCTGGATGAAAGAGGCTGGAGGAAACGTCACATTGCTCAACCCGAGGCAAGCCTACTTGGTAGAATCTGCACAAACAACAATAATGTTACCCCGTCTCTAGTCAATTTTCTAGGATGTCAGTGAGCTCCGGAGGCTAAATAACATTTTTCACACAGTAGCACAGCCAGAGAGTACAAATTCCCCCCAGTAAATTTTCAGTTTAAAATGTGTCTGAGGCAGAATGACATGTTGTAACATGAGTTTTATAGTCTATAGTTTTCACATCCAGTAATGTATTACAAATGAGTCAGTACAATTTTTCTTCTCTACGCACTGACACCTACCACTCACTTACTTTTACACCAAAGGTATTTCACATAAAATCCATGTCCTAGTTCTCTATTGCCTGTCAGTCACATTAATCCTTGTATTTGATGCTGATGAGTTCAGTCTGAAGATCTTTCCTTTGTAGTTTCTTTTAGGTTTATTGTTTATTTACCGTTGTAAAATGAAGCCTCTCCTAGCATCATTGTAGAAAAAAATCTTTGTGCATGCACTTGTCTCCAGCGCTGAGATAAGTCCCAGTCCCACATTACACTACAAGGCAAAGCATGTATGTGCAGTGTTTTTTTTAGACAACAGTTTGTAGATGTCGCCTTTATGCTGTGGGGAAAATGTTTTCTTAGAGGATGGTTTTGCTGCAGGACCTCTGACAATTGGCACTGAGGAACTGAATTTAGCTTAGACAGTAGTTATGACAGACTGCACAATCCATAAAAAAAAAATAACTTTATCACCTCACTGTAACCACATGTTATATTAAAGTGACTGGTTCAAACCTACCAGGCCCTATGCAAAGACCAGACAGGACCTGTTATTAAAACCTCATTAAAAAAAAATATGTATGACACATCGGATGCTTCCTGGTACTATCATGACTCAGATGGATGTAGATTTAATCACGCTTTGTGTCTGTTGCAACACATCTTAGAACTGGAGTTGAGAAACTTTGGTTGATGTCTGAGTCACTCTCTGATACCACTCAGTATAATAAATATTTCAAGTTTTATACATAGCCTGAGGGTTTCAGGAGTGTTTTAGCTCTGTGGCAATCTCATCCATGTAGACCTCTTCTCAGTATGATCTTTTGAGAAAATTCTTTGGGTCTTTAGCTGATAAATCTGTTGTGTTCCTGACCCACAAAGCACCAACCATATAGCTGTAACATTTCCATGTCCTTGTTTGTGACATGGTGCTATGTAGGAAACAGGAAGTTTGGCTTGGAGCAATTAAAAAAAAAAAAAGAAAATATGGTTTGCAAGAGGAGCAACACAGTTGTCCCATGAAACAAAATCTATGAGCTAGAAAAACCTTGAATGTTGACTAAATTACCTGTATGGGAAACCCTCTCACAACATGACACTCTATGTAAATTTATGAATACAACATACAGGAATGTGGTGTTTCTCTTGATGCAGTATGTGCACTGTCGAAAAACAGCAAATATTTACCAGTGACAATAAAAGTGAAAAGAGGAATCAATGTGTGAGTCATGGAGTTACATTAACCACAGCACACTCTTTGACTGAACTGCAGGATCTTTATTAATTTTCACAGAACCTCCAAATTTTTTACTCAATCTCATCCACATCCACGTCAACAGTCTTGCTGCTTCCAACCACCTTTCCATCCACAACTGTTTCCACCACTGTGATGACCTTGGTGACCACTGAGGAAAAGGAAATAAACAACAATCATGAGCAAATGTCATATTCAGATTATAGTATTAGGTTGATGGTAGAATAGAGATGTTGTGTATGCAAAAGCTGCTTACCTTGTCTTGAGCTGATTAGGGAACAAAAAAGAGAGAGCAAATCATTAGACCAACGTTTCCCTTTAAACTCATGTTTCCTGTCCTGTCTCTAATCTTGTCACATCTCACTAGTTTCTAGTCATCTTTTCTAACTTGTCTCTTTAGCCAGGTCTCACCTCTCATCCTCCCCATCCAGCAACCTCCTGTACTCTGCAATCTCCCTCTCCAGTCGGGTCTTGAGGTCCAGCAGCATGTCGTACTCCTGTTTGTTGGTAGTGATGTTGGCGTGGATCTGGGTCAGCTGAACCTCCAGGCTTGTGACCGTGTTTTGGAGACTTGCCAGCTGTGCAGCGTAGCGTGACTGGGTCTCTGCCAGGGTTCCTTCCAGAGACGCTTTCTGTTGGGGTTGTAGAAAGAAGTTGTTAGGTAGGTGCTGGTAAAACAGTGTGCATTGAAAAACATAATTAAAAGACCTGTCTTCATGGGTGTGTGATACTGCATACTTGTCCAGACTGAGACAGTTAGGACTCACATGTGTATGTTAAATACAAAGCTTTAGCTAGCAGGCAGTCAGCTTAGCATAAAAACTAAAAACAGGTTAAATGTGAGAATATTCCCATCTTGACGCTTTCTTCTTAAATGTGCACTAAACCCAAATCATTTTCACACATGTTGCTCTTTATTTCCTTGAGTTTTTCCATGACTGTAAGGTCAACACAAAACCAAGTGTGATCCTCATGTTAGCTGCTAGGCTGAGCTAACGGGTTAACTTAATATGTGAAGGACAGATGTGACATTATTATCAATCCTTTGACTTTAATCCTTTAATCTACAGTATTGTTAAATGTTGTGCAGCATTAACCAGCATTCATACCATGCTCAAATGAGACTGCAGTTCAATCTGAAGCCTCTGGAGGGTGCTCTTCAGTTCTTTAATTTCTGAGCGGGAGGTCACCAAAATCTCCGTGTGCGTGATCACGTCCTGCTCCACTGCTGTGATCTGGGCACAAGCACAACATCACATATGTTACTACCGCAGCCAACTCTTTTGAAAGTCACTTGCCAGACAACGGTTGCCCCTCACCTTGGTCTGATACCACGACTCCAGCTCCTTGCGGTTCTTGTTGATCACACCCTCGTAGTGCTCCCTGATCTCAGACATGACATGGTTCAGGTCTACAGAGGGTGAAGCGTCCACAGATACGTTAACCTGGCCGCCCATCTGACTCCTCAGCAGAGTGATCTCCTGCAGTGGCAAAGGGCAACATGTTAAAATAACTGAGATGGTGCATTGCATGTTTGGGGTTGTTTGGTCTATGTGTAGTCTGGGGTGGGGGTGTTGGAATAACAGCAGCAATGAGCTAATGGAAGAAGAGAAGAATACATGGAAGTGTATACAGAGAAGAAAAGCAGTACTGGGGAAATGGAGATTAACATTAAGCCAGCACAGTATTTCCTCAGTGTTATCAGGGTAAGCTGAAAGTTATGTGTGGGGATCCTGACCAGCTGAGGCCACAATAGAAGACAAATAGTGACAGACTGATCTTACAGTAAATAGCTGCTTCTAAAAAGATAGATAAGGTTAAGGTTATTTAATTAATCACAGGTGTAGGATGTATACTCTGAAGGTGTTGCCGTGTTTGTAGAGATTTTTTCTGTGTTGACAGATGTAAAGTCATGTTGTAAATCTGCCATCAGTAAACACTGAACTGGTTAAAACTGGTGCACCACTGCTCGCACTCCTTCATCTCTGCACCCTCACCTCCTCATGGTTCCTCTTGAGCATGATGAGCTCGTCCTTCAGGGACTCGTACTGACTCTCCAGATCCATCCTGGCCAGGTTGATGTCATCCAACGCCCTCTTCAGTCCAACGATGTCTGCCTCCACAGCCATCCTCATGGCCATCTCGTTCTCATACCTTCAAGCAGAAGGACAGACGTCAGGTTAGAGGTTTCAGGGGGTCGTTAACACCAGAACTTGTCAGTTGGACACAAGTTTGTGCTTTGATGTGAAATATCACCAATGTGGCAGGAGAGAGGAGTACACTCACTTCACTTTGAAATCATCAGCAGCCAGTTTTGCATTGTCAATATCCAGGACTAGCTTGGCATTGACTCTGGAGGCAATACGAATCTGAAAAAGAAAACATAACACAGCATTATTTACACCAATATTTGAGACTCTTTTGGGCCAAAATTTGTTTTTTTGACCACAGAATGATTTTTTGTATTATTTATACAAAAAAAAAACAAAAGAAAGAAAGAAAGAAAGAAAGAAAAAAATGGAATGTAACAAAACATAAATATTACAAATACAATATAATTAACAATTACATGTTTAAAAAGGAAAAGAGGCACTGTACACATGCATTTTGTGCAATAAAGAGGTTAAAAAGTAGAAACTGATACATCAGTCTGGCTCTAGCTTGGAATGAATCTGGTATGTCGGTTTAGAAAATGACAGCCACACAACCTCAAGGCCAACTTCTAAACTTTGAAACTAGTCTGTGAATCTGCTACAGCACCACATACTGTACATACCAACCAATACCTTCTTTCCCTCCACCCACCCTTCAATAAAAAAAATAAATAAATAAATAAATTCTCAGAAACACGAAACATGAGGTGATAATGACCAAACTATGTGTTTCCTCTCACCTTGTCCTTCAGGTCCTCGATGATGGCGAAGTAGCTGCTGTGGTCGTGGGAGATCACAGTCCTGCTCAGGTACCACTCTTTGATCTGCCTGTCCAGGCGGTCATTCTCCTTCTCCAGGGTGTGCACCTTCTCCAGGTAGGAGGCCAGACGGTCGTTCAGGTTCTGCATGGTGGCCTTCTCGTTGGCACTAACGTGGAGGTCGAGGCCGTCAGTAAGGCTGAAGCCACTGGGAGGTGGCACATAGCATGCCTGGGAGGAGGAGATGCGGGAGCCTCGACCGCCGGCTCCACCGTAGACGCTCAGGGTCCTTGAAGTGTAGGATTTGGAGCTGAAAGACATGTTGGATTACTGGAGTGGATCTGCAGTTGAAAGCATCACCTTGGTCTCCTTGGTTATATAGCTACAACTTGGAACAAAGTGGGAGGAGCTTGAAAGGGAGGAATGCAAATGACAGATTACCCCCCACTCCTCTATGTAATCTCTCCATCACCATGGGTGTGGTGACCAGTGGGTTGGGGTTCATCTACCTTTTTCAGGTGGAACCTGTGATTCCACATTTTATTGTTTCTCAAAGAAAGGCTCACTCTTCTTGTTTGGTAGCGCAGCAAGCAAGCAGGTGTAGGGACACAGACGTATACATTCAAATCTCATGTTCCTATAGCGGAAGCTGTCTTCTGTGTCCGACTGTTTTGTAAAATATTCAGCCAAGTTGCTCATAGCGGTGACAGAAATGACACATACAAGAGACAATTTCACCTCCGTGAAAGTTGGGGCTAAAGGTTTAGGTCAAGACAGTTAAAGTTATTTTTCACTTAAGCTTCTAGGTAATATATTAGGATTGTGCTAATTAAGATGCATACTATGTCAGGATAGCTATGTGATATATATGAGGAACAACATAAAGCTAGATTACAATCAGAAACCTTAAAGAAAAGTAAAAATGATGACAAAGATGACAAAATCAGTAACATCCCCAGCAGCCACTTCTATGTGATTTATTAGCACATGTTACCAGGCTAACATGATGACAGGTAAGACACCTGTTAACTATCAACATGTTAGCATCGTTCCAGGGCGCTTATTAGCTTGACGATGTTAGCGTTTAGCTCAAAGAATTACTGTATCCTCACAGATGGAGTCACCACAAAAGCACAAATTATCTTTAATGGATTATGTCCACAGCTTTCTAATCCAGATTATCTTATCTTTCACTCGGGTTCATTCCTGTTCTTACTTACTTAAACCTAATACGTGGTCTGTTTCCGGCGTCGCACCAAAATTCGTTAAAACGCTACAATTCTGTAAATTATTCCTCTTTTTTCAGAGCAACACAGGTGTGATTGTCGCCAACTTGTGATGGTCTGATGTAAAAAGGTATGACGTTGTTTCATATAACTGACTTCTCATAACAGAAGAACGTCTGCGTGTTAGTAATAGAACAGCCCTGTTTAAACCCCTCTGATAAATCTCTTTAAACAGCATAGCCCAGATGCCTGGCTGCTTTCCTCTGTCCTCATTTCACAACTTCTTCATTCAGCAGTCACTGATAAGCAGGGTGAGGTCCGACACACTGATGACTGATGATATGCATCTGAAGAATGCCTGTTGGTCTGTGTCCTCAGTGGCACAATGTAGAAAATAAAATTAGAGGCACCAGACATGTGCCTTTTTTTCCAGTGTCAGACGAAATGATTTATGACTGCTGCTGTCTGTTTGCGATGTTTGATGTTTTAGACTGACAGATGGCAGCAGGTAAGGAACATGTCTAACAGGTCACATTAACAATAGCTCTATTAATTTAAGTGGCAGGGATTAATGTAATTTTATACACCTGTGGTTTCCCTGCTATTACATATCCAAAAGTTGTATACCGCCCACGCAGTTCATGTGCCGTTATAAATACACCACTGTACAAATCTCACCTAAGCACAATATTTGTACCACTGAGCTTTCTATGCATCAAGTTAAGTTTGTTAATTTTGTCGTTCAACGTGTTATGCAGTTCCTTTCCACCAAAGTCCCGTGTGCCCTGCAGTGATGTAGTAACCTCAAAGCACAGCGGTCCTGCAGAACAACTTTCTCAGTTCTTTCCATAACGCTTTTAAACATTTCTCCCCGCTCATTGTTCCCTATAGGAACTTTAAATGTTGCTCTCCCTGCTTTTGCTATGGACGCCAACACCCTTAAATGTCATTACAGGGCCTCTCTGTATGCGAAACAGCACTGAAGGCTGTTTGTATATGGACGTAAGAAGCATGTGAGGTGTAGTAACACACCTTTATTTGCTCGCGCTTGAGCTGAGTATGTTTTTATGTAATGATATTTTTCATCTGCAGAGCATCTGTGAGTGGGGGTAGACTGCATGAAGACAATAAACAACCATAAAGTCAATGTCAATTACAAGATTTAAGTCACGTTTATTGTCACTTCCACAATAAAAACATACGGTCATAAAGCACATTTAAAAACATGCACAATCACAGTTGCATAATCAACATATAAACATACAATCAACAGAAAGACAACAACCAAGAAGTGAGTAAAAATACAAATTTAAAACACACTGTATAAAAGCATGCTTTCAATTTGAATTATATTGAGAAATAACAGATAATAATGAAAAAAAGTTTTAAGAATATAAAAGGAGTATCTGGGCCACGATGGAGGCTGTAGGTGCAAAATTTTGACCCAAGTTTCAGCTGTGCTTTTTGACAAACACAACACAAGTGGTCGCAGACCTGAGTGAACTTATAGGGTCGTCTGCTTGTAGGAGGGGAGAGAGATATTTGTTCAGTCATTTATAGGCAAAAACTAAAATCTTTGATCCTAAAACACACTGGGAGCCAGTGAAGAGAGGCCAGGTGACCTGAAGATAATAACCTCATCCAGGACATTACCACTGTCAAGACGAGATGTCAAGACCAAAACATGTACACTGTTTTCAAAACTGTAAAAGAAGACAACGCCTTGACTTTAGATAAAAAACTCAGCTGGTAGGAAATGGACCACAGTATTTATCTGTTTATTATCAACCACTAACAATCATTTCATCTGGACACAGTGCATTTACAGATAAACAAGTAATGTAGACTTTAAAAGCAACTTTCACAAACAAATGGAAGTACATTTTAAGTCATTAAGTGAATATTACGTCACTTTCCAAGCAAACATTAACATTGGTGGAACAGGTTCGGACGGGTCTTATGCATTAAAAGCAATTTGAAAGGCGAGGGAGTTTTTCCTCCCTGCAGGTATCTCTGTTTCTGATCATGCTGTCACACAAGCCAGGCCTCTTTCAATAGTGTTGTTTTTACATATCCTCCCCTCGATCATCCCTACCAGTCGAAGCAGATAGCCTGCTTTCACTGGGAGGGCGGGGGTGATAATTAAACCCCTGCACCATTCACAGTTTTACAACTTCAAGCTATATTGTCCTATATTTTATTACAAACTGATACTTAATACTGAAGTTAACAATATAACAGATCCGTTTTTGGTGTCCAACAGTGTACATAAATGGTTCATTCAGTGGTTAAAACAGCCCTCTGGTGTTCAGAGGGGAGGGAAAGAAAATTCGGACCAATCCTGACCAAGACTGGACTAACCACCTTCCATCCACTCTCCACACCCACTTTACTTTAATGTAAAACACATTCTGCAGCCACTGCATTCCACTTACACTGTGCATACACACACTGCACACATTCTGACTTTCTTTTATTGTTCTTTTATAGACATGGGGACAGGAAGAAGGATCATGCTCACCTTGTTTTTGTTTCCAGTGTCCTCACACAACATTATTGCATTAATAATACAGATAGTAGTCTTTTCTTATTGTCATTGACTGATCTGATAGAGGGTTTCACGGAAAAGCACATTTTCTGTTCGGGGGGAGGTAAATTTGGTGGACCAACAGCTCTTCATGACTTTCCTTCGGGTGTGGCTCGGTGATTCACTTGTGACTCCTGCAGAGAACACATGCTTGATACATGTGGAGCGGTCTCTGCAGTGATACTTCAGTTTATCGCTAGATGGTGCACTTCGGCTGTGAATCTCACCGGGACAGTTTAGAAATTTATTTTACTGGAAGGGTGTGGCTCTGTGCTGCCGTTCCCTCAAGATCATTTTTATCATTTCCAGTCAAATCTGTCCAGAATCATGGTAGAAAAAGCATGTTTGTAGATGCATTTTAAAAGTCACTCAAAAACATCCTGTTTCACAGTTTGTGAAATAAGTCACCCATGATTGTTGAGCAATGAGGAAACTAAGCATGAAGTTCCTGAAAGTGTAGAGGACTTTTAGCCGGAGCAAACTCTAATATATCTTTATTAATTAATTTATTGGGCCAAGGTCAACAATAGACTTGTGTATAATTGAATGAAGAGATAAGAGAGAGTATAAATGCACAGCCTATAAGTCACTGTACAACGTGGGGGCGAATGTTTAACTTTTGTTTAACACATGAAACAAACACACCGACATGTCAGACCATGTTACGTATACACAAAGCTCGTGGTATTACACATGGGTGTAGTCCATAATCCTAGCTCTCAGCACATTTCAAAGTTGAAATTCAGTCCAGGACCTTTATCAGAGCTGCAGCGCACTGGGGCATGATTGCACAGTGCAGACAGAATAGTTGAGGAGGATGTGATAATGTCTGTGCAGAGGTGTGGCACATTTAAAGGAGGCTCTAAGGACTGTCTTTCTCCATGATTCACAGTTGCTCTGCACTCCCAGCTTCTTGTGCAATAGAAGCAACAGACTGAATAGATTTTGTTGGGCAGATTGGTTGGGCAGTGAATGAGTAAATACTGATTAACTACTCGTCTCAGGCGGTTATGGCTTCCTTCTAAGTCATAGAACTTTGGAACTGATTGACAGAACAATCAGAGAGACAAACCCTTCGTTACAGTCGCAGAAAAATGTATGAGGTTGGGGGTCAGTTCTGGTTAGGTCCATTTTTACGCAATGTGGTGTAAGAACTAAGGTTTTGCTGTACAGATCAGAATCAGAACCAGCTTTATTGGCCAGGTATGTGAACACATACAAGGAATTTGAGTCTGGTCACTTTGCTCAATGGTACAAGAAATCAAGAACAACACTTTAATAAACATAAAAATAAAAATGTACTAAAAAGTAGAAAAACTGTACAATATAAATAAGACTTTCAGAATAAAATAGTATATACATCTATATATAATATATAGTATATAGAGTGAATTTGAACAGTAGTATGTACACGGGATGTAGTGCTATTTGCTGTTTGTATCACCAGAAACCCCTCACATCTTTACTTAGATTTTTAAAAATGCGTCTTTGTGTTTTGCTTCCTGTATTTTGCTGAGCTAAAAAAAAACACTGAAAAACTGTAGAAAAAGCTCCTATTTAGACTTTTATTTTCATGACGTTTCACATGACATGCTGGTCAGGTGTGCAGTTTTTGTCTACAGTTTTCCTTGTTATACCTTCCGTGATCCAGCACCATGCACATGACTCTTTTTGGATGTGTGTGCCTTTCCAAACTTTATGGTAAAAACAAACATTAGCATGCTGGCATGAAAAGGCTCCATATTAACAGTGCCCTCCTGTGGGAGTATAATCGGTGATATCCGAGTTCAAATTGATGAAACTCAATAGCTTGGGAGACGTGGAAACTCATGTACACAACAGGCTTCACACTCAAGTGTGCAAATCCGCCTTAAGGCATTAGAACAGCAGTACCAGGCAATTGCTGGGGAAGCTAACACGACCCGCAAACTAACAAGGTGCTAACTTAATGCAGGATATGAAAAAGACCTGATGAAACAACAAAGCTGCTGTGCATATCAATATTTTTCTTCATTTTCTCTAAGAATTTTATAAAATAATAAAGGAATTCTATATGACTAAATTACAACTCTCCATTCACTTTCTGAAAATGATCTCGTGAATACCCCAAGAGGGCACGATTCACATGGAGCCATGTTTACTTCTAGTTGTAGCATCAGCAGTATGATATTTGCGGCTCTAAAGGCTAGAAGGCAGAGAATCTTGTGTGTACGACTTCCTGGGTTCATAAGCTTCCTTCAGAAGCTTGTAAGGTTGTAGGTACAACAATAATAGTGCACACAGCCTAAAATTCAGTGTTTATCTGTGAACATCGTCTGGAAGTCACCATGGCTAACAAGCAAAGGTATAATACCATGATGAGGCTGTTGGGAATATCAACATTTTCTGCAGTCATTTTATAAATGAATGAAGAAAAGTCTAGAAAAACTGTAGATCTAAATTAGAGTTAACTTGACGTCCAACTCTGTAATTCCTGAAAAAGTTAGTGAACACGTCACAGCTTACAAAAAATTCCCAAATTTGAAGTTAAGTTGAATACCACAAGAGGGGAATGTGCGAGTGGACATTTATCATAAATACACTAAATACATATCTTGTTTGGAGGCAGCCCTAACCACAAACTCAACTTTTTCTTGAAAGCACTTTAGTTTAGCCTGTTAGCTTGCTTCTTCTTACTAATTAGCACAGATCCCATGGTACAGCTGAGGCTGATAGGAATGCTACTTCATCAGTTTTAGTTGTAAATTATAAAAATTCTGACCTGATAAGTTCAACAATTCAGGTGCCTTTAAAGCTTCACAGTGACAGTTTTGGGATACACAAACACACTGTCTATGCAGGACTTTATAGTCAAGTTCAACGCAGAAGATGTGAATATAATTTCCTCTTCTGAACATTACTGTTCCACCAAAATGTAACAGTGAAAAAAGTACATGTAATGTAATCTTAAATATGGCAATATTTATAATATAGTAATAAGGCAAAAGTGTAACATTTACTTGTAACAAGAAAACTGACAGCTGCATGCAAGGAAAGAAGAAGAAGCTCTTCCTTTCCTGCTCCTGTTAGACTCCACAACACACACTCGTATTATGTGCAACATTATTAAACCTCAAGGTTTAACACCTTTCCTAGTTACTGTGTGCTGTGTGCAGCCTTATAACCCAGTTACACCTGCTCCATCTGCGCAATATGTGACTATCATCTGTGCAGTTCAAAACCCTTTTATAGTCCATTGTACTCTTTGTATATATGCCAGTACTTTATAGTACTTTTTATTCTTTTATTTTACTCTTTATCTTTTATGCCCATCACGTTTTACTAGTTTTGCTGCTCTTTTGTATGCGGTTGTAAACTGTATTTTCCTTGATGTTTTTGGCAGTTTCGACTGCCAAAAGCAGTGACACACAGAAAAAAAAAAACAAAAAAAAAACAGAACAACAAAGCATTGATGGGTCACCTTGATATGACTGTGACACTGTGTGGCAACTTTTAAAAAAGGAAATGATGGTGTTTTGAAAGACATGAGAAGGCCAGCTGGCGCTCATTCCCACTCCACGGTGAAACTGGCAGTGGAGTGACTGTACTCGCCGGCTGCGCTCAGGTGCAAGAATCCAGACCATCAAGAACTGAAGACAATAGATAAGAGACAAGCATGAGTGATGACACACACTTTACCATCCTCCAGTTGCTATGCGGCAAACAAATAGTGGTTTATTTTGATGTTATGGTAACTTCAAGAATGGTTAAGTGACAAAACAGAACGCTGGACTTCCTTTCACACCTTATTAAATGCCTTGTACTTATTAGGTCTTGACTCTGTTTGTTTCTGAATTGAATAGGAACCATCCTTAGGACAGAAGTAAACAAAATTAATGGAGCACCTAAGTGTTATTGTTAGAAGTAATCTAGCTGTTAACTGTGAGTCTTCTCTGAGAGTAAATCTTTAATCACACATTATTTGGAACAGGTCGATGACACAATAATAAATGAAATGTAACACATACAAAAAGCTGAACTGTGATAGAAAGAAAATTGTGCCGTACATCTGAAGTACAAAGGTTGATTATCAGACTCTTATCTTCATTAAAGAATCTGAAGGGGTAGTGGCTAGAGAAGTATATCGGATGAGTCATGGTTTCTTCTTACGAATTATATAAAAAAGAAGGTCAGTTGCAGCACCTTAAAATATCAATTCCATGTTCTGGTGGGAAACTTTTGGAGCTGCCATTCATGTTGATGTTATTACATGCACCACCCACCTAGACCAGACCAGGCAGCCCCACCCCATAGTAATGACACTCCTTGATGGCAGCAGACATCCCCAGCAGCATGCAGCCTGACACAGATACACACACAGAAATTGCTTTAGGAACAACTCAAAAAACACAAAGAACAGCACAAGGTGTTGACCTGGCCTCTAAATTCACTGGATCCCAAACTGATCAAGTATCTGTGGGGTGATCCACATAGACCCCTCCCCTCCAGCCAGAGGACCCAAAGGCCCCGAATAGCAACACTGTTGCAAGACGCCACAGGACACAGCCCATGTCCATTCTCTGATTTGGATTCACAAGGGAAACCTACATATTAGGAAGGTGGTTTATTGTTGTGGCTGAGTGGTGTGTAACATAGCTGTATATATTACAGTGAGTAACGTATTCATTTGAAGGCTGGGTTTTGCGGGAAGTGACGCATCCCTGGTCTGTTTTGAAAAAATATTCATAGACTTTATTCTTAATCCTGTTAAGCTACACAAAATGTACTTTAATCTGGGTCTTTACCTCCCATGAAAAGGCACAGTCATTACATGTCTCACTCACCACAGTAATTATATCTAAACTGAAAAAAAGTTGCACCGATGAAAGGGGAAAAGTGAAGTCTGTGTCCTGTGGGGGAGCGCTCACTGTCGAGTGCATGAGTCATGAGGTCTGTTTGAGTGAAAACACCCGTCTGCAGTGACCAAACCCAACAGACAAGGACTCATCCGCCGAGCTTTAGAGCATAGGTAATGTAATACAGTCATCTATTTTGTCCTCGCTAGGTATTCGTCTGTACCTGTTTCACTGCACCTGTGCCAACTTTGACTCAGTTATAGTGAGAGGATGTCTCCGCGTTGGACAGCACCGGTCGGCTCTACATTCTTCGCTGCCACCCTCACCCTGAGACAGCCAGCAGCACCTCCCAGGGGTTTTGTGTATTTTTCCCCCTCTGAGCTCCATGTGGGAGTTTTTCTTGTTCTCTGCGAGGTGCTTAGTTTAGAGGGGGGGATTTTTCATGCTGTGTTTTCATAATGTGGGTCCTGACAGGTCTGCCTGCTGAGACTGGACCTATTACACTGGATGTGTTTTTTTTTTTTTTTATCTACAATCAACCCAATCAACATTTTGGTCTTAAACTCACAATGAAACATTTTAGCAGTTTTAACTTGCCCAACTTCTAAAGACTTTACTTATTTCCCCCTGTAATATGTGAATTGATTTGAAATAATAACAATTTAGCTTTTCCTGCAGCACTACAATTGTTTATTTCAGACCACCCAGAGCACTTGTTTTACACTTATTATATTTTAAGACATTTACTTCATGTGCTTTCTTGCAGCGACTTAGGTGAGACGATCATCACTGCTTCTTGCATAGCTGGCTCAAATTACGAAGCTGTCATCTGTTCACTTTAGCTGTGGACACATCAACTTGCTGGCAGCTTTGCAACAATGACAAACATATAACTTATAAAAACTTGTAAAAACTTGTAATTTACAAACTTCCTCCAGCGAAACTGCCACAAAGGACCATGAAATCTAGGTCTACCAACCTGCTGTCGTTACATCTGGAGCCGACAGTCTGCTCCGATATCAGTTGTTACTGATTACCTAATCTTTAATCAAACCACAGTGAAACAACCAAAGCAACCTTGCAACTGCAAAAACAAAAAAGTCGCACATTCGGGGGCAAAACTATTTATAAAATCCATGACTCTGATCAGATTCAGACAACATCTAAATTTTACTTGGGAACAGTGGGGACACAGCCTTCTTGCTACTTCACAAAATTTACACAAAGCCAAAAACAACTTCTTATGTTTATTTCCTTATAAGCTCTCTGTTACTTTAAGGAGATTTTCCACCACATGCCTTTGTGTGCATGACATGACTGGTTGAAGTCACTTAGAAACCTGTCAACGTAGTGTTGATGAAACAAGCTTGATATACTACGTCCATTGACGCCCACTGAACCAGGTGAACTACTGGGACGCCACAGACACTTGATATGTTCATGCACGGCTTTGCAAAGCACTTAAAGCAGCTCCGTGTCTAAGAAAAAAAATAACGGATAGAAATGAAGACACTGCTTCAAGCTACTGCGATAATGACTTGAGACAACAACGAGCCTATTGTTAGGGTGGCCACATTTGAGTTTGTGAAGAAGAGGACCCGTCAGCGGGGAGGACACACAGAGAAACGTAAATTCGATGTAAATGTATGTGAGCCTCTAGACAAAATCCTAGACAAGTTTGAAATTGTTTCAAAGTTTGACACATTTTTAGGATTCAAAAGGAGGACATGCCCAGGAAAAAGAGGACGTCTGGTCACCCTACTATTGTACCACTATAACATTTTACAGCCGATAGTGGTCAGTAGGCAGCAGACATGCTTGTAGGTTAACTCGCTACTGGAGGTGCTTCTCTCACTCATTTGAGCCTCACCTTCCAGGAATTTATATCAAGCCTGTTTGCAAGGATTTCAGTTTTTATGATCTAAATATAACCGAACTAACATGCAGAGTGGTAGTTACAAGCACAGTTAAACCAAACAAATAAAAGTGGAGAAGATGTAGCTTGTAATTTGAAGGCCAAAATGAGGTTTTGGAGTTAACTGTAAACCTTTTGTCCACAAGTATCTACAATAGAAATGCACTGTTTTAGGTAGATTGTATGCAGTTGAGTACAGAGTGACAAAACCCTGCTCCTGCAAACCAGTACAAAAGAATCATTACTTACTTCTCCCTCTGACTGCAAGGTGACCCACAAGTGCCCCCTCCCCTCCTCCCCTACCCTCCCCCACAGTTGACACCAGATGTTGCGCTTACAAGACGACAAAAACTGGCCAGAGTCCAACACTGAGATAATGACAACGCACGCGGAGGAACGCACATGCCTGCACACCCAACCACCCACACGAAGTGCACGATCCCCCGAGATGCACTGTGTCGTCCGTCTCTTGACCTGCGACACACACGCGCACACACACAGGATGCAGGACTGAGGGGGGATGTTGTCCGTGACATACTGAACAATGGGTTGTTGAGAAGTTCCCTTGAGTGGAAACAATGTTCATGGCTTAAGGTTATGAAGTTACGAAGGCTACGAAGCTTTCATGCAGCCAGCGATCGGTAACAAGGTTAATTACCTCCTCAGTTTTTATCTGGCTGAGTCACAATCAAAGACCATGTACTGTAAGTTAAATGGTCTATGAACACTTAATATTCCCTTTCGCATCTAAAGGTGTTTAAAAAGTTTCTCGGCAGTAAAGAATGATCATAGATGCATATATTTTACAAACAAAAAATTTCTTCATTTATTTTTTCAGTTAAATATTGCGCAGTTGAATGTTTAGTTTGTGTTAACTCTACTGTAACTTGATCTTATCATCATGGATAAGTTTCAACAAACGAACACTGATGAAGGCTATTCTTTGCATAATGCGAATGTTGACTTATGGCGGGGCTCTAAAACAATAAATCTACGCCTTTTCTATTTGCACTCATGTACCAAATGACTAGTGTGATCGGCGCTGTACGAGCATGTATTCATTGAATCATGCACACGCATATACATGGGAACATAGAAACACAAAGCCATCTCCACAAACTGACACAACACCCATACACCCACATTCCACAGCAGTTTCCTCACAGAAGTGAAAAAAAAACGAACCCCGATCCTTGAAGCAAAACAAACGGAGGTTCTGCCAAGCCCAGCGCTGAAGCACAGAGGAAAACTCCCTGTTCCCTCCCCGCGTCCCTCCTCCCAACCAGGCCCGCCCCAGCTCCAGCCCTATATCAGCAGCCTGCCTCCCTCTATCAAACTCCACAGTCCTGCCAAAGTCTACAGCTGTGTAACGGCCCTCTCTCCTCGTGTCCTCTCTTGACCAGCAGACAGCCATCATGTTTTACAGCCAGAGCATCTCCAGCGGTCCCTCCATCATGAGACAGAGCCGCAGCTACACATCAAGTGCTGCTCCCCACAAGGCTCACAGCGTGTCTGGGCTCAGCTTCAGGCAAGCCCCTCGCATCTCTTCCTCCAGCGTTCGCATGGTCTCCTCTGGGTATGGAGGTGGCCTGGGGATGGGAATGGGTGGAGGCTTCGACCTGTCCAACGCCCTGGACCACAGCTCCGTGCACCTGAACGAGAAGGCCACCATGCAGAACCTGAATGACCGTCTGGCCTCCTACCTTGACAAGGTCCGCTCCCTGGAGGCGGCCAACGCCAAGCTGGAGTTGCAGATCAAAGAGTACTACGAGAAGAAGGGACCCGCAGCAGAGAGGGACTACAGCAACTACTGGGCCATTATCAACGACCTGAAGGACAAGGTATAGTGTGATAACGTCTACTCTAGAGACGTGAAATGTTTACAGTTGTGTTAATCATTATCAAGGGATGGCTTTAAAATTGTTCAGACATTAAAGTTACAATGAGACTGTGAGTGAGCTGCTGAGCTGCTAAATAACTGGTGTTTCAATGGACAATTATTTCAGATGTGTAAAAGTCTGAAATAAACTAGAAATGGTTTTAACATGTAAGCTTCTTGTTCAATAAAATGTAAAGTAGTTGCAGGATTTTAAACGGGTGACGCAACAAATAACTGACATCAACTCTGCTCCTGCTCTCTTCAGATCCATGCTGCCACCGTTGGAAATGCCAACATCCTGCTCCAGATTGACAACTCCAAACTGGCTGCCGATGACTTCAGAACTAAGTAAGCACAAACCAGAGAAGCGTAGCAAAATAAGACGTCCTAAATGCTATATTTGTCTCATTTCACTGTCCTCCACTTTCCAAACTAATCAGGTTCGAGCATGAGCAGATGATGCGCCTGTCCGTCGAGGCTGACATCGCCAACCTCCGCCGCCTGCTTGACCAGACCACGCTCACAAAGGCTGACCTGGAGATGCAGATCGAAGGCCTGCAGGATGAGCTGGCCTACCTCAAGAAGAATCACGCAGAGGTGATTAAAGCACACATAATGTACTAGTGATCAGTTCTGTTGTGATTACTACGGGACCACGCCCTGCTCCATCGCACTTGTGCAGTTGGTTAAAACTTTGCTACCAGTCTTAACGCTGATTTCTTTTAAACTATTGTATTTTCAGGAGCTGGCAGCAATGCGTTCTCAGCTCACAGGCACAATCAACGTGGAGGTGGACGCCGCACCTCAGCAAGACCTGAACAGAGTTCTTGATGAGATCCGCGCACAGTACGAAGCCATCACTGACAAACACCGTCGCGACCAGGAGGCCTGGTTCAACGAGAAGGTGAATAGATTTTCACGTAAACAGAGGCATGTTATCCCACGCGACACAAATGACTGTGTTTAGTCCCTCAGCAGCCTAGCCTGTGATTAAACATAATCTTGTGTGAAACTAAGACAAGTAATTATCAAGACGTCTAACTCTGTCTTCATTTCTCGCTCTAGTCGGCAACGCTGACCAAGGAGGTGCAGATCAGCACAGAGACCATCCAGACGTCCAAGACAGAGATCAATGACCTGCGGCGAACACTTCAGGGCCTGGAGATTGAGCTGCAGTCTCAGCTCAGCATGGTGAGGAGAAAATTAAAAGAGAAACCGCGAAACCGAAAACCAGCCGTTCACATCTCACTGATATTGCCTTATATGAACAAAATTCCAGGATCACATCTTGTCAGGGAGAAATAGAGAAACAGACAGGGTGAGAGGGTAAAGAGTAGAAGGGAGGCAAGGACGGAGGGAGGGAGGGAGGGAGGGAGGGAGGGAGAGATAAGAACGATGGGAGCCGCAGAGAGGGGAGGAACGGCCTCCTGTTCAGGCAAACATTTCACAGACATCTGTTTAAATTCGGCAAGACATATAAGACCTTGAAAAAAAAGCTGCAGGAATGCTGGACTGGATAACCCAGAAAGTCAACACTCCCGTGGATTTTCTGTTCCCAGCTGGAGTTAATCATTCAACACTCCCTGCACCCACCACACAGTGCTCCTGTGCAACAATAAAGTAGAGGCACAGAGATAGGCGCTGTTTTCTCCAAGCACATCTGCTTTTTATTCCCAAGCAAAAATCTTTGCAACCACAGACATGCTTTTGTGCCTGACATATTGAGTAGGGTGCAGCTGGTGGCTTTACATTGTCACAAAAGACTTAAATTAAACTGGTTTGCTCGTATGAATGGCGTCGTATACGCGCTTGGACTCATGTACCTTTTTGCTCCCACTGTCTAACAGAAAGGGGCTCTGGAGAACACGTTAGCAGAGACAGAGGCTCGTTACAGCGCCATGCTCAGCGGCTACCAGAACACAATCAACATGCTCGAGGCGGAGCTCAGCAACGTGCGCTCCAGCATCGAGCAACAGGGCCATGAGTACAGGATGCTGCTGGACATCAAGACAAGGCTGGAGCAGGAGATCGCAACCTATAGGCGCCTGCTGGAAACAGAGGAGTCCAGGTAGATACAGCAGACCGTTTAGACCAGGAGCCACATATTTGGTTTGACAATAATGCACCGGACCTCGTCACTCACTCCTTCTCTCTACTTTTCTCTCACCCATTTTAGGCCACTCGTCACAGGTGAGTTACATCCATTTTAAGTCGTTACACAATACTATAATAAGTGTTTGTGTATTAAAAACCTGAAGCATTGTCGTCATGATTTTTTTCTTCCCTTTTTACAGGAGGCTCAAAAACCACAGTCACAACCACCACTGTGCGCTCTTCCAGCTAAGAGGTCCAGCTGGCAGGACAAGCTGTTCTCAGACGCGCACACACATTCACACACATACTCTGACCGATGAAACTGTTACAGGAGATGAGCGAAACAGTACTGGAAAGACCTGAGATAAGCTGAAAATGAAACCTGTGTTAAAGCGAAAAGTATTTGCAATTCAAAATAAGAAATTCCTGATGTACTGTGTGTGTTCGCGTGTGCGTGACCTGTCTGAAAAATAAAACTGCTGGTGAATGTAAGACTTATGTTGTTTTTATGACTTCACTGGCCCCTGAGAAAAATGCATCTTTTTTTCCACAACACCGCTCTGTTTATACAGTTGCCATGGTAACCGTACGACATTCTGGGAGGTGGGATGTGGGGTAGCGGAAATCTGCGTTACGTAATAGGGCAGTTGTCAGGAAAGGGTGAACAATGGTTTACAGGTCCACTGTAGAAACCGCTAGGACTGAGAGGAAAGTCTGCTTAGAAAGGCTGCACCCGATGGTCTTGAACTGAAAAACGCAACAAGAAAAAAATCTGGAAAAAAATAGTTAGGTGACCGAATAAAGCCAATGACCTGAGGGTTTGTCCAAAGACCTTTTTCAAACAAGACACACCCAAATTTGGTTGACTAATCTTTGCCCTGGAGGCTTTTCAGCAGTGTTACGCAAACTCCTGTCACCTAGAAACAAGAAACACACACACACACACACATGCACGCACACACACACGCATGCACACACACACACACACCCTCCGGACAGTAATATTGAGTATAAATGCAAACAGTGACTAACTGAACAAAGAGAGCCCTTGTGGAAGCAGGTGCTTTCAATACTGGCCACTTTTATGAACTGTGATAATGGCCAATCAGCTCCTATGATAAAGTATATTCAAGGGTGGGGCTACTTGGCTTCTCAACTTCATGTAGTATGTTTCATGCGAGAGTGTTATGGTCATGAGTTTGCATGTGTGGATAAAGGCAAAGAAAGTACCATTTAAGTCTTTGCACTCTGTACAGGTCAGCGGCTACAGCCTCCTGTAGAAATCCTGTTGAGACTTCATAATTCTCAAATGATGGCGTAATGTGGGTTGGCAAGAGGGGAAAGATTACAGAGGGGATACAATTGCAATTTCTAACCCTCCTCCGAGGAGTTTCACTCACCCATATTTGGACCCATTTTGTTGCGCATCAGCGTCTCTTTCTTGTTGTAATGGTAGCTGATGACAAAGTCCTACTATTTACACAATTTGATATGAAAATCCAACGCAGAGTTCAGAAAAAGATGTTGCACCAACATCAGACCTTTTTTCCACATTAGTGTTTAACTCAGTGGGCTTGTCAGAGGCCAACTGCACAGAGCCATAACCAAACACATATAAGTATTTGTTTGATGAGCTTTTCTGGTGTTTTCACATGTTTAAAATCTGCTGTGATGCTTTCTTTTCTCAGAGATCAATTTGAATTACATCTCCCATTATCACAAATCTGCCTCAAGGGGGGTAGGATGGTGAGGTGGTTTACTATCTCATTCATGAGACTCTGACTCTTGTTTGTTTCAGAGAGACACAATAATTCAATTTCCAGTCGGGCTACAACCTTTTAAATTAAACCACAGAATTAAGTGCATACGTCGGATCTCAAACTTACACCAAATAGTGACTGTGATTATAACTAATAAAGAACTGCACGAGGCTCCTTTGATTTCTTGTCAGAAGGCAGAACAGAAGCTTGATACCACTCAGTGTCGTCATATTAGATTAAATTTTATTTATTTAAAAGTTGCCCGGGCTGATGAACCAAATTTGGGCTGGGTGTGAACATGTCGTCTCATGAAAAAGAAGGGTATGGTAGAGTTGTTTGAACTGCTGCTTTCTGAACAGAAGGTCAGTGAAGTACATGACATCTTCAAATGGCTTCATAGTGGCTATGAGTAGCTGTAGTGGCGGGCCGCTATGATTTGTTGCTGTTTGACTTCTATTGTTCAACTGCATTGTCTTTTATGATAGACTGCACTAGAGTAAAAAAAACAAAAACAAATCTGGGTGATTTAAATACTAAAGAAAATATCAGTCTACTGTTTTGGCCAGTTTCTGAACAGCTTTTGTTCTAGAATTCATCAACTACACCTGGCAACGCTGACACCACTCCCTTGTGTGGATGGTACATTTGATGCGGCCAAGAGTATCCTTAGCATTGAGGTGTAAGTCACTATTTGTTTTAACTTAGCAAGCTTTAAATGACGCAGAAAATAGAAGCCGAGCCTTTTGGGAAAGAGAACTAGTGCAAGAGCTCATATTATCACAACAGAGAGTTGAATGTGGGACACATCTGGATGAAGTGCTGCCTCCAAACCCAACCCATGAGCTTGTGATCAGGCCACGGGAAGCCGTGTACACAAAATCTTTGTGGGGAAATTCCGGCCAACCACAAGCCATAGACATACGGGGTAACAAATTAGCAAGCTAAAGGCCGAGTGGCTTGAAGTTGAAAAATCAAATCAACGAAAGAATTAGGGCGTTGTGAACGTTCCTCACACAAATAATGAAATTTCCAACATTTTGCTCTGTTTTTACATTTATATTCACATTCAAAGAGGTAAATGAAATCAGTTCAGTGGGGGAAGGGAGGGTGTGGTGTTTCGTGTAGCCTAGTTTGAAGGCTGTAGAGGAAAACAACTCTCCTGATCCTATCTAAAGGTGCAAAGGCCTTTTTGCAACTCTACAGTTCACTTAAGTCTTTATAATGCTGTTGCTGGACACAAACTGAGTTTTATGTTTTTTAAGTGATTAAAGATACAAGGTGTAACATATTACCGACAATGTGGCAGCAGTAGAGGTGGCGATAGAGACATGAGTTTTATCAATCTCCAAAACTTAACTCTTGCTTTAAATGTGCTTCTGTAGAGCATAAATTGTAGACACGGTTAGGACAGCATGCAGACACGAAAGTCTAGCCTCGTCAACAAATTTACACAGCTACAGTGACGGAGTTGCTACTTTTTAATCACTCTGACTAATTTGTGCGGTGAACTCCCATTGCTTACTAATATGAACAAAGAGTAGGAGCTGCATTTTATATCACCAGGAGTACACTTGTCACTCATCTGTCACCTTATGGGAACGACGTGCTCATGTTGATTTACTGTTACTTCATGAATGATGTGTAAACCACCAACTTAACCCACATAACTGGAAGTGGGAACGGTTGGATGATTTGTTTCAGTTTGTATGCAGACTTCACCTCGTCACAATAAAAACCTGTCATAATAAAAAGCTATGAGGAAATGTAGGTGAATGTTGGCCTGAACAGAGTAGATAAGTCAAACAAGACATCAAAAATGCCGACGGATGGGTTATTATTTACAACACAAATTGGCTGTCTGCATGTGGCTTGATTAAAGGAGCATGACAAAAACCAGCGCCTATTTGCCGACGGTCATTTTTGTAATTTCTTCTTTTTTTTTGTGGCTGCCTGCCATTCAAAACTAGCCCGAGGCTTTCAGAGACTGAGATCATGGGAGAGGAAGAGAAGCTGTTACTTGACATTTGAAGACAGTTCACTTCAGTTAAACCAATGACGAATGCAACATGAATGCAGGGTTTGGATACTTGGATGGTTTCTATCCTTTTGAAGCAGCTAACTTTCCCACGTGAACTTGTTCATGTCCTGCAATGGTTAACAAACTGAATTTTTGCCTTAATCGGACTATAACAGGAGAACTTAAGTGCATGTAAACACGTTACTCCGATTAAAATATGAGTTCTCATTATCTGATTGAGACACCCAGATAATGCAATTGAATCGGAGTTTTCAATCAGATAATGCGTGTGCGCATGCTCCACGACCGCTGCGCTGGCGTGTGAACCCGGAACAAAAACGTCCAAGAAAGCCAGTCGCAGAAGAAGAAGAGAAACGGAGCCGTTTGAGGGATACCGCGAATCTTACCTGCACCAGAAGTAGCGCGAACATTACGTACAAGATTAAAAATTAGCTATTATCCGTCTGGTTGTTGTTTGAAATGCCGGTCCGCTGCATGAACGACTCTAGTTTAATATATGACATAATAGGTCGACCGGAAAGCGAGTCTATTAACGTGGTGTTATCCAGCTGAAAAGACACGTATCGCCACCTAGTGTGGAAGAGGAGAACAGTTATTCGATTTTCTTGCGCTGCGTGTAAACTGGGACAAGGACTGTAGCGAGAAAGATGAATTTTGAGCATAGCTCGATTAAACTCTGCATGTAAACGCAAGTGGCATTTAGCATTTAGTCACCACGTGTTTATGTGCCAAGCTTACACAGAAAAAAGGATTTGGGGAAATACACTTGTTGACCTTATTGAGAGGATGATACCTACGAATCTCATATCTGTTCCATATATAGACAAAAATTAGGTTAGCATTATAATATATGATGCTCCTGTTAGCACTGTTATTGAAGTGAAGGACAAATGTTGCCTTCACATGAGCTTGTTATTACAACAGCAAGACATGTGCATGAAAATGCTTTGTGAGAAGCTTTGGCATTGTGAGACCATGGCTGCTGTCAGCCACAGACATTAACAAGCAAGCTAACAACTTGTTGCAAAGTTAAAGTAGGAAATGCAAATGCACCATAAATCTGCTTTCATAGCCTTCACCATTTTTTGAAAATATCACGTCACAACCTTTTCAACTTCAAGATAAGCTTCACTCTAAAGATCATAAATACCATAAGAGGGGGGTGTGGTGGTTGACTTAGTCCAGAATTAAGACATAAAGTGGCAGCCTGATTCCGTCTACAGCTATAAAAGCCTTTTCAAGTTTACTTATTAACACAGATACCTTGTTTCTTACCTAGGTAACAACCAGGGTAACACGATGAAAAAGTTGTTGACAACATTTATTATTATAAAATTAGATAAACTCCACCAAAGAATTAACTTTCATTGACTGCAATGTAAACTGTTGGAACTAACTAGCTAGCTGCTCTCTGGTGGAGGAAACCAGGCTAGCTGTTTCCATTTTTTGTGCTAAGATAGGTCAGTCAATGTACATTAGTGGGTGATAAACTGTCAGCACTACAGTGTGAAAAGTCTAATATTAAAAATATTCAGTGATTGAGGCCGGCTCTATTTCGGTCACATTGAGCTTTATATTGGTAACGTGTAAAGTATTAGTCACATCTGCAGCAGTTAAACAGGGGGGCGGACATCCCTATCAGCAGGAATGTTGATGTCTTGGGGTCAGAAAGTCCACAAAGGGGCTGGAGATAGTGGGAACATTCTTCGTTCGGATGGCGGACTCTATTCTGGAGCAGTGTTAGGTTTGACACAAGCTGAGAGGAATGCCTAACCCCTTTGCTAAAGGTCTCAGACCTTACTGTGAAAGTTTTCAAACTGGGCTTGAGTTGCAGTGAGGCGTAGAAACAGTTGAGAGGTGGAGTGGAACAAGGCCAAAAACATTTCAGGGGCTTTCAGGCCCTGCCAAGCAAGAGATAGATGTGATTTTTTTTCTGTTTGCTTACCTGTTGCCCCTTCTCTGAAAGGAAGAATAATCACTGTCAGTGCATTAAAGCACTCCTTTAACACGGAGTATGCTATCCTGGGACGTAGGGAAGCATGTGTCTCTGGCTTAGCAGAGACGCAACAGGTAGGGCTGATTGGAGGGACCACACCCTGCATAAATTCCAAGGGCTTGAAGACACAGACAATCCAAATTGGGCAAGGCTGCGTACAACCACTAAGCTGTATTCTATACACAATGCCGACTGAAAGCGTGAGCTTATAATAGTTTTGATCCTCTATGTTTGCCTAGTGACACTAAAGACGATTCACTTTAAATGCTTCTCACAGACTGGGTAGATGTATACTACAGCATATCCCAGCATGCACAAGGAGGAGACACAAAGATGTGCATGTCTTGTTGAAATCCCAATCTAGATACAAATACACTAGCTACTGAGTGAAAAGAAAAACTACGAATAAAATTGGCTCTGAGACAGAGTGAGACTCATTTTCCCTACAAAACTGCTACTGACTGTAAACACATTGCATGACTATAATTTTCCAAAGTGTGTAAGTGAGTGTGCCTGAGCCACACAATAAACTGCAACAAAAGGGCATTCATTGCACCAGCTTACTACCAAAAGTCTATACCAAGAAACTTTTTTCCATGTAACACTCGTTAAGGGATGATGGGAAGCTCAGCACCAACAAAACAATTTACTATTATTAATATTTACTAAAAAAAATTATTAAATCACACTAATAGAAGACAAAATAAAAAAGCAGAGTTAGTGCAGCTTTGCACTAATCAGTAAGCAAACATGTAAGTCATTTTGGCCACTAATTTATCAGAAACTCCCTTCCAAAAAAACTAAATGTTATACTGCCCCCAGGTGCTGGTTTCCTGTATATTGTTTAAATAAGGAGGGCGTGACTTTACAGTCACTTTACACTCCTTGGATTAGATTTAGATTTAAGGCCACAATTTATGACATTCAACATGTCTGAAAATGTCTCAATATACTGGCAACTGCCAAAAGTTTTCTCGTGACCTTGGTGATTAACAGAAACCAGTTAATGTTGCAGTTTTAAAAACATCATTTAAAATGACTGATGATACTTAAACACTGACTCTAAAATGGCAGTGTTCCACAAACGGAAAAGGGTGACTCAAAACCCCAGTGTACAGGCAGTGACTGTGCTCACTCCTGCTGTGTTGTGTTGCACTACAATACAGGCTGGGTCTGCTGGGAAACACGACAACACTGTCATCTGGTGGACAGGAGCAGGAAGACATGTTCTTCCGACTGCATCTTAAAACACACAAACGTAACTGTTTTATTCTGTGCTTTTGAATGAGCGGGAGTGGCTTCTGGTGCCTTGTAATGGGTTGCGGATGTCTAACACAGGATCTATTGTGAAAAGAATTAATGTCAAAATCCTGTGCAGGTTAATGTCTTGTTTGGTTTCAGAAACTGGATCGGATGTTGGGAGTGAACAAAAGAGATCAACACGGGTGTTCCCCTGTAGGTAGATTTCCTGTAATCCCTGTTTTTCTTTGCACACTATTTTCAGTTACATTATCCACAAACAACTAGACAACAGTCAACATACTGTATACACTACATTGTCAGAAGTATTCACTCACCTGGCTTTACACGCATATTAACTTGTGACATGCCATTCTTAATCCACAGGGTTTATTATGATGCCGTCCCACCCTTTGCAGTTATAAAAGATTCAACTCTTCTGGGAACGTTTTCCCAAGGTTTGTGTTTATGCGGATTTTTGAACATTCTTCCAGGCGCGTATTTGTGAGGTCAGACACTGATTTTGGACATGAAGGCCTGGCTCACAGTCTTCATCTAATTCATCTCAACGTGTTATATCAAGTTGAAGTCAGGACTGTTTGCATGCCAGTCAAGTTCTTCCAAAGCAAATTCATTCATCCATGTCTTTATGGACCTTGCTTTGTCCACTGGTGAGCAGTCATGTTGGAACAGGAAGAAGCTATCCACATACTGTTCCCGCCAAGTTGGATAATAGAATTGTCTAAACTCTCTTGGTATGCTGAAGCATTCAGAGTTCCTTTCACTGGAACTAAGGAGCCAAACCCAGCTCCTGAACAACAACCCCACACCGTAATCCCTCTCCACCAAACTTCACCCTTGGCACAGTGCAGTCAGACAAGTACAGGTGTCCTGGCAACCACCAAACCCAGATCCATCAGATTGCCAGAATGAAAAGTGTGATTCATCACTCTGGAGCAGTGTTTCCCAATCCTGGTCCTCGGGGAACACTGCCCTGCATGTTTTAGGCGTTTCCTCCTCCACCTCATTCACCTGAGCTTGATGACGACATTTGAATAAGGTGTGGTGGAGGAGGAAACACCTAAAACATGCATGGCAGTGTTCCCCGAGGACCAGGATTGGGAAACACTGCTCCAGAGTCCAGTGGTGGTGCTTTACCACTGCATTCAACAATTTGCATTGAACTTGGTGATGTAAGTTTTGCAGCTGCTCAGCCATAGAAACCCATTCCATGAAGCTCTCTACAGACTGTTGTTGAGCTAATCTGAAGACCACATGAAGTTTGGAGGTCTGTAATGATTGACTCTGCAAAAAGTTAGTGACCTCTGTGCACTCAGGATCCACTGACCCTGGTCTGACATTTTACTTTTACTGACATTTGTGGCTGAGTTGCTTTTGTTCCGAATCACTTCCACATTGTTATAATACCACTGACAGTGGACTGTGGAATGTTTAGGAAATTTCACGACTGGACTTGTTGCACAGGAGGCATCCTATCACAGTACCATGCTGGAATTCACTGAGGTCCTGAGAGTGACCCATTCTTTCACAGATGTTTGTAGAAGTAGTTTTCATACCAAGGAGCTTGATTTTATACACCAGTGGCGATGGAAGTGATTGGAACACCTGAATTCACTTTTTTGGATGGATGAGTGAATATAATACAGAGTAGATTTATATTAGACACAGAATTTAACCAAAACTTCTGCACAACTCCCTCCTTCTGGTGGATACTAATAATTAACTATCTTTAAATAACAACTAGAAAAATGTTCAAGAAGTAAACTAAAGCCCTCCAATTATCATCAATTGACCTCAGGTTTGAGAATGAACCCACAAAGAGTGAGACTTGAATCACAGAAGACACACAAAAACCAAGTTGTTTTTATCACTTTAATTTTATAGGGGAACCACAAGTACTTTAAAAGAAGGTTATACAGCGCTGTACATTGGGGAGCAGTACTGACTGACCTGATAGTCATCAAGTCATCTTCTCCCTTTAAATACTATTCATTTAAATGTTCTATAATCTTATAATGATACAGTGATACAATAAAAGCTTGTGTAACTGGTCCTGCAGCTTTTCCGATATGTCGATATCATTTTTGTTGGGACTGTTATTTCCTTGTCATTTTTCCAAAAAAGGAAAATAAAAGCTATGATCAAAAACCATACGACAGGCAGAAACTGCCAGGCTGTAATCCTGTAGAACTCCCAATTCACTCACACAATAGAGAGAAAGAGAGACAGAAAGGGAGGGGGAAGAAAGAAAAGATACAATTTTCATATTCTGAAGGCTGGCCCGTGATGGAAATAGACATCAGTTCATAGTCAGGTACAGAGAAGCACAAGATACATTTTGCACTTTCTTCAACCTCGACTCTTACTCTGCCCGACCACAGAGCCGCTCCAAGGCTCACTTCCATAGCTGTGTGCTCAGAGTCTGGCCAGATCCAGCAGCAGCCCAGCCACCCATAGCTGAAGGAGGCTGACCGAAGGCCATCTGGCCGCCCGCACCGTTCAGAGTCAACCCTGACATCTGCTGGTTCATCTGAGGATGGGACAAAGGTCAGCATGAGTAAAACTGGAGGTAACATCAAAGAAAACACAACCACTGAGTTATGACTCACACTTTGTCCTGATAAGCAAAATGCGATGTCAAGGTTTACTGAGACATAATCATGGCAATAATGATTAGGCCTGGACAGTATCTGCACTTGTGTTGTGTCAATATTTCATTCAAACTGTTTCCATTATGCTCTATGAAGTAATCTTCATAACAATGTTCTTACACACGTATCAAAATGATGAAATACTTGTGCCACTATACATCAGCAAAAATGTAACTACAGAAAGTCCTTTGAGTATTACATAGTGGAATAATGGTGCATATGACAAACACTAAAAATGTAACTTTATTTTTGTCTTTCAAACTATTTCGATAGTACTTAATTCTGCCTCTTTTCAAGTGTCAACACACAACTAATCTCTTTAGGAAGTCTGTGTATTGCAGATTTAGAGCAAAGCTCCAAAGCTTTCAGTTCTGAAATCACGCTTATGCTGCCATCTAGTGGGTGCTGAATGGTCTGTACGGTGCAGGGCTTTAAAATGTTTAAAATGTTCTGCAATGCATCATCTTAGCTGGGTGTGGCCACGTGTGAAACAAATGACTATATGTGTGCAACGCTTGAACACAGCAGAAGTGTGGACTTGAATGCGGAGTCACTTGTTTGATATCTTATCATTCTGATGCAATCAGCACGGCTGACACGGTCTCCTTACCTGACCCATGTTCCACTGAGCCTGCTGCCCGGGCTGGATGGTGTACATGCCCTGAGCAGGCACCATGCCTGCGGGCATCGCTCCAGCCTGTGGTCCCATCATCCTGGGGGCCATGCCCATCATACCAGCAGCAGGTGCATTACCCATGAAGCCGTTAGGCATCGTCATTCCAACCATCATGCCTGGACTGGGCCCCATCATGGCTGCTCCGCTCTGAGCCATCATGGCTCCCATGACAGTAGTGGGCGGCATGGCTGTGCCCATGCCAGGGAAAGCCTGATAACCAGCAGCGGCCTGGACAGGAAACTGCATCTGAGAGGGGCCCATGAACATGCCAGCTAGGGAGGAGAGAACAAACCAAACAGAATCAATGTGAGGTGCGCGATGGTTTCTACAACAGCGCTACGTTTATGGAGCCTGTTTGTTAATCAGGACACAGGAAGGAGGAAGGAACGCTCGGCAGAACAGAGTTGTGAAATACAATCAAGTTCCAACTTGCTGTAGGTGGATTCAGATCTAATAATGTCACCAGATCCACAGATCTCAGGACTTCTCTTGTTCAGCAGAACATAACTCGACGGGTCTTAAGGAAATGAAATAGGTTTTAGCATCAACATCGACGGATGTGCAGACAAATATTGAGTATTAACACATTTGAAGTGCTAACCATAACCTTAACCATCTGATCTAATTAGTTTTCTTACTTTTGGACTGGACAGAAAATTAAAATTAAAAGCATTTCCTGGGCAGCTGCTTGTGTTTAAATAATGTAAATCGCTTCAGCTTTCTTTGTTTTGGGGGAAAATGTGTATTATTCTCAAAATCACAGAATAATTATTTTTTCTAAAAGCTAAATATTTAACACCAAAATGAATAGAATAGAACGGAATAGAAAGCTTTTATTATCGCTGTACAACAGACGTACCGTAGCACAATGAAATTACAATGTTATGACCCTGGTGGCCTTTCAGTGTGTGTGCTGATAGGTTTGTAAGCATGCTCACCAGCGGGGGCCTGCTGGGACATGCTGTTGGTTCCATACAGGGACAGGATGGAGTCCTTGGACAGGGGCTTCTTAGCAGCGTCGTCTGTTTTAGTGGTGTTACTGCTGTCACTGAACAAGTCGAGGTCTCCCGGTACTGACCCTGAGCTGGCTCCGCCTCCTACCGCTCCAGCGGCGGGCGCTTGCGTCGGAGTACTGGCCGAGTTACTGGAGCTCACCTGGAGAGAGGAAACAGATGTCAAGGATTAGAAGAAAAATATATAATGTTATCAAAATTATGTGTTGGTGATCATGTAATCAAATTTAACTTGTTTAACATGGATCATTAGTGACTACGTTATTGATAACAAATAGACTATATGTCTTCAATTTTAGCAGTTTATAAATATAACAATGACCCTTCCTGGTTAATAATTCCCCATATTTTAGCCATGGCCTTGTGTGTCCTCTTGTATCAGGTATACCCCAGAATTAGAAGTCTTAAGTTCGGCTTATGCCTGTGCATCAGATCTACGCAGACCCTGTCTTGTAGCACGGCAGTTTTAAGCATTTAGATTTGTGTGCTGGTGTGTGAGCATCATTTTGTAATTATGCTACTAAAGTACCAGCTGGCTGTTAGTCAGCTTTGCTGAGTGTCTCTGGATATTTTGAACTTACAACCGAGTTGATAATAAATGTTGGTCAACGGTTACTTTTACGGAAATCACTGCAACACAGTAAAAGAAGTATAGAGACACAGAAGCTTAAATCTAAGTTAAGGAAAAATAACTTAACTGACCCTCACCTGATTCATTTTAAACATGAGATTATTTATACATATACAAGTATATACAATTGTCAATATAAATGCAAAATATACCCATGTACCATCTTCTCCATGGTGAAGATTTCTGTTAAATTACTGTAAATGAATCTTTGGTTTAATGTTGATCTAATAAAGGCACAAACTACTGTAGAAACAAAACAAAAGATAATTTGATGATTATCACTATTTTTAAACAGAATTGTTAATCAATAACTGAACCACCTACGAAAATAATCAAGTTGTTTTTAAATGATAAGAGTTCCTGATTGCCTGTGTTCATGTCCTGACTTTGGTTTCTGCTTCTCTTTCATTGGCGTTCCCCTTCTCTCAGTATCAGGGTTGCCGTCTTGTGGGCTATTGATGCTGATGGTTATCATTTGCCTTTTTAGTTTTTATTGCACACTTAATTTCAGCTTTACAACCAGGCAACTGTTACTGTCGAACCCTGCAGAGCAATAGTCCAAAATCAGAATTAAAATCTGAACAAGGGAATTCTCACTTGTTTTTTGTTTATTTACTTTTTTTTTTTTTTTTTTTATATATACCTGAGAAAACTGAGCTGCGGATGTGGAAGCGGGGAGGGGGTTGGATACCATGGGGCCGAATATATCCAGGTCACTGTTCTGGCTTGTGCTCGTGCTACCATTGTTAGTTGATGCAGCTGCTGGTGCGTCTGTGACAGAAAGGTGGACAAACTGGTTTTACAGGTACAGTATCAGCACACACCATTAAAAAGGACACAACATATCGCAGCAGAACCCAGAGAGGATTTCCCACAGATATTCTACCTGCATGAAAAATAAAAACCAAATCCTAACACAATTTTTGACTGGTACAAAAACTGGTTTAATATCAACTGAACCAATGCACGCCAATGTGAGACTATGGGCTTTCCTTGTATATAATTAAATGCAACACTAGTCCATAGCTACAAACCGGCTCATATAATAAAAAATTAATCAGCTTATCCCTTTTAGCTCATTGGCCACAAAACAAAAATAACCATAAACATGCCATCCAGATAATGCAACCCTCCTGCTAGAAGCCAATTACTAATATAAATATACCGTCCTTTAAACTGCAGATAACACAGCTACAATGAATAGCTCTCATGAACCAACAACCACTGAGCTAGCCGCTATCCCAATGAAAACATAAATGAACAAGTACAAACAGCAACAAAGGACAACAATAAAAGACGACCTATATATCAAGACAGAGCCAGAAAACCACCATTCATATAGTGCGGTGCCCGCTGTAAGTGTAAACAATGTATTTGAAAACCAAAATGACCACTCTGCCCGATGTCTGCATCGACAACAACCTCTTGCTTCATTTGCATGTGACTGGCATGTCTGAGCGGAGCCATGAGCAAGCACGAGCAGGTGTTGCCTCCTAGCATCAAGCTGTCCTCCTTCTAAACAGCTCACAGCATATCCACTTACTGCTTGTCCTATTCTTTACAATATTTAACACACATCCTTCCAAAACAGCAATTCTTAAAACGAAACAAGAAGCCACTGCTGCGTCGGTCTGGTAACTGAGTCAGCGGCTTCAGCACTTCCTCTTGTTGCTTCACAAAAGGGCCTTGCAGTGGTTTTTCATGTAAAGGAGCAGGAAGCTCCTGTTATAGAATTAACAGGAACTGACAGGAAAGGCTTCATTATAAAGTGAACGCAAAAAGCACAGCAGAAGAAATGAGGGAGCTGTATGTTCAATGCAGGTGACAGAAGAGTTCGTTCACCGCGGCTCATGTGTTACATGTGAGCCGCATAATACCTGATTATGCAGGTTATATTGATTCTTTTAAACCTGACTCTTTTTCCTTTGGTTTACAGTGACAACATGACTCGGCAAAGGGTGGAGGCACAACTAATGAGTCGGTGCGGTTACTTCACGCTCTAATTCCAATATACTGTGACTACTAAACGTCACACATATGAGTGTTGATACAAGTAAGAAAGAATTTCACGGCAAATATCACAACCCTGGATCCACCTGACACCCTGAAGCGTTTCTCTTATGTGTTTGCATCACATATTAATCAGCTGCGTCGGTTGCCTCAAAGCTGAGAGCAGTCATCAACTTCACATCTCCACAGTTTGTGTGTGCTATGGGTTTTTGTGTGCTATGTGTCATAGCTACAAGTTCATCAACATTCAGCATTCTCTTGTTGCCCTGTTGCTGCTAGTCTCTCACTATGTGTATTCCTCTTCAGTGTCATTTCATACTCACCAAGGCCGAGTAGATTCACAGGAGGTTCTGACGTCTTAGCAGGGCTGATTTTAGGAACGGGCCTGGACTCTTCACTCTGGAAAAAAAAAACAATGATATGGTTAAAAATCAGAGCAAACACCACACACATCCAAGTGCAATACAGAGGCGCAGGTTCACATTTATCCATGAAGCAATGAAGCAATGAGAGTGCGCAGACGAGACTTACCTTGGTGTAAGATGACACCTTGCTCCCTCTGTCTGGCTCCCTCTCCTTATTACTATCTTTTGGCTGCAGAAACCGAAGAGAGAAACACAGTGAGCACAAAAATGATCACAGCTTAATTCACTATTAGACTGTAATCTTGTGGTCAATTCATACACTGCTCCCATTGGTCACATTCTTGCTGTAGTATTTCTTCTTCTCGTATTTATCCCTGATGAAGAATTCCACCGCTCTGAGGTTAACGTTAAGAAAGAAAATAACTGAATACACATCATGGCACTTGTAAGTTTGTGTGTGTGCTGTCAGTGAAGGATACTGGTCTGTTTGAGGTCTTCTGAAGTTGTCTGGAAGGTTGGCCTCATAAAGCCGTCTGGCCTTGGTGTTGCCCATATCCAGTATACTCTGAAAAAGGAAAAGCCACATTAAATATTAACAAGATCACTCTGCTGATTTTACACAGGTAGCCTTCTATTTGTATAATCATATAAGAGAAAATGACCCTGGTGATATCTTATCTGAACTCAGGTTTGTGAGATTTATCTACCTACAACACAGCGCTACAAAGCGGGGGTGTGGAGCTACTGAGTTGAATTACGTTAGGGTAAAAAGGATGCGGCTATACCATGAAGCTCTACATCCACCATAGTAACCTTTGACCACAGGCCTTTGTTGATGTGAGACACCAATATTTCTTTAACTTTTCAGGCACTCCTGCATTAACATAGTATACAATTTCAATTTCATTTAAATATTTCCCATTTATTATGACATGGATGTTCATGCCAATCATAATTTGCAGGTTAAGAGTTGGTTATTATGTCACCATCTAAGGCAATGAATGTGGCTCACTGACATTCTACCAAGCTTCATAATGGGAAGTAAAAGCTTGGCTCATGCAAAGACCTGAACAATATGATATAGATACAGGCTGATATGCGGAATTGAACCATGTTCACTAACATTACTGAATACAAGGCAAAAGATAAGGTAAGATAAGACAACACTTCATTGATCCCCACTGGGGAAATTCAAATTCAAAAAGTAAAGGACCAAAGAAAAATGACCTGGATTTGATCTGAGGTCCATTGGTCCAGGTTGACTGATTTCACTCTGGATATGTGTACTCCCAAGTTCCTGTGAATTCCAGCACACCGGATGCAGATAAACACTCCCAGATTCCAGGATGCCCATCTTGGGCCTGTTGATGACAAGAAAACCAGATTTAAAGATGCAGAGATAAATGAAGAAAAAAATCATTGCACATCATCTTCACACAACAACGTACTTTCTCTACAGTTGTATACATAAAGCATAATACATAAACATTAGGCACCTGCCATACCTCTGCTCAGCATTGCACCTTCATTATATATATCATGCTCATATATTTGTCTGTGATCCATATCATAGTAGACTGCAGGTAGAGCAGTTAAAGTCGTAGAAGTTGTTATTGTCTGTGTCAGTAGGTATATACACCAACTTACTATGCTAGTGAAAACAAACGTATTCTGATATAGTTATAACAGTCCTGCACGTAATCCCCCATCAGATAGATGGATAGATAGATAGATAGATAGATAGATAGATAGATAGATAGATAGATAGATACTTTAGTTATAACAAGAGAAATCCAGTGTCCATCACAACATAAATGTTCAGTTTACGTTGAAACAGTGTCAGAAAGGTCTTAATTACTAGACCACTGACTAAGACAGACAAAACAATAGAAACATATGTCAGTACAATTCACTGCTACAACTGCAAACCATAGTCCCCAAAATGAGAACACAACACAAGTCTGTTCTTAAATGCGGAACATGACAACCTGAAACTGTGGTGCATTTTGTTTTCACTGCTGTAGACCACCCAGTGGACTGGCAAATTAGTGTACTCTGTTTATTCTAAATATATATATACATATGTATATATAACTATTGTAATACATAGTAGTAGAAGTAGTTATTGTCTGTGTGTACACACATGCAGCAAAGTGGAACTAGGGGGAAGGGTATTTCACACCTTTGTGTATGTGCGTATTAAGACATTTCAGAAGTGGAACTAAACGCGATCTGAATCATATTGTGATTTAAAGTGCTTAAAGCCTCATTTACTCTTATGACCTAATATGAAAATAAAACTCGCCGTTCTCCCAAAGACAAGCCACCGCCTGGTGTAAGCTGACGGCGGTGAGAGGCTAACAGTGGGGAGCCTATGTAGATTTACAGGAGTTAGCTCCTGGCTAGCCACTTCGGTTAGCTTAAGGGGAAGAGGTGTCAGCTGACTAGCCTCAGCCGCTCGCGAGCTAGCCGAGGCAAGCTAACCAACGCAGATGTTACATTGTTGGTTGGCGTAACAGGTGGATTCTGAGCGAAACGGCGAGCTTGGACAGGTGGAGTAAGAAAAGAATGAAAATGTTAGACAGTGTGAACGCCGCACCTTTCGCCTCGCAGTCGGCGCAGTACTTGTTGTCTTCCTCCCTCAGCATTTTGGACAGGATGGCCTGGTGCTGCTCGTTGAGTTTCTGGGCCTTCTCTCTCTCCGAGCGGGTCGTCATGTTCGCGACTTTAGCTGGACTATTTCTAATTAAAAGAACTACACTTTGATCAGTCGACAGTAGAGAGGAGTTTCTGATAAAATAGCATAATCAGAGGGAAGAACGCCTCCGAGTGGGATATGAAAACACCCGGAACCGGAATCTGTACTCCGCCTACAGGAATGCTGGAGCTGACGAGGCAGAGGCACCGGATTGGACGACGGCTGTGACGTTTTCTGACGCACGAAGTTTCTGAAGAATATATTCTCATGAAAATTTTATCATTTGGAATATAATACAATAATATAATATTATTTGGAAATTTGAAATAAAACACAAACTGCTATTTGTGTGCTGTTGTTGTTTCTGCACTGGTTAGGTTTTTCCCTTGAACATTAATCATATGGCAACACTGAACTTACTCAAGTTTATTAAACAGGAATGATAAAGAGTATATGATGTGATAGCTAAGTCACTTGATGATACATATAAAGAACGATTCTAACTTTTATTATTTTACATAAAGGTAATTTTAAGACGAAACCAACACAAAACATCGCCAAATAAATACAGTAATGTACATGTCATTAAATGACAAAAGCAGAGGCAAGACCATATGAAGTCATCCACAATATATGAAGCCTAAAGGGCCGACTTAAACATGACTAACTTTACAAATATGAAACACATACACTAAGCCTTGTTGCTTTCCAAGTGTTAATGATGTACAAGCGCTCAAATTAGGATTGGTGGATGTTGTGGGTGATGCTCGGGATGCCTTATGACCCTCAGAAAAAGGTTTCCAGGCGGATCTTGAAGTTATTTTCCTGATGCCTCACTGCAATCCCGTAGCGGAGCAGCATCTCTACATACGGTGGCCAGAATGTGTCATCGATCGTTACATAGGGGTCATGCGGTGAGTTCAGGACTTTGTTCATGAGCACCTGCGGGTGTACAGAAAACAGAGACAGAGAATGGCATCAAGGACGTCTGCTGTAACACTTCCAAGTTATAGTTTGTCTTTATTTCGTCATATACACAGGCCAGAGATAGCTGTAGATAGATGGGCAGTAGCTTGATACTTGAGTATCCCTGGGCAATTTGAGTGGCTGCTCAGTGCTGCAAGTGTGCTCACTAGGATGGGTCAAAAGCAGAGATCAAATACAAATGTACATATGTACATGACCAGTAAAGCTAGTCTGATACTACTGCAACAATTGCGACTGAAAACAACGACTTTCCAAACCTGGACACCTGAATAACCTTCAAAACAGGCAGGTACTCTTTTTCTCAGTGTGAATGTCGTTCTGCACAGACATTTAGAACAGCTTTCCCTTATTATTGTGACTGTCAAGACGCCTCTAATTCAAGGATACAAGTTATCACCCCGAGACTTTTTATCTTCACATTATTGTGAAGTCCTGTTTACATGATGGTACAACTATCAGCACAAGCAAAGATCAAAAAGTCTGACAATTCTGGACGCTAAAATTTACAAATCTTACAGTACTTGTCGTTCAGAGCTGCCTCATGCTGCATTAAAGGTTAGTGCATCACATCTGTGCAGCATATAGAATATAGTTGAGAAGTGACAGACAACTATGTTCACCTTTATTAAAAGGAACTTAGCAGGCTACTGAGATGTCAGTCTACAACTTATCAATGCTATGAGATAATTCCCCTTTAAACTGTTGGTTCGTCTTAGCACTGAAACACATTCGAGAGCAAATGATGTCAAATTTTGTTCTACAATGGGTTCATTTATGATCTCAGACAGAATAAAAAGAAAGGATTAGAACAATGCAATCAAAGCATCACGACAGGAGTGGATTTATTAATTATTTATCATCAAGCATGATACAGAGGGCAATGGAAACCTCTGACAGGAAAAGGAACAGTGGTGATCTATTATTTATTAGACGTGTGCTTCCCTTGTTGTCAAACAGCTGCTGTACCTTTCAGAGAGCAAGGCCCATGAAGTTAACACCACAGGCACTACCATTATTAGCTGTTTGGTGAAATAAAGTTATTAAGAAATATTTCAACACTAATTAAAAAAGTCAATCCTGCTGATGTTAAGTCATATGGAAACATAATTTGGCTAAGAAAACTGTACAAGGACATTTTGTACATTTTTGGGCAGAAGAGAAACACATCTGTAAGGATGTGAGATCCACCTATTATCTGATGTTGGGAGTTCTGTTGTTTGCTTAGACCTATGGATATTTCCTCCTATGTACATGTCTACAAGGACCCTGAGCTTCAACTATCAATCTATTAAAGATACTTAAATTGTCTTGCTAAACGTCGGTCATTTATTCCCAGTGGCAGGGATGTTGTTCATGGAAAGCCATAGAGATTAAACCTTTTTTGATTCTCATCTGTACGTCTCGGGGCTGATATCACAAAATGTGCATCTGCTTGTTGTAAATGGAAGGTTGGACTGGATGTTTATCTTGGCTGATTGAAAATATTGATTTGAAATATCTTTCCATTACACCAAAACCTTACTGGCATGTCGAGATGCAACACAGAAATGTAGGGCGGGCTTTATTTATCTAGTGTGTGAAAACCCACCTCCAGAATCTCATTGAGTGAAATCAGGTCTTCATTTATCACATGTGTGGTGTTCTGAAAATACAAACAAAACGTAGTAAGGAGCTCTTAGAAGTAACAACACAACAACACAAATGTGCCTGTACACCAGCTGACTGACCTTCTTCTTCTTCTTGTTTGTGATGGAGACATTCTGAGGGAGAGGAGCATGTTTCTCCAGGATTTCCCCCAAAGACTCCATCAACTTTTCCTGGTAGACCTTAATCTTGAGGATTTTTTCCTTGATGTCCTGCAGTACGCTGCAGAATACATACATTAATTTAAGTGTATTTTGAGTAATTAGTTTAATTCTTTTTATATTCTAGCTGTTACCTTTTGTGCGTTTTTCTGTTTTCTAATGTAAATATAACTCACTTGTGGTCTGATAGTTTCTGCTTTTCAATTTGAAGCCTCTCTGCATGTTCAGTGGCGGCAAACAACACCTTCTTCTTCTCTTCTAGCCACTTCTCTTCACTGAAAAAAAAAACAAAAGCACAAAACTTTCGGAACAGAGAAAAACAAAAGGAACAGTCTCTCCTGTTCACACCTGGAAACTATTTATAAGCTCAGAGGAAAGACAGTAAGTTAGGGAACGCCTGCAGCGTAACTAAAAGTCTACATACAGCGTTTTAGTCTCCCTCAGGTTGTCTCTTCTGGCCTCACAGCAAGAAACAACCATCTCAAGTTCAGAGCACAGCTTGACCATCTGCAGGAAACAAAGTGGAGCAATATTGCCTAAGTATTGAATGGAATTTGGCATTTCAGTAAGACATATTCTACATGCTGCCTTTTATCTAAATGTACCTCCTCTTTTCCAGCTTGAAGTAAAATTTCAGAATTTTCTGCCAGCACTGGAAGAGCCAAAATAAATAAATAGAAACACACATGAGAAGGAAATCAACATTTAAGATCATACATCATATAATGTATTAAATACATTTCAGTTTGTGTAGACGTATGTAAAGTTTTACATTATTGCTATGGCTTTCAACACAGTATGAATGAGGACTTACATTTCGGCTCCACTGTCAGCCACTGCTTCAGTTCAGCTTCTGTTGCCAACAGTCTATTAACTGACTATTAGAGATGAATATGCACAATGCACAAAAATTACATATATACATACACATACATAAGGTTAATAATTACGAATCCCAATGAAGAGCCCTGAGTAGATATCTAAGACTCCAAGTAAAGTAAAGTAAAAGGAGTGCCACATTTATTCTCAGTCTGTTTTTAATAGATATTTTAATTGAAAATAGATTAAGTGAACTGATTGATCCGGTGCTCAGTTGGATGGATTAAATGTAGAGAACAAATTCCTTGTTATGTACATGACCAGTGAAGCTGATTTGATCGGACATATGGCTGCACTAACTATAAACTAAATAAGAGTTTCACTTGCTTCCATAAAAAGGTTTGTGAGAGTTTGAATTATGAATAATGTAAGTGATGGACATGTTTGGAACTTTGTGCAAACACCACAACCAAAATATCTGACTAAGTGAACAGTTTTATGATCTTTGAGATATTTCAGTCAAGGCTTTCCACGTTAGTAGCATCTATACGATGAACCAGAAAAGGTGTCTTAAGTCTATAAATGTAGACTTGAAGGCCAGCCCAACTTTCACGGCCCACAAAATAGTTTGTAGCAGCAGAAGGTAAGCCCTGAGACACATACGGAACAACCACCTCACCTGTTCCTGTGGATTCTCACAGAAATCCGGTTCACACAGGATGATCTCATTCTGAAGCTTTAACACAAAAACACAGTATGCAGTTTGCACATATAAAGCACATCCGACGACTGACTGTGTAAAAAAAAAAAAAAAAAAAAAAAAAAAAAAGAAAGAAAGAAATGCACCCGCATCACGCCGTTGAAAACACGAGTTTACCTTTTCCAGCTGAGCAAACTGGTCCTCACACATCTCCAGCAGCTCAGACCGAGCAGCCTCCGACAGCGGCGGGGCTGCCTGGCCACCGTCCTTCACCTCGTCCTGAACACGGGAACAATAAACAACAAAACATGTCGATCTAGGTAAGTCCTAATACAAAGTACACCACAGACAACACCGAGGCAGTCAGCGTGTTTATATTTGTTGGCTATCGACTAGTACAGTCAAAAGTTAAACTAACACTAGCATGCGTTAGCAGGGCCAATATTCTGTATAAAAAATGTGAAAACATTCCACGATATGTTATTATGAATATATACAAGACACAGGATTAGTTAGGTGACGTGCAGTCTTACCATGTTAATAAAATCTACTACTTTTTTCCACTAACACAACAGACGCCTCTTTTTCAAAATACCGCCAACTTTGATGACGTATCATCTGCGACAGAGAGCGTCGAGGGGCGCCGCGGTTGCGCACAACTGCGCAGCTAAAGTGACCGCGTTTATCAACGAGCGAAAACCTTAGTGTGTTTTAAAGTCTGTCGTGTACACTTGGTTCACACGTAATGACAAAACATTTAGCAAAGGCCGCCTTAATGAAGATTTTAAGATAAGTTTGGGAGCTGTGGTCATTTTTAAACGTTAAATAAACTGAAAAATCAACACAGATAAATTAAACCTAACTTAACTAAAACTCAGCCTAAATGTAGTTTTTCAGGCGCTTGGAAAATTATGTTGTAGATGAAAGTATTGTCTTCTTTTCAAACTGTAATACAAAATACAAAGTGTGACACAAAATACAATATACAAGATTGCAAATAGAACTGTTCCTGATTGACAATAGGTCTACACAAGACTGTCAGCATAAAGTTATTTTAGCTCATTCTCAACCTGGTACTTTTTTAAAATGGTGCTGGTATGTTCAAATTATTGAATATAACCCTTTTGTACAGTTATTTCTATTTCAACCCAAGTAAAAACACAATCTTCACACTCACACCATACAAACACAATGCCAGCAGAGCAAAATGAGTATAATTGAGATATGTTTCTTTTTTATGGATGTGGTGAGGGTGCAGTGTCGTTATGAATCCAGATACACCAGGAAGTAAGTCAGTTTTAAACAATATTGTGAAAGCTGATGGTAGAGAAATATTACCACACCACATTTTTGTAGTACTTTACAAGATGACATTGTAAATCTTTGACAGTTGACCTAATCAACCTGAATATTATTATACAATGAAAACAAATTGATGGAATATACTACTAGGATTGTTTAATATTTTTTTATTCAGTTATTTCATTATGCAAACATACAGACTTAAGCACACCTCAGCTGGTTAACTGGTCATTGCACTGCAGTTTACTTTCCTGGAAACACCAGCAGGTGTCTCTGTTTGTCTCAAGCAGCTGATTACAGATTGTTGCTTGTCATTATCTCCACTTTTGCCTTTTTTTTAATGTTATTCCTGAACAGCAACAGTTTTTTTTTATTAACCAGTGTATTTTGGTGTGAAACATAATTTAAAGGATACCAAAGCCGAATGAGGTCCCAGTCGCTATCAGGGAGTCCTTTCACTTTGTTTAGTCATTTAATGTTTCTTATGTTTCTGAATAACATGTCTAGTGTGTAACATCATTGGAGCCCACAGATCTCATTACACATCTGCCTTATTTAATTTTTGTTAATGTTATAGCACCCTTTAAAATGCTGCTAATGATGTGCAGGATTATTTTTAATATGTTGTGATTTTCTTTGCATTCTCCACATCCTTGTTTAAAGATGCTGAACTCCTAGCACCGGTACCATTTAGGATATATTCATGTTTAGATCTCATCCAGCATCATCACCAAGACTTGTTTAACATTTCAGGAATCATTTAGTGCCCTCGAAATATATTTTCAGGCAGAATGCATGGTTCAGCTTTAATCCACCTGCAGACTTTTGATTACCTGTGTGACAGTGTCTAATTGGGAACCGTGGTCTTAAAACTCCTTTTACGTGTTATCTGAATAAGCCTGCTGCTGAAATGAGGCTGGTGGCAATCTGTAAAAAAAAAAAAAAAAAAAACAGAAAAACAAACTCTGTTTCTAATTTAAATAGTGCAAAATGAGTCCTTCTTCTCTCAGACATGTACAATTGGTTTGAGTGTTGTACATAAGTTAATGTATTTGTTGCAACAAAATTAGACGAACAAATGAGTCCAAATGGACTCTTTCTGGGTGTTTGATTTTAATACAGTGGACATGCAGCAGCAGCAGGGTCAGAGAGAATATATTCTCCTGCTTTTCATGTTTCCTAGCTGCACAGCCCCAAACTCACATAGCCTTGATTATTTGAATGATCAACTAGAATTTGATTAATATGCAAATTTCTGAACAAACCGTTCCATTTGAGCCTTCAGCGCAGCCTAATTAATCAACAGTTAAAGGAAATTAATACATACATCAATTCTGTCAGGAACATGCTTAGTTCAATCGCCCGTAAAATTGAAGTTTGAAGTATTAACTGGCTCCACAGGAAGGCTATGATTAAAACTCTACATTTCGTCTCTATTTAGATATATGGAGTGATTTAACTCCAGGCGAATATAAAGTAATTTACAGATCTCCTTTTTACACTTATTCAATAATAATAATAATAACAATAATAATAATGATAATAATCTGTGGGACTGTGTGGCGCCTATGGATACACATTATTTTATATATTTTTTTAGGATAACAAGGTGGAAAATATTAAACTAATTAATTTTAATGCTCCTTTTGCTGTCACCCGACACTTTGCTGCACCTGACACTTTTCTAAAAGGTGCAAATAATAAAAGAGAGAGAGAGAGAGAGAGAGAGAGAGAGAGAGAGAGAGTGAGGGAGAGAGAGGGAGAGAGAGGGAGAAGGGCGAGTATAAAAAGGGGAGGGGAAGAGATGAAAAGAGAGAGGCTGTACTATTGTTTCAGTAGGGACTCATGCATCAAACTTCAATTTTCCGGACGATTGAAGTAGTGATTTTTTCTATCTTGAAGTGAAATACTGAAATACACTTAAGACCTCCAGATTAATTACCACGAAGTGGTCCCTCAGACTGTAGTATTACTTATCACTGGGCCCGCCTGACAAGCCCTCATAAAATAAGCAAGTGAAATCCATAAACTTAGTCTGCCTTAACACTCCCTCCCTTCATAAATATGCTTGATTCAGAATAGGCTCCAGAATACACACACACACACACACACACACACACACACATACACACGCAAACACGCACACATGCTGGCACCACGAAATACGTTTTAAACAGACACGTTCATATTTGCAGGTCAATTTTCAAAATAATTGAATAGGGTTTTTTTTTCTTTTCAAAAGAAGCGTTAACACTGACTTTCCAAACATTGACAAATATAACAAAGTACATCACTTAACCACCTTATTATTGCATTATATGATCATATAAACACTTAATTAATGGTTTATAACGCAATGTAATGTAAGGAGCTATAAGGATATTTAATGCACACAATTTACCAACAATTAGAAATACTAATTGAAACCTAATTATATATTATTTACCTGTATCCATATATGGAGCACAGAATGAGTTGTAGTTGTTGACAAATGCCTAAATAAACACTTAGAACAACTACTTATCATCTGGTCATGAGTGTAAATTAAGGGAGTTAAAGTGGAGAATATTTTAAGCGGACTAATTTGCCTGCAAAGATTGTAGAATAACTCCCGTCATATTAAGTGCTTATACAGGCCTGTAAACTCGTTCAAGTTGACCTGATAAAAAAAAAGGAAAAAAAGAAAGAAAAATTCCAAAAATAAAAGCAAACACTATAAAACAACTCGAAAGAAGACAGCTCTACTTATCGTTGCTCCCAACAAAGAGGGTTAAACGGGAGCTTTCTCTTTGAGCTCCTCTTCTGGACGCTCTCTCTTTTCTCACATCACCATGTTTTCAGCTTCATTAAACTCCTTAAAGACAAAAGACACCAAAAGGCAGAAGAAGAAGAAGGGGGAAAAAAAGATGAGAAGAAAACAAACAAAGGGCTCCCTAACCAGACTTTGGCATAAATGTCACCGTCGAAACTCTTTATGGCTCCCTACTTAACATTAAAAACACTTTCAACAAAATCCATTTCTTGTTTAGAAAACCTTCTTGGACAGAAGTCAAACATATTATTCCATGGCTAAAAAGCGGAGAAAGACAAGCGGCTCACAAAAAGGGGCAGTTTCATTGTAATTCATTGACTTGTTCAAAACGCCAGGCGAAAGAAAAGGGCCAGACATTAATAGCCGCAGATGCCCTCATGAAGGGAGAGTCTATGTAGGCATTATGGCCTTTGTTCGCACCCAGTTAAACTGTTTAAAAGGAGGGTTAACTCAATCCATCAAATTGTCTGAAATTGTGAGGAAATTTCAAAAACCATATGGCTTCCAAACGTTTGCGTCCTTTTTGTGCGGTGGGACACACTTGTCTCAGTATTGCTTGCCTGCGGGGGACCGGCCCTGCTCCTTTGTGGCTCGTCCCATCAGGGAACGCTGCTCATTTGTCCCCACTTTTCATGCTTTGCGCACAAAATTACGGCCCAGTCCCGCAGAACAAAAAAGACCTATAAAGGCCCGGGGAAACTGGCCCAAAACTTTGTGTTTTTGTGGCATCCTCGTCTTTTTCCCCCCCTGCACCAGATTTGTGTTTCTCACATAAATTTTTGCCACGAATGGAGTAACACGTCTGAGGGTCAAGAAGCCACGATACGCATTTAACGGCGTGAAAGGGGATGTGAGATTCCGGGCCACAAAATGTTTAGAGCATCCTAGTAGAAAAGGACACAAAGGGACTAAATAATTCAGTATAATAACTCTAAATGGGCCGCTTTTGATAGGCTCACATGCCCAGATTTGGCGAGCAGAGCCGTTTCGAAATTCATTTTTTCTGTCTATTATAAATAATAAAAACAGGCTATTATATCCCAACAAAAAGCTCCATAGTAATTCAAGAACTGCGACATAAAAGAAATATTCAGAAAAGCCATTTTATTCCCATAGTAGCCTATATACATACAGTCTGTGCATTGGTTCTTCAAATAATGTCCTGATTTTAGAAAGGCACTTACAGGTGTACAAAACATAACAAATTTATAACTGGAAATCTATTGTATCCAAACAATAAATCTAAAAAGTAGCCTACAGCTTGTCAAAATCACCGCAACATTTACTGTGGATCCTCACCATCGCTTGAGCATTTCCCAAAGAACGAAGAAGAAGAAACAACCAAAACAATAACTGTGAACATCCGAGTTAGTTTCCCTTTTCGATCGTCATCATCATCACCACCATCATCACCACCATCACCACCATCACCATCATCATCATCATCATCATGCACTGCAGCATCGGGACCAGATATGAGCTGAAGTCAGAGGTTACAGTCAGATAGATGATGAAGAGGAGGAGGAGGAGGAGGATGGGGATGTGGAGGAGGAGGAGAGCCGGCAGTGACAAAATGGCTCACAGAAAATACAAAAGCAATTAAATAAAAATACAAAAGAAAAAAAAATAATAAAGTAAAAATAAATAGATAATGATAACAAATCAAATCATGCATTTACATGCAAAGAATATGGAAAACTGGAGCACTTCCATTGTGGTGTGTGAGGAGAGGCCGTATGGGAAAAGCAATAGAACAGGTGTATCTGTAAGTATGTGTGTGTTTGGGTGTGTGTGTGTTAGCGTATACTGTAAAAAATAATAAGTCGTGTATTTTAGACCATATTGCTTTGATCGGAAGAAGTAAGAGTTCGCTAATGAATACATAGTAAAATACCACTGCATATTTCGTGTTCAGTGTTCATGCTTCACTATGAATAGGTCTATCTGTGCCGATATAAAAGTCATTACATTTTGGTACATGTTCTGGGATATGGTATACAATATAATCAGTAAGTTACAAGTCCTCGGTAGTTTTTTAAATAGTCTTTGTGTGTTTCTTGACCTTCCAGCCCCATGGCCGCGCCATCAGTCATCCACATCAATCTCCACGTCCTCGTCCTCCGAGCACTCCTTACTAGTTGTGTGGTCTGAGAAAGGAGACAGCGGCGACGTCCGCAGTTTCTGAGCGAGCTCGTGCTCCTGCTGGCCTCCCCGCGCGGGGGACTCGCCTCGCGGGTGGCCCAGCGTGCCATTGGCACATTTCTCCAGGTCCGCCAGCTTGGCGAGCTTGTCCAGTGGGACCTGGCCGATGGCCTTGGCCGACTCCACATCGGCCTTCATCTCCTCCAGGTCCCGTTTTAGCTTGGCCCTCCGGTTCTGAAACCACGTGATGACCTGCGCGTTCGTCAGGCCGAGCTGCTGAGCGATCTGGTCCCGGTCTGCAGGGGACAGGTACTTCTGGTAGAGGAAGCGCTTCTCCAGCTCGTAGATTTGATGATTGGTGAACGCCGTCCGAGACTTTCGACGCTTCTTCGGGGTGGTTCTCTGACCGAACAAAGTCATCCCGTCTCGTCCTGTGTGTGTGAGAGGGAAGAGGTTAGGTGAAAACCAGATTCCGCTGCAGTGTGTGCGTAAAAGTAAGCCGAACGCAAACCACAACGAAAAACGATCCTGAATATGAAACTGAACTGCCTTTCATCCCTGTGGGAATAAGTACTTACAAGAATATTACACAGACACCTCTGGGAAATAGCCACTGAGCACCAGACACACTGGGCCACAAAATTGAAGAAAATCGGAGGTCATTTATTTCTTTAAGGAGCAACTCAGGAAATGAACACAGCTTTTGTTCGATAAGACATTGTTTAAGGGGAAAATAGGTATTCTTGAACACAAATCCAAGTGTAGAGCCCCGGGAATATATCAGACACTATATTTATTAGTGTATTTCAAGACGGAGTGAAAATACAAGGTACAATTACATAGCGATTTTGCGTCTGGTGAAGGCCTTTACATTTAAAAAAAAAAAAAAAAAAAAAAAAAAACAAGACAACGAATTCGTCGCGTAATATTTTCATATATTGATATTTCATATATTGATGCAGCCTATTTGTCTTGTGTGTACCTTTTTTAATTATTATTATTATTTTTATTTTTTTGGATCCGAAATTTACCTTCCGCGGCCTGTAAAACGCTGACTTCCAGTCCCTTGAAGGTCTTGCTGGCCAGCTCCTCCAGCGCGCAGAGCGGGGAGGTTTGGGTGAGGAGAGCCCGGCTGGACAGAGGGATGCTGGACGGGCGGTGCTTCTCGGTGGACGAAATTAGATGAGCCGTTCCGCAAATCGTGTAACTTCGTTTCACAGACGGCTTATTCAAGATGTCCTCGATACTGAAAGGAGTCAGCGGCTTGTTGGAGTTGGCAGGAGGCGGCAAGTGGTCCAGCGGGCTTCGCCTCCTGTTTTCCACTGCTTCACATTTGGCCACTTCTTTGGATGTCATCATTGGTTGTACGCAGAGTTTGTGGTAGTCGGTTGAAATATTCAGCGCTTAGAAACCAGGCTGCCGAGGGAGGAAAAGTCACATAACAGTTTGGAGGTTGGGAAAAAAATAAGGATTAAAAGGAGGGGAGAGGGAGGAAAAGAAGATCTTATTCCAAAATGTGGTGCGTTCGAAGAGTCGATCCTCGGGAGCAGCAAGTCCGCAGGAGTGAGATGCCTCCCTGAAAATGGCGAGGTCCAAAGAGTTGACGATTACTAACAAGTTATCATTGATTGGTAGGTAATCAATTATCTCCAGTGGCACTTTCGCCCTCTTCCCTTTCACTCTTTGACTATGTTGCAGTCCAGTGCGGGGCTTTTTGCGACTGGGGGTGTCCCATTAATTAGGACGCATGGCTGGAAGGAGGAGGAGCCCGGCGGAATTATAATGCTTTGTGCTCTTATCATCTTTGGTCTAATTTAGTCGTGTGGTGAGATACCAGAATAGGTATGTGGGGTAAATGAGGGGAAGCAGAGAGAGAGAAAGAGAGAGAGAAAGAGAGAGAGAGGGAGGGAGAAAGAAAGAGAGAGCTAGGCTGAGAGAAATCACAATCTGTAGTCAATTCAAGCGTATTTACGCGTAAAACTTCAGCTCAGCAGCAGTTTCTAGTCTTTAAAAGTATAGTATTTGGATTATCCGGATGGTTTCAAAAAGACAAGGCGCCTCTGGTTACTTTAGATGCCGCAACTATAGTCAGAAGGATGTTTTCCTCGACCCAAAGCGTGGATGATCCTTTGATTTGTAAAGGTAATGTAGAGCTGGGGTCATATATCAGCTCTGATGATACCTCCTCTGGGGCGGGAGAGAAGGAGCAGCATGCATCCCTCTCAGCAACGCCAAACCTGGGCCATAACTCAGACGAAAGGGCTCCTTCTATATCATCCGAGAAATATTTCATTTCCTCTCAAATCTCCCCGCATCCCGCAGGTTTGACGAGATGGCTTTGTTTTGGAGCTGGACTGACGCATCGACGATGAAGTATTTGCATAGACTGCGCGGAAAAACGTGCTCTACTTATACTTAAACATATATATATTATTAGATTAATTTCAAAAATGAAAAATTAGGTTTTTCGTTTCATAAAATGCCAGTTTCAATCAATCTTAAAATATATATTACTGTTTTATTTCTGAGATGGAAATGTAACATTATTGTATACTAATTTACCATCTTAACGAATTTCAAATAAGGTGGTTATTTGTTTACGGTTAAAATAAAACTGTACGGTGATTAGGATCAGATCAGGCTTTGGTTGTTTTTTTAATTTTTTTTTAAAAATGTATATATTTTTTGTTTTATTCTGATTGTTTTATTAAAAAGTTATGGACTGTAATTTGTGATATCGGAACATTTTATTTAGTTTAAATATATGCCGAAGAGTAGAAGACAAAACAGAAAAGACCGAAAAATAGATGCCAACACATTTTAGAACAGCCTGCTATCACCATTAGCTTCCTTTAATTCAGCTCAAAGCCGCTTTTATTTTATTTTATTTATTTTTTTAAAGTAGATGAACAAAAACCTGGTGGCAGTTTGCAAAGGACACCTGAAGTTATGCATCCAGATTAACGTTATCGTGTTATGAAGGGGGGGACAAGCCTGCCAGACAGTTTATATTGCTGCTGGTGGGAGGGTGAGATCTGATTTCAGCGTTAACTGTTCTTTGGATGTTTTGGTGAAATATAAGCAGCTACTTTCTCAAGTTTGCCAGGAGTTGTTGCCCCCTATAAATATATTTTTTAATTAAATATAAAGAATGTGTAGTTTTTAAATGTAAAGATGGACGGATAAAAACTATATAATGAAAATAAGGGTATGTGGCAGGTTTCACACATTACAAATATGCTCAAATAGATGATTAGATTATTTCACACAGGATTATAAAATGAGGCTACATCTAAATTGCACTTTTTTTGCTACAAAAATAATAGTTTCAACACACAAATAACACAAAAAAATATTATTCTATATTTCTGCCCAAAGTATAGATTTTTTTTTTTTTAGCTGGCCAGTAAAATGAACACATTTCCAGTTCGCATCAAGTGTTTCTGTTTGCAGCCAGCCGAGCTGTGGAGGATCATGGAGTTTAGTGCTGCACCAGGCTGTTTATTAAAAACAGATATTTGTAGTGGTGTGTGTCATCATCTCTGTGTCTGCTCACCAAGGTCATGGCCTGCCTCTCCGCTCTGCTTTCGCCACAGAACTTCATCTCTTAAGTTACTAGATTGTGGAACAACACAAACTGAATCACTGCCTGGCCTGGACTCATTTAATACTAATGTTTTTATTTATATTTAACAGGGCTGGGAAGAATTCCTATCTGTAATAAACACTATTAAAAAAAAACTGTTTTCCCCTAATCCATTGGTTTAAGTTTAATGTCTTTAAATCTGCGACTACTTGGACTTTCATAAATGCGCACAGAAAAACAAAAGCTTTGTTTCTTCCCAACCAGGTGTTGATTTAGGCCGTCCACACTGCGGTCTGTTAGCTTAAAGTGCCACCCTGCAATATGTGTTAGTGACCTCATGCAGGAGGAGACACAGCGCTCACTGCAGGCTTAGACTGCGATTAGACAGCTGCAGGGGAAACTGTCCACATTGTAGCCATTTTGTGAGACCCCAAAGATGGGTGTCATGTCTCCCCTATCCCAAAGGCCTGCCAGTTATCTCCCATGACACCAGATATAGATGCAGGGAGAGGGAGAGAGCGCTAGCCGGGCTCAGATGTGTCTCTCTGTTTAAAACATGTACTGTATAAATCACATGTCATTACCAGAGGTCAGTGGCTGAGGTACACCATTGGATGGTTCCATCACGAGGGCCGGCCCCGTTGGAGGAGAGTGGATTTATCTGGCAGTTGGATCTCTAGAGAGGCGGCCGTATTTCATGTGACTAGAGATGTAATAACAGGCCTCTGACAAATCCCGATGGCCTGGCTTTTCCTGCCTCGTAGCGCGGTGCCAGTGCTGCTGGAACAGCACATCATAAGCAGCACCATTATCACTTTAATGCACACGGACCGCACTGTGCCACTCATTCATTCAGAGTGCTGTTAAAGAGCGAGGTCGTGCAAATCGCTGGTGATTTTTTGCCTAAACTTGTTTTACTGAGCCGCAGTTTGACATGTCCACGTCCACAGACAGAGTTTTATTGACTTAACCCCACGACTGAACTGTATGATAAAACTGGCACATTCAGGAATAAAGTGCGACGAAAATCCTTGAGATAACGTTCCATTTGAAAGAAGAAATAACACATTTGCCCGCTTATTATTAAACAGTTAAACAATAAAAGGCACTTTTGCTCATATCAACACACCTATTTGCTCCTGTGGCCATTCTTGCTCTGCTATGACCATTAGCTAATGGTGGCTAATCTTAGCCAACAATAAATATATTTTTGTCATCACCTAGTTTTCCACAGTCTTACATGCCCCTCTTTTTTTTTTTTAACCATAAATTTTTACATTCACCGTGGAGACACAGGTACAGATACAGCTAGTTTTCTGTAAGAGCTGCCATCACTGATTGTGACACAATTTTTTTATTTATTTTTTTAAAAAACAAAAGCACAAGGTTGGAAAAACTGCTATTGCAAATGTGCCGTTTCTTCAAATTGAAATTCATTTTTTTTTCCATTTCCATTTTGAGTAGAAGTAAAGAATATCCATTAGTCTCCTCTGTGCTGAGGCTGCAGCAGAAGTAGAGACGGATGTTTCAAACCTTGGAATATTCAACCCAAAGACTGGCTGCATAGCTACAAAGACATAGTATACGTATTAAATTTAAGTAAGAGAACTATAAATACCATCAAGTACAAATTTTCCACTAGAATTAAATTAAATTGTGCATTAAAAATCATATTTATGTCTAGAAATGTTATCAGCAAATTGTACTAAAACAACAGATTTTTTGCAGAAAGAATTCTTTCAGGAGTTTTAGTTATTTATGGATTAATTTTACTTTATATTAAAATGGAAGACCATTTTTCTACATTTTTTAAATATTGTATTATATAATTATATTTTAATTTGTAAAATATTGGTGTGTAAATTATAGTTACCAAAAAGAGGTAAAGAGTATATTCTGTGAAATGTAGTAGAAGTTGGAGAAAATACAATATACTTTGTATTTAATTATCTTAAAGTTTATTAAGGCAAATTAATATAATAACCTTTTAACTCTAAGAATTATTATTATTACTTTTTTTTTTTAGTTGAGTGAACTGACCTTTTAAAAGTGACCCATTGTCATTTTTTCCTTTTTTCCAAATCAAAGTATACAAAACAAATTAAAGGAAAAAAAATATTGGCTTCTAAAACTGATTGCTTCCAATGCCCCGTCCAACCTGCGAAGGAATAAATAATAAAACATAAAACGGAAACATAAAAACAGGGCTGGACACAGCGGTCAATAAATTGCAAGTCGTGACATTATCCCCGAGCAAAGGGAGGCAAAACACAGGTGCACCGTCTCCCAAGAAATACAAGAAGCGCAGAAGTTACCCCACGCAGAGTGCGTAATGCAGAGTTATTCCCTCCTTCAAGAAACCTTTTCATGGGTCTCTGGCTGGAGTAATGCAAAATACACTGAGTGCTGCTGGACTCTGCAAAGAACCATTCAGTCAATAAATAGTCCTGAGTCCAGTGCTTTACCTTAAAGAGACTCACTCACGATGACAGTGAAAACTGCACCTGTGGCCATAAGATCTGGTTACTGTGTGTTACCTGGTGGAACAGTTGCTCATCTCACAGCGCTCTGCCAGCCAGTAACAGACTGGCTGCACACCCCTGATCGTACTGGTGTGGTTTGGGGCCTGTACACTTGTTGTTGGCGCAGCCTGAACATAAGCATCCCTAATTTACAGAAACTGCACATATGTGGCCGTCGCAAATGAGTCAGCGCCATGCCAGATCTGACCGTTGAACGTCTCTAAAAAACAAACTATTCATTCAGTTTTAATTCCCCCCTCCAACAATCTGCCCGATTTATTTAAAAGCAGACAGTTTTACAATTATGCATCCGTTTTCCCCTTTGCTCTTGTGGGTTCACGGGCTGCTGATGAATCCCTCCACCGCGCTATGAATGTGGGGAGCAGCAGCAGATAGTGCTTCATTTGAATGTTCCTCCTTTCTCATCCACACTTCACCATAAAACAGAGTAAGCAGTGATGCTGAGGGATTGTGTTATTTGGAATGGCCAGGGTGGAAAAGATTATTCAACTCCTTCGGTAATAAAAACTGCCAGAGGAGAACTGGAGAGAATTATGACAGCAATCCTTTAGTTTTTCGTTTGTGGAGGCTGTTTTATTCTTATTTGATGCAAAGGAGGATAAAGAGACCTTGAGGTGAAAAACAACAGAAAATCTAATTTGTCACATTCACAAGTGTAAATACCAGCTGCACCTCCGTTGATTACTCACATGTAAAATTGTAGATCAGACTGGATTTTTATGACTTGTTACTCACTGCTCGCTGTGCAATTACCTGCTCAGTGTTTTTCATCATGGACGAGATCTGATCAAGCTGTAATCGGTTCAAAAGGATGAGCGTCAACAGCGAGTTCCTCGCTGTTTCAGGCATATTGTGGCTTATATAATGCAAACATGTACTTAAAAATAGGATTAGACCACAGGGCTACTCTAATTACACGAAGTGGGCTTGGGTTGTGTTAATTCAATGCCCATAGGGGCCTTCTCAATATGGCCGCATGGGACTAAATGCTGACAGGTCAGCTGTTCTTTCTGAGAGGAGAGGAATGTCTCTCTTCCTCCTCCGCTCCCCCTTTTCCTTGCTCCCTCCATCCTTTGTCAATTATTTTCCTTTTTCTTTTTCTCACCCATCTCTCTCCGGCAGGTCTCCCCCCCCCCCACAACACACAAACACTGTCTTTGAGAGATGGCCTCTGTCTTTCAATTAGCCTGCAATGGCCCTCTTACAAGGCTGGCGTCTGGCGAGCTAGGCCTGCAGCAGATGCTGCTGTGGATTGGCCGTTCATCTGCAGCCTGCAGACTGTATTGAATAGTCATTAGGGTGGAGCTGACTATTCATGACAGAAGAAGTGGCTTTGTGTGGGAGGGGATGCTGCTACATCAGGTTAGCTTTATTCTCTTGTTCTCCGTGTTTTGTTTTGTTTTCCTTTGTGAAGCGGGCTCCGATTGGAAGAATAATGGAAAACGTGACTCCGCTTGACGCTCATCTCCGCTGTCGTTTCCGTTTTGTTTTAAATGATTAGCGGTTTGTGATATGATTTCGATCAGAGGTAAAGGGACCAGCGGAGAGTAACCCCCCCCCCCCCCCCCTCCCCCATTGGGAAGAGGAGCCACGAGCCAGGCTGTTGCATTTGTGCATGATTTGTCGACTCGCTGTGAGTCCGTTCATGAAGCACCTGGCAACCCTACACAGAGGAATATGGTGGCTGCCATGACCATACACCAACACACACACAACCATATGCCCCCATTGTCATTTCAATGAGCTCGGACAACATTCACTTTCGCCTCCTTTCAGCGAACGCTATCAATACAAACCCCATGTGGAGGGGCCCGGGTCAAGAGGGAGTCTCACTACAAAGTGGCTGCTGACACACAGAGAGGCACATGCAGACACACACACATGAATGCACACACACACAAACACACACACACACACACACACACACCCTGGTGCCTCCCTCTGCTCCTCCTCCTCCTCCTCTCCTGAACCCCCGTAGGCTGGACTGAGGAAATGTGAATTAGCTTCATCAATGCAGAGGTTAACATTGCGCAAAGATGATGTTGACCTCTTGTTGTATTCTTGGTTTGATGTCTTTCTTAGGGCCAAATGCTTATGAATAAAAATGGCGAGGGGAGAGGTTGACAAAGGGATTTGTCTGACTAATGCCAAAGGAGAACCCCTCAGGGAAAGCCTGGTTAAACCCAACGCCACTGAATCCCCCCCTGCAGTATTATCAATCATGTAGCGGCTCACACGGCGCTGTTATTGTTTTTGCCATAATTGTGTCAGAATAGCTTTCATTTGTCTCTAATGAAAAGTGTCTGCATTCGTCATGCTAATGTGGCGACAACATAAATATTACACATGGCAACCTATGGAGCCTCCTTTAACGTGGGCCATTAAAATGGGCAGGAAAACATATCGTTAGCCTAATAGCATAATTGCCTGAGTAATTTTTTTTTGGCTTACTGTTCCAATATCAATAAAAACACCAATGTGTTCGCTAAATATTGTGTTTTTTCTTATTTTGAGAAAATGTTCAATTATGCTATTAGGCTAACAGTATGCATTGCCAGTTTGTTGACAGTTAATTTCACTTGAAGAGTGGAAATTAAAGGGACAGTTGGTACAAATCCCAAAACATATCTTTTCTCAGTTGGAGACTGAGGTAGCCATCTAGACGGGTTTCATGTATATAAAATTATTTATTTATTTTTGTTTGTTTTTTAAAGTGTTCATGAAAAAACACAGCGTCATCAACAACAGACTAAATAAATGTTGAACAGTAAATAAATAAATAGAAAACACACCAGTTAAATTTCTCCACTGCTTCGACACAAGCTTTTTTACTGTTAAGGTGGAAATTTAAGAGAAGCTTCTCACATACATTGCAAAGATAAGGCAAAAAAAATAAAACTACTTTTATGGTGAGATTCTTGTAGAAATAAATGTTTCATTTTGCAATTTGTGTGACCCTAATCAATAAAAGAGGAATGTGCTTATTGTTTCTATTTTTTTCTTTTTAAAGAGAGTAGAGATCAGATTTCTTCGCCGTGGCAGCTTAATTCAGCAACTTCTATGACAGCTTTAACTGAATCAGCACTAATTTTACAACCGGTTTAAAAAGGACTTGATGGTCTCTTCCATAAATGTGTTAATGGCAATAAGCATCGGTGAGAACATAAACAACAGAAAACCTGAGGCGACGGTGAGGTGAGGCGGGTTCTCAACCTTTAACCCTGATATAATTGAAAAGCATGTCCACATTGGTTGGTTACACAGCTCAGAACGGTTTGCTTTAGAGTGACACTAAAAAATCATGTTAAGAACCAAGAGCTCATTGCTTTGCCACAAATGTGACTTTTCTTTCTTTCCCTTCTTTTTGTTTTGGGTGTGCTCGTCTCTGTCTCCGAGTCTTTTTTTGTGTGTAAACAAATGAAAGGCTGCACACTCCCACACACACACTCACTTATATGCTCCACAGGGCCTGGGCTTGTGTTTATGGCTTTATTAAAAGTGTCTTGTTTCAGATCACGCTCTCCCAGCAAAGAAGCACACACCCAATATATCACACTGTTATTGTAGGTAATTAAGTCCAAAACTCTGTGTTATACGGCGCCTGTTGTGCATAAGCAAAATTGACCATTTTAATTGCAGAGGAAATATTTTCTTGCATTTTATCTAGCGTGGATAATAGTATTAGTCTTCTTAATATTGAAGGAGGAGGAGGGCCCGGAGAAGATGGCACGGGCATTTATTATACTAAGAGTCCCCTTTAAAAATAAATGGTAATGAGACACAACAGCTATTTACTTTGCTTTAATGCTGTGGAAATAAGCGGGCAAGATCCCCCACCCCCCGCGAATACCCCTGCCACTGCCCAAAGCCTTTTAAATCTTCAGACTTGTTAAACTGCAAAATACAACGTTGCATTAAAAATGAAAGAGATATAAGTCGATCCTGCTGATCAACAGCGCATCTGGGTCCTACTGCAGCTGCCTATCATCACCTTTCTTTCTTTTTCTTTTTTATCAATGTGGAGGTGAAACCATCTTCGTCCATCTATCATCATTTCCGTCCTCTCTCTTCCTCTGATTTCATCTTCTTCTTCGCCTCGGTGTCACGCAGCATTGTTCACAGCAAGCCCAATAACCTGCGCCTCTCTTTCTCCCTAACATATGAGCGTGGCCTGAAGGAGGAGGGCTGCCATTCATCCAGATCTGCGCCTGTTCCTGCCGTTTAAACCCGAGCAGGCTCGACTAATGCCCCTGCCTCGCTCACACTGCTTTATAGGCTTTGTCTGAGGCTGGCCCTTCATTTCCCCCCCCTCACATCTCTATCCATCTTCTTCATATTTTTCACCTCCTGATTCTCTTCACCTTGATGCCTTTGTTCCTGTCCTGTCACCTGCTACTTCCACGTCTTTCTCCCCCTTCTCTTGCGCTTTCATCTACCTCTTTTACCATTCACATTCCTCCTTAGTAATTGCTTTCTCCATTGCCTTCTTCTCCTCCTGTTAAAAAAAGGGGGGAGGGGGGTGGGTGGGGGGGCTTAGATGAGAAGTCGGTGGCGTTGAGCCGAGGAGGACACACTCCACTTAGATAAATATCCCCATCGCTCTGAGCAGAGCCAGGGAGATTTATTCATCCGCCGAGCTGGCAGAAAATTGACTTGTTTCATGGGGGCAGGCTAGTGACGCATCGCCATGAGAGGCAAAGGGGCAGGACGGAGGGAGGGGAAGGAGAGATGAAGAATGGTGAAGAGAGAAGGCACGTGCAGAGCGAGAGGGAGAGAGAGAGAAATAAAGGAAGGGAGAATAGAGGAGAAAGAGTAAAGCGATTTAGGAAGAGGGGAGGGAGAAAAACGATAAAGAGAGATGAGAGAGAGTGATGTCCCTCCCCTTGTACCAGAGGATAAAGCCAGTGGGGTGGTGAAACAGTGATGAGGGAAATGGTACAGCTGACATTTATATAAGAGGATATTGATGAAGCAGAGACAATAGCAGACTCAATCCACTCCTCCTCTTCCTCCTCTGCCTCCTTTATCTTGTTTACTACTTTTCACTCTTCCTCCACTTGTCTTTTCTCCTCTGTCTCCTTCAACACTCTCTGTCTTTGAACTGACAAAGTGCTGTTATTGGCCACTACATCCTCATCGAGGGAGAAGGGCCACAACCTTGGGTGACTTAAGACAACAGCCGCCAATGCATCACGGCGATAATCTCTTATTTTGTGCCGCCCCCCCTCCCTCGCCGCCACGTACACACTGCAGCCGCCGTTCCAGAAAAACCACACAGAGCCTGTGTTTCATATCGGATCCATGCTAACACAGCAAATAGAGAGGAGACGAATGCTGCCTCCCCTCGGCTTTTCTGTGGAGGTGTAGTGGATGGAGGTGTGTGGGTGGGTGTGTGCTTACTTTGCGTGCATGTTTGTGTGTGTCTGCAAGTGCATATGTGTTCTGGGAGCGATGGGGCGTGGAGGATTTCTGCTTGTATCAGCACCTGGGCTGCACTGAGAGAGAGGTATACAGGGGAGAAGGATGGGGGAACTGGGAGTCTGTGTGTGTGTGTGTGTGTGTGTGTGTGTGTGTGTGTGTGTGTGCATGTGTGTGTGTAGGAGAGAGAGAGAGCGAGGCGAGGTGGGGGCAGCTAACAGGAGTGGAGTATAATTTAGTCGCACCGAAGCTCAAGGCTCATGTCAACCTTGGATAGGAACCCAGGATGATAATTTGAATTGGGAATTAAGTCACCAATCAATGGTTATACTTATGCTGAATCAGTGGTTTATTAAAGGAAGAGAACTCAATCATTTGATTGTGTGTGCGTGTGTGCAGGTGCATTTACATGTGAGAATTGGCCCACTCCTCTTCAGTGTGATGCTTTATGCTATGGCTGTCAGTGGAGTACTGCGTTGTTTGCTGTCGGTAGTATCTGACGGGCAATTCCTCACATACAACAGCTCGACGTCCACATACAGTAGGCCTGGGTTGTTTGTCGTCAGTGTGACCATGAAAGGATTCATAAGGGTTTTGCTCTAGTTAGGATTAGTTTGTCTTACTGAATTTACATTAGGCAAAGTTTGCAGTTTATGGTTAAAGGAAGATTATGCAAAACGCAGTTTCTACATATTAACCTCATCACGCTCTTTCAAGCTTTAATGGCAGTGTTTTTTGATACGAGTGCTTCTTTCGAGGCAGAAAAGGCACAGTAACTTAGCTAGCTAAACCCTTGGTCCTGTTTTCCTTTGAGTAGCTGCACTATATGCACATGAACATACTGCCTACAACTTGCAGTTGACCTGGAACCAATGCTAGCCATTAGCGTCTGCTCTAGAGAGTCTCTGACAGATAACGATGACTTCTAGGGATTGACCACCCCTCACTGTGTTGAAGTCAGAATCTTCTCTAATGAGATCATAGACTGTATATAGTATAAAGATGGACAACTCAACATATCAAGTAACGCCAAAGCAAGTAGAGGTAAGCTCCACCTCCTACATGTTAGTGGATGGGACTGGGGCCTAACAAAAACACTACTATACGTTCAAGGATAGTTTCTGTCTTTTTTGGCAGAATATAATTCTGACGCTTGTTCAAATGTCCATTTTTTTTTAGAAGTTTTGAATAGTTGCCATGGCTGTCTATGGCTGAGATGCTTGTGGAGAGCTGCTGTGATAGGCCATATCATTTACAACACATCAGTTTTATTTGGTCTTTGTTTAAAAATGTATTCACTGTTGTATTTTCACCATAGCTGGGAGCAGGAGCCTACAGATGAACGTAACCATTGGTCACAATAATTAATTATTTTAACATTTATAACTGAGTAAGGTCTCTGTTTTAAGGTGTTCTGACTGAATATGATGTAACCCCAAATATACCTATTCATTATGTTGCTACTTTCAAAAGGACTACGAGCACACCGACCAGAAGAAATGACTTTAGCTCATGACTACACAATATTTAATCAGAGAAATTGACAGTTTTTGAACAGGAGTTAATGGGAAATATTATAGGTGTATGCATATATTGACTATCAGTGCTATTTCAGTCCCAGTGACTACAATTTTCAGATCCTGTGGCCATTCACAGGATTTATCTATAATTCTTCTTCAGTTCTGCTTAGTTTGAGGAAAGCTTTTCTGTAAAAGAATGTTGCCTTATGGAAGAAAATTCAAAAACTAATTTGCAAAATGTGAAGTAAAAGAACCGTTTTGAATAACATTCTCAAATATTCAGAAAAACTTGTGAACTGAAAAGTGTCTCTAAAAGCTTTTAGTTGTCTTATTTTTAGCTGTGTTCAGGTTTAGTGACTTTATTTCTTGTTGAAAACCAAAACATTATCGAATTATCAGCGCCTCTTATGTAAGTTCGTACAATTGATGTGTTCCAAATATGCCGTCACATGGATACAGCTAAGTAAATGATCACGGATCACGGCATGGACAGCTGCACATAACCAATGTGTGTGTGTGTGTGTGAGAGAGAGAGAGAGTGCCAAAAGCATTACATGCTACCAACAGAAGCTGTAGGTATGTTATGTTGTTGTCATGCAATATCGATAAAATGGGAAAACATCCTGTAATACCTAACGGTGAGGTTTTATGAGTTATTCCAGGACTGAAACTTTCAGTCAAGCCAAATAAATTCTGAATTACATATCTACAGAGGTTCACTAACAAGTGACATTGGTGTTAATATTGGATTTTGCTTGTACTTTAATTGATGTACTGTAACACAAGTCATATACCAGATGTGATGAATTTGAAAGATTCAAGCAACAGATCTTGAGCGCTGTATTTTCACACTGTATTTTCGGTATGAAGGCTGTTGATTGCTATAACTGCGACAGGAAGCGAGTTAAAAACTTATCAAAGCCACATTTAAGTCAGCAGATAATAATAAGTGTTCTTTAAATGGATGAACTATCAGATCAAAGAATAATTAGACTTAAAAATCGGGCCGTATATCTGCTACTAACTTTTGTAGATGCTTTTTTATGCTTCGGCACAAAACAGTCTTATACCCAGCAATGCGGCACCCCACTCTGATATTACACAGCTCAACTATAAAACACCCCCGAACAAACAACGTATACACACCAGTTTCAAATGACCTCGGGTTTCCTTGCAAGGTGTGTGTTATATTTCCACATGTGTGTGTGTTTGTACCTCTGGAGTCCGGGCAAATGTGAGTGGCAGACGTGCTAGAGAGGCACCGTGACCTTCTCTCTCTGGATTGTAACTCAATCAGAGCTCAAGGCGTGACACCATAACCCTGCGTGGCAGGAAGCAGCCTGACTGCACTGCTCTGCTAATGCCTTCACTAACGGCCGTGACCGCACCACACTCATATCCCCCCAGAAAACAAAGCTGCTCCGCTGCCAGTTCCTTACAAATGAGAGATAACCTCTTTTTTTTTCTTTTTTTTTTTTGTGATTCACCGCAAAATCTGTGACCAGGATGACAAGTTCACAGGTTACCCGCTCTCAGGTTACAGGTTCATTAAGGGAATTAATGATGCTCCTGTTGCAGTTGGATTAAGAGAGTATCTGCTTTCCTTCCAGGCATGCTCTCCAGAAGGTCCTTTAGAAACAATGTGTATTAACCACGATTATTTTAAATGGCCTGTAAATGGACAATGACCACTTTAAAGAACATGAGCCTGGGTGTTGATTTTTTCTCAGGCTATAAGGTGGCATTAGGTTAGGTCGGTAACACTTGTAGATGTTTAGATAAGTGAATCTAGCTAATCTGATTATGTGGAGTTCATTGCTGGCTCTAAATGGTGGTGGCTGGCTGTGTTTCATCAGCTGCTGAGAGGAACCACACAGCTTATGTTGCTGTGCTTACAAACACCTGCATGCTTATGGAACGGGTGGGTGGTGTGTGTGTGTGTGTGTGTGTGAGTGTGTGTGTGTCTCGCTGTATCATTAGAGCATCTCAAACTACTGTCTTTATCATTCTGGTGTGTTGGGAAAGTTTTATATTTTCAAGAATATATAAAGGGCTCCTTAAGGTATAGTTGTGTTTCTTTGAAGAGCCGTCATATGAGATACTTATCTTCACGGTCGTGGTGTTATTTTACAATGGATGCTGGTTGGCCTTCAGCCAATTCTGACTAGCTGGGGTAGGAGTACAGGCATGGAAGCCGTGCGATGAACTGCTGTGGACGGAGTCAGCAGTAATAAACGGTAATTTAACCTCGCCAAACACGGGAGTAGCTGGTCTAACACTTTGGTGCTTTAACACGTTAATTTGGACCTGATACGAACATGTCAGCGCACCAACATCACACAATAAAACAAACTAACTGAACGATGGTTTTTGTCAGTGGAGTCTGGTGAATATGAGGAGGAGCAGGTTACGATATAAATGTCTGGTGGCAAAGTATAGACGTGATAATATTACTGGGCCTTGTTTTGGGAAGCTATAAATCTGTGCAGCATTTATGACGATTGATAAAAAATTCTTTCAAACCAAACTGTCTCCTTTTAAGATCTGTGAGACGTCTCCTGGACTGTTCTCCTGAACACAAACCAGACGGTTGACTCACTCTGTTATGTTCAATGTTATGTTGCGTCACCGACTCACGGCTCCAAGCAAAAGGTTGTCCCAAATATGTAGCTATCAGCAAATGGGAACGATGCTTATTATTATATAAATTATTAAGTAAACATACATTTTAATATGAACTATTAATGCGCAGTGGGACTGGAATCTAATCAGATCGTTTCAGTTAAAATGAATGGTATAGCTTTGGGCGGATGAATAAGATACATGTCATTCTTTAATAGCAGACTCTACCCAATACTGTGATCAAGTTGATGTTTTCATGGGATTTTTTTATTTTTTTTTTGAAAATTAAAAAACTATACAATATTACCAGCTTCATAATTTAATTGTAGACATATATCAGATCTGTTGTTTTTTATTTGTTTGTTTGTATGTTTATTATTTCAAAGGTCACATCATCTTACTCTTTCCATAATCCATCTGGTAATTAACTGAGTTCCCATTAAAGAAAGAAACTGTCTTCCTATTACAGGATTTTTCAAACCATTTACTAGGATTTTTTAGTAACTTTATCAACAGTAGTAAATTAGTAAATTACTTAAACTCATGTATTCCATATAAAGAAATTGAAGCAGAGAGATCTAACACGTTATCATTAGCAAATAACTGAAAGTCGATTGATTAATTCTCCTGTCGCCTTTTCTAATGCCACACCACTATTCCAATAATGCAGCCATGGCATGTATAAATAGATAATCATGCCTTTATGTTCATACATGTGGTGGAACAGGTGCAGCTTTTCAAACGAGAGTCAGAAATCGTGAGAGGGGACGGGGTCGTTCCAGCCAGACGAACAATCTTGACCCAGCCCATAAACTCTGAGGTGCCGTGAACAAAAAATATGTCAAAAATTCACGTTTGGAAGAGATGGAGAAGTCTGGCGTGCTGTGCGTTAGCATGTGCTATCGGGCTCCATGCGCTATTCCCGTCGGCTGTCAGTTTTTGGTGGACGCGCTTGCAAAGTGCTGAGTCGGATTACATGCAGCAGAACAGAGAAAACGCACACAAAGTAATGCGAAGTTGTGCAGGCATGCACCGACACATGACACACACACACACACAGAGGGACTCCACACACAGTGTTGTGCTCCCTGATACTCATGTTTATTATCAGGGCCGGTGTTGGGGAAAGGGCTTAGTGGCAGGGCAGAGGTCGGGGCGCTGGGATTTCATGGCTAACACAGAGATCGGGCCACTTGTGAGAGAGCGTGGCCTCGCAGAGGTGGAAAAACAAAGACAATCCCAAATGGAAACCCAGGACAAACAGAGTGGAATAACGGTGTGTGCGTGTGTGTGTGTGTGTGGGAAATAAGAAACTGTATGTCGTGTCTGTCAGTAAAGACAACCCCTGCAATATAGCTAACAAAGAAATCCCATAAAAGAACTGCATCGAAAGAAAAAAAGTTAACATTATTTACTGTCCTTATTTTCCTATTCCAGCTCTCCCCCAGATTTGCATGTGTTTGAGCTTCCCATTTGTCTTTGCTGGTAAACACAATTTAATATTAGAATAAATTACAAACTGAAGACTGATGCCTGGGATGGATTTTTCTTGCGGGAAGTTCAACCAACGTTAATGTCCCCCGCCACCATTGGAGGTATAAATCTCTCTTTCCCTCTTTTTGCCTTGAATCATATAGGGATATTGAATTACTCTCCTGCTCCGCACACATGGAGGCATTGTGCATTACATTGACTGATAAGCTGTCACCAGCAGTTTAACTCAGAGACATTCAAAGAGTAATACACCAGTTGAGGATAAACTAACCCCAGTCCCCTTAGAGTAAGCTATGGCGCTGTCACTGTGAAAAATACGGCGGGGGCATTTCATATAACACTGCAGCATCTGGCATCTGAAAATAGAGGAAAATACCTCTGAACAATGCTTGGTTTATGGCTCTTTTCATGCCAGGCGACAGGTTTACCCTTGAACACAAGAGAAAGCTCAGATCAGAGAAGTGCCATAACAGGCTGATATACAGGCTCCGCAGACTCTCGGATGTGGAATTGTACCCTTTTTGAAGCGAGCTGTTACGAAACAAAGGTTCGATCGCACCTATTATCATGGTATTCTTCCTCCTTTCAACGTCTCCAGTGGTTATATTGAGAGCTTGTGCATGAACCAGCCCCCCCTCCTCTTTTTTTTTTTTTTTTTTTACCTCTTTACCATATTTATGAGAGCAGCTAAAGGGCCTTTTCATGCTACAATCTGGGAACAACCATTAACGCTTGGAGTTGGACCAATGAAAGCGAGCCGCCTCTCGTAGTTGGCATGAGAGCAGGCCGATCCATCACGGCAGGTTTGGCGGCGGTGAGGATGTGGTACTGTATGCCCCGCCGCTTCAGGGTGGTCTGTCCAATTCAACATCTGCATGAGAGACTCAGGCTGAGCAGCTGTGTACGGGGCTGCTCCTCTCTCTCTCTCTCTCTCTCTCTCTCTCTCTCTCTCTCTCTCTGTATCCTGGTTGTTTTGGTGGCCTCTAAATGGGTTAGAGACTGGAGACAATATTACGCCATTAATAAAGCATTGCTTAGATTAACACAGGAGGAAGGCAGGAGGGAGGGGGGCAGTTAGTGGAGATTGCTATGTCTTGTTTTTCTAGTATCTTTCGATTTATAACGTTGGGAATCAATAGTTACATAAGAGACGACACAGTGCGCGGTTCGCATTTTAAGGTTTCCGCACAAAAATGTCCCACAAAAGGGTAGTATACTGTGTATTTAGTAAGTTGTGTAAAAGTAAAACTAGTTAAATGCATCTGTGTTGGTTTTTATCCAGCTCTGATTTACTCAAATTAAGAAAAACCCATTCCTCTTTGGCTCGACAATCCTTCTGGGAAGACAGATGTGAGCAAGGTGCAAATAAGATTTTTTTTCATGTTTTTTTTTTTTTTTGTGTGTGATTTGTACACGCTGTGTGCCAGTTTAAAACAGCATTGCAACAGCCCTGATAGGAAATGTGCGTAGGGAGCTTAGAATCTGAATATTGCTGCTAAGGATTAATTCGGTGTCTTTAAATCCAAGGCTCGGCGTGACAAAGAGACGTTTAAAGGTAAGGCCGTAAAAATGTGATATAGCAAAGGACCGCCGCTGACTGAGAGGCTGAGGGAGGACATAAACAAGACGGATGCCCGTCCCTTTTAATATAACATAAAGACTGAGCTGGAGAAAATAAAACACCTCATTGTAATGAAATGCATTTACTGCAGCAGCGGCTTGAAATCAGACAGAAGTGAGCGCAAATGTCAAAAGAGCTCTCCTGTTGAGCAGAGCGGTGGAATTAAGAGGCCTGATATCTAATCCATTTCCTGTGAAACCGGCGGTGTAGGGGACATCAAAGAGAGTTAAAGGGGATTCAGTGAGAGCTGTTGGAGTGGCAAGGCGGTGAAATATGGCACATTTGGTTTCTTCTCTCCCCCGGCCCTGGGCCTTTGGAATAATTAGAGCCTAATTCTGTCTAATTAACGGACTCAATTACTCCTGAAGAAAGCTCATCAAAAAGATGGCGGGAAAGCAGAGAAGAGAATTGTAGCGTTTTTTCTTTAATTAATGAACTGAGTTGAATAACGGCCATGGAATTAAACATTTCCCCCAATGTGTATGAATTGCAAATTGGAGCATCGTTTTTTTCCAAGACGGGAGCCCAGGGGCTAACGC